>NC_080380.1:66811777-67448557 GCF_014773155.1 Arachis stenosperma
TGATGATGAGAAAAATAAATTATAGCTTAATTGGAGATAAAATCAAAATAGAGATACTAATTGCTACTACTAATATATAACTTCTAAGGTAAATTCATAATAAGAACAGTTATCACAGAGTTAAGGCAAAGATTAGGACTCAACAACCTTTATTTTGGGAAGTGGGTGTTCCTCTAGTCTGTGGGATGCTTGATCCTTCAAGAGATAATTTCTGATGCTTCAGTTCCTTCAAGTCACATCCTTGCTCTTTCTGTTCCCTTAGGTGCCATGATCTTGATGAGTTTTAGCTCAGTGATCATGGCAAATCACACCAAACTTAGAGGTTTGCTTATCCTCAAGCAAAAGAAAGGATAGGAGAGGAATAGAGGGAGAGGCAATTTCGAAATTCAAAAGATATGATGAGTTTGAAAAAGATTTGAAAAAGAGTTGGATTGGAAAAAGATTTGTGTTTATGGATTAAGATATATTTGATATTTTTGAAAAAGGGATTTTAGAAATTAGGATTAAAATTTTTGGAATTGAAGGATGATATTTTGAAATATGTTTATGCAAAAAATCATGAATTGAAACATAAAAATTAGAAAATTTGTGAAGAAAAACGAATTTTACCTCCTCCCCACCATTCTGGCATTAAACGCCCAAACGCTGCATGTTTTGGGCGTTTAATGCCCAATTGCTGCTTCTCCTGGGCGTTCAACGCCCAGCTGTTGCTTCTTTCTGGCGTTGAACGCCAGGAAGTCCATTGTCACTGGGCGTTTTTCTGAACGCCCAGGACGCTGTCAATCTGGCGTTAAACGCCCAGAAGGTGCTTCTTTCTGGCGTTCAACGCCCAGAAGATGCTCCTTTCTGGCGTTTAACGCCCAGATGGCTACCCTTACTGGCGTTGAACGCCAAGTGGGTGCTTCTTTTGGGCGTTCAACGCCCAAAATGTTTCTTATAGGCTTTTTCACGTCAGTGAGCTTCCAAATTCCCTTGTAACTTTGTGAATTCAAGCAATTGCTATTTTACCTTGAAGATACTTTGACATATACCTGTAAAAATCAATTAATTAACAAATAAACTTTGTAAATGGCTGGGTTACCTCCCAGCAAGCACTTCTTTATTGTCATTAGCTGGACTATTACTGAGCTTTAATCAAGCCTCAGTTTTGAGCATTCTTGCTCAAAATTGCCTTCAAGATAATGTTTGACTCTCTGTCCATTAATAATGAACTTTTTATTAGAATCATTATCCTGAAGCTCTACGTATCCATATGGTGATACGCTTGTGATCAAGTTGAAGAGATTTGGTTCATCCCAAAGATAGTACTTTGCATCCGTGATCAACTTCTTTGATTGCTGCCTACTGTACTCTTTGGGTATGAACCTTACTGCCTTGTAGTTTGCAATGTCTGCAAACCATGGCACTTCCTGGATGGCAAAGAGTTGCTCATCCGAAAAGGTTTCAGAGATCTCAGTAAGAGGGAGGGACGCCCCTTCTACTGGTTCTATTCGGGACAGGTGATCTGCTACCTGATTCTCTGTCCCTTTTCTGTCTCTTATTTCTATATCAAACTCTTGCAGAAGCAACACCCATCTTATGAGTCTGGGTTTTGAATCCTGCTTTGTGAGTAGATATTTAAGAGCAGCATGGTCAGTGTACACAATCACTTTTGATCCTACTAAATAGGATCTAAACTTGTCAATAGCGTAAACCACTGCAAGCAGCTCTTTTTCTGTGGTTGTGTAATTCTTCTGTGCGTCATTTAAAACACGACTGGCATAGTAAATAACGTACAGAAGCTTGTCATGTCTCTGTCCCAACACTGCACCAATGGCATGGTCACTGGCATCACACATTAATTCAAATGGTAATGTCCAGTCTGGTGCAAAGATGACTGGTGCTGTGACCAGCTTAGCTTTCAGAGTCTCAAACGCCCGCAGACACTCCTTATCAAAGATAAATGGCATGTCAGCAGCTAGCAGATTACTTAGAGGTTTGGTGATTTTTGAAAAATCCTTTATAAACCTCCTATAGAATCCTGCATGCCCCAGAAAGCTTCTGATTGCCTTAAGATTGGCTGGTGGTGGTAATTTTTCAATTACCTCTACCTTAGCTTGATCCACCTCTATTCCTTTGTTCGAGATTTTGTGCCCAAGGACAATTCCTTCAGTCACCATAAAGTGACATTTCTCCCAGTTTAAAACTAGGTTGGTCTCTTGGCATCTCTTTAGAACAAGTGATAGATGGTCAAGACAGGAGCTGAATGAGTCTCCAAATACTGAAAAGTCATCCATGAAGACTTCCAGAAATTTTTCCACCATATCAGAGAAAATTGAGAGCATGCACCTTTGAAAGGTTGCAGGTGCATTGCACAAGCCAAATGGCATCCTTCTGTATGCAAATACTCCAGATGGGCATGTGAATGCCGTTTTCTCTTGATCCTGGGGATCTATTGCAATTTGATTATAACCTGAATATCCATCCAGGAAGCAGTAGTATTCATGACCTGCTAGTCTTTCTAGCATCTGGTCTATGAATGGTAAAGGAAAATGATCCTTTCTGGTGGCTGTATTGAGCCTTCTATAATCAATACACATACGCCACCCTGTAACTGTTCTTGTAGGAACCAGTTCATTTTTTTCATTATGAACCACTGTCATGCCTCCCTTCTTAGGGACGACTTGGACAGGGCTTACCCAGGGGCTGTCAGAAATAGGATAAATAATCCCAGCCTCTAGTAATTTAGTGACCTCCTTCTGCACCACTTCCTTCATGGCTGGATTCAGCCACCTTTGTGGTTGGACCACTGGCTTGGCGTCACCCTCCAATAGGATCTTGTGCATGCATCTGGCTAGGCTAATGCCCTTAAGTTCACTGATGGACCACCCAAGAGCTATCTTGTGTGTCCTTAGCACTTGAATTAGTGCTTCCTCTTCCTGTGGCTCTAAGGTAGAGCTTATGATTACAGGAAAAGTATCACCTTCTCCCAGAAATGCATATTTCAGGGATGGTGGTAATGGTTTGAGCTCGGGTTTGGGAGGTTTCTCCTCTTCCTGAGGGATTTTCAAAGGTTCTATTATTCTCTCTGATTCCTCCAAATCAGGCTGAACATCTTTAAAGATGTTCTCTAGCTCTGATTCGAGACTCTCAGCCATATTGACCTCTCTTACCAGAGAGTTAATGATATCAACACTCATGCAGTCATCTGGGGTGTCTGGATGTTGCATGGCTTTGGCAACATTCAACTTGAACTCTTCCTCATTGACTCTCAGGGTTACTTCCCCTTTTTGGACGTCAATGAGGGTTCAGCCAGTTGCTAGGAAAGGTCTTCCTAGAATGAGAGTTGCACTCTTGTGCTCCTCCATTTCCAGCACCACAAAGTCAGTAGGAAAGGCAAATGGCCCAACCTTGACAATCATGTCTTCAATCACGCCTGATGGGTATTTAATGGAGCCATCAGCAAGTTGAAGACATATCCGGGTTGGTTTGACTTCTTCAGTCAAACCAAGCTTTGTGATAATAGATGCAGGTATTAAGTTGATACTTGCCCCAAGATCACATAGAGCTTGCTTGGTACAAGTACCCTCTAATGTGCATGGTATCATAAAGCTCCCGGGATCTTTAAGCTTCTCAGGTAAGCTTTTCAGAATGATTGCACTCCATTCTTCATTGAGGTAAACTTTTTCAGTTTTCCTCCAATCCTTCTTATGACTTAAGATCTCTTTCATGAACTTAGCATAAGAGGGTATTTGCTCAAGTGCCACTGCAAACGGAATCTTTATTTCAAGAGTCCTGAGGTAGTCTGCAAAGCGGGCAAATTGCTTATCCTGTTCCGCTTGGCGGAGTTTTTGAGGATAAGGCATCTTGGCTTTATATTCCTCAACCTTAGTTGCTGCAGGTTTATTGCCTAGAGATGTGGATTGGGAAGCCTTTTTAGAAGGGTTGTTATCAGCACTTGTATGTGTCTGATCCCCCACTGGCATTTGAATACCAGGGGTGGAAGTTGGAGTGGCGTTAGACGCCAGCTCCTTATCTGTTTCTAGCGTTTGAACACCAGAACTGTGCTCCCTTTGGGCGTTCAATGCCAAATCCTTGCTTGTTTCTGGCGTTGAACGCCAGGAATGAGCATGGTTTGGGCGTTCAGCGCCAGCATTATTCCTCTCTGGGCTCTGATTGTCCTCAGAGGGATTTTGAGTAGCCATTTGTTTATTTCTTGGCTTCCTACTGCTTTGAAGTGAGGTATTTAATGTTTTCCCACTTCTTAATTGAACTGCTTGGCATTCTTCTGTTATTTGTTTTGACAGTTGCTTTTCTGTTTGTTTTAACTGTACTTCCATATTCTTGTTAGCCATTCTTGTTTCTTGTAGTATTTCCTTGAATTTGGCTAGCTGCTGAGTTAGAAAATCCAGCTGCTGATTGAATTCATTAGCCTGATCTACAGGACTGAGTTCAGCAGTTACTGTTTTAGCTTCTTCTTTCATGGAAGATTCACTGCTTAGGTACAGATGCTGATTTCTGGCAACTGTATCAATAAGCTCTTGAGCTTCTTCAATTATTTTTCTCATATGTATAGATCCACCAGCTGAGTGATCTAGAGAAATCTGAGCTTTTTCTGTAAGCCCATAGTAGAAGATGTCTAATTGTACCCACTCTGAAAACATTTCAGAGGGGCATTTTCTCAGCATCTCTCTGTATCTCTCCCAAGCATCATAAAGAGATTCATTATCTCCTTGTTTGAAGCCTTGGATGCTCAGCCTTAGCTGTGTCATCCGTTTTGGAGAAAAATAGTGATTCAGGAATTTTTCTGACAGCTGTTTCCATGTCTTTATGATGTTCTTAGGTTGGTTATTTAACCACCTCTTAGCTTGATCTTTTACAGCAAATGGAAATAGTAATAATCTGTAGACATCCTGATCTACTTCTTTATCATGTATTGTGTCAGCAATTTGTAAAAATTGTACCAGAAACTCTGTAGGTTCTTCATGTGGAAGACCGGAATACTGGCAGCTTTGCTGCACCATGATAATGAGCTGAGGATTCAACTTAAAGCTACTAGCTCCAATGGAGGGTATACAGATACTACTTCCATATAAAGCAGTAGTGGGGTTAGCATATGACCCTAGAGTCCTCCTGGACTGTTCATTTCCACTTAGTTCCTATGATGGAGCAAGGGAGATGGTATGGATGTTGATATTGTCTATTTTATTGTAAGAATAATTTTCAAAATAATAAAATAAAACAAAAACCGAAATAAAAATAAAATAAATAAAGAAAGAAAATTAAAAATTAAAATTTATAAAAATTTGAAAAAGTTTATGAAGATTTTCAAAAAATTTGAGGAAAAAGAGAAAGTGGTTAGGATATTTTTGAAAAAGATAATAAAATATATATTAAAAATACCCTTTTTAAAAAAAAAACTTAAAAAGATAACAATTGAAAAATTTTGAAATTGAAATCTGAATTTTTATATAAAAATTTCGAAAATGTAGTTTAAAATTAGTTAGAAAAGATATTTTTTTGAATTTTGAATTTTATGATAAAAGAGAAAAACACACAAAAGACACAAGACTTAAAATTTTTAGATCTAATGTTCCTTATTTTCGAAAATTTTGGAGGGAAAACACCAAGAAACACCAAACTTAAAAATTTTAAGATCAAAACACAAGAAAGACTCAAGAACACCTTGAAGATTCACAAGAACACCAAGAACAAAAGAAAGAATACCAAACTTAAAATTTTTAGAAAACCAAGATAAATTTTCAAAAATTAAAGAAAGATCAACAAGAAAACACCAAACTTAAAATTTGGCACAAGATTAAATCAAGAAAAATTATTTTTGAAAAAATATTTTAAAAAGAAGATGCCCAATTGCCAAGAACATAGACCAACGCTCTAGCCAACTGAGCTATAAATTCAATGTTGTTTTTAAAGATGTATTATATTTATGGATAAAAAGAAAAATTTTTGAAAACTAATGTTTTGAAAAAGTACAGGAAAAACACGAAAACACACCGAACAAGAAAAACTGAAGATCAAACAAGAAAAATAAACAAGAACAACTTGAAGATCAAGGAAGAACAAAGAACACTAATATGAAAGTTTTAAAGAAAAATATAAAATATGCAATTGACACAAAACTTAGAACAAGACACTAAACTCACGAAAAAAAATTAAAATTGAAAAAGAAAAATAATATTTTTGAAAAGAAAATAAAAGACTCTGACCCAATTACCAAAATCTTCCTAATCTAAGAAATAAAATAAACCTTTAGTTGATCAAACTCGAACAATCCCCGGCAACGGCGCCAAAAACTTGATGCACGAAATTGCAATCACACTTTTGCAATCCGCACAACTAACCAGCAAGTGCACTGGGTCGTCCAAGTAATACCTTACGTGAGTAAGGGTCGATCCCATGGAGATTATTGGTTTGAAGCAAGCTATGTTTATTTTATTATTCTTAGTCAGGATATCAATTAAAATTATCAGTTGGAATTATTAGAAAAATAAAAGAGTGTGAAATAGTTACTTGTTGTGCAGTAATGGAGAATATGTTGGGGTTTTTGGAGATGCTTTGTCCTCTGAATCCCTGCAACATAATGCTTACTCACTTTCATAAATGCAAGGCTCCTTCCATGGCAAGCTGTATGTAGGGAATCACCATTGTCAGTGGCTTCCTCCCATCCTCTCAGTGAAAACGGTCCAGATGCTCTGTCACAGCACGGCTAATCAGCTGTTGGTTCTCGATCATGTTGGAATAGGATCCGTTGATCCTTTTGCGTTTGTCATCACGCCCAGCAATCGCGAGTTTGAAGATCGTCACAGCCATTCAATCCTTGAATCCTACTCGGAATACCACAGACAAGGTTTAGACTTTCCGGATCCTCAAGAGTGGCCGCCATCAATTCTAGCTTATACCACGAAGATTCTGATTAAGGAAGCTAAGAGATACTCATTCAATCTGATGTAGAACGGAGGTGTTTGTCAAGCACACGTTCATGGATTGAGGAAGGTGATGAGTGTCACGGATCATCACCTTCTCCATAATTAAGCGCAAATGAATATCTTAGATAGGAACACGCATGTTTGAAAGGAGAAACAGAAACAATTGCATTAATTCATCGAGACGCTGCAGAGCTCCTCACCCCCAACAATGGAGTTTAGAGACTCATGCCGTCAAAGTGTATAAAATTCAAATCTGAAAATGTCATGAGATACAAAATAAGTCTCTAAAAGTTGTTTAAATAGTAAACTAGTAACCTAGGTTTACAGAATATGAGTAAACTAAGATAATTGGTGTAGAAATCCACTTCTGGGGCCCACTTGGTGTGTGCAGGGGCTGAGACTAAAGCTTCTCACGTGCTTGGGCTGTTTCTGGAGTTGAACGCCAGGTTGTAACGTGTTTTGGGCGCTGAACTCCAACTTGTAACCTGTTTCTGGCGCTGGATGCCAGACAGCAGCATGAAGCTGGCGTTGAACGCCAGTTTACCTCGTCTATCTTCGCGCAAAGTATGAACTATTATATATTGCTGGAAAGCGCTGGATGTCTACTTTCCAACCCAATTGATAGCGCGTCAATTGGACGCCTGTAGCTCCAAAAAATCCATTCCGAGTGCAGGGAGGTCAGGATCCAACAGCATCAGCAGTCCTTTTTTAGCCTAACTCAGATTTTTGCTCAGCTCCCTCAATTTCAGCCAGAAAATACCTGAAATCATAGAAAAATACACAAACTCATAGTAAAGTCCAGAAATATGATTTTTGCCTAAAAACTAATAATATTCTACTAAAACTAATTAAAACATGCTAAAATCTACATGTAATTACCCCCAAAAAGCGTATAAAATATCCGCTAATCAATGGTCTTAACGTGACCACTAACGTGGTCAATGCTAGCTTGATCCAACGTTAGTGACAAAGGTGAGTGTCATTAACGTTGGCATTGTTCCTCCCTTCCACGTTAGAGTTCACGTTAACTAAGTTAACGTGACTCTTAACGTGGCTCATTGCCAATTCTTGGAGCGTTAGTGGTGTTCACATTTACCACTAACGCTGGAGTTCTCTTTATCTCCATGTTAACTACCATATTAACCTAGTTAATGTGGCAATTAACATGGGCTTATGATGGCTTCACAGGTGTTATTGGTGATCACTTTTCTCATTAACGTTGCAAGCTCATTCCCATTCCACGTTAGTGGTCACGTTAACTAGATTAACGTGGCTACTAACGTGGTTCTTCCTTGCTTCCTTTGTCCTGAAATCAAGCAAATAAAGTGCATCAAAGCTCTAGCTAAAGTCATGATATTATGCAGTGATGACAGGTCATCATATACCCATTTTTTAAGCTAATTTCACTTGTTTTACTAGTCTTTATGCACTTTCTTGTTTTGAGCCAGCAATGCATCCATGAGGTTCAGCTCCATTACTCCTCGAGTGTTGATTCTTTCAGAAGCATAGAAGTAGTCATTCTCAGCTACCGTCTCAATGATATCTATGGCTTCTTCAATGGTTTTCTTCTTGTTTAGAGAGCCCACTGAGGAATGGTCTACAACCTTCTTTGACTCAAAAGAGAGACCATCATAGAAAATGTGAAGCGGAACCCATTTATTGAACATGTCTAGTGGGCATCTTCTTGTTAAGTCGTTGAATCTCTCCCATGCCTCACAGAGAGTCTCACCATCTTGTTGCCTGAAAGTTTGCACCTCAACTCTCAGCCTATTAATTCTTTGAGGAGGGTAGAATCTTGCCAAAAACTTGTTCACCACTTCTTCCCAATTTGATAAGCTCTCCTTTGGGAAGGACTCCAACCACTTGGATGTTTTGTCCCTGAGTGAAAAAGGGAACAAAAGCAGCCTATAGACATTTGGGTGGACTCCATTAGACTTCACAGTGTCACATATTCTCAGGAAGGTGGTTAGATGTTGATTGGGGTCTTCTTGGGCACTTCCTCCAAATGAGCAGTTGTTCTGAACATGGGTGATGAGTTGGGGTTTTAATTCAAAGTTGTTGGCATGTATAGTGGGCTTTTGGATGCTACTTCCACAGTTTCCTGGATTTGGATTGATGTAAGAGCCTAGAACTCTCCTTTCTTGCCCAGCATGATTTGCAGGGCCTTCTCTGACATGGTTGTGAGCTTCTCCTTCATGGTTATTTTCCAAGTTCTCCTCCATGTTTGTTTCAAAATACTCTTCCTCTTTCTCAGCACCAACAACTCTTTTCCCTCTTGCTTCCCTCCTTGCTCTATGGAGGGTCCTCTCAGGTTCTGAATCAAAGAAAGTTGAAGCTCCGCCTCTTCTCCCTGTCATACAACTAACAGAGCACACAGCAAGAGATAAAATGAAGTGATTATTCTTGTTAGAGTGATTGTTAGTGTGAGTGGTGCAAATTATCAAACAGTTAATGGGTTACTGAGTAGAATTGTAAGTAAATTCAAAGAAAAAAAAGATAATAAGAGGGTAGGGGGTGAGGAAGAAACTAAATAAACTGAAGGTAAATGACTGGATAAAATAAACAAACCAAAGAAAAATGCTCAATCTAGTGAACTTTCAACTTAATCATTGTTGATACAAAATCACTCTCTGGCAACGGCGCCATAAACTTGATGCATGAAAACTTGTCTCTCAACAAATTTCCCTTCGGCAAGTATACCGAATTGTCGTCAAGTAAAAACTCACAATAGAGTGAGGTTGAATCCCACAGGGATTGATTGGTCAAGCAACTTTAGTCCGAAGAGTATGCTAGTTCAGCTAAACAGAGTATAGTTTGAGAATTGCAGATAATTAAATGGCGGAAAAGTAAATAGCATAAAATAAAGTGCAGAATCTTAAATGGAAATTTGGGGATGTATGCATGGAAATAAATGGCACAAAGTAAAGAGAATGGGTAAGATCAGAAATGGGGAATTCATTGGGCTCAGGAGATGTTGTATTCTTCGGATCAAGTTCATTTTCATATATCCCTCAATCAATGCATCTATTGATCAACATGGAGGAAAATTCTCGACTTGGGGAAGCCTCGAGGTTCGGTTCTGCCTTTCGAGATAAAAATAAAGAATCCAAGAAAAAGGAAGATCGCTCCGGAGAGAAAATCAAAAAATACCATAACTACACTCCTCTTAAGGTATCCTTAGCAGATGTTTATAAAGGAGTCTGCCATACGGAAAAAATACCCCCAGCTCGGCCACTCAAAGGCAAAAGGGGAGGAGGAAATCGGAATGAATACTGTGAGTATCATCGAATCCGAGGACATTCCACCAACGAATGCTTTGACTTGAAAAATGTCATAGAGAAATTAGTAAGGGAAGGAAAACTAGATCGGTTCTTGGCCAATCGGGACGAAGAGCCAAGAAAAAGAAGAAGGGATGAAGATGTCGGACGGTCTGAACGATCACCCCGCACACCGGAGAGACACGTCCACGTGATACACGGAGGATTTACTGGAGGAGGAATCTCCAAATCATCTCGCAAGCGACACCTCAAAGAAGTATACCATGTCGAAGGAGAGAAGGAGGCACCAGACATCCCAGCAATCACGTTTACCAAAGAAGATGCTTCCGGAATCATCCCGGGACACGACGACCCCATGGTCATCACAATCATATTGGCGAACGCCAACCTCCACCGTACAGTAATTGACCAAGGAAGCTCTGCCGACATCTTATTCAAAACTGCTTTCGACAAGCTCGGCTTAGAAGAGAAAGAGCTAAGAGCATATCCGAACAGCCTGTTCGGACTTGAGGATACCCCAGTACAGCCACTTGGGTACGTATCATTACATACGACCTTCGGAAAGGGGAACCAATCCAGAACACTCAAGATAGACTATATCGTGGTCGACGTAAGCTCAGCCTACAATGCCTTAATAGGTCAGACAACGTTAAATCAACTCGGCGCAATAGTTTCAACTCCACATCTATGTATGAAATTCCCAACAGCAGAAGGGATAGCTACAATAAAAGCATATCAAAGGATGGCACATCGCTGTTATAATGAAAGTCTAAACCTCCGAGGCGAAGAGGGAGAGTTCCACACAATCGAACTCGGCGGAGTACAGAGACGAGAAGAACTCCGCCCACGACCCGAAGGAGAAATAGAAAGAATCCAGATCGGAGATACCTCGGATAAAACAACTAATATTGGCACAATCCTGAAAGGAAATGCAAAAGAATCACTAATACGGTTCCTACGAGATAATGTTGATCTCTTCGCATGGAAAGCTGCCGACATGCCAGGCATAGATCCCGAACTAATGAGCCACAAGTTGGCAGTCTATCCGGGGTCTCGGCCGGTACAACAAAGACGAAAAAAACTCGGGCCAGAACGGTCTCAGACTGTAGAAGAACAAGTACAGGCACTACTAGAGGCAGGGTTCATAAGAGAAGTGAAATACCCACTATGGCTAGCAAACGTCGTCTGGGTGAGAAAGTCAAATGGAAAGTGGCAAATGTGCACTGACTACACCGACCTCAACAAAGCCTGCCCAAAAGACCCTTATCCACTCCTAAGCATCGACGCTCTAGTAGATGCCTCATCGGGATATAAGTATCTCTCGTTCATGGACGCATATTCAGGGTACAACCAGATCCCAATGTATCCACCAGATCAAGAGAAAACCTCGTTTCTCACGCCAAAGGCAAATTATTGCTACATCGTAATGCTTTTCGGCCTTAAGAACGCAGGAGCCACCTATCAAAGGCTAATGAATAAAGTCTTCTCAGACCACATCGAAAAAATCATGGAGGTCTATGTGGATGACATGTTGATAAGACACAAAGAGAAGGGACATTACTGACCGACTTGGTTCAAGTATTCGACACCATAAGGAAGCATGGCATGCGACTTAACCCGGCTAAATGCACCTTTGCAGTGGAAGCATGTAAATTCTTGGGCTTTACGCTCATACAAAGAGGAATCGAGGCAAACCCAGATAAATGCTTGGCCATACTCAACATGAAGAGCCCAACCTGCGTCAAAGAGGTACAACAACTCAATGGGAGATTGGCAGCCTTGTCCAGATTCCTAGCAGGGTCAGCAATAAGATCCCTCCCTTTCTATGCTGCCTTAAAGAAGGGAAAGAACTTTGAGTGGACAGCGGAGTGTGAACAAGCCTTCCGAGACTTCAAAGAGTTCTTGGGACAACCACCTATCCTATCTCGACCACAAGAGGGAGAATTGACGTTAGGATTTTTGCCAGTAAAGAATTTCATAAAAATAGTTGCGTTGTAGATATAGTCTCTAAACCAACAGAAATCCCTTCGTACAAACGTTTTGGTTGTCACAAGTAACAAACCCCTAAATAAATTGATAACCGAGTATTTAAACCTCGGGTCGTCTTCTCAAGGAATTGCAGGGAGGTAAGGGGGCAGTATGTTGCACAAAAAATAATAAGAAAAATAAATAAATAACTATAAAATAAACTCTTTGCAAGGTATGGGAACTGGAGGTCCTATCCTGGTTATCCTTATCAATTGTAATGAGAATTAGATTTTTCTCCCACTTTGTTAACCTCTAACTATGAAGGTAAGTTAAGTGGATGAATTAATTTTGATTCCTCAGGTCCTAGTCTTTCCTTGGGAAAGACTAGAGTTATTGGAACTTGAATTAATGAAACGAAGAAATCCAATTTTCAATCAACAATGAGTTTGATAACTCTAGAGTCACCAATTATTTAACCAAAGCCAAGAATGTAAAAAGCTAAATTAACAATATTCATAAGCCAATTGGGCAATAGGAAAATCCAAATTATTTATATAAATAAAAGACAGCAATCATCAATCTGAAATATCTCAAATAACATTAATTTAAAAGAGTAATCTATAACATGGAAGAATTCATAAATTAAATTGGGATAAATAAAAATAAAGAACCTGGGATTGTGAGTCACTCCTAAAACTAAGAGAAGTCCTAAATCCTAAATCCTAAAGAGAGAGGAGAGAACCCCTTTCAAAACTAGATCAAAATCATGAAAAGTGAATTATGAGTGGCATTCTTATGAATGGATGTATTCCTCCACTTTATAGCCTCTAATCTGTGCCTTCTGGACTTGGATTTGGGCCAAAAAGGGCCTCAGAACTCGTTATGAGCGTTTTCTGCAATTTCTGGTGCGTGGCCTCTGTCACGCGTCCGCGTGGGTCACGCGGTCGCGTCATTCGGAGCTTTTCCTTGCCACGCGGTCGCGTCAGTCATGCGACCGCGTCATGTGCGTTCTGCTTAAGGCACACGGTCGCGTCAGTCATGCGGCCGCGTTGCTGCTGATTCGTGCTTGGCACGCGATCGCGTCGTCCATGCGATCGCGTGGATACTAGTTTCCTTAAAGCTCCGTTTTGCTTTCTCCTTTCCTTTTAGTATGTTTCCTTTTTCATCCTTTAAGTCATTCTGCCTTAGAAAATCTGAAACTACTCAACACACTAATCACGGCATCGAATGGAAATAAGAGAGGATTAATAATAAGCAAATATAAGTCCAAAGAAACATGTTTTCAATCAAAGCACATAATTAGGAAGGCAAATGTAAAACATGCAAATAGTATGAATAAGTGGGTAAAGAGTTGATAAAATCCACTCAATTGAGCACAAGATAAACCATAAAATAGTGGTTTATCAAGAACCACTCATACTATACCTCGCAGTAGGAAGTCGGGCAATAGCTTCAGCACTAATTAGAGAAGACGAAGGAGGACAACAACCCGTCTACTTCATCAGTAAAGCACTACAGGGGCCAGAGCTGAACTACCAGAAAATAGAGAAGTTTGCCTACGCTCTGATACTCACATCCCGACGACTTTGCCCATACTTCCAAGCGCATACCATTAAAGTTCGGACCAATCAACCCATAAAAAAGATATTGCAGAAAACAGATCTAGCAGGAAGAATCCTACAGTGGGCCATCGAGTTATCCGAGTTCGATCTCCAATACGAGGCACGGACAGCAATTAAATCACAACACCTAGCCGACTTCATCACAGAATTCACAGACACCCCAGAAATCCCCATAAAATGGAGCATATACGTGGACGGCTCCTCGAATAAAATCGGAAGCAGTGCAGGTGTGATAATCGAAAGCAACCAAGGAACCCAACTTGAGCTTTCCCTTAAATTCGAATTCCCGGCCTCAAACAACCAAGCGGAATACGAAGCATTGTTAGCTGGTTTGAAGCTGGCTAGGGAGGTTGGAGCTCAGAAACTCAACATCTACAGTGACTCACAAGTCATTACCTCACAAATAACAGGAAGCTACCAAGCCAAAGATCCTACCATGAAAAAATATTTGGATAAAACCAAAGAACAACTCGGACAACTCTGGGAATATAGGATCTGCCACAAGGATATTGGGGCTCAGACAAGGAGAACGGGAAACGCTTCGCAACTACATGGAAAGATTCAACAAGACATGCCTAGACATACAGAACCTACCAACGGAGGCCGCCATTATGGGCCTCATTAATGGCTTGCGCGAAGGGCCCTTTAGTCAATCCATATCAAAGAAATACCCCACATCTCTGAATGAGGTGCAGGAACGAGTGGATAAGTTGATGCATGAAAACTTATCTCTCAACTAATTTTCCTTCAGCAAGTATACCGAATTGTCGTCAAGTAAAAACTCACAATAGAGTGAGGTCGAATCCCACAAGGATTGATTGGTCAAGCAACTTTAGTTGGAAGAGTATGCTAGTTGAGCTAAATAGAATAAAGTTTGAGAATTATAGAAAATTAAATGGTGGGAAAGTAAATAGCAGAAAATAATGTACAGAATCTTAAATGGGAATTTGGGGATGTGAGCATGGAAATAAGTGGCAGAAAGTAAAGAGAATGTGTAAGATCAGAAATGGGGAATTCATTGGGATTTGGAGATGTTGTATTCTCTGGATGAAGTTCATTTTCATCTCTCTCTCAATTAATGCATCAATTGATCTCCTTGGCAATCTTAGGTGATTGGATCCCAATTCCTTGGCAATCCAATCTCTCTAAGCTTGAACAGTTGCCCAATTTCATGATTTAATTGCTCATGGGAAGAGATGAAGTATGGTCACTGATTATAGCACATGTATTTCCAAATCAAAGTATTGGGAGGATTACATGTCACTATATCCGCTCAGACCCCAATTTGGTCCAACATGAGAAAGCATTTCTAGCATGATCTCCTCATCCCTTTTCCAAGGCTCAGAGGAGACCCAATTATTGGGAGTTTCTTTTCCAAGACAACTAACTAATTGAATTAAGATCAAATGCTTTCTAGTAAATCAAAAGAGAAGAAAGAAGAAGAAGAATGAAAACTATAATTGATCCATCAAATTACAACAGAGCTCCCTAACCCAATGAAAGGAGTTTAGTCGTTCATAGCTCTAGAAATGGAAAATGGCAGAAAAGAATACATGCTTCAAAATGCTGAAAAGTAAATATACAGGGGGTAGTTCTCTAAAGTACCAAGCTTCTCTATAGTTCAAAACTACTCCTATATATACTACACTTCTTGATCTTCTAGTGAGTTCTGCAAGTCTTGGGTGTGGGCTTTAGATCTTGAGTTGAAGCAGTTACAATCGTTAGTGGGATCAGCTTGTAGAAAGGTGTGAGTTAGCATGGGCGTTAATGATGTTAACGTTAAGTGAAATTATGGGTTCGAGAACGTTAGTGGCAATAACCTTTTTCACTAACGTTCCAATCCCATATAGTCCACGTTAACTTCAACGTTAGTGGCACTAACGTGACTATTAACGTTGCCTTATGAACCATCGCAAGCGTTATTGGGACTTACCTTTCCCAATAACGTTGCCTTATGCCCTTCTTTCCCTGCGTTAGAGTTCACGTTAGTTTAACTAACGTGACTCTTAACGTGGGCATGCCTATCTTCGAGAGTGTTAGTGACACTTAACTTTGTCACTAACGCTCCAAACGCCCATACTCTCCACGTTAGAGTTCACGTTAACTAGGTTAACGTGGTAGTGAATGCCATCTCCAACGTTAGTGACAAAGGTGAGTGTCACTAACGTTGGCACATCAATCTTAGCTCCATGTCAACTTTCATGTTAGTGGTCTTAACGTGACCACTAACGTGGGCAATGCTAGCTTGATCCAACGTTAGTGACAAAGGTGAGTGTCACTAACGTTGGCATTGTTCCTCCCTTCCACGTTAGAGTTCACGTTAACTAAGTTAACGTGACTCTTAATGTGGCTCATTGTCAATTCTTGGAGCATTAGTGGTGTTCACATTTACCACTAACGCTGGAGCTTTCTTTATCTCCATGTTAACTACCATATTAACCTAGTTAACGTGGCAATTAACGTGGGCTTATGATGGCTTCGCAGGTGTTATTGGTGATCACTTTTCTCATTAACGTTGCAAGCTCATTCCCATTCCACGTTAGTGGTCACGTTAAATAGATTAACGTGGCTACTAACGTGGTTCTTCCTTGCTTCCTTTGTCCTGAAATCAAGCAAATAAAGTGCATTAAAGCTCTAGCTAAAGTCATGATATTTTGCATCATCAATTTATCATTCAATTCTTGCAAAATCCTCATGAAATCATGTAAAATTCACAATAGTTGCTTGAATCAAGGTGTAAGTATATTTTCATCCAAAACATGCCTTATTCACTAAGAAAATGCATGAAACTACCCTAAAAGAGTAAAGAAAAGGTCAGTGAAACTGGCCTAGATGCCCTGGCATCACAATACCAAACTTAAAGCTTGCTTGTCCCTGAGCAAGTACTAAAACATAGGAAGGATGAATGAAAGAAACAAGATGAATAATATAAAAGTAAAATTCCTGGTTTATGGGGTTTCATGTATAGCAACTTAGGTTCATTCCTTTACTGGGTTTCAGGCCTTTATCATGCCCTTGATCACTCTCTTGATTGCATCCTTTGAGACTTCCTAGTTGTTGATCCTTCCTTCTTTTCCAAGGTTTATTGCATTCCTTTTTAGGCTAAATGCTCTGTAAGAGGGCGACTCTTTATGATAAGCTTTCAGCCAACACTCCCGAACCAGTTGGTTCAAGATGCTAGGTGTTAAGACACCCCTAAGGACTTACTCCCTCAAGTCTCTTTTCCCTATACATACACACCACGGGCACATGGTTTGTTTTCTTTCTTGAGACCTTGGTGTCCAGCACCTCTTTGGGTTACTAAGTGTTCTGTAGCAAAGGTCACCCTTGATAGTGGACTTTCAGCTGATAATCTCGGATTAATTAATCCAAGTTACCAAGTGATAAGGCACCCCTAAGAGCTTATTCATCCAAGCATATCCCTTGCACATGAACACCACAGACACATGCCTCAATCTTCAAACCCTTGGTGCCTAGCATTGTTTCTTATTGTTTTTCCTTCCTTTTCAACTTTTATTGCTCTTTCTCTTTTCTTATTGGGATCTTATTATTTAGTTAATCTCATAGGATGTGTTTCAAGTATAGGATTCAGGATAGATAGTTGCCTTCCTACCTTGTTAGTGAACCAACTTAGCTAATTAATCACCCTACCATAAACATTCAGAATTCACTTCACAAGATAACTCCACTCTTGTTCTTTTTATCACATCTTCTTTTTTATTAACTTAAAGGACAAGCATACAAGTAAGAAAGGTGGCAATGCATAAGGGATATTAGACTAATGAACATAAACCCAAGCAATGAAAATTCTAAAGGCAGAATTGAAAATCCTAAGCTACTATGGAAGCATGTTCTATTTCATACATGATTTTCCTTATTTAATGCTTGAAAGAGATAGACTAAGAAGGAACTCCACCACCTTTTACTCATGGGGATGCCTATGTTCTTCTGCTTCCTTGTCTTCTATATGTCCACTTTGTCCACTTGTGCTTCCTTTTGTCCGAATTATTCTGGCTATTTTCCAATCTTCCAGTGCCTTCCTTACTGATTCATGACTCTTTTCGGCCCTTTCTCGTTCCACCTGTGCTAATTCGTCCTTTACATCCTCATATCTTGTGATCCCAGGGTGTAATATGATGACAAGTCATCATATACCCATTTTTCAAGCTAATTTCACTTGTTTTGTTAGCATTTATGCACTTTCTTGCATCCTAAGTTAGTGATTTGGAGTGAAAATGCATAACTTCTTTAAATCAAGCAACCACCATGAATTTAATGTTAATCATTGAGGTTTGAGCTCATTTTAATTGAATTTTAATTGATTTATAAGCCTCTTGAATTTAGTGATACTTTGAGTGGTTGTTTTGGTTTATTGTAGGTGAAGAAAAGAAAAGAAAATGAAAAGCGTGGCCTAAGAAGTGTAGCCAAGAAAAGGAAAGCGTGGCCGAATCAAGAAAGAGCGTGCCGCATGCTAAGGGAGAAGCAACATTGCCCTCCACAAGGGCAGACTGCCCTCTAGGAGGGCAACACTAAGTAACCAAGCCAAGGAAGGCAACCCTGCCCTGCCCACTCTAAGGGCAGAGCACAAAATGGTGCCTTGAAGCCAAGAGAAGGAAAACTCTGCCCTGCCCTTGTGGAGGGCAGAATCGGGCTCCATGAGGAAAGAAAATCAAGAAAAAAGGTTACCCATGCATGCTACAAGGTTCAAACAAGGAACCATGAGGAAGCCAAGCTCTAAGGTTGGTTGCCGTGACAAGAAACCAAGCAAAAAAATTGAGAAGCGTGTGTCCGCCCAGGTTCGAACACAAGCGTGCAATATGGCAACTCTGCCCTGCCCTTGGCGCGGGCAGGGCAGCATTTGAAGTTGGCGCACCAAAATTCAAAAGCTGGCGCACCAAGTTTGTTCCTTGCGCACCAACCGCGCGCAACGCTCCTCAATCTGGCGCATCAAACTTCCTGCCCTGCCCTTGGCGCGGGCAGGGCAGCGTCCCACGCACCAACGTGTATCGCGCGCACGCGCGCTCCTCAATTCTGGCGCATCAACATTTTCTGCCCCGCCCTTGGCGCGGGCAGGGCAGCCTCTGGCGCACCAAACTCGTGCCAAACGCGCACAGACTCGCACCACACGCACCAAGGCCGCACCAAATCACACCACCATGCATCAATTTTCTGCCCTGCCCTCCACAAGGGCAGGGCAGCCTCCTGGGAGTGGTTTTTGGGCCAAAATTCAAATTAAAAATTCATTTGAATTCATTTCTTCACCAATCCAAAAGCCCATCCAAATCCCATTACCCAAGAATAGAAAGTGTATAAATAGGACTTAGTTTGATGTAATTAGGACTTTTAGCTACCTTTACTTTGAGCTTTGAATTTTTTTGCTTTCATTTTTGAACTTTTGTCTTTGAGCTTTCTTGAGAGATTTGTCCGAGCACCAAGAGGATCAAGGGAGAATTGATTGATCTCCTTCCTCAATTCCCTTGGGCAATTCTACTCTTCTGTTTTCTGAGTATTGGGTGTGTGAAATTGGGGAAATTCTGTCCCAATTCCCATTCAAGCTCTTTGCATTTTGTTTTCTGCATAATTGAATTCAAATTCTGTTCTTCAATTGTTTCTTCTTTAATTTTCTGTCAATTGCTTAGTTAATTCAGATCTGGGAAGGAAATTGGGTTTTAGGATCTGCTACCTAAGCCCTTGGAATCCTGAGATCACAATTTTACTTTTGGTTCTTCTGTGAACCTCTGCTACATTTCATTTAAATTCTGTTTGAATGCTACTTGTTGCTGATTTACTTTCTGCTCAACCATTTACTGCAATTTACTTCTTCTTTGTTTAGATCTTACAATCCCATTCCTCAATTCCCCTTTACTTTCTAGCAATTTATCTTTCTTGTCATTTAAATTACTGCAATTTAAGTTTCTTGCACTTTAAGTTTCAGTTATTTCCTTTCTTGCTCTTTAAGATTCTGCCCATTTACAATTCTGTTCTTCAATTTACTGCATTTCTCCCGTCCCCCTTTACATTTACTGTCATTTAATTTCTGTTAAACACAAATCACTCAACCAAAACTTGATTCGCTTGACTAACTCACCCACTAAACTAAAATTGCTCAATCCTTCAATCCCTGTGGGATCGACCTCACTCATGTGAGTTATTATTACTTGATGCGACCCGGTACACTTGCCGGTGAGTTTTGTGTTGGATCGTTTTCCACACATCAAGTTTTTGGCGCCGTTGCCGGGGATTGAAATAGATTGACAATGATTAAGTGAAGTGGAGGTCTAGATTAAGCATTTTTTTCTGTTATTCTAACTCTTACTAACACACTAACTGTTTGAGTTTTTGCTTAAACTAACCAACCAGAACTTCATTCTAGCTACAGATTGAAGTTCCATAGTATTTCGGGGTTTGTGTGTTTATTGTTGTGTGTTTGTATGTCAGGTATAGGAAGATCCTCTACTATCCACTCTGAAATTGATCAAAGGACTCTTCGGAGAATAAGAAGAGCTGAAAGAGGGAAGAATATTGTTGGAGAAGAAGAAGAATCTGAGGAGGAATTCCAAGATATGGAAGGAGATACCAATCAACCAGGAGGAGGAGCCAACAATGACCAACAGAGAAGAGTCTTGGCTTCATACACATTTGCAAATGCTAGGCATTGTGGGAGTAGCATTCTTCCTCCCAATGTCAATGCAAACAACTTTGAACTCAAGCCACAACTCATCACTCTGGTGCAAAACAATTGTTCCTTTGGAGGAGGGCCTTTGGAGGATCCAAACCAACATTTGTCTACTTTCTTGAGAATCTGTGACACAGTGAAAACAAATGGGGTACCTCCTGACAGCTACAAGTTGTTACTCTTCCCATTCTCTCTTAGAGATAAAGCCACTCAATGGCTAGAGACTTTTCCAAAAGAAAGCATCAACACTTGGGATGACTTGGTGAGCAAGTTTCTTGCCAAATTCTACCCTCCTCAAAGAGTCCTAAGGTTGAAGACAGAGGTTCAAACATTCACTCAATTGGAGGCCGAGAGCCTATATGAAGCATGGGAGAGATACAAGGCTCTATTGAGGAAGTGTCCACCAGAGATGTTCACTGAGTGGGACAAGCTACAAAACTTCTATGAAGGCCTCACCCTTAAAGCTCAAGAAGCTCTTGATCACTCTGCCGGAGGCTCTCTACAACTCATGAAAACCACAGAGGAAGCTCGAAACCTCATTGATATGGTGGCCAACAACCAATATTTCTTTGCTCATCAAAGACAACGCCAACCATCACAGAGAAGAGGAGTCATGGAGTTGGAAGGAGTTGATTCAATCTTAGCTCAAAATAAGATGATGCAGCAACAGATTCAACAACAATTTGAGCAAATGGCTAAGAGAATTGATGGCTTGCAAGTGGCAGCAGTGAGCACCACAAGCCAACCTCCAACCACTTGGGTGCAAAATGAAGAAACTCAAGAGGAGCAACAACAAGAGCAAGTCCAATACATGCACAACCAAAATCCTGGAACAAATGAAGTCTATGGTGATACTTACAATCCATCTTGGAAGAACCATCCCAACCTTAGATGGGGAGACAACCATAATCAAAACCAACAACCATGGCAAAGAAACACAAGCCAAAACAATTGGAAAAACACAAACCATAACCCCCAGCCAAACACTAACCAAAACACATACAGAAAACCACAAAATAACTACCCAAATTCTAACCAATACCCACCCAATAGCCACCCAACTAACCAAAACACTTACCTTCATCCACCAACACCCCAAAACCAAACCATCTCACAAGATTCACAGAGAATCACCAATCTAGAGCTACTCATGGAGAAACTAATGAAGAGCCAAGAATTGACGAACAAAAATCAAGAAGCCACCATGAAGAACCTAGAGAGGCAGATTGGGCAAATCTCTAAGAAGATCTCTGTTGAGAAGCCATCAAGTTCACTACCTAGTGACACCATTCCCAACCCAAAGGAAGAATGCAAGGTGGTGCAACTAAGAAGTAGAAGAGTGTTAACAGACGGTAGCCAAGGAGCAACAAAGAAGCTTGTAGAGAATGACACTGAGCCAACAAAGAATGATGAAGCCATCAACAAAGACACAATAACCAAGAGTGTTCCAGAACAACTCACAGAGGAAGACAACAAGCCACAGAATTTAAAGAAAGGAAAGAAAATCATGGAAGAACCAATTCCAAAACAGCAACAAGTGGTGAAGAGCTCAACACCACCACTACCTTATCCACAAAGATTTCACAAAGAAACAAAGGACCAGCACTTCCACAAATTTCTTGAGGCTTTCAAGAAATTGGAAATTAACATACCTTTGGCAGAGGCTTTGGAGCAAATGCCCCTGTATGCCAAGTTCTTAAAAGAGCTCATCAACAAGAAAAGGGATTGGAATGAGAAGGAAACAGTGATGCTTAATGAGGAATGTAGTGCCGTGCTCCAAAAGGGAATCCCACCAAAACTCAAGGATCCAGGGAGTTTTGTAGTGTCATGCACTATAGGCAAACTATCCTTGGATAAAGCTCTTTGTGATCTAGGAGCTAGTATCAACTTAATGCCTTTGTCCATGATGAAGAAGTTGGCAATAGAAGAACTCAAACCCACCAAGATGTCACTAGTTATGGCAGACAGATCAATCAAGATACCAAATGGAATTGTGGAAAATTTGCTAGTAAAGGTTGGAAAGTTTATCTTCCCTGCAGATTTTGTAATCCTAGATACTGATGAGGAAGGCAACAATTCAATCATCTTGGGCAGACCATTTCTAGCAACTGCAAGAGCCATCATAGATGTGGAAAAAGGAGAAATGATTTTCAGAGTACACAATGAGCAGATGATCATCAATGTTTTTAAGTCAATGCAACACCCTCCAGAGCAGGAAGATCATTTGAGGGTGGATATGATAGAGAGCTTGGTGGAAGAAATGCTAGACAGTGATCAGCATGAGCAAGAAAAGGACAATCAAGAAACAATAGAGGAATATGTGGCTGAGGCTTTCATAAATAAAGAAGTGGAACCAAGCAAGAAAGAAGAGGTGCAAAAGCAAGAACTGAAGCCACTACCTTCTCATCTCAAATATGCATTTCTTGGGACTTCAGAAAGCCTCCCGGTGATCATCAATTCATCCTTGACAAAGAAAGAAGAAGGAGAGCTTCTTGATGTTCTCAGAGCCCACAAGGATGCCTTAGGGTGGACCATTGACGACTTGAAAGGCATCAGCCCCACGGTATGCATGCATAAGATTCTTCTGGAAGACAATTCTAAGGCAGTAATTCAACCTCAAAGAAGACTAAATCCTGCAATGAAGGAAGTTGTCCAAAAGGAAGTGATGAAGTTATGGAATGCTGGAATCATATATCCCATTTCCGATAGCTCATGGATAAGCCCAGTCCAAGTGGTACCAAAGAAAGGAGGGATGATAGTCATTACTAATGAGAAGAATGAACTCATTCCCACCAGAACAGTGACAGGATGGAGGATGTGTATTGACTATAGAAGATTGAATGATGCCACACGCAAAGATCACTTCCCACTTCCTTTCATTGATCAAATGCTTGAGAGGCTGGCTGGCCATGCTTATTATTGCTTCTTGGATGGCTACTCTGGGTATAATCAGATAGTGGTAGATCCAAAGGATCAAGAAAAGACTTCATTCACATGCCCAGTTGGAGTTTTTGCCTATAGAAGAATGCCATTCGGATTATGCAATGCCCCAGCCACTTTTCAAAGGTGTATGCTTTCCATTTTCTCAGATATGGTTGAAAAATTTTTAGAGGTTTTCATGGATGACTTCTCTGTTTTTGGTAATTGTTTCAATACTTGTCTAAACCATCTAACTCTTGTTTTGAAACGGTGCCAAGAAACTAATTTGGTTTTGAACTGGGAGAAGTGCCATTTCATGGTACCTGAGGGGATTGTTCTTGGTCATAAAGTTTCAAGAAGAGGAATAGAGGTTGACAAGGCAAAAGTTGAAATAATAGAAAAACTCCCTCCACCAACTAATGTGAAATCTGTTAGAAGTTTCTTGGGGCATGCAGGATTTTATAGAAGATTCATCAAAGATTTTTCCAAAATAGCCAAACCTTTGAGTAACCTTTTGATGAATGATCAACCTTTTGTTTTTGATAAAAATTGCCAGCATGCTTTTGAAACTTTAAAACAGAAACTCACAACAGCACCAATCATCACACCCCCGGATTGGAGCTTACCATTTGAACTCATGTGTGATGCAAGTGAAATTGCAATTGGTGCTGTACTTGGACAGAAAAAGGGAAACTTGCATCATGTCATATATTATGCAAGTAAAGTATTAAATGAAGCTCAAAAAAATTACACCACAACAGAGAAGGAATTGTTAGCTGTGGTTTATGCATTTGATAAGTTTAGATCGTACTTGATAGGATCTAAAATTGTGGTTTATACTGATCATGCTGCTCTCAAGTATTTGATGTCAAAACAGGATGCTAAACCAAGGCTTATCAGATGGATTCTACTCTTATAGGAATTTGACATTGAGGTGAGGGACAGAAAAGGCACTGAAAATCTAGTTGCTGATCATTTGTCAAGGCTGCCACCAGAGACAATTCAAAAAGCTTCATTACCTGTGAATGAAAGCTTTCCAGATGAACATCTCATGCAAATCCAACAAACACCATGGTTTGCTGATATAGCAAACTACAAGGTGGGGAGAAAGATACCGCAAGAATTCACTAAACAACAAGTGAGGAAACTGATCAATGAAGCAAAGAAGTTCTTGTGGGATGAACCCTATCTGTTCAGAAGATGCTCTGATGGAATAATCAGGAGATGTATTCCTGAAAGTGAAACAAAAGACATATTATGGCATTGCCATGGCTCAGCTTATGGGGGACACTTTGGTCCAGAAAGAACAGCAGCAAAGATTCTACAAAGTGGTTTCTATTGGCCAACCATCTTCAAAGATGCCAGGGAATTTGTCCATCAATGTAACGAATGCCAAAGAGCAGGAGGAATAACAAAAAGGAATGAAATGCCACAGAACTTCATTTTGGAAGTAGAATTGTTTGATCTATGGGGCATTGATTTCATGGGACCCTTTCCCCCTTCTTATTCATTCAAATATATCTTGGTAGCAGTAGAGTATGTTTCAAAATGGGTGGAAGCCATAGCCACAACTACCTGTGATGCACAAGTGGTTCTTCAATTCTTGAAAAAGCACATCTTTACTAGATATGGAGTACCCAAGGGTCTCATCAGTGATGGTGGTGGCCATTTTTGTAATAGACAAATGGAGAAACTTCTCCACAAATATGGAGTTATTCATAAGGTAGCCACACCATATCATCCCCAAACTAATGGTCAAGCAGAATTAGCAAACAGGGAACTAAAGAAGATCCTAGAAAAAACAGTTGGTAGCACAAGAAAGGATTGGGCTAGGAAGTTGGAAGATGCACTTTGGGCATACCGAACAGCTTTTAAAACTCCCATTAGGAAGTCCCCATTTCAACTGTTATATGGCAAAGCTTGTCATCTCCCTGTAGAGCTTGAGCACAAAGCCTTTTGGGCCACTAAGCTTCTAAATTTGGATTCTGAAGCATCAGGAGAGAAAAGATTGTTGCAGCTGAATGAGCTAGATGAGTTTAGGCTAGAAGCCTATGAAAATACTAAGATATACAAGGAGAAAGCTAAGAGATGGCATGACAAGAAGATTTTGAAGAAAGAGTTCAAACCAGGACAACAAGTACTCTTGTATAATTCACGGCTCAAGATATTCCCTGGCAAACTTAAGTCTAAATGGACTGGTCCATACTTGGTGACTAAGGTTTTTCCTTATGGGAGTATTGAGTTACTAGATGAGGCAACAAAGAATCAATTTACAGCAAATGGTCATAGAGCAAAGCTGTACCTAGGTTGGCAATGGAACAAAGAAAAGGAGGTCCAGAACCTGAATCCCTCTTGAAGCAAAAATGAAGATGTCAAGCTAATGACAATAAAAGAGCGCTTGTTGGGAGGCAACCCAACCTGAGGTAGTTTCTTTTCATAGCTTTTCAATAAAGATGTTGAGTAATTGTGGTGCATTGCAAGGAGCTAAGTTTGGTGTTGCACACCAAAACAATTTGAGGGAGAATGAGAACTTCTAAGTTTGGTGTCCCACCAACAATATCATTTAAAAAAAAACACATTCTCACCTCTTGCATGATTCTAGCTCCAAGCAATTAAACATATTATTCAACTGTTGAATTGTTTTCTAGCTTTCATTCCATTAACCTTTAGCAAAAATACATGGTTTCAAATATGGTTGACTTTGTACATCTGAGATAGTGGTAAAACAATTAAGTTTGGTGTTCACACACCAAAACAAATCATGGAACCACACTCAGTATTATGCTCACTAACCATATAATCAAGGGCTTGAGAAGCAAGCAACTTTGAGGATTATGCAGGACATGAGTCAACAATTGAAGACACTAAGCATCTTAACTCAAAGAAAACACAGCAGAAAGAAAAATCAAAGGGCTGCAACTCCAAAGGTTGTATCTGAACTTAATCCTTTCTGCTGTGTATTGTTTCGAACATGAAAACCATTGTATGCATTGCTTAAGTGTTTATCCAGTTGCAAGTGAAATTGTTTGCTAGAAAAATGCCAAGTCTGCATAATGCTTGTATCCATCACTTAGCTTTAAATATTGCTTTGTTTCCCATATGCTTAAATAAAAGAGTTTGGTTTGAATTGAAAAGTAAAATATCCAATGTTGCATAAGTATGAATGGAAGTTGGTGGTGGCATATGTGCTTGATTAAATGCATAACTCATGAAATAAGTGTTGCATAATATCATTCTCATTCAATTGTAAGTTAGCTTGCTGTTACAAAGACTTTTATCAATAATGAAACACCCTTGGTAACAAAAACAGAAAGAAGAAGGAAAGAAAAAGCCAAAATGGCAAGAAAAACAAAGAATAAAGGTTGGACACCAATGGTTTGAACCTTAGGACAAATGCCTGTGGTGTTCTTGTACTGAGATCTGCTTGGATGAGTAAATTCTAAGGGGTATTTTGAAACCCGGTCACTTAGATCAACTGATTTGGGATGGCCAATTGAAAATCCACAATAAAGAGCAACTTAGATACAAAGCACTTAGTGATCCAAAGAGATGCTGGGCATCAATGATCCTAGGAAGAATTAGCAAGCTAAGTGTCTGTGGTGGAGAGATGTTGAGCAAAAGAAAAGAAAATAAAGCCAAAGGCTATGCTGCAACATTTGACACCCAACCTATAAAAGAATAAGAAGCTTGTTAAGCATTATAAGCCAAGAAGAGTTACCAAGGGAGTAATCAAAAGGTGAGTCTTATGACAGCAAGTTTAGCAAACCTTTGATGCAAAATGTGTATTATGCAGCAGCAACAATAAATGAGTGGTCATTGTCTGCATAAATGCCCCATAAATTGAAGTTCTGCTATCTGCATAATAAGGATATATACTCTTTTCTTATTCATTTCATTTACTCTTAGTTTTGATGCTTGCTTGGGGACAAGCAAGGTTTAAGTTTGGTGTTGTGATGACAAGTCATCATATACCCATTTTTCAAGCTAATTTCACTTGTTTTGTTAGCATTTATGCACTTTCTTGCATCCTAAGTTAGTGATTTGGAGTGAAAATGCATAACTTCTTTAAATCAAGCAACCACCATGAATTTAATGTTAATCATTGAGGTTTGAGCTCATTTTAATTGAATTTTAATTGATTTATAAGCCTCTTGAATTTAGTGATACTTTGAGTGGTTGTTTTGGTTTATTGTAGGTGAAGAAAAGAAAAGAAAATGAAAAGCGTGGCCTAAGAAGTGTAGCCAAGAAAAGGAAAGCGTGGCCGAATCAAGAAAGAGCGTGCCGCATGCTAAGGGAGAAGCAACATTGCCCTCCACAAGGGCAGACTGCCCTCTAGGAGGGCAACACTAAGTAACCAAGCCAAGGAAGGCAACCCTGCCCTGCCCACTCTAAGGGCAGAGCACAAAATGGTGCCTTGAAGCCAAGAGAAGGAAAACTCTGCCCTGCCCTTGTGGAGGGCAGAATCGGGCTCCATGAGGAAAGAAAATCAAGAAAAAAGGTTACCCATGCATGCTACAAGGTTCGAACAAGGAACCATGAGGAAGCCAAGCTCTAAGGTTGGTTGCCGTGCCAAGAAACCAAGCAAAAAAATTGAGAAGCGTGTGTCCGCCCAGGTTCGAACACAAGCGTGCAATATGGCAACTCTGCCCTGCCCTTGGCGCGGGCAGGGCAGCATTTGAAGTTGGCGCACCAAAATTCAAAAGCTGGCGCACCAAGTTTGTTCCTTGCGCACCAACCGCGCGCAACGCTCCTCAATCTGGCGCATCAAACTTCCTGCCCTGCCCTTGGCGCGGGCAGGGCAGCGTCCCACGCACCAACGTGTATCGCGCGCACGCGCGCTCCTCAATTCTGGCGCATCAACATTTTCTGCCCCGCCCTTGGTGCGGGCAGGGCAGCCTCTGGCGCACCAAACTCGTGCCAAACGCGCACAGACTCGCACCACACGCACCAAGGCCGCACCAAATCACACCACCATGCATCAATTTTCTGCCCTGCCCTCCACAAGGGCAGGGCAGCCTCCTGGGAGTGGTTTTTGGGCCAAAATTCAAATTAAAAATTCATTTGAATTCATTTCTTCACCAATCCAAAAGCCCATCCAAATCCCATTACCCAAGAATAGAAAGTGTATAAATAGGACTTAGTTTGATGTAATTAGGACTTTTAGCTACCTTTACTTTGAGCTTTGAATTTTTTTGCTTTCATTTTTGAACTTTTGTCTTTGAGCTTTCTTGAGAGATTTGTCCGAGCACCAAGAGGATCAAGGGAGAATTGATTGATCTCCTTCCTCAATTCCCTTGGGCAATTCTACTCTTCTGTTTTCTGAGTATTGGGTGTGTGAAATTGGGGAAATTCTGTCCCAATTCCCATTCAAGCTCTTTGCATTTTGTTTTCTGCATAATTGAATTCAAATTCTGTTCTTCAATTGTTTCTTCTTTAATTTTCTGTCAATTGCTTAGTTAATTCAGATCTGGGAAGGAAATTGGGTTTTAGGATCTGCTACCTAAGCCCTTGGAATCCTGAGATCACAATTTTACTTTTGGTTCTTCTGTGAACCTCTGCTACATTTCATTTAAATTCTGTTTGAATGCTACTTGTTGCTGATTTACTTTCTGCTCAACCATTTACTGCAATTTACTTCTTCTTTGTTTAGATCTTACAATCCCATTCCTCAATTCCCCTTTACTTTCTAGCAATTTATCTTTCTTGTCATTTAAATTACTGCAATTTAAGTTTCTTGCACTTTAAGTTTCAGTTATTTCCTTTCTTGCTCTTTAAGATTCTGCCCATTTACAATTCTGTTCTTCAATTTACTGCATTTCTCCCGTCCCCCTTTACATTTACTGTCATTTAATTTCTGTTAAACACAAATCACTCAACCAAAACTTGATTCGCTTGACTAAATCACCCACTAAACTAAAATTGCTCAATCCTTCAATCCCTGTGGGATCGACCTCACTCATGTGAGTTATTATTACTTGATGCGACCCGGTACACTTGCCGGTGAGTTTTGTGTTGGATCGTTTTCCACACATCATAATACAGGTAGTTGTCCGACTAAGTACCCGAGCCTGGCTTGGGTGTTTACATGGTATCCTGTCTCACTCATATAAACCCCTTCTAAAAATGCTATGTATTCATCAAAAAGATCTGCCTGTTCTCTTTGTTTCTGATGTATCTCATGAATGTGTGCACCTTGATGTGCTTGGATGCTAATTAGCTTTTGGATGGCTTCTTGTTGTTGATCTTGCTTTTGGTTCAGGTTGTGAAAGGACTCACTCCATTACCTCCCTTGTTTTAATTGTTGTTCCATCATTTGTTTTGCCATTCCCCTTATTGATTCATCCATCTAGAGAGTGACTCTTCTTGACGGTCCATTATTTGCATTTGAAGCTCCTTCTGTACCCCTTGATTTTCCATGCATTGCCTTGACAAGGTATCAATAGCCTCTTATAATTGGTGCATGTCTAAGATGGCTGGGGCTTGTTCCTGTGGGTGCTATCCTTCTTCAGCTCGATGGGCTGGCCTATTTCTTAGTCTTTGTTGAGGTAGGGGAGGTGCAGCAGCATGCATCCGACGAAAAGTAGTTGGAAGACCAACTTTGATCCATTCGGGATTTCCATCTTCGAACACCACCCCAGCCTTGTTGCAAAGACGGAGAATAGTGTTGGGGTAGCCTAACCTTCCTCCAGAATCACTCTTCTCAGCCATCTTCTGAATATCTTGGGATATGAGTTCATGAACCTTAATTTCTCCCCCCTTCATTATGCATTGCACCATTGTTGCTCTCTTAAGGTTTACCTCTGAGTTGTTTCCAGCTGGGAGGATGGATCTCCTTACAATTTTGAACCACCCCTTATCCTCAGGAAGGATGTCTCATCTTTTTATAAATCTGGATTTCCCATGGGGGTCTCTGTCCCAATCCGCTCCCTGCACACAGATGTCCTTTATAATCTGGTCGTGGTTGGGGCTATTATCCATTCTTGAGTGATAGCTCTCTTCTGCAAAGGGTATGGTTCGCAGCTTTAGCACTCTCATGATGCTCATGGGACTAAAATTCACCATTACCCCTCTCACGAAACTTGTATAGGATTCATCTGCCTTATCATGTCTAACCACATTTGCATAAAACTCTCTTACCAGAATTGCGTTCACCCTTGTAATCGGATCAGTGAGGAGCTTCCATCGGCATTATTCCATCTTCTCTGTGATTTTGGGGCACTCAGTTTTTGTGACTTGAAAGCCTAACTCATATATGACTTCTTTATTAGCCATCCACCCAAATTGTAATGCATGGTAAAAGGTTCTAAATTTCTTTCCATCAAATGGAGGCTGCTCTATAGGTTCTTTCCCCTTTCGCTTTTTAGAGCTAGATGATGCCATGGGTGATGGTTGATATGTTTGTTGCTCACAGGGTGTGACTATGGGGGTGTATGAAAACCCTTGGTGGAGAATGGAGTGTATAGTGTATGTTTCGAAGGTGAAGAATTGAAATAGAGGGATGTTGTGTGAAGGAGTTTATATAGGGGAATAGTAATTGATTGAAGGGTGTGGATTAATGGTGTTGCTTAATGATGGACGGTTGGGGCTTGGCATTAGATGAGCACAAGGATCACCTTTTTTATGAGGGTCTTGATTCGGTCTCCAAGGCTATCCAACTCCCAATGTTGCATGGCAACACTTCCAAAGATACTCCCCTTGAAGACAAGTGTGAGGCTTCCTTGGTATAGTGGCCGAATCTCCCTTCCTTGATTGTCGTATCAAGTACCATCAATACCCTTTTTGATTTCCTATACAAGACAAAAGGAATTCAAAAAGATTAATTGAATTTTTGGTGGGAAGAATTAAAGTGTGAAATAGCTACTATTAAAATCTTTTTCTTTTGTTTTTGAAATAACTAAATGCTTTTCATGAATACAAATCAATCGACCACTCAATTTCCCATGCATGCAACCTTGGTGACACCAAACTTGTTGGTGATCATATGGTGTAATAAGACTCAAAAAGAATCTCATATCATGAAGTGTGTTCAAGCCCTTCTTGGTATGCCTTGAACACCAAACTTATGATGTACTATATATTGCATGTAGGAATTCTTATATTGTTTGTCGAAGTTGATTTAGAATCCATGAACTTTGCTTTATTACTACTATTAGAGATTAAAAAGAAAGGGTATTGAATATGGGTTGCCTCCCATGAAGCGCTTCTTTAGCATCATTAGCTTGACGTTCAGCCTCTGTTAGGGTGGTTAGTAGTGCTTCAAATCTTCTCCTCTTACAGTGAATCTATTTCCATTGGCTTTGTTAAGAAGTTCCACATGCTCTAAGGACAAAATTTTGTTGATGGTGTACACTGGTGGCAGCTGAGATGGAATAGTGGGGAGATGAGGTGGTATAGATGGAAAGTATGTAGAGACCACTTCATCCCCTGGAGAGAAATCTTCTGTAGGGATTTTCTTATTTTTCCATCCCCTTGGGACCCTTTTTTTCTGTCCCTTGATGTCACCTTGTTCCTTGTGGTTTCCTCTTTCAGAAGGGTTCTATTGCTTGTCACATATAACTCTGATGGGTTTAGTTCCTCTTGGATTACACTTGGTTGTTGCTCCTTCTAATCACACTAGTTGTTACTGATGAGCAGATAATTTATACGCTTTTTGGCACTGTTTTTAGTATGTTTTTAGTACATTTTAGTTAGTTTTAGTATGTTTTTATGAGTTTTTATTTAATTCAATTTTCTGGGCTTTACTATGAGTTTGTGTGTTTTTTTGTGATTTCAGGTAATTTCTGGCTGAAATTGCGTTGGAAAGTAGACATCCTGGGCTTTCCAGCAATGTATAATAGTCCATACTTTGCCCGAAATTTGATGGCCCAAACCGGCGTTGCAAATCAGCTTCAGAATTCCAGGCGTTTAACACCGGAACTGGCACAAAAGTTGGAGTTAAACGCCCAAACTGGCACAAAAGCTGGCGTTTAACTCCAGGAAAAGTCTCTACACATGAAAGCTTCAATGCTCAGCCCAAGCACACACCAAGTGGACCCCAGAAGTGGATTTTTACGTCATTTACTCATTTCTGTATATCCTAGGTTACTAGTTCACTATAAATAGGATCTTTTGACATTGTATCTGGACCACATGACACTTTACACATTTTATATTGTACCTTCTATGGCATGAGTCTCTAAACCCCATGGTTGGGGTGAGGAGCTCTGCTGTGTCTTGATGGATTAATGCAATTACTACTATTTTTTCATTCAAACACGCTTGTTTCCATTCTAAGATATCACTTGCTCCTCAACTTGATGAATGTGATGATCCGTGACACTCATCATCATTCTCATCTATGAACGTGTGCCTGACAACCACCTCCATTCTACTTTAGATTGAGTGGATATCTCTTGGATTCTTTAGCCAGAATCTTCGTGGTATAAGCTAGAATATATTGGCGGCCATTCTTGAGGATCCGGAAGGTCTAAACCTTGTATGTGGTATTCTGAGTAGGAATCAGGGATTGAATGACTGTGACGAGCTTCAAACTCGCAATTGTGGGGCGTTGGTGACAGACGCAAAAGAATCACTAGATTCTATTCCGACATGATCGAAAACCGACAGATGAATAGCCGTGCTGTGACAGAGTGCGTTGAACATTTTCACTGAGAGGATGGGAGGTAGCCATTGACAACGGTGAAACCCTACATACAGCTTGCCATGGAAGGAGCCTTGCGTGCATGAAGAAGAAGATAGTAGGAAAGCAGAGATTCAGAAGATAGAGCATCTCCAAAACCTCAACCTGTTCTCCGTTACTGCAAAACAAGTATTTATTTCATGTTCTTCTACTTTTCACAATTAAACCTGAGAATTATTGATATCCTGACTAAGAGTTACAAGATAACCATAGCTTGCTTCAAGCCGACAATCTCCGTGGGATCGATCCTTACTCACGTAACGTATTACTTGGACGACCCAGTGCACTTGCTGGGTAGTTGTGCGGAATTGCAAAAGTGTGATTGCAATTTCGTGCACCAGTTACCAATGCGGGTTTTCAGGTGTGGTACTTGTGCTCCCATGCTTGTCTCTTCCATCAGCTCTTTCTTGTGCTCTTCCTCTGACTTTTTGTTACCATGATCTGCTTCTTGTGAGGGGTTAAAAACATTGAAGGTGAGCTGCTCATCATGTATTCTCAATACTAGCTCTCCTCGCTCCACATCTATAAGTGCTCTAGCTATGGCTAAGAATGGCCTTCCCAGAATGATGGGGTGACTGGGATTCTCTTCCATTTCCAGGATAACAAAGTTTGTGGGAAGGAAGTAGTTCCCAACCTTCACTACCATGTTCTCAACCACTCCTATTGCCTGTTTTTGGGTTTTATCAGCCAGTTTAATGATTACGTCTGTGGGTGTTAGCTCATTGATTTGGAGCTTTTTCATGAGGGACAAAGGCATTAAGTTGATGCTTGCTCCCAGGTCACAGAGCCCTTTATCAAACATTGTCTCTCCTATAGCACAAGGAATGTGGAAACTCCCTGGGTCCATCTTCTTTGTAGGTGGCCCTGTTTGGATAAGAGCACTGCACTCCCTATTCATCTTTATTGTCTGTCCACCCTTCAATGAACTCTTTTTGGCCAGTAGCTCCTTTATATACTTGATGTAGGAGGGCGTTTGCTGGAGGGCCTTAATGAATGGTATATTTACATCAAGAGATGCAAACATGTCGAGGAACCTTGAATACATTCTCTCTGCTACACCACCCTTAAGCCTTTGGGGGAAGGGTGCATATGGGTTCAGGATCTCCCCTTTCTTTAGCACTTCCCTGAGTGTGGGTTGGGGTGCATGATTTTTCTTCGGACTATCTTGGAGGTGTTCTGTTTGTATGTCTCCTCCACACTCCTCTTATCACTTGTGGTGATCATCTTACATTCTTCCCACCTGACCTTCCTTATTTCTCCTCTTGGATTATTCTCTGTGTCGCTGGGAAATCCATCAATGGGTTTAGGAATTTGTTGAGATAGATACCCTACTTGGGACTCCAGTCTCTTGATGGTTTCCCCTTGGTTTTTGATATTGGCTCGCACTTCATCCTTAAACACCCTATTGTCTTGGACTTCTCTACATATGTCTTCAAGTAGAGTCTCAATCTTTGAAAGTCTATCCTCGGTTAGTGATGGTGGATTGAGATTAGGTGGTTGAGAAGGGTGGTTAGGTGAGTGTTGATAGGATCTCTGTGAGATATGTTGGTGAGTTGCATTGTTGTTGGAATTGTGGTTGTGGTGTCTCTGGTTTTGGCCTTGGTCTTGTTGATTCCCCCACCCAAAATTGGGGTGATTTCTCCATCCAGAATTGAAAGTTTTGGAGTATGGATCATGAATTTGTCTGGGTGAGTTCCCAATGTAGTTGGCTTGTACACAGTCACCTTCTTCCCCTACATTCACTCCTTCTTGAGCTGGTGATGAAGTGATGACTACTGCAACTTGGTTTTCCTCCACCTTCTTAGTAAAATCTGCTGGCTGCTTGGTGATCATCTTATTTTGAGCCAGCAATGCATCCATGTGGTTCAGCTCTATTACTCCTCGAGTGTTGCTTCTTTTAGAAGCATAGAAGTAGTCATTCTTAGCTACCGTCTCAATGACATCTATGGCTTCTTCAATGGTTTTTTTCTTGTTTAGAGAGCCCACTGAGGAATGGTCTACAGCCTTCTTTGACTCATAAGAGAGACCTTCATAGAAAATGTGAAGCTGAACCCATTCATTGAACATGTCTGGTGGGCATCTTCTTGTTAAGTCCTTGAATCTCTCCCATGCCTCATAGAGAGTCTCACCATCTTGTTGCCTGAAAGTTTGCACCTCAGCTCTCAGCCTATTAATTCTTTGAGAAGGGTAGAATCTTGCCAAAAACTTGTTCACCACTTCTTCCCAATTTGTTAAGCTCTCCTTTGGGAAGGACTCCAACCACTTGGATGCTTTGTCCCTGAGTGAAAAAGGGAACAAAAGCATCCTATAGACATACGGGTGGACTCCATTAGACTTCACAGTGTCACATATTCTCAGGAAGGTGGTTAGATGTTGATTGGGGTCTTCTTGGGCACTTCCTCCAAATGAGCAGTTGTTCTGAACAAGGGTGATGAGCTGGGTTTTTAATTCAAATTTGTTGGCATGTATAGTGGGCTTTTGGATGCTACTTCCACAGTTTCCTGGATTTGGATTGATGTAAGAGCCTAGAACTCTCCTTTCTTGCCCAGCATGATTTGCAGGGCCTTCTCTGACATGGTTGTGAGCTTCTCCTTCATGGTTGTTCTCCAAGTTCTCCTCCATATTTGTTTCAAAATACTCTTCCTCTTTCTCAGCACCAACAACTCTTTTCCCTCTTGCTTTCCTCCTTGCTCTATGGAGGGTCCTCTCAGGTTCTGAATCAAAGGAAGTTGAAGCTCCGCCTCTTCTCCCTGTCATACAACTAACAGAGCACACAGCAAGAGATAAAATGAAGTGATTATTCTTGTTAGAGTGATTGTTAGTGTGAGTGGTGCAAGTTATCAAACAGTTAGTGGGTTACTGAGCAGAATTGTAAGTAAATTCAAAGAAAAAAAAGATAATAAGGGGGTAGGGGTGAGGAAGAAACTAAATAAACTGAAGGTAAATGACTGGATAAAATAAACAAACCAAAGAAAAATGCTCAATCTAGTGAACTTTCAACTTAATCATTGTTGATACAAAATCAATCCCCGGCAACGGCGCCATAAACTTGATGCATGAAAACTTGTCACTCAACAAATTTCCCTCCGGCAAGTATACCGAATTGTCGTCAAGTAAAAACTCACAATAGAGTGAGGTTGAATCCCACAGGGATTGATTGGTCAAGCAACTTTAGTTGGAAGAGTATGCTAGTTCAGCTAAACAGAGTATAGTTTGGGAATTGTAGAAAATTAAATGGCGGGAAAGTAAATAGCAGAAAATAAAGTGCAGAATCTTAAATGAGAATTTGGGGATGTAAGCATGGAAATAAATGGCACAAAGTAAAGAGAATGGGTAAGATCAGAAATGGGGAATTCATTGGGCTCAGGAGATGTTGTATTCTCCGGATCAAGTTCATTTTCATCTCTCCCTCAATCAATGCATCTATTGATCTCCTTGGAAATCTTAGGTGATCGGATCCCAATTCCTTGGCAATCCAATCTCTCTAAGCTTGAACAATTGCCCAATTCTTTGATTTAATTGCTCATGGGAAGAGATGAAGTATGGTCACTGATTATACCACATGTATTTCCAAATCAAAGTGTTGGGAGGATTACATGTCACTATATCCGCCCAGACCCCAATTTGGTCCAACATGAGAAAGCATTTCTAGCATGATCTCCTCATCCTTTTTCCAAGGCTCAGAGGAGACTGATGAGCGGATAATTTATACGCTTTTTGACATTGTTTTTAGGTAGTTTTTAGTAGGATCTAGCTACTTTTAGGAATGTTTTCACTAGTTTTTATGCTAAATTCACATTTCTGGACTTTACTATGAGTTTTTGTGTTTTTCTATGATTTCAGGTATTTTCTGGCTGAAATTGAGGGACCTGAGCAAAACTCTGTTAAGAAGGCTGACAAAGGACTACTGATGCTGTTGGATTCTGACCTCCCTGTACTCCAAATGGATTTTCTGGAGCTACCGAACTCTAAATAGCACGCTCTCAATGGCGTTGGAAAGTAGACATCTAGAGCTTTCCCGCAATATATAATAGTCTATATTTTATTCGTGATTAGATGACGTAAACTGGCGCTCAATGCCGGTTCCATGTTGCACTCTGGAGTCAAACGCCAGAAACATGTCACGAACCAGAGTTAAACGCCAAAAACACATTACAACTTGGCATTCAACTCCAAAAGAAGCCTCTGCACGTGTAAATCTCAAGCTCAGTCCAAGCACACACTAAGTGGGTCCGGAAGTGGACTTCTACATCAATTACTTACTTCTGTAAACCCTAGTAGCTAGTCTAGTATAAATAGGACATTTTACTATTGTACGAGGGGTCTTCACCATTCGGTTTTTGACCACATCTTTGGTCCTTCTCCCTATTTTCGAATTCATATCACATTTTGGGGGCTAGCCATTCAGCCATGCCTGGACCATCACTTATGTATTTTCAACGGTGGAGTTTCTACACACCATAGATTAAGGGTGTGGAGCACTGCTGTACCTCGAACTTTAATGATATTACTACTATTTTCTATCCAATTCAGTTTATTCCTGTTCTAAGATATTCGTTGCACTTCACCATGACAAATGTGATGATCCGTGACACTCATTATCATTCTCACCTATGAACGCGTGACTGACAACCACTTTTGTTCTACCTCAGATCGAACGCATATCTCTTAGATTCCTTAATCAGAATCTTCGTGGTATAAGCTAGAATTGATGGCGGCATTCATGAGAATCCAGAAAGTCTAAACCTTGTCTGTGGTATTTCGAGTAGGATTCAGGGATTGGATGACTGTGACGAGCTTCAAACTCGCGATTGTTGGCGTAATAACAAACGCAAAAGAATCAATGGATTCTATTCCGGCATGATCGAGAACCGACAGATAATTAGCCGTGCTGTGATAGAGCATTTGGAGCATTTTCACTGAGAGGATGGGATGTAGCCATTGACAACGGTGATGCCCTACATACAGCTTGCCATGGAAAGGAGTAAGAAGGATTGAATGAAAGCAGTAGAAAAGCAGAGATCCAACAGGGACAAAGCACCTCCATATGCCTATCTGAAATTCTCATCAAAGATCTACATAAGTATTTCTATCTTTATTTTCTATTTAATTATTATTATTATTCGAAAACTCCATAACCATTTATCATCCGCCTAACTGAGATTTATAAGATGACCATAGCTTGCTTCATACCAACAATCTTCGTGGGATCAACCCTTACTCACATAAGGTTTATTACTTGGACGATCCATTGCACTTGCTGGTTAGTTGTGCAAAGTTGTGAAAAAAGTGCTGAGTTATAAATGCGCATACAAAGTTGGATGCCATTGTTGATGCTGTTAGATTCTGACCTCCCTGCATTCAAAATGGATTTTCTGGAGCCATAGAACTCCAAAAGATGCGCTCTCAACAGATCTGGAAAGTAGACATCAAGAGCTTTCCAGCAATATATAATAGTCTATACTTTATTCATGATTAGATGATGTAAACTGGTGCTGAACGCCAGTTCCATGCTGCATTCTGGAGTCAAACGCCAGAAACACGTCACGAACTAGAGTTGCACGCCAAAAACACGTTACAACTTGTCATTCAACTCCAAAAGAAGCCTCAGCTCGTGTAATGTTCAAGCTCAGCCCAAGCACACACCAAATGGGCCCCGAAAGTGGATTTTTGCATCAATTACTTACTTCTGTAAACCATAGTAGCAAGTCTAGTATAAATAGGACTTTTTACTATTGTATTCAGTGTCTTTGATTGTCAAGTCTTTTGACCATTCGGTCTTTTGATCACGTTAGGGGGCTGGCCATTCGGCCATGCCTGGACCTTCATTACTTATGTATTTTTAACGATGGAGTTTCTACACACCATAGATTAAGGGTGTGGAACTCTGCTGTACCTCAAGTTTCAATGCAATTACTACTATTTTCTATTCAATTCAGTTTATTCCTTCTCTAAGATATTTGTTGCACTTCACCATGACGAATGTGATGATCCGTGACACTCATCATCATTCTCACCTATGAACGCATGACTAACAAACACTTCCGTTCTACCTTAGACCGGGCACATATCTCTTGGATTCCTTAATCAGAATCTTCGTCGTATAAGTTAGATAGATGGCGGCATTCATGAGAATCCGGAAAGTCTAAACCTTGTCTGTGGTATTCCGAGTAGGATTCAGGGATTGAATTACTGTGTCGAGCTTCAAACTCACGATTGTTGGGCGTGATGACAAACGCAAAAGAATCAAGGGATTCTATTGCAACATGATCGAGAACCGACAGATGATTAGCCGTGCCGTGACAGAGCATTTGGACCTTTTTCACTGAGAGGATGGGATGTAGCCATTGACAACGGTGATGCCCTACATACAGCTTGCCATGGAAAGGAATAAGAAGGATTGAAGGAAGGCAGTAGGAAAGCAAAGACCCAACAGGGACAAGCATCTCCAGACACTTATCTGAAATTCCCACCATTGAATTACATGAGTAACTCTATCTTTATTTTCTGCTTTATTTATTATTTGAAAACTCCATAACATTTACTATCCGCCTAACTGAGATTTACAAGATGACTACAGCTTGCTTCATAGCAACAATCTCCGTGGGATCGACCCCTTACTCACGTAAGGTATTACTTGGATGACCCAGTGCACTTACTGGTTAGTTGTGCGGAGTTGTGACTAAGTGTGATTCACGTTTGAGAGCGCTACCAAGTTTTTGGTGCCATTGTTGATGATTACAATTTCGTGCACCAGCAACCCAATTTTTATTTATCTAATTTTATTTTTCTTTTTATTGTTCTTTTATGTTTTATTAGGTTCATGATCATGTGGAGTCACGAAAAAAATACTAAAATTAAAAACAGAATCAAAAACAGCAGAAGAAAAATCACACCCTAGAGGAAGGACTTACTGGCGTTTAAACGCCAGTAAGGAGCATCTGGCTGGCGTTCAACACCAGAACAGAGCATGGATCTGGCGTTGAACACCAAAAACAAGCAACATCTTGGCGTTTAAATGCCAGGAATACACCCTGAGGAAAGCTGGCATTGAACGCCAGAAACAAGCATGGAACTGGCGTTCAACGCTAGAAACATGCAGCAAATGGGCGTTGAACGCCCAAAACAAGCATGAAGCTGGCGTTCAATGCCAGAAACAAGCATCAATCTGGCGTTGAATGCCAGGATTGCATGAAAAGGGCGTTTAACACGCCTCATTGGTGCAGGGATGTAAATCCCTGACTTTTCAGGATCCGTGGACCCCACAGGATCATCTCAAGATCTGTGGACCCCACAGGATCCCCACCTATCTCAACTCACCTTCTCTCCTCTTCACACAATCCAATAACACTCTTCCCCAAAACCCTTCACCAATCACCTCAATCTCTCTTCCCTATCACCTCTTCACCACTCACATCCTTCCACTCTTCCCCATAAACCCCACCTACCTTCAAAATTCAAAATCACTTTCCCACCCAACCCACCCAATATGGCCGAATCTTAACCCCTCTACTTCCACTATAAATACCCCTCCATTCTTCTTCATTTTCACACAACACAAACCTCTCTTTTTCTTCTTTAGCTGAAACACAACCTTCTCTCCCTCTCCTCCATATCTTATTCTTCCTCATCTATTCTTTCTTCTCTTGCTCGTGGGCGAGCAATATTTTAAGTTTGGTGTGGTAAAAGCATATCTCTTTGTTTTTTTCCATAACCATTAATGGCACCTAAGGCTGGAGAAACCTCTAGCAAATGGAAAGGGAAGACAAAAGCTTCCACCTCCAAGTTATGGGAGATGGAAAAATTCATCTCTAAAGCCCATCAAGACCACTTCTATGATGTTGTGGATAAGAAGAAGGTGATCCCCGAGGTCCCTTTCAAACTCAAGAAAAATGAGTATCCAGAGATCCGACATGAGATCTAAAGAAGAGGTTGGGAAGTTCTAACCAACCCCATTCAACAAGTCGGAATCCTAATGGTTCAAGAGTTCTATGCCAATGCATGGATCACTAGGAACCATGATCAAAGTATGAACCTGAACCCAAAGAACTATCTTACAATGGTTCGGGGTAAATACTTAGATTTTACTCCGAAAAATGTGAGGTTGGCATTCAACTTACCCATGATGCAAGGAGATGCACACCCCTACACTGGAAGGGTCAATTTTAATCAAAGGTTGGACCAAGTCCTTATGGACATATGTGTGGAAGGAGCTCAATGGAAAAGAGACTCCAAAGGCAAGTCGGTTGAATTAAGAAGACTGAACCTCAAGCGTGTGGCTAGAGGATGGTTGGAGTTCATCCAACGTTCCATCATCCCCACTAGCAACCGATCCGAAGTTACTGTGGATTGGGCCATCATGATCCATAGCATCATGAATGGAGAGGAAGTAGAAGTTCATGAAGTCATCTCCGTTGAATTCTACAAAATAGCCGAGAAGTCCTCCACCATGGCAAGGCTAGCTTTTCCTAATCTTATTTGCCATCTATGTTACACAGCTGGAGTTATCATAGAAGGAGACATTCCCATTGAGGAGGATAAGTCCATCACTAAGAAGAAGATGGAGCAAATAAGAGAGCCCACTTTCCTAAGAAGAGGATGAATCCCAAGAGACGCATGCGGAAGCTCATCACCAAGAAATCCCAGAGATGCCTCAAGGGATGCACTTTCCTCCCAATAACTATTGGGAACAACTCAACACTTCTCTAGAAGACTTGAGTTACAATATGGATCAATTAAGGGTGGAACATCAAGAATACTCCATCATTCTCCATGAAATTAGAGAAGATCAAAGAGCAATGAGGGAGGAGCAACAAAGGCAAGGAAGAGACATAAAAGAGCTCAAAGACATCATTGGTTCTTCAAGAAGAAAGCGCCACCATCACTCAGTTCAGTGGATTCATTCCTTGTTCTTATTTCTCTGTTTTTCGGTTTTTATGCTTAATGTTTATTTATGTGTGTGTCTTTCCTACATGATCATTAGTATGTAGTAACTATGTCCTAAAGCTATGAATAATTCCATGAATCCTTCACCTTTCTTAAATGAAACATGTTTTTAATACAAAAAGAACAAGAAGTACATGAGTTTCGAATTTATCCTTGAATTTAGTATTAATTATATTGATATGGTGACAATACTTTTTGTTTTCTGAATGAATGCTTGAACAGTGCATATTTTTTATCTTGTTGTTTATGAATGTTAAAATTGTTGGCTCTTGAAAGAATGATGAACAAAGAGAAATGCTATTGATAATCTGAAAAATCCTGAAATTGATTCTTGAAGCAAGAAAAAGCAGTGAATAGCAAAAGCTTGCGAAAACAAATATTTTGGCAAAAAAAATAGAAAGAAAAAGAAAAAGCAAGCAGAAAAAGCCAATAGCCCTTAAAACCAAAATGCAACGGTAAAAAGGATCCAAGGCTTTGTGCATCAATGGATAGGAGGGCCCAAGGAAATAAAATCCAGGCCTAAGCGGCTAAATCAAGCTGTCCCTAACGGTGTGCTTGTGGCATGCAGGTCCAAGTGAAAAGCTTGAGACTGAGTGATTAAAGTCGTGATCCAAAGCAAAAAGAGTGTGCTTAAGAACTCTGGACACCTCTAACTGGGGATTCTAGCAAAGCTGAGTCACAATCTGAAAAGGTTCACCCAGTTATGTGTCTGTGGCATTTATGTATCTGGTGGTAATATTGGAAAACAAAGTGCTTAGGGCCACGGCCAAGACTCATAAAAGTAGCTGTGTTCAAGAATCAACAAACCTAACTAGGAGAATCAATAACACTATCTGAAATTCTAAGTTCCTAGAGATGCCAACCATTCTAAACTTCAAAGGATAAAGTGAGATGCCAAAACTGTTCAGAAGCAAAAAGCTACAAGTCCCACTCATCTAATTAGAACTAATATTCATTGATATTTTAGGATTTAGAGTATATTCTCTTCTTTTTTATCCTATTTGATTTTCAGTTGCTTGGGGACAAGCAACAATTTAAGTTTGGTGTTGTGATGAGCGGATAATTTATACGCTTTTTGGCATTGTTTTTATGTAGTTTTTAGTAAGATCTAGCTACTTTTAGTGATGTTTTAACTAGTTTTTATGCTAAATTCATATTTCTGGACTTTACTATGATTTTGTGTATTTTTCTATGATTTCAGGTATTTTCTGGCTGAAATTGAGGGACCTGAGCAAAACTCTGATAAGAAGGTTGACAAAGGACTGCTGATGCTGTTGGATTCTGACCTCTCTGCCCTCGAAATGGATTTTCTGGAGCTACAGAAAACCAAATGGCGCGCTCTCAATGGCGTTGGAAAGTAGACATCCAGAGCTTTCCAGAAATATATAATAGTCTATACTTTATTCGAGATTAGATGACGTACACTGGCGCTCAACGCGAGTTTCATGTTGCATTCTGGAGTCAAACGCCAGAAACACGTCACGAACCAGAGTTGAACGCTAAAAACAAGTTATAACTTGGCGTTCAACTCCAAAAGAAGCCTCTACACGTGTAAAGCTCAAGCTCAGCCCAAGCACACACCAAGTGGGCCCCGAAAGTGGATTTCTACATCAATTACTTACTTCTGTAAACTCTAGTAGCTAGTCTAGTATAAATAGGACATTTTACTATTGTACTAGGGGTCTTTACCATTCGTTTTTCACCACATCTTTGGTCCTTCTCCCTATTTTCGAATTCATATCACATTTTGGGGGCTGGCCATTTGGTCATGCCTGGACCATCACTTATGTATTTTCAACGGTGGAGTTTCTACACACCATAGATTAAGGGTGTGGAGCACTGCTGTACCTCGAGTTTTAATGCAATTACTACTATTTTCTATTCAATTTAGTTTATTCCTGTTCTAAGATATTTGTTGCACTTCACCATGATGAATGTGATGATCCGTGACACTCATCATCATTCTCACCTATGAACGCATGACTGATAACCACTTTTGTTCTACCTCAGACCGAACGCATATCTCTTAGATTCCTTAATCAGAATCTTCGTGGTATAAGCTAGAATTGATGATGGCATTCATGAGAATCTGGAAAGTCTAAACCTTGTCTGTGGTATTTCGAATAGGATTTAGGGATTGAATGACTGTGACGAGCTTCAAACTCATGATTGTTGGGCGTGATGACAAACGCAAAAGAATCAATGGATTCTATTCCGCCATGATCGAGACCGACAGATGATTAGCCGTGTTGTGACAGAGCATTTGGACCATTTTCACTGAGAGGATGGGATGTAGCCATTGACAACGGTGATGCCCTACATACAGCTTGCCATGGAAAGGAGTAAGAAGGATTGGATGAAAGCAGTAGGAAAGTAGAGATCCAACAGGGACAAAGCACCTCCATACGCCTATCTGAAATTCTCATCAATGATCTACATAAGTATTTCTATCTTTATTTTCTATTTAATTATTATTATTTTTCGAAAACTCCATAACCATTTATCATTCGCCTAACTGAGATTTACAAGATGACCATAGCTTGCTTCATACCAACAATCTCCGTGGGATCGACCCTTACTCACGTAAGGTTTATTACTTGGACGACCCAGTGCACTTGCTGGTTAGTTGTGCGAAGTTGTGAAGAATATGAGTGAACCATAGTAGTGTGCACCAAGTTTCTGGAGCCATTGCTAAGAATTGTTCAAGTTATGAAAGGAGTAAATCACAATTTTGCGCTATCATCTTTTCGGATCACATCGGAAAAATCATGGAAGTCTACGTTGACGACATGCTAGTAAAGACACAAAACGAAGAGATGTTATTATCTGACCTAACCCAAGTATTCGACACTATAAGATAACACGGCATGCGACTCAATCCCGAAAAATGCACCTTCGCAGTAGAAGCTGGTAAATTCTTGGGTTTTATGATCACACAGAGAGGAATCAAGGCAAACCCGTATAAATGGAGTTCACGTTAACTAAGTTAACATGACTCTTAATGTGGCTCATTGCCAATTCTTGGAGCATTAGTAGTGTTCACGTTTACCACTAACGCTGGAGCTCTCTTTATATCCACGTTAACTACCACGTTAACCTAGTTAACGTGGCAATTAACGTGGGCTTATGATGGCTTCGCAGGTATTATTGGTGATCACTTTTCTCATTAACGTTGTATAACGACCCAATTTTCAATATGTCTAGATCATACCAGAAACTGAGCGCTACTAATTTGTCTTCCTAATTATTATCTATTATTTATCATATGAGCCTGATTCGTTGTTAAAAGCGTGGTTAATTTGCGAGGTATACTTTTTTTTGTTTGAAAACATTTGGGTTAATAGACGGAATCATACATAATCAATTCACGACTGATAACAGATAAAACGGTTATAAACAACTACACATAAATACATCACAAGCAGTCAACAACATTCAGTGATCCAACTTTTATTTAAGTATAGACTTTTAGTTAGAACACCCCTAGATATAGCTAGATAATAACTATAGACATATACATACATACGACATCCCAGGTCCTGACCTGTTCAAGAGGTCCCTAAGCTGGCACCTAGGCTAGCCTAGACTCTACAAGCAGTCAACAACATTCAGTGATCCAACTTTTATTTAAGTATAGACTTTTAGTTAGAACACCCTAGATATAGCTAGATAATAACTATATACATACATACGACATCCCAGGTCCTGACCTGTTCAAGAGGTCCCTAAGCTGGCACCTAGGCTAGCCTAGACTCTATACTCACCTAGTCCCTCTAAACTACTAAAGCGAGGAAAGTACGTTCTAAGTCTTCAACTCAAGTCAGGTGGAATGTCATCAAAGATAGAACATCATCTGCTACTCTCTGTACGATCAGACTTTTCCACAGGACGTCTCTCTGGTACCTCATGAAGTAGCCACACAATAGGAATCTCGTACACAGATTAGGTTAAAGTGCGCATAGGAACGGGGTGTAGACGTTGGCTGGTTTCACAGTATATACATATAAACAGAGAACGATATTCACCTAGATCATGATGCATGTCTGGCCCTAGTGCAGGTAATGAGCATCTGTCGGTTACTAACCCGCTCTCGATGTTATCCAGCAACCTCTGTCGGATAAGGCTTTCCTATTGGCTATACCCCTGTGTACAGGAATAACCCCTCTGCCACCACAGGGTCCACTGCACGCAGGAAATAACACATCTACCACTGCAGGGATGTACGCCGAGACACCTTCTGTATACAGGAAATAACCCCTCTGCCACTACAGAAATGGAATAGGTGGTCACGGTACTTCTGTAGCAGGAAATAACCCCTCTGCCTTACAGAAATAAAATATGGATCTGTACCGTAGGAAAGCGTTCTCAGTGATCACACCATTATCTATCTGACTGCCTCACTGCAGCAGATGATCATACAAGTATATATGGAGTTGCCTTAAAGCAACAAATGAATAAACACATCTCTTGGGTTGCCTCAAGCAACAAATAAATATCTCTTGGGTTGCCTCAAGCAACAAATCATCACATAATCATTCTCATTATCATCATTCATCATCATTATCACTATTCATCATCATTTTCACATTCTTATGCAGTACGCCTTTCTTTCTCTGTTCAATCATTCTGTACAAACTTTACATCTTTCACTTTTACAACATCTTAATTCAAACCATTTCTCTTTGTCACCTTACTCTTTTCTCTTTGTCTTTTTACTTTGCTCTGATTACTCTTTTCTCTGTATCCCTTTATTCTGCTCTGGTTACTCTGTTCTCTGTGTTTCTTTACTCTGCTCTGATTTCTCTGTTTAACGTATGTATTTAAAGCTTATGTAAATTTCGGTATGAATAGTTAGTCTGTCCCAAGTATAGGTCATTAAGTCTATACTGAAACAGTTTAACTTTTCATATAATACCTAACCCTATTCGCAATTCCAAGACTAACTATGTTGCCCTAGTTCGTTCACTAGTCTCTGTCTGTTTTTTGTCATTAAAACTTTACAGACTTTTTCTTTCGATTTCTATCTTTTCTTCAACTTTTTATCTTTTATTTATCCTTGCCTCACTAATATGTTTTACCACTCCCTAAGTGTTTTTATGATGGTAATTATGAGATTCTGTGCTTAAAGTTGTCTTTCTAAAGCTTTTACAGAAACTGCCTTTTCTGCATTATTTTATTATTTTTATTAAATATTATTTTTAATTAAATATTATTATTTAATATTTTATATTATTTATTATTTTATTAATATATTTTCGAAAATTAATTTTACTTTAACCTTTAACCTTTAAAATTCACTTTTTACCACCCGTAACTTTTAATATTTCTACTTTTACCACCCTAACTTTCAGAAATTACCAGACAACCCCTAAAACACCAAAAATTTTAATTCCTTGCCCTTTTTAAGATCTAAGGCCTGTTCTTCATTGTTCTTCATCACACTCAAAGTGTTCTTCATGTTCTTCATAAATTCTTCAGATTCTTTCTCTGTTTTTACCCGTTTTTCAGTCTTTTCAGCAACTGATTTTTACCAAAATTCATAATAAATTCCCAGCCACTAAAACCCCATCTTTTCCACATGATTTCAACACAAATTGAACCTCAATTTAAGCTCTAGGGTTTCATTTTCCAGCAGCCCAAAACACACCTTCATAGCTTGAATTTCATCAAATTTCATCAAATTTCACCAAAATTTCAACAATTACTCATACAAACAATCAACTTCAAGCACAGACAAACCATCATAATCACACTCAACACAATCAATCAAGATTAAATTTGTCAATCCCTACCTTGATTTGCTGTTCCTAATTCGGTTAAAATTTCAAGTGATCCTTAAGCACTTTTTCCTCCTAAATCACATCAAGAACAACTTTAAATCCAAAAACTCTCAACTGACCAAATCTCACTCAGTATGTTAGGAAGAGATATCTCACCTTAGACTTGCTGGAAATTCACGTTTCTTGGCCCTCAAGTCAAGTTAAGCATGATTCCTAAGGAAAAAACATCAAGAAAACACATGTTTACATGGTTTTCCTTGAAAACCGAATTGAAGAGGGAGGGAGACAGCCATCTCACCTTATTTCCAGCCTTGATAAGTCACATGGTTATGTAGAGGAAGAAGAGAGGATCATTTTGGTGAAATCGGAGTTTTGATTTGAGTTTTAGTTCAGCAGAAATCAAACTTTGAAGATTAAAGGGTCATGAAAGTTTCTCTCTTTTCTCTCTTCACATTTTCGGCCAAAGGGAGTAAATGACCAGCCTTGGAGTGTCTTGGGGGTGTAAGGAGAGTTGTGATTGGTTGGCTTGAAGGTGGATTAAAATAATATTAAAATGTCTCTGGTGTACAACTACTAAAACTAGGTGTATCGGAACACTCGTAAAAACATCTCTAAAAATTATTTTCTGAGCTACTAGCATAAATGACACTAGTAACATATTTATTATGAGAATAGAACATGTATAATGAGGCCTTAGCATTTCTAAATTCATCAGAGTGCTGGTGCTAAGCTGCACCAGTAAACCGTAAACCCGGTTAAACCGATTTTTTGTTTTTAACAAAAATAGACCAGGTAACCTTATAATATCATTCAAGCATTTTCTAATACTATAATGATAATATTATACTATTATCTCTCTCCTCTCATGAATCGAGTCCGGTTCGTCAAACAGAGACTATTTACAAAAATCAGAATCAAAACTGCCAACCGATACGGTTCAAAAACTAGGTTCTTCGCGATTGCATTATCGAGCTTGCCTCAGAGAAGGTTCTAGCTTAAGGATGACATAATGATAATGAGGATTGAGATGCTTGATGATATAACAGAGGTGTTCCCTTTACTGATCTTCCGGAGAAATCCGTACTTTTAGAAAAGATCTCAGGTACTCGAAATCAGGGTTGTTACATTCTAGCCTCCTAAAAGAAAATTTTGCCCTCAAAATTTCAGCCGCGTGCAAGAAATCCATCTTTAAGCGGTCTATTTCCTTCGATCCATCCTGACGAAGAGATCAGTCCATTCCTTACAGCATCCAAATCTCACGTAGCCATAGCCATGAAGATCATAACAGCTATGAAGATAGCTGTGGCTTACGTCGATTCATCGTTCGGAGCTCGATTAAACCATGCCTATTCACAGTCATTGAGGTCTTATCCATACCAAACAATCAATATTAAGGTGATCAGTCTTAATATCTCAAGTTAGGTACGAACATTCCCAAAATGAGCACTCATAGACATTCATGACCAATGTATCTTAAAGATACCCTAACAGCATGAGACACACAGCAGAGTATGCAATGAAGCATAGTCAGTCCACTCCCCAGGCTCTACTGGGAACGAACTGCTCTGATACCAAATTGTAACGACCCAATTTTCAATATGTCTAGATCATACCAGAAACTGAGCGCTACCAATTTGTCTTCCTAATTATTATCTATTATTTATCATATGAGCCTGATTCGTTGTTAAAAGCGTGGTTAATTTGCGAGGTATTTTTTTTTTGAAAACATTTGGGTTAATAGACGGAATCATACATAATCAATTCACAACTGATAACAGATAAAACGGTTATAAACAACTACACATAAATACATCACAAGCAGTCAACAACATTCAGTGATCCAACTTTTATTTAAGTATAGACTTTTAGTTAGAACACCCCTAGATATAGCTAGATAATAACTATATACATATACATACATACAATATCCCAGGTCCTGACCTGTTCAAGAGGTCCCTAAGCTGGCACCTAGGCTAGCCTAGACTCTATACTCACCTAGTCCCTCTAAACTACTAAAGCGAGGGAAAGTACGTTCTAAGTCTTCACAACTCAAGTCAGGTGGAATGTCATCAAAAGATAGAACATCATCTGCTACTCTTCTGCACGATCAGACTTTTCCACAGGACGTCTCTCTGGTACCTCATGAAGTAGCCACACAATAGGAATCTCGTACACAGGATTTAGGTTAAAGTGCGCATAGGAACGGGGTGTAGACGTTGGCTGGTTTCACAGTATATACATATAAACAGAGAACGATATTCACCCTAGACTCAGAAGACTATCTAGAGTAGAATCCTCTTTGCAGAACCATCATCAACGAACTACGGTAAGGTACTCTTACTTCCATCTGAAGGGGGAAGGGAAAGAGAAGGGGTAAGAACTGGGGAGTTCTTAGTAGGGTCGGGGTTATTAGTGACGTTCATTAATTCTATGTTGTTTAGCAGACTATTAGCAGAATACAAGGAAGCAGTAATTAGAAAACATAGATAAGTAGAAAAGATAGAGAAAACAGATAGCAGAACACAAACAGAAGAATACAAGAAAATTTCACAAGCGCAGAGAATGGAATACAAACAAGGAAAGCATACATTCATACCACAAACATAACAAAGGAAATGCGCAACCAAGTATGATGCATGTCTGGCCCTAGTGCAGGTAATGAGCTCATCTGTCGGTTACTAACCCGCTCCCGATGTTATCCAGCAACCTCTGTCTGGATAAGGCTTTCCTATTGGCTATACCCCTGTCTACAGGAAATAACCCCTCTACCACCACAGGGTCCACTGCACGCAGGAAATAACACATCTGCCACTGCAGGGATGTACGCCGACACACCTTCTGTATACAGGAAATAACCCCTCTGCCACTACAGAAATGGAATAGGTGGTCACGGTACTTCTGTAGCAGGAAATAACCCCTCTGCCTTACAGAAATAAAATATGGATCTGTACCGTAGGAAAGCGTTCTCAGTGATCACACCATTATCTATCTGACTGCCTCACTGCAGCAGATGATCATACAAGTACATATGGAGTTGCCTTAACGCAACAAATGAATAAACACATCTCTTGGGTTGCCTCAAGCAACAAATAAATATCTCTTGGGTTGCCTCAAGCAACAAATCATCACATAATCATTCTCATTATCATCATTCATCATCATTATCACTATTCATCATCATTTTCACATTCTTATGCAGTACCTCTTTCTTTCTCTGTTCAATCATTCTGTACAAACTTTACATCTTTCACTTTTACAACATCTTAATTCAAACCATTTCTCTTTGTCACCTTACTCTTTTCTCTTTGTCTTTTTACTTTGCTCTGATTACTCTTTTCTCTGTATCCCTTTATTCTGCTCTGGTTACTCTGTTTAACGTATGTATTTAAAGCTTATGTAAATTTCGGTATGAATAGTTAGTCTGTCCCAAGTATAGGTTCATTAAGTCTATACTGAAACAGTTTAACTTTTCATATAATACCTAACCCTATTCGCAATTCCAAGACTAACTATGTTGCCCTAGTTCGTTCACTAGTCTCTGTCTGTTTTTCTGTCATTAAAACTTTACAGACTTTTTCTTCGATTTCTATCTTTTCTTCAACTTTTTATCTTTTATTTATTCTTGCCTCACTAATATGTTTTTACCACTCCCTAAGTGTTTTATGATGGTAATTATGAGATTCTGTGCTTAAAGTTGTCTTTTTAAAGCTTTTACAGAAAACTGCCTTTTCTGCATTATTTTATTATTTTTATTAAAATATTATTTTTAATTAAATATTATTATTTAATATTTTATTATTATTTATTATTTTATTAATATATTTTCGAAAATTAACTTTACTTTAACCTTTAACCTTTAAAATTCACTTTTTACCACCCGTAACTTTTAATATTTCTACTTTTACCACCCTAACTTTCAGAAATTACCAGACAACCCCTAAAACACCAAAAATTTTACTTCCTTGCCCTTTTTAAGATCTAAGGCCTGTTCTTCATTGTTCTTCATCACACTCAAAGTGTTCTTCATGTTCTTCATAAATTCTTCAGATTCTTTCTCTGTTTTTACCCGTTTTTCAGTCTTTTCAGCAACCGATTTTTACCAAAATTCATAATAAATTCCCAGCCACTAAAACCCCATCTTTTCCACATGATTTCAACACAAATTGAACCTCAATTTAAGCTCTAGGGTTTCATTTTCCAGCAGCCACAAGAACACACCTTCATAGCTTGAATTTCATCAAATTTCATCAAATTTTCACCAAAATTTCAACAAGAATTACTCATACAAACAATCAATTTCAAGCACAGACAAACCATATCATAATCACACAACTCAAACACAATCAATCAAGATTAAATTCGTCAATCCCTACCTTGATTTGCTGTTCCTAATTCGGTTAAAATTTCAGGTGATCCTTAAGCATTTTTTCCTCTTAAATCACATCAAGAACAACTTTAAATCCAAAAACTCTCAACTGACCAAATCTCACTCAGTATGTTAGGAAGAGATATCTCACCTTAGACTTGCTGGAAATTGACGTTTCTTGGCCCTCAAGTCAAGTTAAGCATGATACCTAAGGAAAAAACATCAAGAAAACACATGTTTACATGGTTTTCCTTGAAAACCGAATTGAAGAGGGAGGGAGACAGCCATCTCACCTTATTTCCAGCCTTGATAAGTCACATGGTTATGTAGAGGAAGAAGAGAGGATCATTTTGGTGAAATCGGAGTTTTGATTTGAGTTTTAGTTCAGCAGAAATCAAACTTTGAAGATTAAAGGGTCATGAAAGTTTCTCTCTTTTCTCTCTTCACATTTTCGGCCAAAGGGAGTAAATGACCAGCCTTGGAGTGTCTTGGGGGTGTAAGGAGAGTTGTGATTGGTTGGCTTGAAGGTGGATTAAAATAATATTAAAATATCTCTGGTGTACAACTACTAAAACTAGGTGTATCGGAATACTCGTAAAAACATCTCTAAAAATTATTTTCTGAGCTACTAGCATAAATGACACTAGTAACATATTTATTATGAGAATAGAACATGTATAATGAGGCCTTAGCATTTCTAAATTCATCAGAGAGTGCTGGTGCTAAGCTGCACCAGTAAACCGTAAACCCGGTTAAACCGATTTTTTGTTTTTAACAAAAATAGACCAGGTAACCTTATAATATCATTCAAGCATTTTCTAATACTAATATAATGATAATATTATACTATTATCTCTCTCCTCTCATGAATCGAGTCCGGTTCGTCAAACAGAGACTATTTACAAAAATCAGAATCAAAACTGCCAACCGATACGGTTCAAAAACTAGGTTCTTCGCGATTGCATTATCGAGCTTGCCTCAGAGAAGGTTCTAGCTTAAGGATGACATAATGATAATGAGGATTGAGATGCTTGATGATATAACAGAGGTGTTCCCTTTACTGATCTTCCGGAGAAATCCGTACTTTCAGAAAAGATCTCAGGTACTCGAAAATCAGGGTTGTTACATTCTAGCCTCCTAAAAGAAAATTTTGCCCTCAAAATTTCAGCCGCGTGCAAGAAATCCATCTTTAAGCGGTCTATTTCCTTCGATCCATCCTGACGAAGAGATCAGTCCATTCCTTACAGCATCCAAATCTCACGTAGCCATAGCCATGAAGATCATAACAGCTATGAAGATAGCTGTGGCTTACGTCGATTCATCGTTCGGAGCTCGATTAAACCATGCCTATTCACAGTCATTGAGGTCTTATCCATACCAAACAATCAATATTAAGGTGATCAGTCTTAATATCTCAAGTTAGGTACGAACATTCCCAAAATGAGCACTCATAGACATTCATGACCAATGTATCTTAAAGATACCCTAACAGCATGAGACACACAAGCAGAGTATGCAATGAAGCATAGTCAGTCCACTCCCCAGGCTCTACTGGGAACGAACTGCTCTGATACCAAATTGTAACGACCCAATTTTCAATATGTCTAGATCATACCAGAAACTGAGCGCTACCAATTTGTCTTCCTAATTATTATCTATTATTTATCATATGAGCCTGATTCGTTGTTAAAAGCGTGGTTAATTCGCGAGGTATTTTTTTTTTTTTGAAAACATTTGGGTTAATAGACGGAATCATACATAATCAATTCACAACTGATAACAGATAAAACGGTTATAAACAACTACACATAAATACATCACAAGCAGTCAACAACATTCAGTGATCCAACTTTTATTTAAGTATAGACTTTTAGTTAGAACACCCCTAGATATAGCTAGATAATAACTATATACATATACATACATATAATATCCCAGGTCCTGACCTGTTCAAGAGGTCCCTAAGCTGGCACCTAGGCTAGCCTAGACTCTATACTCACCTAGTCCCTCTAAACTACTAAAGCGAGGGAAAGTACGTTCTAAGTCTTCACAACTCAAGTCAGGTGGAATGTCATCAAAAGATAGAACATCATCTGCTACTCCTCTGCACGATCAGACTTTTCCACAGGACGTCTCTCTGGTACCTCATGAAGTAGCCACACAATAGGAATCTCGTACACAGGATTTAGGTTAAAGTGCGCATAGGAACGGGGTGTAGACGTTGGCTGGTTTCACAGTATATACATATAAACAGAGAACGATATTCACCCTAGACTCAGAAGACTATCTAGAGTATAATCCTCTTTGCAGAACCATCATCAACGAACTACGGTAAGGTACTCTTACTTCCATCTGAAGGGGGAAGGGAAAGAGAAGGGGTAAGAACTGGGGAGTTCTTAGTAGGGTCGGGGTTATTAGTGACGTTCATTAATTCTATGTTGTTTAGCAGACTATTAGCAGAATACAAGGAAGCAGTAATTAGAAAACACAGATAAGTAGAAAAGATAGAGAAAACAGATAGCAGAACACAAACAGAAGAATACAAGAAAATTTCACAAGCGCAGAGAATGGAATACAAACAAGGAAAGCATGCATTCATACCACAAACATAACAAAGGAAATACGCAACCAAGTATGATGCATGTCTGGCCCTAGTGCAGGTAATGAGCTCATCTGTCGGTTACTAACCCGCTCTCGATGTTATCCAGCAACCTCTGTCTGGATAAGGCTTTCCTATTGGCTATACCCCTGTGTACAGGAAATAACCCCTCTGCCACCACAGGGTCCACTGCATGCAGGAAATAACACATCTGCCACTGCAGGGATGTACGCCGACACACCTTCTGTATACAGGAAATAACCCCTCTGCCACTACAGAAATGGAATAGGTTGTTACGGTACTTCTGTAGCAGGAAATAACCCCTCTGCGTTACAGAAATAAAATATGGATCTGTACCGTAGGAAAGCGTTCTCAGTGATCACACCATTATCTATCTGACTGTCTCACTGCAGCAGATGATCATACAAGTACATATGGAGTTGCCTTAACGCAACAAATGAATAAACACATCTCTTGGGTTGCCTCAAGCAACAAATAAATATCTCTTGGGTTGCCTCAAGCAACAAATCATCACATAATCATTCTCATTATCATCATTCATCATCATTATCACTATTCATCATCATTTTCACATTCTTATGCAGTACCTCTTTCTTTCTCTGTTCAATCATTCTGTACAAACTTTACATCTTTCACTTTTACAACATCTTAATTCAAACCATTTCTCTTTGTCACCTTACTCTTTTCTCTTTGTCTTTTTACTTTGCTCTGATTACTCTTTTCTCTGTATCCCTTTATTCTGCTCTGGTTACTCTGTTCTCTGTGTTTCTTTACTCTGCTCTGATTTCTCTGTTTAACGTATGTATTTAAAGCTTATGTAAATTTCGGTATGAATAGTTAGTCTGTCCCAAGTATAGGTTCATTAAGTCTATACTGAAACAATTTAACTTTTCATATAATACCTAACCCTATTCGCAATTCCAAGACTAACTATGTTGCCCTAGTTCGTTCACTAGTCTCTGTCTGTTTTTCTGTCATTAAAACTTTACAAACTTTTTCTTCGATTTCTATCTTTTCTTCAACTTTTTATCTTTTATTTATCCTTGCCTCACTAATATGTTTTTACCACTCCCTAAGTATTTTATGATGGTAATTATGAGATTCTGTGCTTAAAGTTGTCTTTCTAAAGCTTTTACAGAAAACTGCCTTTTCTGCATTATTTTATTATTTTTATTAAAATATTATTTTTAATTAAATATTATTATTTAATATTTTATTATTATTTATTATTTTATTAATATATTTTCGAAAATTAACTTTACTTTAACCTTTAACCTTTAAAATTCACTTTTTACCACCCGTAACTTTTAATATTTCTACTTTTACCACCCTAACTTTCAGAAATTACCAGACAACCCCTAAAACACCAAAAATTTTACTTCCTTGCCCTTTTTAAGATCTAAGGCCTGTTCTTCATTGTTCTTCATCACACTCAAAGTGTTCTTCATGTTCTTCATAAATTCTTCAGATTCTTTCTCTGTTTTTACCCGTTTTTCAGTCTTTTCAGCAACCGATTTTTACCAAAATTCATAATAAATTCCCAGCCACTAAAACCCCATCTTTTCCACATGATTTCAACACAAATTGAACCTCAATTTAAGCTCTAGGGTTTCATTTTCCAGCAGCCACAAGAACACACCTTCATAGCTTGAATTTCATCAAATTTCATCAAATTTTCACCAAAATTTCAACAAGAATTACTCATACAAACAATCAATTTCAAGCACAGACAAACCATATCATAATCACACAACTCAAACACAATCAATCAAGATTAAATTCGTCAATCCCTACCTTGATTTGCTGTTCCTAATTCGGTTAAAATTTCAGGTGATCCTTAAGCACTTTTTCCTCCTAAATCACATCAAGAACAACTTTAAATCCAAAAACTCTCAACTGACCAAATCTCACTCAGTATGTTAGGAAGAGATATCTCACCTTAGACTTGCTGGAAATTCACGTTTCTTGGCCCTCAAGTCAAGTTAAGCATGATTCCTAAGGAAAAAACATCAAGAAAACACATGTTTACATGGTTTTCCTTGAAAACCGAATTGAAGAGGGAGGGAGACAGCCATCTCACCTTATTTCCAGCCTTGATAAGTCACATGGTTATGTAGAGGAAGAAGAGAGGATCATTTTGGTGAAATCGGAGTTTTGATTTGAGTTTTAGTTCAGCAGAAATCAAACTTTGAAGATTAAAGGGTCATGAAAGTTTCTCTCTTTTCTCTCTTCACATTTTCGGCCAAAGGGAGTAAATGACCAGCCTTGGAGTGTCTTGGGGGTGTAAGGAGAGTTGTGATTGGTTGGCTTAAAGGTGGATTAAAATAATATTAAAATATCTCTGGTGTACAACTACTAAAACTAGGTGTATCGGAATACTCGTAAAAACATCTCTAAAAATTATTTTCTGAGCTACTAGAATAAATGACACTAGTAACATATTTATTATGAGAATAGAACATGTATAATGAGGCCTTAGAATTTCTAAATCCATCAGAGAGTGCTGGTGCTAAGCTGCACCAGTAAACCGTAAACCCGGTTAAACCGATTTTTTGTTTTTAACAAAAATAGACCACGTAACCTTATAATATCATTCAAGCATTTTCTAATACTAATATAATGATAATATTATACTATTATCTCTCTCCTCTCATGAATCGAGTCCGGTTCGTCAAACAGAGACTATTTACAAAAATCAGAATCAAAACTGCCAACCGATACGGTTCAAAAACTAGGTTCTTCGCGATTGCATTATCGAGCTTGCCTCGGAGAAGGTTCTAGCTTAAGGATGACATAATGATAATGAGGATTGAGATGCTTGATGATATAACAGAGGTGTTCCCTTTACTGATCTTCCGGAGAAATCCGTACTTTCAGAAAAGATCTCAGGTACTCGAAAATCAGGGTTGTTACATTCTAGCCTCCTAAAAGAAAATTTTGCCCTCAAAATTTCAGCCGCGTGCAAGAAATCCATCTTTAAGCGGTATATTTCCTTCGATCCATCCTGACGAAGAGATCAGTCCATTCCTTACAGCATCCAAATCTCACGTAGCCATAGCCATGAAGATCATAACAGCTATGAAGATAGCTGTGGCTTACGTCGATTCATCGTTCGGAGCTCGATTAAACCATGCCTATTCACAGTCATTGAGGTCTTATCCATACCAAACAATCAATATTAAGGTGATCAGTCTTAATATCTCAAGTTAGGTACGAACATTCCCAAAATGAGCACTCATAGACATTCATGACCAATGTATCTTAAAGATACCCTAACAGCATGAGACACACAAGCAGAGTATGCAATGAAGCATAGTCAGTCCACTCCCCAGGCTCTACTGGGAACAAACTGCTCTGATACCAAATTGTAACGACCCAATTTTCAATATGTCTAGATCATACCAGAAACTGAGCGCTACCAATTTGTCTTCCTAATTATTATCTATTATTTATCATATGAGCCTGATTCGTTGTTAAAAGCGTGGTTAATTTGCGAGGTATTTTTTGTTTTTTGAAAACATTTGGGTTAATAGACGGAATCATACATAATCAATTCACAACTGATAACAGATAAAACGGTTATAAACAACTACACATAAATACATCACATGCAGTCAACAACATTCAGTGATCCAACTTTTATTTAAGTATAGACTTTTAGTTAGAACACCCCTAGATATAGCTAGATAATAACTATATACATATACATACATACAATATCCCAGGTCCTGACCTGTTCAAGAGGTCCCTAAGCTGGCACCTAGGCTAGCCTAGACTCTATACTCACCTAGTCCCTCTAAACTACTAAAGCGAGGGAAAGTACGTTCTAAGTCTTCACAACTCAAGTCAGGTGGAATGTCATCAAAAGATAGAACATCATCTGCTACTCCTCTGCACGATCAGACTTTTCCACAGGACGTCTCTCTGGTACCTCATGAAATAGCCACACAATAGGAATCTCGTACACAGGATTTAGGTTAAAGTGCGCATAGGAACGGGGTGTAGACGTTGGCTGGTTTCACAGTATATACATATAAACAGAGAACGATATTCACCCTAGACTCAGAAGACTATCTAGAGTATAATCCTCTTTGCAGAACCATCATCAACGAACTACGGTAAGGTACTCTTACTTCCATCTGAAGGGGGAAGGGAAAGAGAAGGGGTAAGAACTGGGGAGTTCTTAGTAGGGTCGGGGTTATTAGTGACGTTCATTAATTCTATGTTGTTTAGCAGACTATTAGCAGAATACAAGGAAGCAGTAATTAGAAAACACAGATAAGTAGAAAAGATAGAGAAAACAGATAGCAGAACACAAACAGAAGAATACAAGAAAATTTCACAAGCGCAGAGAATGGAATACAAACAAGGAAAGCATGCATTCATACCACAAACATAACAAAGGAAATACGCAACCAAGTATGATGCATGTCTGGCCCTAGTGCAGGTAATGAGCTCATCTGTCGGTTACTAACCCGCTCTCGATGTTATCCAGCAACCTCTGTCTGGATAAGGCTTTCCTATTGGCTATACCCCTGTGTACAGGAAATAACCCCTCTGCCACCACAGGGTCCACTGCATGCAGGAAATAACACATCTGCCACTGCAGGGATGTACGCCGACACACCTTCTGTATACAGGAAATAACCCCTCTGCCACTACAGAAATGGAATAGGTGGTTACGGTACTTCTGTAGCAGGAAATAACCCCTCTGCGTTACAGAAATAAAATATGGATCTGTACCGTAGGAAAGCGTTCTCAGTGATCACACCATTATCTATCTAACTGTCTCACTGCAGCAGATGATCATACAAGTACATATGGAGTTGCCTTAACGCAACAAATGAATAAACACATCTCTTGTGTTGCCTCAAGCAACAAATAAATATCTCTCGGGTTGCCTCAAGCAACAAATCATCACATAATCATTCTCATTATCATCATTCATCATCATTATCACTATTCATCATCATTTTCACATTCTTATGCAGTACCTCTTTCTTTCTCTGTTCAATCATTCTGTACAAACTTTACATCTTTCACTTTTACAACATCTTAATTCAAACCATTTCTCTTTGTCACCTTACTCTTTTCTCTTTGTCTTTTTACTTTGCTCTGATTACTCTTTTCTCTGTATCCCTTTATTCTGCTCTGGTTACTCTGTTCTCTGTGTTTCTTTACTCTGCTCTGATTTCTCTGTTTAACGTATGTATTTAAAGCTTATGTAAATTTCGGTATGAATAGTTAGTCTGTCCCAAGTATAGGTTCATTAAGTCTATACTGAAACAATTTAACTTTTCATATAATACCTAACCCTATTCGCAATTCCAAGACTAACTATGTTGCCCTAGTTCGTTCACTAGTCTCTGTCTGTTTTTCTGTCATTAAAACTTTACAAACTTTTTCTTCGATTTCTATCTTTTCTTCAACTTTTTATCTTTTATTTATCCTTGCCTCACTAATATGTTTTGACCACTCCCTAAGTATTTTATGATGGTAATTATGAGATTCTGTGCTTAAAGTTATCTTTCTAAAGCTTTTACAGAAAACTGCCTTTTCTGCATTATTTTATTATTTTTATTAAAATATTATTTTTAATTAAATATTATTATTTAATATTTTATTATTATTTATTATTTTATTAATATATTTTCGAAAATTAACTTTACTTTAACCTTTAACCTTTAAAATTCACTTTTTACCACCCGTAACTTTTAATATTTCTACTTTTACCACCCTAACTTTCAGAAATTACCAGACAACCCCTAAAACACCAAAAATTTTACTTCCTTGCCCTTTTTAAGATCTAAGGCCTGTTCTTCATTGTTCTTCATCACACTCAAAGTGTTCTTCATGTTCTTCATAAATTCTTCAGATTCTTTCTCTGTTTTTACCCGTTTTTCAGTCTTTTCAGCAACCGATTTTTACCAAAATTCATAATAAATTCCCAGCCACTAAAACCCCATCTTTTCCACATGATTTCAACACAAATTGAACCTCAATTTAAGCTCTAGGGTTTCATTTTCCAGCAGCCACAAGAACACACCTTCATAGCTTGAATTTCATCAAATTTCATCAAATTTTCACCAAAATTTCAACAAGAATTACTCATACAAACAATCAATTTCAAGCACAGACAAACCATATCATAATCACACAACTCAAACACAATCAATCAAGATTAAATTCGTCAATCCCTACCTTGATTTGCTGTTCCTAATTCGGTTAAAATTTCAGGTGATCCTTAAGCACTTTTTCCTCCTAAATCACATCAAGAACAACTTTAAATCCAAAAACTCTCAACTGACCAAATCTCACTCAGTATGTTAGGAAGAGATATCTCACCTTAGACTTGCTGGAAATTCACGTTTCTTGGCCCTCAAGTCAAGTTAAGCATGATTCCTAAGGAAAAAACATCAAGAAAACACATGTTTACATGGTTTTCCTTGAAAACCGAATTGAAGAGGGAGGGAGACAGCCATCTCACCTTATTTCCAGCCTTGATAAGTCACATGGTTATGTAGAGGAAGAAGAGAGGATCATTTTGGTGAAATCGGAGTTTTGATTTGAGTTTTAGTTCAGCAGAAATCAAACTTTGAAGATTAAAGGGTCATGAAAGTTTCTCTCTTTTCTCTCTTCACATTTTCGGCCAAAGGGAGTAAATGACCAGCCTTGGAGTGTCTTGGGGGTGTAAGGAGAGTTGTGATTGGTTGGCTTGAAGGTGGATTAAAATAATATTAAAATATCTCTGGTGTACAACTACTAAAACTAGGTGTATCGGAATACTCGTAAAACATCTCTAAAAATTATTTTCTGAGCTACTAGCATAAATGACACTAGTAACATATTTATTATGAGAATAGAACATGTATAATGAGGCCTTAGCATTTCTAAATTCATCAGAGAGTGCTGGTGCTAAGCTGCACCAGTAAACCGTAAACCCGGTTAAACCGATTTTTTGTTTTTAACAAAAATAGACCACGTAACCTTATAATATCATTCAAGCATTTTCTAATACTAATATAATGATAATATTATACTATTATCTCTCTCCTCTCATGAATCGAGTCCGGTTCGTCAAACAGAGACTATTTACAAAAATCAGAATCAAAACTGCCAACCGATACGGTTCAAAAACTAGGTTCTTCGCGATTGCATTATCGAGCTTGCCTCAGAGAAGGTTCTAGCTTAAGGATGACATAATGATAATGAGGATTGAGATGCTTGATGATATAACAGAGGTGTTCCCTTTACTGATCTTCCGGAGAAATCCGTACTTTCAGAAAAGATCTCAGGTACTCGAAAATCAGGGTTGTTACATTCTAGCCTCCTAAAAGAAAATTTTGCCCTCAAAATTTCAGCCGCGTGCAAGAAATCCATCTTTAAGCGGTATATTTCCTTCGATCCATCCTGACGAAGAGATCAGTCCATTCCTTACAGCATCCAAATCTCACATAGCCATAGCCATGAAGATCATAACAGCTATGAAGATAGCTGTGGCTTACGTCGATTCATCGTTCGGAGCTCGATTAAACCATGCCTATTCACAGTCATTGAGGTCTTATCCATACCAAACAATCAATATTAAGGTGATCAGTCTTAATATCTCAAGTTAGGTACGAACATTCCCAAAATGAGCACTCATAGACATTCATGACCAATGTATCTTAAAGATACCCTAACAGCATGAGACACACAAGCAGAGTATGCAATGAAGCATAGTCAGTCCACTCCCCAGGCTCTACTGGGAACGAACTGCTCTGATACCAAATTGTAACGACCCAATTTTCAATATGTCTAGATCATACCAGAAACTGAGCGCTACCAATTTGTCTTCCTAATTATTATCTATTATTTATCATATGAGCCTGATTCGTTGTTAAAAGCGTGGTTAATTTGCGAGGTATTTTTTTTTGAAAATATTTGGGTTAATAGACGGAATCATACATAATCAATTCACAACTGATAACAGATAAAACGGTTATAAACAACTACACATAAATACATCACAAGCAGTCAACAACATTCAGTGATCCAACTTTTATTTAAGTATAGACTTTTAGTTAGAACACCCCTAGATATAGCTAGATAATAACTATATACATATACATACATACAATATCCCAGGTCCTGACCTGTTCAAGAGGTCCCTAAGCTGGCACCTAGGCTAGCCTAGACTCTATACTCACCTAGTCCCTCTAAACTACTAAAGCGAGGGAAAGTACGTTCTAAGTCTTCACAACTCAAGTCAGGTGGAATGTCATCAAAAGATAGAACATCATCTGCTATTCCTCTGCACGATCAGACTTTTCCACAGGACGTCTCTCTGGTACCTCATGAAGTAGCCACACAATAGGAATCTCGTACACAGGATTTAGGTTAAAGTGCGCATAGGAACGGGGTGTAGACGTTGGCTGGTTTCACAGTATATACATATAAACAGAGAACGATATTCACCCTAGACTCAGAAGACTATCTAGAGTAGAATCCTCTTTGCAGAACCATCATCAACGAACTACGGTAAGGTACTCTTACTTCCATCTGAAGGGGGAAGGGAAAGAGAAGGGGTAAGAACTGGGGAGTTCTTAGTAGGGTCGGGGTTATTAGTGACGTTCATTAATTCTATGTTGTTTAGCAGACTATTAGCAAAATACAAGGAAGCAGTAATTAGAAAACACAGATAAGTAGAAAAGATAGAGAAAACAGATAGCAGAACACAAACAGAAGAATACAAGAAAATTTCACAAGCGCAGAGAATGGAATACAAACAAGGAAAGCATACATTCATACCACAAACATAACAAAGGAAATGCGCAACCAAGTATGATGCATGTCTGGCCCTAGTGCAGGTAATGAGCTCATCTGTCGGTTACTAACCCGCTCTCGATGTTATCCAGCAACCTCTGTCTGGATAAGGCTTTCCTATTGGCTATACCCCTGTGTACAGGAAATAACCCCTCTGCCACCACAGGGTCCACTGCATGCAGGAAATAACACATCTGCCACTGCAGGGATGTACGCCGACACACCTTCTGTATACAGGAAATAACCCCTCTGCCACTACAGAAATGGAATAGGTGGTCACGGTACTTCTGTAGCAGGAAATAACCCCTCTGCCTTACAGAAATAAAATATGGATCTGTACCGTAGGAAAGCGTTCTCAGTGATCACACCATTATCTATCTGACTGTCTCACTGCAGCAGATGATCATACAAGTACATATGGAGTTGCCTTAACGCAACAAATGAATAAACACATCTCTTGGGTTGCCTCAAGCAACAAATAAATATCTCTTGGGTTGCCTCAAGCAACAAATCATCACATAATCATTCTCATTATCATCATTCATCATCATTATCACTATTCATCATCATTTTCACATTCTTATGCAGTACCTCTTTCTTTCTCTATTCAATCATTCTGTACAAACTTTACATCTTTCACTTTTACAACATCTTAATTCAAACCATTTCTCTTTGTCACCTTACTCTTTTCTCTTTGTCTTTTTACTTTGCTCTGATTACTCTTTTCTCTGTATCCCTTTATTCTGCTCTGGTTACTCTGTTCTCTGTGTTTCTTTACTCTGCTCTGATTTCTCTGTTTAACGTATGTATTTAAAGCTTATGTAAATTTCGGTATGAATAGTTAGTCTGTCCCAAGTATAGGTTCATTAAGTCTATACTGAAACAGTTTAACTTTTCATATAATACCTAACCCTATTCGCAATTCCAAGACTAACTATGTTGCCCTAGTTCGTTCACTAGTCTCTGTCTGTTTTTCTGTCATTAAAACTTTACAAACTTTTTCTTCGATTTCTATCTTTTCTTCAACTTTTTATCTTTTATTTATCCTTGCCTCACTAATATGTTTTTACCACTCCCTAAGTATTTTATGATGGTAATTATGAGATTCTGTGCTTAAAGTTGTCTTTCTAAAGCTTTTACAGAAAACTGCCTTTTCTGCATTATTTTATTATTTTTATTAAAATATTATTTTTAATTAAATATTATTATTTAATATTTTATTATTATTTATTATTTTATTAATATATTTTCGAAAATTAACTTTACTTTAACCTTTAACCTTTAAAATTCACTTTTTACCACCCGTAACTTTTAATATTTCTACTTTTACCACACTAACTTTCAGAAATTACCAGACAACCCCTAAAACACCAAAAATTTTACTTCCTTGCCCTTTTTAAGATCTAAGGCCTGTTCTTCATTGTTCTTCATCACACTCAAAGTGTTCTTCATGTTCTTCATAAATTCTTCAGATTCTTTCTCTGTTTTTACCCGTTTTTCAGTCTTTTCAGCAACCGATTTTTACCAAAATTCATAATAAATTCCCAGCCACTAAAACCCCATCTTTTCCACATGATTTCAACACAAATTGAACCTCAATTTAAGCTCTAGGGTTTCATTTTCCAGCAGCCACAAGAACACACCTTCATAGCTTGAATTTCATCAAATTTCATCAAATTTTCACCAAAATTTCAACAAGAATTACTCATACAAACAATCAATTTCAAGCACAGACAAACCATATCATAATCACACAACTCAAACACAATCAATCAAGATTAAATTCGTCAATCCCTACCTTGATTTGCTGTTCCTAATTCGGTTAAAATTTCAGGTGATCCTTAAGCACTTTTTCCTCCTAAATCACATCAAGAACAACTTTAAATCCAAAAACTCTCAACTGACCAAATCTCACTCAGTATGTTAGGAAGAGATATCTCACCTTAGACTTGCTGGAAATTCACGTTTCTTGGCCCTCAAGTCAAGTTAAGCATGATTCCTAAGGAAAAACATCAAGAAAACACATGTTTACATGGTTTTACTTGAAAACCGAATTGAAGAGGGAGGGAGACAGCCATCTCACCTTATTTCCAGCCTTGATAAGTCACATGGTTATGTAGAGGAAGAAGAGAGGATCATTTTGGTGAAATCGGAGTTTTGATTTGAGTTTTAGTTCAGCAAAAATCAAACTTTGAAGATTAAAGGGTCATGAAAGTTTCTCTCTTTTCTCTCTTCACATTTTCGGCCAAAGGGAGTAAATGACCAGCCTTGGAGTGTCTTGGGGGTGTAAGGAGAGTTGTGATTGGTTGGCTTGAAGGTGGATTAAAATAATATTAAAATATCTCTGGTGTACAACTACTAAAACTAGGTGTATCGGAACACTCGTAAAAACATCTCTAAAAATTATTTTTTGAGCTACTAGCATAAATGACACTAGTAACATATTTATTATGAGAATAGAACATGTATATTGAGGCCTTAGCATTGCTAAATTCATCAGAGAGTGCTGGTGCTAAGCTGCACCAGTAAACCGTAAACCCGGTTAAACCAATTTTTTGTTTTTAACAAAAATAGACCAGGTAACCTTATAATATCATTCAAGCATTTTCTAATACTAATATAATGATAATATTATACTATTATCTCTCTCCTCTCATGAATCGAGTCCGGTTCGTCAAACAGAGACTATTTACGAAAATCAGAATCAAAACTGCCAACCGATACGGTTCAAAAACTAGGTTCTTCGCGATTGCATTATCGAGCTTGCCTCAGAGAAGGTTCTAGCTTAAGGATGACATAATGATAATGAGGATTGAGATGCTTGATGATATAACAGAGGTGTTCCCTTTACTGATCTTCCGGAGAAATCCGTACCTTCAGAAAAGATCTCAGGTACTCGAAAATCAGTGTTGTTACATTCTACCCTCCTAAAAGAAAATTTTGCCCTCAAAATTTCAGCCGCGTGCAAGAAATCCATCTTTAAGCGGTCTATTTCCTTCGATCCATCCTGACGAAGAGATCAGTCCATTCCTTACAGCATCCAAATCTCACGTAGCCATAGCCATGAAGATCATAACAGCTATGAAGATAGCTGTGGCTTACGTCGATTCATCGTTCAGAGCTCGATTAAACCATGCCTATTCACAGTCATTGAGGTCTTATCCATACCAAACAATCAATATTAAGGTGATCAGTCTTAATATCTCAAGTTAGGTACGAACATTCCCAAAATGAGCACTCATAGACATTCATGACCAATGTATCTTAAAGATACCCTAACAGCATAAGACACACAAGCAGAGTATGCAATGAAGCATAGTCAGTCCACTCCCCAGGCTCTACTGGGAACGAACTGCTCTGATACCAAATTGTAACGACCCAATTTTCAATATGTCTAGATCATACCAGAAACTGAGCGCTACCAATTTGTCTTCCTAATTATTATCTATTACTTATCATATGAGCCTGATTCGTTGTTAAAAGCGTGGTTAATTTGCGAGGTATTTTTTTTTTTGAAAACATTTGGGTTAATAGACAGAATCATACATAATCAATTCACAACTGATAACAGATAAAACGGTTATAAACAACTACACATAAATACATCACAAGCAGTCAACAACATTCAGTGATCCAACTTTTATTTAAGTATAGACTTTTAGTTAGAACACCCCTAGATATAGCTAGATAATAACTATATACATATACATACATACAATATCCCAGGTCCTGACCTGTTCAATAGGTCCCTAAGCTGGCACCTAGGCTAGCCTAGACTCTATACTCACCTAGTCCCTCTAAACTACTAAAGCGAGGGAAAGTACGTTCTAAGTCTTCACAACTCAAGTCAGGTGGAATGTCATCAAAAGATAGAACATCATCTGCTACTCCTTTGCACGATCAGACTTTTCCACAGGACGTCTCTCTGGTACCTCATGAAGTAGCCACACAATAGGAATCTCGTACACAGGATTTAGGTTAAAGTGCGCATAGGAACGGGGTGTAGACGTTGGCTGGTTTCACAGTATATACATATAAACAGAGAACGATATTCACCCTAGACTCAGAAGACTATCTAGAGCAGAATCCTCTTTGCAGAACCATCATCAACGAACTACGGTAAGGTACTCTTACTTCCATCTGAAGGGGGAAGGGAAAGAGAAGGGGTAAGAACTGGGGAGTTCTTAGTAGGGTTGGGGTTATTAGTTACATTCATTAATTCTATGTTGTTTAGCAGACTATTAGCAGAATACAAGGAAGCAGTAATTAGAAAACACAGATAAGTAGAAAAGATAGAGAAAACAGATAGCAGAACACAAACAGAAGAATACAAGAAAATTTCACAAGCGCAGAGAATGGAATACAAACAAGGAAAGCATACATTCATACCACAAACATAACAAAGGAAATGCACAACCAAGTATGATGCATGTCTGGCCCTAGTGCAGGTAATGAGCTCATCTGTCGGTTACTAACCCGCTCCCGATGTTATCCAGCAACCTCTGTCTGGATAAGGCTTTCCTATTGGCTATACCCCTGTGTACAGGAAATAACCCCTCTGCCACCACAGGGTCCACTGCACGCAGGAAATAACACATCTGCCACTGCAGGGATGTACGCCGACACACCTTCTGTATACAAGAAATAACCCCTCTGCCACTACAAAAATGGAATAGGTGGTCACGGTACTTCTGTAGCAGGAAATAACCCCTCTGCCTTACAGAAATAAAATATGGATCTGTACCGTAGGAAAGCGTTCTCAGTGATCACACCATTATCTATCTGACTGCCTCACTGCAGCAGATGATCATACAAGTATATATGGAGTTGCCTTAAAGCAACAAATGAATAAACACATCTCTTGGGTTACCTCAAGCAACAAATAAATATCTCTTGGGTTGCCTCAAGCAACAAATCATCACATAATCATTCTCATTATCATCATTCATCATCATTATCACTATTCATCATCATTTTCACATTCTTATGCAGTACCTCTTTCTTTCTCTGTTGAATCATTCTGTACAAACTTTACATCTTTCACTTTTACAACATCTTAATTCAAACCATTTCTCTTTGTCACCTTACTCTTTTCTCTTTGTCTTTTTACTTTGCTCTGATTACTCTTTTCTCTGTATCCCTTTATTCTGCTCTGGTTACTCTATTCTCTGTGTTTCTTTACTCTGCTCTGATTTCTCTGTTTAACGTATGTATTTAAAGCTTATGTAAATTTCGGTATAAATAGTTAGTCTGTCCCAAGTATAGGTTCATTAAGTCTATACTGAAACAGTTTAACTTTTCATATAATACCTAACCCTATTCGCAATTCCAAGACTAACTATGTTGCCCTAGTTCGTTCACTAGTCTCTGTCTGTTTTTCTGTCATTAAAACTTTACAGACTTTTTCTTCGATTTCTATCTTTTCTTCAACTTTTTATCTTTTATTTATCCTTGCCTCACTAATATGTTTTTACCACTCCCTAAGTGTTTTATGATGGTAATTATGAGATTCTGTGCTTAAAGTTGTCTTTCTAAAGCTTTTACAGAAAACTGCCTTTTCTGCATTATTTTATTATTTTTATTAAAATATTATTTTTAATTAAATATTATTATTTAATATTTTATTATTATTTATTATTTTATTAATATATTTTCGAAAATTAACTTTACTTTAACCTTTAACCTTTAAAATTCACTTTTTACCACCCGTAACTTTTAATATTTCTACTTTTACCACCCTAACTTTCAGAAATTACCAGACAACCCCTAAAACACCAAAAATTTTACTCCCTTGCCCTTTTTAAGATCTAAGGCCTGTTCTTCATTGTTCTTCATCACACTCAAAGTGTTCTTCATGTTCTTCATAAATTCTTCAGATTCTTTCTCTGTTTTTACCCGTTTTTCAGTCTTTTCAGCAACCGATTTTTACCAAAATTCATAATAAATTCCCAGCCACTAAATCCCCATCTTTTCCACATGATTTCAACACAAATTGAACCTCAATTTAAGCTCTAGGGTTTCATTTTCCAGCAGCCACAAGAACACACCTTCATAGCTTGAATTTCATCAAATTTCATCAAATTTTCACCAAAATTTCAACAAGAATTACTCATACAAACAATCAATTTAAAGCACAGACAAACCATATCATAATCACACAAATCAAACACAATCAATCAAGATTAAATTCGTCAATCCCTACCTTGATTTGCTGTTCCTAATTCGGTTAAAATTTCAGGTGATCCTTAAGCACTTTTTCCTCCTAAATCACATCAAGAACAACTTTAAATCCAAAAACTCTCAACTGACCAAATCTCACTCAGTATGTTAAGAAGAGATATATCACCTTAGACTTGCTGGAAATTCACGTTTCTTGGCCCTCAAGTCAAGTTAAGCATGATTCCTAAGGAAAAAACATCAAGAAAACACATGTTTACATGGTTTTCCTTGAAAACCGAATTGAAGAGGGAGGGAGACAGCCATCTCACCTTATTTCCAGCCTTGATAAGTCACATGGTTATGTAGAGGAAGAAGAGAGGATCATTTTGGTTTAATCGGAGTTTTGATTTGAGTTTTAGTTCAGCAGAAATCAAACTTTGAAGATTAAAGGGTCATGAAAGTTTCTCTCTTTTCTCTCTTCACATTTTCGGCCAAAGGGAGTAAATGACCAGCCTTGGAGTGTCTTGGGGGTGTAAGGAGAGTTGTGATTGGTTGGCTTGAAGGTGGATTAAAATAATATTAAAATATCTCTGGTGTACAACTACTAAAACTAGGTGTATCGGAACACTCGTAAAAACATCTCTAAAAATTATTTTCTGAGCTACTAGCATAAATGACACTAGTAACATATTTATTATGAGAATAGAACATGTATATTGAGGCCTTAGCATTGCTAAATTCATCAGAGAGTGCTGGTGCTAAGCTGCACCAGTAAACCGTAAACCCGGTTAAACCAATTTTTTGTTTTTAACAAAAATAGACCAGGTAACCTTATAATATCATTCAAGCATTTTCTAATACTAATATAATGATAATATTATACTATTATCTCTCTCCTCTCATGAATCGAGTCCGGTTCGTCAAACAGAGACTATTTACGAAAATCAGAATCAAAACTGCCAACCGATACGGTTCAAAAACTAGGTTCTTCGCGATTGCATTATCGAGCTTGCCTCAGAGAAGGTTCTAGCTTAAGGATGACATAATGATAATGAGGATTGAGATGCTTGATGATATAACAGAGGTGTTCCCTTTACTGATCTTCCGGAGAAATCCGTACTTTCAGAAAAGATCTCAGGTACTCGAAAATCAGGGTTGTTACATTCTACCCTCCTAAAAGAAAATTTTGCCCTCAAAATTTCAGCCGCGTGCAAGAAATCCATCTTTAAGCGGTCTATTTCCTTCGATCCATCCTGACGAAGAGATCAGTCCATTCCTTACAGCATCCAAATCTCACGTAGCCATAGCCATGAAGATCATAACAGCTATGAAGATAGTTGTGGCTTACGTCGATTCATCGTTCGGAGCTCGATTAAACCATGCCTATTCACAGTCATTGAGGTCTTATCCGTACCAAACAATCAATATTAAGGTGATCAGTCTTAATATCTCAAGTTAGGTACGAACATTCCCAAAATGAGCACTCATAGACATTCATGACCAATGTATCTTAAAGATACCCTAACAGCATGAGACACACAAGCAGAGTATGCAATGAAGCATAGTCAGTCCACTCCCCAGGCTCTACTGGGAACGAACTGCTCTGATACCAAATTGTAACGACCCAATTTTCAATATGTCTAGATCATACCAGAAACTGAGCGCTACCAATTTGTCTTCCTAATTATTATCTATTATTTATCATATGAGCCTGATTCGTTGTTAAAAGCGTGGTTAATTTGCGAGGTATTTTTTTTTTTGAAAACATTTGGGTTAATAGACGGAATCATACATAATCAATTCACAACTGATAACAGATAAAACGGTTATAAACAACTACACATAAATACATCACAAGCAGTCAACAACATTCAGTGATCCAACTTTTATTTAAGTATAGACTTTTAGTTAGAACACCCCTAGATATAGCTAGATAATAACTATATACATATATATACATACAATATCCCAGGTCCTGACCTGTTCAAGAGGTCCCTAAGCTGGCACCTAGGCTAGCCTAGACTCTATACTCACCTAGTCCCTCTAAACTACTAAAGCGAGGGAAAGTACGTTCTAAGTCTTCACAACTCAAGTCAGGTGGAATGTCATCAAAAGATAGAACATCATCTGCTACTCCTCTGCACGATCAGACTTTTCCACAGGACGTCTCTCTGGTACCTCATGAAGTAGCCACACAATAGGAATCTCGTACACAGGATTTATGTTAAAGTGCGCATACGAATGGGGTGTAGACGTTGGCTGGTTTCACAGTATATACATATAAACAGAGAACGATATTCACCCTAGACTCAGAAGACTATCTAGAGCAGAATCCTCTTTGCAGAACCATCATCAACGAACTACGGTAAGGTACTCTTACTTCCATCTGAAGGGGGAAGGGAAAGAGAAGGGGTAAGAACTGGGGAGTTCTTAGTAGGGTTGGGGTTATTAGTTACATTCATTAATTCTATGTTGTTTAGCAGACTATTAGCAGAATACAAGGAAGCAGTAATTAGAAAACACAGATAAGTAGAAAAGATAGAGAAAACAGATAGCAGAACACAAACAGAAGAATACAAGAAAATTTCACAAGCGCATAGAATAGAATACAAACAAGGAAAGCATACATTCATACCACAAACATAACAAAGGAAATGCACAACCAAGTATGATGCATGTCTGGCCCTAGTGCAGGTAATGAGCTCATCTGTCGGTTACTAACCCGCTCCCGATGTTATCCAGCAACCTCTGTCTGGATAAGGCTTTCCTATTGGCTATACCCCTGTGTACAGGAAATAACCCCTCTGCCACCACAGGGTCCACTGCACGCAGGAAATAACACATCTGCCACTGCAGGGATGTACGCCAACACACCTTCTGTATACAGGAAATAACCCCTCTGCCACTACAGAAATGGAATAGGTGGTCACGGTACTTCTGTAGCAGGAAATAACCCCTCTGCCTTACAGAAATAAAATATGGATCTGTACCGTAGGAAAGCGTTCTTAGTGATCACACCATTATCTATCTGACTGCCTCACTGTAGCAGATGATCATACAAGTATATCTGGAGTTGCCTTAACGCAACAAATGAATAAACACATCTCTTGGGTTGCCTCAAGCAACAAATAAATATCTCTTGGGTTGCCTCAAGCAACAAATCATCACATAATCATTCTCATTATCATCATTCATCATCATTATCACTATTCATCATCATTTTCACATTCTTATGCAGTACCTCTTTCTTTCTCTGTTGAATCATTCTGTACAAACTTTACATCTTTCACTTTTACAACATCTTAATTCAAACCATTTCTCTTTGTCACCTTACTCTTTTCTCTTTGTCTTTTTACTTTGCTCTGATTACTCTTTTCTCTGTATCCCTTTATTCTGCTCTGATTACTCTATTTTCTGTGTTTCTTTACTCTGCTCTGATTTCTCTGTTTAACGTATGTATTTAAAGCTTATGTAAATTTCAGTATGAATAGTTAGTCTGTCCCAAGTATAGGTTCATTAAGTCTATACTGAAACAGTTTAACTTTTCATATAATACCTAACCCTATTCGCAATTCCAAGACTAACTGTGTTGCCCTAGTTCGTTCACTAGTCTCTGTCTGTTTTTCTGTCATTAAAACTTTACAGACTTTTTCTTCGATTTCTATCTTTTCTTCAACTTTTTATCTTTTATTTATCCTTGCCTCACTAATATGTTTTTACCACTCCCTAAGTGTTTTATGATGGTAATTATGAGATTCTGTGCTTAAAGTTGTCTTTCTAAATCTTTTACAGAAAACTGCCTTTTCTGCATTATTTTATTATTTTTATTAAAATATTATTTTTAATTAAATATTATTATTTAATATTTTATTATTATTTATTATTTTATTAATATATTTTCGAAAATTAACTTTACTTTAACCTTTAACCTTTAAAATTCACTTTTTACCACCCGTAACTTTTAATATTTCTACTTTTACCACCCTAACTTTCAGAAATTACCAAACAACCCCTAAAACACCAAAAATTTTACTTCCTTGCCCTTTTTAAGATCTAAGGCCTGTTCTTCATTGTTCTTCATCACACTCAAAGTGTTCTTCATGTTCTTCATAAATTCTTCAGATTCTTTCTCTGTTTTTACCCGTTTTTCAGTCTTTTCAGCAACCGATTTTTACCGAAATTCATAATAAATTCCCAGCCACTAAAACCCCATATTTTCCACATGATTTCAACACAAATTGAACCTCAATTTAAGCTCTAGGGTTTCATTTTCCAGCAGCCACAAGAACACACCTGCATAGCTTGAATTTCATCGAATTTCATCAAATTTTCACCAAAAATTCAACAAGAATTACTCATACAAACAATCAATTTCAAGCACAAACAAACCATATCATAATCACACAACTCAAACACAATCAATCAAGATTAAATTCGTCAATCCCTACCTTGATTTGATGTTCCTAATTTGGTTAAACTTTCAGGTGGTCCTTAAGCACTTTTTCCTCCTAAATCACATCAAGAACAACTTTAAATCCAAAAACTCTTAACTGACCAAATCTCACTCAGTATGTTAGGAAGAGATATCTCACCTTAGACTTGCTGGAAATTCACGTTTCTTGGCCCTCAAGTCAAGTTAAGCATGATTCCTAAGGAAAAAACATCAAGAAAACACATGTTTACATGGTTTTCCTTGAAAACCGAATTGAAGAGGGAGGGAGACAGCCATCTCACCTTATTTCCAGCCTTGATAAGTCACATGGTTATGTAGAGGAAGAAGAGAGGATCATTTTGGTGAAATCGGAGTTTTGATTTGAGTTTTAGTTCAACAGAAATCAAACTTTGAAGATTAAAGGGTCATGAAAGTTTCTATCTTTTCTCTCTTCACATTTTCGGCCAAAGGGAGTAAATGACCAGCCTTGGAGTGTCTTGGGGGTGTAAGGAGAGTTTTGATTGGTTGGCTTGAAGGTGGATTAAAATAATATTAAAATATCTCTGGTGTACAACTACTAAAACTAGGTGTATCGGAACACTCGTAAAAACATCTCTAAAAATTATTTTCTGAGCTACTAGCATAAATGACACTAGTAACATATTTATTATGAGAATAGAACATGTATAATGAGGCCTTAGCATTGCTAAATTCATCAGAGAGTGCTGGTGCTATGTTGCACCAGTAAACCGTAAACCCGGTTAAACCAATTTTCTGTTTTTAACAAAAATAGACCAGGTAACCTTATAATATCATTCAAGCATTTTCTAATACTAATATAATGATAATATTATACTATTATCTCTCTCCTCTCATGAATCGAGTCCTGTTCGTCAAACAGAGACTATTTACGAAAATCAGAATCAAAACTGCCAACCGATACGGTTCAAAAACTAGGTTCTTCGCGATTGCATTATCGAGCTTGCCTCAGAGAAGGTTCTAGCTTAAGGATGACATAATGATAAGGAGGATTGAGATGCTTGATGATATAACAGAGGTGCTCCCTTTACTGATCTTTCGGAGAAATTCGTACTTTCAGAAAAGATCTCAGGTACTCGAAAATCAGGGTTGTTACACGTTGCAAGCTCATTTCCATTCCACGTTAGTGGTCACGTTAACTAGATTAACGTAGCTACTAACATGGTTCTTCCTTGCTTCCTTTGTCCTGGAATCAAGCAAATAAAGTGCATCAAAGCTCTAGCTAAAGTCATGAGATTATGCATCATCAATTTGTCATTCAATCCTTGCAAAATCGTCATGAAATCATGTAAAATTCACAATAGTTGCTTGAATCAAGGTGTAAGTGTATTTTCATCCAAAACTTGCCTTATTCACTAAGGTATTTTGATGAGCGGATAATTTATACGCTTTTTGGCATTGTTTTTAGGTAGTTTTTAGTAGGATCTAGCTACTTTTAGGGATGTTTTCATTAGTTTTTATGCTAAATTCATATTTCTGGACTTTACTATGAGTTTGTGTGTTTTTCTGTGATTTCAGGTATTTTCTGGCTGAAATTGAGGGACCTGAGCAAAACTTTGATAAAAGGCTGACAAAGGACTGCTGATGGTGTTGGATTCTGACCTCCCTGCACTCGAGATGGATTTTTAGGAGCTATAGAACATCAAATGGCGCGCTCTCAATGGCATTGGAAAGTAGACATCTAGACCTTTCCAGCAATATATAATAGTCTATACTTTTTTTCGAGATTAGACGACGTAACCTGGCATTCAACGCCAGTTCCATGCTGCATTATGGAGTAAAACGCCAAAAACACATCACAAACCAGAGTTAAACGCCAAAAGCACGTTACAACTTGGCGTTTAACTCCAAGAGAAGCCTCTGCACGTGTAAAGCTCAAGCTCAACCTAAGCACACACCAAGTGGGCCCCGGAAGTGGATTTCTGCATCAATTACTTATTTCTGTAAACCCTAGTAACTAGTTTAGTATAAATATAACTTTCTTCATCACTTATGTATTTTCAACGGTGGAGTTTCTACACACCATAGATTAAGGGTGTGGAGCTCTGCTGTACCTCGAGTTTTAATGCAATTACTACTATTTTCTATTCAGTTCAGCTTATTCTTGTTCCAAGATATCCGTTGCACTTCAACCTGATGGATGTGATGATCCGTGACACTCATCATCATCCATCCTTATGAACGCGTGATTGACAACCACTTCCGTTCTACCTTAGAACGAGTGCATATCTCTTGGATTCCTTGATCAGAATCTTTGTGGTATAAGCTAGAATTATTGGCGGCCATTCCTGAGAATTTGGAAGGTCTAAACCTTGTCTGTGGTATTTCGAGTAGGATTCAGGGATTGAATGACTGTGATGAACTTCAAACTCGTGATTGTTGGGCGTGATGACAAATGCAAAAGAATCAATGGATTCTATTCCGACATGATCGAGAACCGACAGATGATTAGCCGTGCTGTGACAAGAGCATTTGGACCTTTTTCACTGAGAGGATCGAAAGTAGCCATTGACAACGGTGATGGCCTACATACAGCTTACCATGGAAAGGAGTATGAAGGATTGAAGGAAGGCAGTAAGAAAGCAGAGATTCAACAGGAACAAAGCATCTCCATACACTTATCTGAAATTCTCACCAATGATTTACATAAGTATCTCTATCTTTATTTTATGCTTTATTTATTATTAATTTCGAAAACCATAACCATTTATTATCTGCCTAACTGAGATTTATAAGATGACCATAGCTTGCTTCATACCAACAATCTCTGTGGGATCGACCCTTACTCACGTAAGGTTTATTACTTGGACGACCCAGTGCACTTGCTGGTTAGTTGTGCAAAGTTGTGAAGAATGTGAGTGAACCATAGTAGTGTGCACCAAGTTTCTGGAGCCATTGCTAAGAATTGTTCAAGTTATGAAAGGAGTAAATCACAATTTTGCGCTATCATCTTTTCGGATCACATCGGAAAAATCATGGAAGTCTACGTTGACGACATGCTAGTAAAGACACAAAACGAAGAGATGTTATTATCTGACCTAACCCAAGTATTCGACACTATAAGATGACACGGCATGCGACTCAATCCCGCAAAATGCACCTTCGCAGTAGAAGCTGGTAAATTCTTGGGTTTTATGATCACACAGAGAGGAATCGAGGCAAACCCGTATAAATGTCGCGCCATACTCGACATGTAAAGTCTGACTTGTGTCAAAGAGGTACAACAACTCAATGGAAGGTTGGCAGCCATTTCCAGATTCCTGGCCGGATCAGCAATAAGATCTCTCCCCTTCTACGCCACTATAAGGAAGGGAAAGGAGTTTGAATGGACAGCGGAATGCGAGCAAGCCTTTCAAGACTTCAAAAGATTCCTGGGACAGCCACCTATACTGACTCGGCCACGGGAAGGAGACTCACTCATATTGTACCTCGCGGTAGGAAATCGGGCAGTAGCCTCAGCACTTGTCCGAGAAGATGACAGCGGGCAACAGCCCATATACTTTATCAGCAAAGCATTACAAGGATCCGAGCTGAACTACCAGAAAATCGAAAAGTTTGCTTACGCTCTCATACTAACATCACGACAACTTCGCCCATACTTCCAGGCCCACACCATTAGAGTTCGGACCAACCAGCCCATAAAAGGGATCTTATAGAAAACAGACCTGGCGGGTAGAATCTTGCAATGGGCAGTCGAGTTGTCCGAATTTGATCTTCAATAAGAAGCTCGGACAGTCATCAAGTCACAACACCTGGCCGACTTCATTGCAGAATTTACAGACACACCGGAAATCCCCACAGAATGTAATATCTTTGTGGTCGGTTCCTCAAATAAAACTGGAAGTGGCGCAAGCGTGATAATTGAAAGCAACCAGGGAACCCAAATCGAACTCTCCCTCAAATTTGGGTTCCCCGCCTCAAACAATCAAGCAGAATATGAAGCACTACTAGCTGGTTTGAAACTAGCCAGGGAGATTGGAGCTCAAAAGCTTATCAACTTCAGCGACTCGCAGGTAGTTACTTCACAAATAAGAGGAAGCTACCAAGCCAAAGACCCCATTATGAAAAAGTACTTGGACAAAGCTAGAGAACAACTCGGACAATTTGGAGAATATGAGATTCGTCACATACCCCGAGAACAGAATGCCCGAGCCGATGCACTCTCAAAACTAGCCAGCACCAAACCAGGGGCAACAATAGAAGCCTCATCCAAGAAATTCTATAGAATCCATCAATCTCAGAAGAAGAAAAAGTCCTAGCCATAACAGGTCGTGATCAGGGGTGGATGACTCCCATAATTAACTACCTCAAAATAGAAGCACTCCGCACAGAGGAAAAAGAGGCGAAAAGATTAAAACGGGAAGCACAATACTACACTATCATAAACAACACTCTATATAAAAGAGGGATTTCGATACCATTATTAAAATGTGTACCGACTTCCAACACAAAGGAAGTTCTAGAAGAAATACACAGTGGCATTTGTGGCAATCATCTCGAAGCGCAAGCACTTACCAAGAAAGTACTCCGGGCAGGATTTTATTGGCCAACTCTACAAAAGGAAGCCACAGAGTTCGTAAAGACATTTCCATCATGTTAGAAACATGCCAACTTTCACATCGCCCCACCAGAGGAGCTCATCAGCGTGATCTCACCTTGGCCATTTGCAAAATGGGGACTCGATCTTTTCGGACCCTTTCCTCAAGGATCGGGACAAGTCAAATTCCTCATAGTAGGAATAGACTACTTCACAAAATGGATTGAGGCAGAACCCCTAGCTAACGCCACTGCTCAAAGAAGTCAAAAATTTCTATATAGAAACATCGTCACAATGTTTGGAGTTCTATACTCCATCACTACAGACAATGGTACCCAATTCACAGATGCAGGCTTTAGAAAGCTAGCGGCCGACTTGAATATAAAACAATAATTCACCTCTGTCGAACACCCCCAGGCCAATGGGCAAGCCAAAGCTGCCAACAAAGTTATATTAGCCGGGTTAAAACGAAGATTACAAGATGCAAAGGGAGCTTGGGCTGAAGAGCTCCCGCAAGTCCTATGGGCGTATCGGACGACTCCACATTCCACTACAAAGGAGTCACCTTTCCGATTAGCTTACGAAATAGAGGCAATGATCCTAGTGGAGGTCGAAGAAAGATCACCCAGAGTGATCCACTATAGCAAAAAAGTCAACTCCCAACTCCAAAGGGAAGAGCTCGACCTACTTCCGGAAATCCGAGAAAGAGCTTGGATAAAGGAAGAGGCGAAGAAACGACGGATGGCCTCCAGATACAACCAAAAGGTAATACAGTGGGCTTTTGCTGAGGACAACCTCATCTTAATTCGAAACGACATTGGAACAACTGGACCTGGAGAAGGAAAGCTGGCAGCGAACTGGAAAGGACCTTACCGAGTCATAGAAGTGCTGGGAAAGGGCTACTACAGGCTTTCCGAACTTGACGGGCGAGAGCTTCCCAGGTCATGGCACGCTTGCAACCTAAGAAGGTACTATAGCTAGGGATAATAAAGGACCTTGGACAAGGCGCACTCTTTTTCCTGAAAAGGTTTTTTAACGAGGTGCCAAGCCAAGACCTACAAATCACCCGACTTAGGAAATTAACCCCACATGTATATTTGCATTTTCTTTTAATAAAATCTGTTCATATTTTCTACAAACGCTCAAACCGCATTATTCCAAAATATTCATCGCCCGATTATAAAGCTACGGATTGACAGAACGTGAAAATCAAATTCACTGCGTGATCACGATAAAGACCAAAGATGAAAACCAAATTCATTAAAAGGTCTGCCAAACGAGGGTTCAAACCCAAATTCTACAAAATCGGCAAAGATGAAAATAGAATAATGCAAGAAGCTATAGAAAGTGATCCATAGAAAGGACCTGACGAGGTCCTAATAAAACAGATCGCTATAAAATAACTTGAAGACTGGCCGACACAAAGAAGTCGGACCAGCCACAACAACCCAAGTTATAAGTAAAGCCCTGGAAAGAGGTCTGGCCAACCCTATAAAAGAGGATTACTATAACTTAGAAGAGCCCAACATGATGAAGTTGGACTCCTACGAAAAATTTACAAAGGTAATCCCAGAAAAAAGACCTGAACAAGGTCGAAGAAAGAGGATTACCAAGTAACTCGGTAGGGCCCGACATGGCGAAGTCGGCCCAAAAATATAAAGTTACAAAGGTAATCCCTGAAAGAAACCTGAACAAAGTCCAAGAAAGAGATTCACCAAGTAACTCAACAGGGATCGACATGGCGAAGTCGGCCCAAAAATATAAAGTTACAAAGGTAATCCCTGAAAGAGACCTGAACAAGGTCCAAGAAAGAGGATCACCAAGTAACTCGACAGGGCCCGACATGGCAAAGTCAGCCCAAAAATATAAAGTTACAAAGGTAATCCTTGAAAGAGACCTGAACAAAGTCCAAGAAAGAGGATTACTAAGTAACTCGACAGGGCCCGACATGGTGAAGTCGGCCCAAAAATATAAAGTTACAAATGTAATCCCTGAAAGAGACTTGAATAAGGTCCAAAAAAGAGGATTACCAAGTAACTCGACAGGATCTGACATGATAAAGCTACCCCTGAAAGAGACCTAAATAAAAGTCCAAAAAAGAGGGTTACAAACAAACAAACTCAACCCGAGTTGAAGAAATCAGCAATCTCAGTATTATAATTCCTAACGAAGACCTGAGCAAAGTTCAAATTGTTGAAAGCAGTGTCAGGCAAAGGAATCAAGCCGATCATGTCAGATAAAGTCCCGACACTCTCAAAGACTACGAAGGTACCAAGATAAGCGCAGACAAATATAATATGAAAACAAAAGTTATAATAATAGCCAGCTTCAGAGGCCACCAGGTTCAGCCCACAAAGCCTGGAAACTACTTTGTTTATCAAAATAAAATTGCTAAACAAGCAACTAGAAAAGCGTCAAAACATCATTCACAAAATAAAGAGTTTTAAAAATAAAGCCCACAGGCCGGGCAATCTACAATGAGCAAGAAGGAAATTCAGTTAACATCCGAAGGCTTCTCAGCAGCATCAACTCGGGGTGAAGGAGGACGAGTCTGAAGAGGCACCGCATCCACCGTCCCATCATTCCGGTTCAAGATTTGGCAATCCGGTTCCTCCCCTGGGTGATTGATCTCAGCAGTGGAAGTTAGAGAAGTCGGCGCAATAGAAGTCTTGGTAGCGGGTAGTGAAGGACGATCATCATCATCATCATCAGGATCATCAGGGACAATCTTACCATCCTTAACAATGTTGTCCAGAATAATAAGGGAAAGGTCGAGATCTGGCGCAAGAACTCGAAATTCCTCCTTCAGATTCTCATAAGCAGCAGTAATACTGCCTACAAGATGACTCTGAAGTTCGATATAATTGGCCCGGACAGATTCCAAGCTACCCCTGAGCTCCATCATACCTCTATAAGTAGTAACATAGCTATCCTTATGTTTTAACGCCGTATCCTCAGTCAGTTGCACAGCAGCCGCCAGACCAACAGCCCAAGCCTTTTCCCCCTTCAGCTCCTTTTCCAGCTCGGCCACATTCACCTCGAGCTCCTACTTCAAACCCCTAATTCGGTCAAACTCTGATTTTGCCTCCTCCATAAAAGCTTTGGTAGCATGGATAGGAAGATCTTGAGTAGTCCGGTATAAAGCCGCTCCCATGTGTGCCAGTGTAATACCACTCTGAGTAATGAAGTCTAAATGACAAAGAATGGATACATCGTCAGTAGGCATGACACCATAGGGAGCAATCCGTTGATCTACAAACCCAACAGCATCAAAGTCGAAAGCACCAAAATTAAAAGGCTCGACAGTCTGAGGTCTTTTTGGAGGAGGAGCGGCAGAAGGAGATAAGGTACCAACAGAAGTTTGTGACGGATCAACCAAACGAACCCGGGGAGTAGGGATCATCCTCCTCGGCCCAGGAGAGCTCAAAACATATGGCTTCGACAAAACCTAGGAGGACCCTTCCCCGGCCACCTTGGCCGGGATTCTCTGAAAAATTCAAAAAATACAGCAACTTACAAGCCAGAAAAGAAAGCAGAAAACAAAATAAATGGGGACACAGTTTATAATACCCAGCACGGTGCGGATCAAGGATGGATCCCCTAGAAATTTCTTAGTCTCAAGATGGGGAGGTTCCCCCTAAATATCCTCCAAAGCAGCAACAAAAGCCTGCTCAACCTCGTCTAACATCTCCCAGGTATACCTGGATACAACTACATTCCTCTGCCATTCTAAAGGAAAACGAGGCTCGCCATTCTCATCCAGAAAGAAAGGACGAGCTCCTTCAACAGCTCGGATCTTGAAAAAGTAATTCTTAAAATCTCAGAAAGACTCATCATACATGGAATAAATCTTATGTCCCTGGGCCGACCTAAAAGAAATCCAAGAAGCTTTCTTTTTGGTAGTTCCGGGCTTGGTCAACACAAACAGATACAGAAAAAGAGTTAAAGAGGGCTTAACACCGAATTCATGACAAACCAGCTAAAAAATCTTAATAAAATTCCAAGAATTCGGATGAAGCTGAGATGGGGCTACATTACAAGGCCATAACAGGTCGGTCTCAAAAGAAGTAAAAGGAAGGGTAATATCCATATGGCTAAAAAAGAAATCATATGCATAAAAGAAAGGACGCTCCCGCTCGGTCGGAACAGGAAAGCAGACCTTGTCATCAGAATCGGGTGCCACCAACTCATAGTAGTGTTCTTGATTCTCACTACTACATATCCGATGGTGTTTTCTAAGCTCCGCACAGAACTCTGAATTAGCTAGAGACACACATAGCAACACAAGGGAGTCCAACAAGTCGGACATCCCCTCGGGAACCTTAGAAGACGCCTCGACAATATTTTTGCGAGAAGACATGGTTAACTAGTCCTACAAGAAGAAAAGAGGATTGGATTACTCAAAAAATCCCGGAACACTAATCAAACAACTCGGGCATAAATGGAGACAACTCGAAAACTAAAGTGTATAGGTATCAAGAAACTAGGCAAAGCAACAAAAGAAAACCCCAGGACCCAGTCCAAAAAAGTTCCAGGGGCATCCTTTGGAGGCAGAATAAGGACTCAAGGAAGCCTACAAGCCTACATATCTACACGTCCCAACAAGAAAATAAAGTCTCTATTTCAACAAGAATGACACTCGGAAAGGCCACAAACCAAATAAAGTCATCAAAATCAGGTGCCTCTCGAAAATACGATTTCAGTCTACCCAACAGCAAGAACATGCCAAGCAAAAAAACTATCAAAGGCACAATTTTTCTTCAAAATCAAACAAGCCACTTATACAGAAATAGGCAACAACATGTAAAACCCTAGAAGCTTCAACCATTCAAGAAACACCAAGAAAAGAAGAAACCAGAAATCACAGTGACAAAAAGCATAGAAATGCAAAAAAGTTCGAACTTTCCAAAAATTACTCAAGTAAAAACCCTACTATTCTAGGAAAACAAAACAAATGCAAGCAAAAGAAAAGATGAACCAACCTGAGAAAAGGGGAAGCGTATGGAGGAAAGATTGAAGACAAAGCGGTCGTCGAAAATAAAGAGGGCACCTACAATCACCAAGCAACGTCGCAAAGAGAAGACGCGAAAGGGCAGAACACAAGCGAAAACAGAAAAGTGAGAAAGAAAAGGGGAAGTTACAGAGAAGAGGAAAAATAGTTTCTGCGTGTGAAAGTTCAAAATAAAAGAAAAGAAACGGGGCATTGAAAACCAATTAATGAAGGTATTAAAAACCTCGTGCATTCCCGAGGCAAGGATGCTAAAAGCGCGCGCTCTCAGAGGAAACGAAACGTTCTGCATTCAAAAAACTCTACAAGGATAAAATCGACAAAATGCTCAAGTTCGGCTTCACCTGAAGGTTCGAAGTCCTAAAACTAAGACTCGACCTCCGAATAAAGACCAAGCTCGAGCAGGGGCACTATTCATATCCTGGGTCAAAACTGTCTGACCCGGGATGTTCTACAGACAAAGCAACCGACCTCTTCAGATCAGGATGACCCGACTTCTTCTTAAAGAGCTCAGCCAAGTCTCAGGAAAGCCCAATAAAGGGCCCAAACAGAGGAACACGTCCCGAATCCAAGGGCAGCCCAAGCTCGTAGAGATAAAGGAGGTTCCCTTGAAGATAAGAAGACCTGACTCAAAGATAAGATAGGATAAGATAAGATAACTAACTTATCTTATCTAAGAAGGTCACTCTACGCCATTATAAATACACTGGAGCACCCAGGTATAACTCAGACTCTGATTCTACTCAATACCTGCTTAATACCCTTGCTAACTTAAGCATCGGAGTCCCTTGCAGGTACCCCCTGTAACAACCCTGATTTTTGAGTACGCGAGACATTTTCTAAAGGCACGGATTTCTCCGGAAGATCAGTGAAGGGAGTACCTCTTCTATATCAACAAGTATCTCAATCCTCGTTGTCATTATGTCATCCTTAAGCTAGAACCTCCTCTGAGGCAAGCTCGATCGCGAAGAACCTCGTTTTTGAATCGTATCGATTGGCAGTTTTGATTCTGATTTTCGTAAATAGTCTCTGTTTGATGAACCGGACTCGATTCATGAGAGGAGAGAGATAATAGTATAATATTATCATTATATTAGTATTATAAAATGCTTGAATGATATTATAAGGTTACCTGGTCTATTTTTGTTAAAAACATAAAATCGGTTTAACTGGGTTTACGGTTTACTGGTGCAGCTTAGCACTAGCACTCTCTGATGAATTTAGCAATGCTAAGGCCTCATTATACATGTTATATTCTCATAATAAATATGTTACTAGTATCATTTATGCTAGTAGCTCAGAAAATAATTTTTAGAGATGTTTTTACGAGTGTTCTGATACACCTAGTTTTAGTAGTTGTACACCAGAGATATTTTAATATTATTTTAATCCACCTCCAAGCCAACCAATCATAACTCACCTTACACCCCCAAGACCTCCAAGGCTGTCTCATTTCATCATTTTGGCCGAAAATAACAAGAGAGAAAAGAGAGAAACTTTCATGAACACTTAATCTTCAAAGCTTGATTTCTTCTGAACTAAAACTCAAATCAAAACTCCGATTTCACCAAAATGATCCTCTCTTCTTCCTCTACATAACCATGTGACTTATCAAGGCTGGAAATAAGGTGAGATGGCTGTCTCCCTCCCTCTTCAATTCGGTTTTCAAGGAAAACCATGCAAAACATGTGTTTTCTTGATGTTTTTCCTTAGGAATCATGCTTAACTTGACTTGAGGGCCAAGAAACGTGACTTTCCAGAAAGTGTAAGGTTATAAATCACTTCCTAACATGCTGAGTGAGATTTGGTTAGTTGAGAGTTTTTGGATTTAAAGTTGTTCTTGATGTGATTTAGGAGGAAAAAGTGCTTAAGGACCACCTGAAAGTTTAACCGAATTAGGAGCAGCAAAACCAGGTAGGGTTTGACGAATTTAATCTTGATTGATTGTGTTTGAGTTGTGTGATTAGGATATGGTTTGGTTATGCTTGAAATTGATTGCTTATATGAGTTATTATTGGTGAAAGTTTGTTAAAATTTTGATGAAATTTGGTGATATTCAAGCTATGAATGTTGTTCTTGAGGGCTGCTAGAAAACGAAACCCTAGGCCCTAAATTGGGGTTCAATTTGTGTTAAAATCATGTAGAAAAGATGGGGTTTTAGTGGCTGGGAATTTATTATGAATTTTGGTAAAAATCGGTTGCTGAAAAGACTGAAAAACGGGTAAAAACAGAGAAAGAATTTGAAGAATATATGAAGAACATGAAGAACACTTTGAGTGTGGTGAAGAACATTGAAGAACACCTTTTAGATCTTATAAAGGGCAAGGAAGTAAATATTTTGGTGTTTGAGGGGTTATTTGGTAATTTCTGAAAGTTAGGGTGGTAAAAGTAGAAATATTAAAAGTTACCGGGGTAAAAAGTTAATTTTGAAAGTGAATAGGTAAAGGCAAGGTAAATTTCGAAAATTTAATGATAAAATAATAAATAATAATAAAATATTAAATAATAATATTTAATTAAAAATAATATTTTAATAAAAATAATAAAATAATGCAAAAAAGGCAATTTTTTGTAAAAGCTTTAGAAAGACAACTTTAAGAGCAGAATCTCATAATTACCTTCATAAAACACTTAGGGAGTGGTAAGAACATATTAGTGAGGCAAAGATAAAAGAAAGATAAAAAATTGAAGAAAAGATAAGACTCGAAGAAAAAGTCTGTAAAGTTTTAATGACAGAAAAACAGATAGAATTAGTGAACGAACTAGAACAACATACTTAGTCCTTGAGTTGCGACTAGGGTTAGGTATAATATGAAAAGTTAAACTGTTTCAGTATAGACTTAATGCACCTATACTTGGGGCAGAATAACTATTCATACCAAAATTTACATAAGCTTTAAATACATACGTTAAGCAGAGAAATCAGAGTAAAGTAAAGAGATAAAGAGAAAAAGAGTGATATGGATACAGAAGAAAGAGTAATCAGAGAAAAGTAAAGAGATACAGAGAACAGAGTAACTAGAACAGAGTAAAGAGATACAAAGAGAAAAGAGTAATATGATAAAGAGAAATGGTTTGAGTTAAGATGTTGTAAAAGTGAAAGATGTAGAGTTTGTATAGCATGATTGAACAGAGAAAGAAAGAGGTACTGCATAAGAATGTGAAAGTGATAATGAATAATGAGAATGTTAATGGATGATGATAATGAGAATGATTATGTAAGAATCTGCTGCAGAGAGGCAGTCAGATAGATGGTGGTACGACCACTGATAACGCTTTCCTGGGATACCTTGCTATAATGCTTTGCTGTAAGACAGAGGTTGCTTACAGAGGTATCGAGATGAGTGTTCTCCTGTAAGACAGAGGTTGCTTACAGTGAGTATGTTGTTGCTCCTGTAAGACAAAGGTTGCTTACAGTGAGTATGTTGCTCCTGTAAGACAGAGGTTGCTTACAGTGAGTCTGTTGGGCATATATCGGATAATAAGTGCCGCCCTGCAAGACAAAGGTTGCTTGCAGTGGATACCCTGCAAGACAAAGGTTGCTTGCAGTGGATATTGCCAACAGGAAAGCCTTATCCAGACAGAGGTTGCTGGGTAACGTCGGGAGCGGGTATGTAACCGACAAATGAGCTCATTACCTGCGCTAGGGCTAGACATGCATCATACCTGGTAGCGCATTTCCTTTGTTATGATTGTGGCATAAATGTATGCTTTCCTTGTTTGTATTCTATTCTCTGTGTTTGTGTTGTATTTTCTTGTATTCTTCTGTTTGTGTTCTGTTTTCTATTTTCTCTATTTCCTCTATTTATCTTCATCTTCTATTTACTGCTTTTTGTATTTTGCTATTCGTTTGCAAAACAACACGAAATTAATGAACTTAACTAATAACCCCGGCCCTACTAAGAACTCCCCAGTTCTTACCCCTTCTCTCTCCCTTCCCCCTTCAGATGGAAGTAAGAGTACCTTACCCTAGTTCGCTGATGACCGTTCGCAAGAAGAGGATTCTGCTCTAGAAAGTTTTCTGAGTCTAGGGTGAATATCGTTCTCTGTTTATATGTATATACTGTGAAACCAGCCAACGTCTACACCCCGTTCGTATGCGCACTTTAACCTAAATCCTGTGTACGAGATTCCTATTGTGTGGCTACTTCATGAGGTACCAGAGAGACGTCCTGTGGAAAAGTCTGATCGTGCAGAGGAGTAGCAGATGATGTTCTATCTTTTGATGACGTTCCACCTGACTTGAGTTGTGAAGACTTAGAACGTACTTTCCCTCGCTTTAGTAGTTTAGAGGGACTAGGTGAGTATAGAGTCTAGGCTAGCCTAGGTGCCAGCTTAGGGACCTCTTGAACTGGTCAGGACCTGGGATGTTGTATGTATGTATATGTATATAGTTATTATCTAGCTATAACTAGGGGTGTTCTAACTAAAAGTCTATTCTTAAATAAAGGCTGGATCATTGAATGTTGTTAACTGCTTGTAATGTATTTATGTGTGGTTGTTTATAACTGTTTTATCTGTTATTATTTATGAATTGATTATGAATCATTGGTGGACGAAATTGTGATCCATGCTCTTTGTACTTGTATGAAATTTAATAATTGGCTCTATTTGAATTCACAACTCCGTTCAACTTAACCAGCAAGTGTACTGGGTCGTCCAAGTAATAAACCTTACGTGAGTAAGGGTCGATCCCACAGAGATTGTTGGTATGAAGCAAGCTATGGTTACCTTGTAAATCTCAGTTAGGCAGATTAAATTGGTTTATGGGTTTTCGAAAGTAATAAATAAACAGAAAATAAAATAAGATAGAAATACTTATGTAAATCAATAGTGGGAATTTCAGATAGGCGTATGGAGATGCTGTGCTCCTCTTGAAACTCTACTTCACTACTCACTCTTCCAATCCTCCTTATTTCTTTCCATGGCAAGCTGTATGTAGGGCATCACCATCATCAATGGCTACTTTCAATCCTCTCGGGAAAATGGTCCTATGCGCTGTCACTGCACGGCTAATCGTCTGGAGGCATCACCCTTGTTGATAGCTACATCCCATCCTCTCAGTGAAAATGGTCCAAATGCTCTGTCACAGCACGGCTAATCATCTGTCGGTTCTCAATCAGGTTGGAATAGAATCCATTGATTCTTTTGCGTCTGTCACTAACGCCTGGCCTTCAGGAGTTTGAAGCTCGTCACAGTCATTCAATACCGGAATCCTACTCAGAATACCACAAACATGGTTAGACTTTCCGGATCCTCATGAATGCCGCCATCTATCTAGCTTATACCACGAAGATTCTGTTGGAGAATCTAAGAGATATGCGCCCGGCCTAGAGTAGAATGGAAGTGGTTGTCAATCACGCGCGTTCATAGGTGAGAATGATGATGAGTGTCATGGATCATCACATTCATCAAAGTGTTGTGCAACGTATATCTTGGAATAAGAATAAAAGAGAATTGAATAGAAAGTAATAGTGATTGTATTGAAACTTGAGGTACAGCAGAGCTCCACACCCTTAATCTATGGTGTGCAGAAACTCCACCGTTGAAAATACATAAGTGAAATGTTCAGGCATGGCCGAATGGCCAGCCCCCATGATCTGAGAACTAATCATTCCAAGATGTCTAATACACTAGTAAAAAGTCCTATTTATAATAACTAGCTACTAGGATTTACATGAGTAAGTAATTGATGCATAAATCCACTTCCGGGGCCCACTTGGTGTATGCTTGGGCTGAGCTTGATCTATCCACGAGCTGAGGCTTCTCTTGGAGTTGAACTCCAAGTTATAACGTGTTTTGGGCGTTCAACTCCGGATCATGACGTTTTTCTGGCGTTTAACTCCAGACAGCAGCATGTACTTGGCGTTCAACGCCAAGTTACGTCGTCAATTTCCAAATAAAGTATGGACTATTATATATTGCTGGAAAGCTCTGAATATCTACGTTCCAACGCCGTTGAGAGGGCGCCAATTGGAGTTCTGTAGCTCCAGAAAATCCATTTCTAGTGCAGGGAGGTCAGATTCCAACAGCATCAGCAGTCCTTTTGTCAGCCTTTTTCAGAGTTTTGCTCAAGTCCCTCAATTTCAGCCAGAAATTACCTAAAATCACAGAAAAATACACAAACTCATAGTAAAGTCCATAAATGTGAATTTAACATAAAAACTAATGAAAACATCCCTAAAAGTAGCTTGAACTTACTAAAAACTACCTAAAAACAATGCCAAAAAGCGTATAAATTATCTGCTCATCACAACACCAAACTTAAATTGTTGCTTGTCCCCAAGCAACTGAAAATCAAATAGGATAAAAAGAAGATAATATACTATAAATTCGGAATATTAATGAATATTAGTTCTAATTAGATGAGCGGGACTTGTAGCTTTTTGCCTCTAAACAGTTTTGGCATCTCACTTTTTCCTTTGAAGCTTAGAATGATTGGCTTCTCTAGGAACTTAGAAGTTTAGATAGTGTTATTGATTCTCTTAGTTAAGCATGTTGATTCTTGAACACAGCTACTTTTATGAGTCTTGGCCGTGGACCTAAGCATTTTGTTTTCCAGTATTACCACTGGATACATAAATGCCACAGACACATAACTGGGTGAACCTTTTCAAATTGTGACTCAGCTTTGCTAGAGTCCCCAGTTAGTGGTGTCCAGAGCTCTTAAGCACACTCTTTTGCTTTGGATCACGACTTTAACCACTCAGTCTCAAGCTTTTCACTTGGACCTTCATGACACAAGCACATGGTTAGGGACAGCTTGATTTAGCCGCTTAGGCCTGGATTTTATTTCCTTAGGTCCTCCTATCCATTGATGCTCAAAGCCTTGGATCCTTTTTACCCTTGCCTTTTGGTTTTAAGGGCTATTGGCTTTTTCTGCTTGCTTTTTCTTTTTCTTTCTATTTTTTTTTCGCCACTTTTTTTTTTCGCAAGCTTTTGCTATTAACTGCTTTTTCTTGCTTCAAGAATCAATTTCATGATTTTTCAGATCATCAATAACATTTCTCTTTGTTCATCATTCTTTCAAGAGCCAACAATTTTAACATTCATAGACAACAAGATCAAAAGACATATGCACTGTTCAAGCATTCATTCAGAAAACAAAAGTATTGTCACCACATCAAAATAATTAAACTAAATTCAAGGATAATTTTCGAAATTCATGTACTTCTTGTTCTTTTGAATTAAAGCATATTTCATTTAAGAGAGGTGAAGGATTAATGGAATTTATTCATAGCTTTAAGACATGGTTACATACTAATTATCATGAAGTAAAGACACAAAACATAGATAAACACAACATTAAAAACCGAAAACAGAAAGAAATAAAGAACAAGGAATGAATCCACCTTTAGTGGCGTCTTCTTCTTGAAGGACCAAGGATGTTCTTAAGCTATTCTATGTCCCTTCCTTGCCTTTGTTGCTCCTCCCTCATTGCTCTTTGATCTTCTCTTATTTCATGGAGAATGATGAAGTGCTCATGATGTTCCACCCTTAATTTTTCAACATTGTGGCTCAAATCTTCTAAGGAAGTGTTGAGTTGTTCCCAATAGTTGTTGGGAGGAAAGTGCATCTCTTGAGGCATCCCAGGGATTTCTTGATGATGAGCTTCCTCATGCATCTCTTGAGAACCGTGAAGGGCCTCTCTTGCTTGCTCCATCCTCTTCTTGGTGATGGGCTTGTCCTCTTCAATGGAGATGTCTCCTTCTATGATAACTCCAGCTGAGTAACATAGATGGCAAATAAGGTGAGGAAAAGCTAGCCGTGCCATGGGTGAGGGCTTGTCGGCTATTTTGTAGATTTCATTAGAGATGACCTCATGATCTTCTACTTCCTCCCCAATCATGATGCCATGAATCATGATGGCCCGATCCACAGTAACTTCAGATCGGTTGCAAGTGGGAATGATGGAGCGTTGAATGAACTCCAACCATCCTCTAGCCACAGGCTTGAGGTCCAGTCTTCTTAGTTAGACTGGCTTGCCTTTGGAGTCTCTCTTCCATTGAGCTCCTTCCACACATATGTCCATAAGGACTTGGTCCAACCTTTGATTAAAGTTGACCCTTCTAGTGTAGGGGCTTTCATCTCCTTGCATCATGGGCAAGTGGAATGCCAACCTCACATTTTCCGGACTAAAATCTAAGTATTTCCCCCGAACCATTGTGAGATAATTCTTTGGACTCGGGTTCATACTTTGATCATGGTTCCTAGTGATCCATGCATTGGCATAGAACTCTTGAACCATTAAAATTCCGACTTGTTGCATGGGGTTGGTTAGGACTTCCCAACCTCTTCTTCGGATTTCATGTCGGATCTCCGGATACTCATTTTTCTTGAGCTTGAAAGGGACCTCAGGGATCACCTTCTTCTTTGCCACAACATCATAGAAGTGGTCTTGATGGCTCTTGGAGATGAATCTTTCCATCTCCCATGACTCGGAGGTGGAAGCTCTTGTCTTCCCTTTTCCTTTTCTAGAAGATTCTCCGGACTTAGGTGCCATTGATGGTAATGGAAAAACAAAAAGCTTATGCTTTTACCACACCAAACTTAAAATATTGCTCGCCCTCGAGCAAGAGAAGAAAGAAGAGAAGAAGAAGACGAAGAAAATATGGAGGAGAAGGGGAAGTGATGGTTCGGCCAAGGGGGAGAAGAGGGGGTTGTGTTGTGTGAAAATGAAGTAGAATGGAAGGATATTTATAGGGAGAGGGGGGAGTGAATGTTCGGCCATTTAGGGTAGGAATGGGTGGGAAAATGTTTTTGAATTTTGAAGGTAAGTGGGGTTTGTAGGGAAGAGTGGATGGATGTGAGTGGTGAAGGGGGTGATTGGGAAGAGGAATTGAGGTGATTGGTGAAGAGTGTTGGGAAGTGTGATATGGGGAATACAAATCACAAAAATAGGATTAGGAGGTAAGGTGGGAATATAGTAGGTGGGGATCCTGTGGGGTCCACAGATCCTGAGGTGATCCTGTGGGGTCCACAGGATCCTGAGGTGTCAAGGAATTCCATCCCTGCACCAAATAGGCATGTAAAATGCCTTTGCACACCATTCTGGCGTTTAAACGCCGTGTGGTGCACATTCTGGGCGTTCAACGCCCATGTAAAGCATGTTTATGGCGTTGAACGCCAGTTTCATGCTTGTTACTGGCGTTCAGCGCCAGTTTTTCTTCTTTAGGCACATTCCTGGCGTTCAGCGCCAGAATGTTGCTTGTTTCTGGCGTTCAGCGCCAGAATGGTGCTCTGTTCTGGCGTTGAACGCCAGCCAGATGCATCTCATTGGCGTTGAACGCCAGCCTGTGCTTCCTCCAGGGTGTGAATTTTTTTCTGCTGTTTTTGACTCTGTTTTTAATTTTTCTGATTTTTTTCGTGACTCCTCATGATCATATACCTAATAAAACACAAAATAACAATAATATAGAATAAAATAAAAATTAGATAAATAAAATTGAGTTGCCTCCCAACAAGCGCTTCTTTAATGTCAATAGCTTGACAGTGGCTCTCATGGAGCCACAAGGTGATCAGGTCAATGTTGTATAGTCCCAACACCAAACTTAGAGTTTGGATATGGGGTCTTGACACCAAACTTAGAGTTTGGTTGTGGCCTCATGACAAACCCCATTTTGACGGTTTGTCTTGCATTGATTCTAAGAGATTTTAATACCTTTTACCCTCATTTATCCATTGAAATAGCATGGTTTTGTGATTGTCTCCTTATTTGTGCTTAGATGTGAAAACGTGCTTTTCAACCCTTAATTTGATGGTTTTAATCTCCCTTTGATTCCACTAGATGCCTTGATCTGTTTGTTAGTGATTTCAGATTGAAAAGGCTAGGAATGGATCAAAGGAGTGAAGAGGGAAAGCATGCAAAGTGGAGAAATCATGAAAAGTCAAAGAAGTTGAACTCGCCCATGGACGCACGCGCGCACCTGGCGCTTGCGCGCACCTGCGAATCACCCCATGGACGCGCACGCGTGATGTGCGCGTACGCGTCGGTGTTGGTTTATGATTTTTTAATGAAAACGTGGCCAACGAATTCTGAAGGGTTGTGGGGCCCAATCCTAACCAACTTTGGCGCCAAAGATGCTATTTAAAGCCAAGGATTGAAGAGCAAAGGGGATTGCAACTCATTAGTTCACATTACACACATTAGGATTAGTTTAGAGGTAGTTTCTAGAGAGAGAAGCTCTCTCTTCTCTCTAGAATTAGGATTAGGATTAGGTTTAGTTCTTAGATCTAGGTTTTAATCTTTGCTTTCTTCTACCTCTATCTCTCAATTCCTTGTAGTTACATTCATCTTTCTTCCATTCTTTTGTTGTAATTTCCTTTTATGTTGTTCTTGTGTTTTGTTGTAGATCTACTTTTGTTTCTTCTACTCTCTTTCAATTCAATCAAGGTACTTCATAATAATTGTGTTCATTTGATTTGTTGTTGTTTAATTCCTTGCAATTGAGTAGTGTAGATTTACTTTTCTTGCAATTTTACTATGCTTTCCTTTTGTGCCTTCCAAGTGTTTGATGGAATGCTTGGTTGGATTTTAGAGTAGAGTTTTATGTTCTTGGCTTGGAAAGGTAACTTAGGAACTCTTGAGTTACTAATGTCCAAGTGATTGATGATTGGGAGCCATTGACTCTAGTTCTCACTAATTGAATTAGTGGAGAGTTAGGACTTATGGACTAGGATTGATATAGCTCATTTGACTTTCCTTTACTACTAGTTAGAGGATGATTTAATGAGATTAATCCTTGCCAATTCTCATATTGTGGTTAGTAATTAGGATAGAGATTCTTGACCACCAACCCTTGCCAAGACCTTTTTAGGCTTTAGTTTATTTTCTTGCCATTTATCTTTCATACTTCTTATCAAAACCCCAAAAATAACTCACAACCAATAACAAGACACTTTATTGTAATTCCTAGGGAGAACGACCCGAGGTTCAATACTTCGGTTTATAAATTCAGGGGTTTGTTTTAGTGACAAACAACTTTTTGTATGAAAGGATTAATGATTGGTTTAGAAACTATACTTGCAACGAGAATTCATTTGTGAATTTCTATACCATCAAAAATCCGATCGTCACCTCACAACACCAAACTTAGAGTTTGACTGTGGGGGCTCTTCTTGACTCTGAATTGAGAGAAGCTCTTCATGCTTACTCTCTTTTGTCACAGAGGAATGGCCATGTGTCTTAAACACAAGGTAGTCCCCATTCAATTGAAAGACTAATTCACCTCTGTTGACATCTATCACAGCTCCTGCTGTGGCTAGGAAAGGTCTTCCAAGGATGATGCAATCATCCTTTTCCTTCCTAGTGTCTAAGATTATGAAATCAGCAGGGATGTAAAGGCCTTCAACCTTTACTAACACGTCCTCTACTATTCCATACGCTTGTCTCACTGACTTGTCTGCCAGTTGTAATGAGAACAAGGCAGGTTGTACCTCAATGATCCCCAGCTTCTCCATTACAGAGAGTGGCATAAGATTTATCCCTGACCCCAGATCACACAGAGCTTTTTCAATGGTCATGGTGCCTATGTGGTGGACGAAATTGTGATCAACAATATTGGCTCTTTGGTATGTACACAAAAACTATTGTGAGAAAAATCATTATTATGGCACTGGTTGAATTCACAACTCCGTTCAACTAACCAGCAAGTGTACTGGGTCGTCCAAGTAATAAACCTTACGTGAGTAAGGGTCGATCCCACAGAGATTGTTGGTATGAAGCAAGCTATGGTCACCTTGCAAATCTCAGTCAGGCGGATTCAAGGATAATTGGATTATTAGTTTAAATTTGATTAATGGAATAAATAGAAAATAAAAAGGGATAGAAATACTTATGTAAATCAAGAGTGGGAATTTCAGATAAGCATATGGAGATACTGTATGGCTCAAGGACGCCTGCTCTCCTACTGCTTCAACTCAATCCTTCTTACTCCTTTCCATGGCAAGCTGTATGTAGGGCATCACCGTTGTCAGTGGCTACATCCCATCCTCTCAGTGAAAATGGTCCTCTGCGGCTGTCACTCGCATGGCTAATCATCTGTCGGTTCTCAATCAGGTTGGAATAGAATCCATTGATTATTTTGCGCATGTCATCACGCCCAGCCTTCAGGAGTTTGAAGCTCGTCACAGTCATTCAATCCCAGAATCCTACTCGGAATACCATAGACAAGGTTTAGACTTTCCGGATCCTCATGAATGCCGCCATCTATCTAACTTATACCACGAAGATTCTGTTGGGGAATCTAAGAGATACACATTCAAGCTCGGTTGCATGTAGAACGGAAGTGGTTGTCAATCACGTGCGTTCATAAGTGAGAATGATAATGAGGGTTATTTACTCATCACATTCATCATGTTCTTGGGTGCGAATGAATATCTTGGAATAAGAATAAGAGAGAATTGAATAAAAGAAAATAGAATTGCATTAATGCTTGAGGTACAGTAGAGCTCCACACCCTTAATCTATGGTGTGCAGAAACTCCACCGTTGAAAATACATAAGTAAAGGGTTCAGGCATGGCCGAATGGCCAGCCTCCAAAACGTGATCAATAGCCTCTTAAGATGAAGAATAAAACAAAACTGAGACCAAAGATGTCTAATACAATAGTAAGAGGTCCTATATATACTAGACTAGCTACTAGGGTTTACATGAGTAAGTAATTGATGCATAAATCCACTTCCGGGGCCCACTTGGTGTATGTTTGGGCTGAGCTTGATCAATCCACGAGCTGAGGCTTCTCTTGGAGTTGAACTCCGAGTTATGACGTGTTTTGGGCGTTCAACTCCGGATCATGACGTTTTTCTGGCGTTTAACTCCAGACAGCAGCATGTACTTGGCGTTCAACGCCAAGTTACGTCGTCAATTTCCGAATGAAGTATGGACTATTATATATTGCTGGAAAGCCCTGGATGTCTAATTTCCAACGCCGTTGAGAGCGCGCCATTTAGAGTTCTGTAGCTCCAGAAAATCCATTTCGAGTGCAGGGAGGTCAGAATCCAACAGCATCAGCAGTCCTTTTGTCAGCCTTTTTCAGAGTTTTGCTCAAATCCCTCAATTTCAGTCAGAATTTACCTGAAATCACAGAAAACACACAAACTCATAGTAAAGTCCAGAAATGTGAATTTAACATAAAAACTAATGAAATCATCCCTAAAAGTAGCTTGAACTTGCTAAAAACTACCTAAAAACAATGCCAAAAAGCGTATAAATTATCCGCTCATCACAACACCAAACTTAAATTGTTGCTTGTCCCCAAGCAACTGAAAATCAAATAGGATAAAAAGAAGAGAATATACTATAAATTCAGAATATCAATGAATATTAATTATAATTAGATGAGCGGGACTTGTAGCTTTTTGCTTCTGAACAGTTTTGGCATCTCACTTTTTCCTTTGAAGTTTAGAATGATTGGCTTCTCTAGGAACTTAGAATTTCGGATAGTGTTATTGACTTCCTAGTTGAGCATGTTGATTCTTGAACACAGCTACTTATGAGTCTTAGCCGTGGCCCTAAGCATTTTGTTTTCCAGTATTACCACCGGATACATAAATGCCACAGACACATAACTGGGTGAACCTTTTCAGATTGTGACTTAGCTTTGCTAAAGTCCCCAGTTAGTGGTGTCCAGAGCTCTTAAGCACACTCTTTTGCCTTGGATCACGACTTTAACCACTTAGTCTCAAGCTTTTTACTTGGACCTTCATGACACAAGCACATGGTTAGGGACAGCTTGATTTAGCCGCTTAGGCCTGGATTTTATTTCCTTGGGCCCTCCTATCCATTGATGCTCAAAGCCTTGGATCCTTTTCACCCTTGCCTTTTGGTTTTAAGGGCTATTGGCTTTTTCTGCTTGCTTCTTCTTTTTTTTTTCGCCAATTTTTTTTTCGCTATTCACTGCTTTTTCTTGCTTCAAGAATCAATTTCATGATTTTTCAGATCATCAATAACATTTCTCTTTGTTCATCATTCTTTCAAGAGCCAACAATTTTAACATTCATGAACAACAAGATCAAAATTATGCACTGTTCAATCATTCATTCAGAAAACAAAAAGTATTGTCACCACATCAATATAATTAAATTAAATTCAAGGATAAATTCGAAATTCATGTACTTCTTGTTCTTTTGAATTAAAACATTTTTTTTTATCTAAGAGAGGTGAAGGATTAATGGATTTTATTCATAGCTTTAAGGCATGGTTACATACTAATGATCATGAAATAAAGACACAAAACATAGATAAACTCAATATTAAAAACCGAAAAATAGAAAGAAGAACAAGGAATGAATCCACCTCTAGTGGCGTCTTCTTCTTGAAGGACCAATGATGTTCTTTAGCTCTTCTATGTCCCTTCCTTGCCTTTGTTGCTCCTCCCTCATTGCTCTTTGATCTTCTCTTATTTCTTGGAGAATGATGGAGTGCTCATGATGTTCCACCCTTAATTGTTCCACATTGTGGCTTAAATCTTCCAAGGAGGTGTTGAGTTGCTCCCAATAGTTGTTGAGAGGAAAGTGCATCCCTTGAGGCATCTCAGGGATTTCTTGATGATGAGCTTCCTCATGCATCTCTTGAGAACCGTGATGAGTTTCTCTTGCTTGCTCCATCCTTTTCTTGGTGATGGGCTTGTCTTCTTCAATGGAGACATCTCCTTCTATGATAACTCCAGCTGAATAACATAGATGGCAAATAAGGTGAGGAAAAGCTAGCCTTGCCATGGGTGAGGGCTTGTCGGCTATTTTGTAGATTTCATTGGAGATAACCTCATGAACTTCTACTTCCTCTCCAATCATGATGCTATGAATCATGATGGCCCGATCCACAGTAACTTCAGATCGGTTGCTAGTAGGAATGATGGAGCGTTGAATGAACTCCAACCATCCTCTAGCTATAGGCTTGAGGTCCAGTCTTCTTAGTTGGACTGGCTTGCTTTTGGAGTCTATTCTCCATTGGGCTCCTTCCACACATATGTCCATAAGGACTTGGTCCAACCTTTGATTAAAGTTGACCCTTCTAGTGTAGGGGCGTTCATCACCTTGCATCATAGGTAAGTGAAATGCCAACCTCACATTTTCCGGACTGAAATCCAAGTATTTCCCCCTAACCATTGTGAGATAATTCTTTGGACTTGGGTTCATACCTTGGTCATGGTTCCTAGTGATCCATGCATTGGCATAGAACTCTTGAACCATTAAGATTCCAACTTGTTGCATGGGGTTGGTTAAGACTTCCCAACCTCTTCTTTGAACTTCATGTCGGATCTCCGGATACTCATTTTTCTTGAGCTTGAAAGGGACCTCAGGGATCACCTTCTTCTTTGCCACAACATCATAGAAGTGGTCTTGATGACTCTTGGAGATGAATCTTTCCATCTCCCATGACTCGGAGGTGGAAGCTTTTGCCTTCCCTTTTTCTTTTCTAGAGGATACTCCGGCCTTAGGTGCCATTGGTAATGGAAAAACAAAAAAAAAGCTTATGCTTTTATGGGGAAGAGTGGGGTTTATGGGGAAGAGTGGGTGGATGTGAGTGGTGAATGGGGTAATTGGGAAAAGGAGTTGAGGTGATTGGTGAAAGGTGTTGGGAAGTGTGACATGGGGAAGAGTAATCACATAAACTAGGATTAGAAGGTAAGGTGGGAATATGTTAGGTGGGGATCCTGTGGGGTCCACAGATCCTGAGGTGATCCTGTGGGGTCCACAGATCCTGAGGTGTAAAGAAATACCATTCCTTCACCATATAGGCATGTAAAATGCCTTCATGCATCATTCTGGCGTTTAAACGCCCATTGGTGCATGTTCTGGGCGTTCAACGCCCATGTAATGCATGTTTCTGGCGTTGAACGCCAGTTTCATGCTTGTTACTGGCGTTCAGCGCCAGTTTGTCCTCTCTGTGCACATTCCTGGCGTTTAACGCCAGGTTGTTGCTTGTTTCTGGCGTTCAGCGCCAGAATGGTGCTCTGTTCTGGCGTTGAACGCCAGCCAGATGCATCTTACTGGCGTTGAACGCCAGTCTACGCTACCTCCAGGGTGAACAATTTTTTTCTTCTGTTTTTGACTCTGTTTTTAATTTTTTTTTTTTTGATTTTTTTCGTGACTCCTCATGATCATGTACCTAATAAAACACAAAAATAACAATGAAACAAAATAAAATAAAATTAGATAATTAAAATTGGGTTGCCTCCCAACAAGCGCTTCTTTAATGTCAATAGCTTGACAGTGGCTCTCATGGAGCCACAAGGTGATCAGGTCAATTTTTGTGTGGTCCCAACACCAAACTTAGAGTTTGGATATGGGGTTTGAACACAAAACTTAGAATTTGGTTGTGGCCTCACAACACCAAACTTAGAGTTTGACTGTGTGGGTTTTTCTTGACTCTGAACTGAGAGAAGCTCTTCATGCTTACTCTCTTTTGTCACAGAGGGATGGCCATGTGCCTTAAACACAAGGTATTCCCCATTCAATTGAAGGACTAACTCACCTCTGTTGACATCTATCACAGCTCCTGCTGTGGCTAGGAAAGGTCTTCCTAGGATGATGCATTCATCATCTTCCTTCCTAGTGTCTAGGATTATGAAATCAGTAGGGATGTAAAGGCCTTCAACCTTTACTAGCACGTCCTCTACTATTCCATAAGCTTGTCTCATGGACTTGTCTGCCAATTGTAATGAGAACAAGGCAGGTTGTACCTCAATGATCCCCAGCTTCTCCATTACAGAGAGTGGCATAAGATTTATCCCTGACCCTAGGTCACATAGAGCTTTTTCAAAGCTCATGGTGCCAATGGTACAAGGTATTGAGAACTTGCCAGGATCTTGCTTCTTTTGAGGTAGAGTTCTCTGAATCCAAGTATCTAGTTCACTAATGAGCAAGGGAGGTTCACTTTCCCAAGTCTCATTACCAAACAGCTTGGCATTCAGCTACATGATAGCTCCTAAATATTGAGCAACTTGCTCTCCAGTCACATCTTCATCCTCTTCAGAGGAAGAATAGTCTTCAGAGCTCATGAATGGCAGAAGGAGATTTAATGGAATCTCTAGGATCTCTAGATGAGCCTCAGATTCCTCAGGATCCTTAATAGGAAACTCCTTCTTGCTTGAGGGGCGTTCCAGGAGGTCTTCCTCACTAGGATTTTCGTCCTCCTCCTCCCTAGTACATTCGGCCACGTTGATTAAATCAATGCCTTGCACTCTCCTTTTGGATTCTCTTCTGTATTGCTTGGGAGAATACTGGGAGGAGTTTCAATAACTTTCTTACTCAGCTGGCCTACTTGTGCCTCCAGATTTCTGATGGAAGATCTGGTTTTATTCATGAAACTGAAAGTGGCCTTTGACAGATCAGAGACTATGTTGGCTAAATTAGAATTGTTTTGTTCAGAGTTCTCTGTCTGTTGCTGAGAAGATGATGGATATGGCTTGCTATTGCCCAGCCTATTGCGTCCACCATTGTTAAAACCTTGTTGAGGTTTTTGTTGATCCTTCCATGAGAAATTTGGATGATTTCTCCATGATGAGTTATAGGTGTTTCCATAAGGTTCACCCATGTAATTAACCTCTGCCATGGTAGGGTTCTCAGGATCATAAGCTTCTTCAGAAGCTGCCTCTCTAGTACTATTGGATGTATGTTGCAATCCATTCAGATTTTGAGAGATCATGTTGACCTGTTGAGTCAACACTTTGTTCTGAGCCAATATGGCATTCAGAGTATCAATTTCAAGAACTCATTTCTTCTGAGGTATCCCATTATTCACGGAATTCCTCTCAGATGTGTACATGAACTGGTTGTTTGCAACCATGTCAATGAGTTCTTGAGCCTCTTCAGGCGTTTTCTTTAGGTGAATAGATCCACCTGCAGAATGGTCCAATGACATTTTCGAAAATTCAGAGAGACCATAATAGAATATATCTAATATGGTCCATTCTGAGAACATGTCAGATGGACATCTTTTGGTCAGCTGCTTGTATCTTTCCCAAGCTTCATAGAGGGATTCACCATCTTTTTGTTTGAAGGTTTGAACATCCACTCTCAGCTTGGTCAGCTTTTGAGGAGGAAAGAATTTATCCAAGAATGCTGTGACCAGCTTATCCCATGAGTCCAGGCTATCCTTAGGTTGTGAATCCAACCATACTCTAGCTCTGTCTCTTACAGCAAAAGGGAAAAGCATGAGTCTGTAGACTTCAGGATCAACCCCATTCGTCTTTACAGTCTCACAGATCTGCAAGAACTCAGTTAAAAACTGGTAAGGATCTTCAGATGGAAGTCCATAAAACTTGCAGTTTTGTTGCATTAAAGCAACTAGCTGAGGTTTCAGCTCAAAGTTATTGGCTCCAATGGCAGGAATGGAGATGCTTCTTCCATCAAACTTGGACGTTGGCTTTGTGAAGTCACCAAGCATTCTCCTTGCATTATTATTATTATTTTCGGCTGCCATCTCTCTCTCTTGTTCGAAAATTTCTAAAAGGTTGCTTCTGGATTGTTGTATTTTAGCTTCTCTTAATTTTCTCTTCAGAGTCCTTTCAGGTTCTGGATCAATTTCAACAAGAGTGCCTTTTTCCCTGTTCCTGCTCATATGAAAGAGAAGAAAACAAGAAAAGAAGAGGAATCCTCTATGTCACAGTATAGAGATTCCTTTATGTTAGTAGAAAAAGAAAGGGGTAGAAGAATGAAGAAGGTGATTCGGATTTTTGGATGAAGAGAGGTGAAGAGAAGTGTTTAGTAATTAAATAATTAAATAGAATAAGAAGAGAGAGAGGAGAAATTTCGAAAATAATTTTGAAAAAGGAGTTAGTATTTTTCGAAAATTAGAGATAAGTTGTAATTAAAATTAAAACATGAAACAATTAGTTAATTAAAAAAAATTTTTGAAAAAGAGAGAGATATTTTCGAAAATAGAAGAGGGAGGAGTAGTTAGGTGGTTTTGAAAAAGATAAGAAACAAACAAAAAGTTAGTTAGTTGATTGAAAAAGATTTGAAATCAAATTTGAAAAAGATAAAAAGATAAGAGGTTTAGATAAGATATTTTGAAATCAAATTTTGAAAAATATAAAATTTTGAAAAGGATAAGATAAAAAGATAAGATAAAAGTTTTAAGAAAAAGATATTTTGAAAAAGATTTAATTTTTAAATTGACTTAACTAACAAGAAACTACAAGATAAGATTCTAGAATTTAAAGATTGAACCTTTCTTAACAAGAAAGTAACAAACTTCAAATTTTTGAACCAAACACATTAATTGTTAGCTAATTTTCGAAAATTAGATATAAAAAGCTAGGAAAAAGATTTTTGAAAAATAATTTTTAAAATTTTCAAAAATAATAAAAAAAATGAAAAAGATATGATTTTTGAAAAAAGATTTTGAAAAGATAAGATTTTTAAAATTGAAATTTTGACTTGACTTGTAAGAAACAACTAATCTTGAAAATTTTTGACCAAGTCAACCCAAAATTTCGAAAATTTGGAGGAAAATAAGGAAAAGATATTTTTTTGATTTTTGAATTTTTAATTATGAGAGAGAAAAACAACAAAAATACTCAATGCATGAAATTTTTAGATCAAAATAATGAATGCATGCAAGAATGCTATGAATGTCAAGATGAACACCAAGAACACTTTGAAGATCATGATGAACATCAAGAACATAATTTTGAAAAATTTTTGATGCAAAGAAAATATGCAAGACACCAAACTTAGAAATCTTTAATGCATGGACTCTAATGAACAAAAAATGCATATGAAAAACAACAAACAACACAAAACAAGAAATCATCAAGATCAAACAAGAGGACTTATCAAGAACAACTTGAAGATCATGAAGAACACTATGAATGCATGGAATTTTCGAAAAATGCAAGAAAAATTTTTAAAGCATGCAATTGACACCAAACTTAAAAATTGACTCAAGACTCAAACAAGAAACACAAAATAATTTTTTTATTTTTATGATTTTATGAAATTTTTTTTTTGAATTTTTATTAATTTTTTCGAAAGTAAACTTTAGAAAAACGAAAAATAAAAGAAAAATTTTGAAAAAGATTTTTGAAAAGAAAATTACCTAATCTGAGCAACAAGATGAACCGTCAGTTGTCCATACTCGAACAATCCCCGGCAACGGCGCCAAAAACTTGGTGGACGAAATTGTGATCAACAATATTGGCTCTTTGGTATGTACACAAAAACTATTGTGAGAGAAATCATTATTATGGCACTGGTTGAATTCACAACTCCGTTCAACTAACCAGCAAGTGTACTGGGTCGTCCAAGTAATAAACCTTACGTGAGTAAGGGTCGATCCCACAGAGATTGTTGGTATGAAGCAAGCTATGGTCACCTTGCAAATCTCAGTCAGGCGGATTCAAGGATAATTGGATTATTAGTTTAAATTTGATTAATGGAATAAATAGAAAATAAAAGGGATAGAAATACTTATGTAATCAAGAGTGGGAATTTCAGATAAGCATATGGAGATACTGTATGGCTCAAGGACGCCTGCTCTCCTACTGCTTCAACTCAATCCTTCTTACTCCTTTCCATGGCAAGCTGTATGTAGGGCATCACCGTTGTCAGTGGCTACATCCCATCCTCTCAGTGAAAATGGTCCTCTGCGGCTGTCACTCGCATGGCTAATCATCTGTCGGTTCTCAATCAGGTTGGAATAGAATCCATTGATTATTTTGCGCTTGTCATCACGCCCAGCCTTCAGGAGTTTGAAGCTCGTCACAGTCATTCAATCCCAGAATCCTACTCGGAATACCATAGACAAGGTTTAGACTTTCTGGATCCTCATGAATGCCGCCATCTATCTAACTTATACCACGAAGATTCTGTTGGGGAATCTAAGAGATACACATTCAAGCTCGGTTGCATGTAGAACGGAAGTGGTTGTCAATCACGTGCGTTCATAAGTGAGAATGATAACGAGGGTTATTTACTCATCACATTCATCATGTTCTTGGGTGCGAATGAATATCTTGGAATAAGAATAAGAGAGAATTGAATAAAAGAAAATAGAATTGCATTAATGCTTGAGGTACAGTAGAGCTCCACACCCTTAATCTATGGTGTGCAGAAACTCCACCGTTGAAAATACATAAGTAAAGGGTTCAGGCATGGCCGAATGGCCAGCCTCCAAAACGTGATCAATAGCCTCTTAAGATGAAGAATAAAACAAAACTGAGACCAAAGATGTCTAATACAATAGTAAGAGGTCCTATATATACTAGACTAGCTACTAGGGTTTACATGAGTAAGTAATTGATGCATAAATCCACTTCCGGGGCCCACTTGGTGTATGTTTGGGCTGAGCTTGATCAATCCACGAGCTGAGGCTTCTCTTGGAGTTGAACTCTGAGTTATGACGTGTTTTGGGCGTTCAACTCCGGATCATGACGTTTTTCTGGCGTTTAACTCCAGACAGCAGCATGTACTTGGCGTTCAACGCCAAGTTACGTCGTGAATTTCCGAATGAAGTATGGACTATTATATAATGCTGGAAAGCCCTGGATGTCTACTTTCCAACGCCGTTGAGAGCGCGCCATTTCCATTTCGAGTGCAGGGAGGTCAGAATCCAACAGTCAGCAGTCCCAGCCTTTTCAGAATTTTGCTCAAATCCCTCAATTTCAGTCAGAATTTACCTGAAATCACAGAAAAACACACAAACTCATAGTAAAGTCCAGAAATGTGAATTTAACATAAAAACTAATGAAAACATCCCTAAAAGTAGCTTGAACTTGCTAAAAACTACCTAAAAACAATGCCAAAAAGCGTATAAATTATCCGCTCATCACTATGGTACAAGGTATTAAGAACTTGCCAGGATCTTGTTTCTTTTGAGGTAGAGTTTGCTGAATCCAGGTGTCCAGTTCACTAATGAGTAAGGGAGGCTCACTTTCCCCAGTCTCATTACCAAACATCTTGGCATTCAGCTTCATGATAGCTCCTAAATATTGAGCAACTTGCTCTACAGTCACATCCTCATCTTCATCTGAGGAAGAATAGTCTTCAGAGCTCATGAATGGCAGAAGGAGATTTAATGGAATCTCTATGGTCTCTATATGAGCCTCAGATTCCTTTGAATCCTTAATAGGAAACCCCTTCTTGCATGAAGGACGTCCCAGGAGGTCTTCCCCACTGGGATTTTCGTCCTCCTCCTCCCTTGTGCATTCGGCCATATTGATTAAATCAATGGCCTTGCACTCTCCTTTTGGATTCTCTTCTGTATTGCTTGGGAGAATACTGGGAGGAGTTTCAATGATTTTTTTACTCAGCTGGCCCACTTGTGCCTCCAGATTTTTGATGGAGGATCTTGTTTCATTCATGAAACTGAAAGTGGCCTTTGACAGATCAGAGACTAGATTGGCCAAATTAGAAGTGTTTTGTTCAGAATTCTCTGTCTGTTGCTGAGAAGATGATGGATATGGCTTGCTATTGCTCAGCCTATTGCGTCTACCATTGTTAAAGCCTTGTTGAGGCTTTTGTTGATCCTTCCATGAGAAATTTGGATGATTTCTCCATGATGAGTTATAGGTGTTTCCATAAGGTTCACCCATGTAATTAACCTCTGCCATGGCAGGGTTCTCAGGATCATAAGCTTCTTCAGAAGCTGCCTCTCTAGTACTTTTGGATGCATGTTGCCATCCATTCAGATTTTGAGAGATCATGTTGACTTGTTGAGTCAACACTTTGTTCTGAGCCAATATGGTATTTAGGGCATCAATTTCAAGAACCCATTTCTTCTGAGGTATCCCATTATTCATGGAATTCCTCTCAGAAGTGTACATGAATTGGTTGTTTGCAACCATGTCAATGAGTTCTTGAGCCTCTTCAGGCGTTTTCTTCAGGTGAATAGATCCACCTGCAGAATGGTCCAATGACATTTTCGAAAATTCAGATAGACCATAATAGAATATATCTAATATGGTCCATTCTGAAAACATGTCAGATGGACATCTTTTGGTCAGTTGCTTGTATCTTTCCCAAGCTTCATAGAGGGATTCACCATCTTTTTGTTTGAAGGTTTGAACATCCACTCTCAGCTTGCTCAGCTTTTGAGGAGGAAAGAATTTATCCAAGAAGGCAGTGACCAGCTTATCCCAGGAGTCCAGGCTATCCTTGGGTTGTGAATCCAACCATATTCTAGCTCTGTCTCTTACAGCAAAAGGGAAAAGCATGAGTCTGTAGACTTCAGGATCAACTCCATTCGTCTTTACAGTCTCACAGATTTGCAAGAACTCAGTTAAAAACTGATAAGGATCTTCAGATGGAAGTCCATAAAACTTGCAGTTTTGTTGCATTAAAGCAACTAGTTGAGGCTTAAGCTCAAAATTATTGGCTCCAATGGCAGGAATGCAGATGCTCCTTCCATCAAATTTGGATGTTGGCTTTGTGAAGTCACCAAGCATTCTCCTTGCATTATTATTATTTTCGGCTGCCATCTCCTTCTCTTGTTCAAAATTTTCTGAAAGGTTGTTTCTGGATTGTTGTAATTTAGTTTCTCTTAATTTTCTCTTCAGAGTCCTTTCAGGTTCAGGATCAATTTCAACAAGAGTGCCTTTTTCCCTGTTCCTGCTCATATGAAAGAGAAGAAAACAAGAAAAGAGAGAGGAATCCTCTATGTCACAGTATAGAGATTCCTTTGTGTTAGTAGAAAAAGAGAGGGGAGAAGAGTGAAGAAGAATTCGGATTTTTAGATGAAGAGAGGTGAAGAGAAGTGTTAGTAAATAAATAATTAAATAGAATAAGAAAAGAGAAGGGAAATTTCGAAAATAATTTTCAAAAAGGGTTAGTAATTTTCGAAAATTAAAGATAAAAATAAGATTAAAATTAAAATTTAGAACAAAAAGAATTTTTTTTTTTTTAAAAAAGAGGTGAGATACTTTCGAAAATTAGAGAGGGAAAAGTAGTTAGGTGGTTTTGAAAAAGATAAGAAACAAACAATAAGTTAATTAGTTAGTTGAAAAAGATTTTAAAATCAAATTTTAAAAAGATAAGAAGATAAGAAGTTTAGATAAGATATTTTAAAATCAAATTTTGAAAAAGATTTAATTTTCTTTTTAAAAAGACTTAACTAACAAGAAACTACAAGATAAGATTCTAGAATTTAAAGATTGAACCTTTTTTTAACAAGAAAGTAACAAACTTCAAATTTTTGAATCAATCACATTAATTGTTAGCATATTTTTTAAAATATGATATAAAGATAAGAAAAGAAGATTTTGAAAAAAATAATTTTTAAATTTTCGAAAATAGAAAGAAAAAAAATGGAAAAGATATGATTTTTGAAAAATATTTTGAAAAGATAAGATTTTTTTAAAATTGAAAATTTGACTTGACTTGTAGGAAACAACTAATTTTGAAAATTTTTTTGACTAAGTCAATTCAAATTTTCGAAAATTATGAGAAAAATAAGGAAAAGATATTTTTTATTTTTTTTGAATTTTTAATGATGAGAGAGAAAAACAACAAAAATGACTCACAACATGAAAATTATGAATCAAAACTCATGATGCATGCAACAACACTATGAATGTCAAGATGAACACCAAGAACACTTTGAAGATCATGATGAACATCAAGAACATAATTTTGAAAAATTTTTTATGCAAAGAAAACATGCAAGACACCAAACTTAGAAATCTTTAATGCATGGACTCTAACCAACGAAAAATGCATAAGAAAAACAACAAACAGCACAAAACAAGAAATCATCAAGATCAAACAAGAGGATTTATCAAGAACAACTTGAAGATCATGAAGAACACTATGAATGCATGAATTTTCGAAAAATGCAAGAAAAAATTTTTTAAAGCATGCAATTGACACCAAACTTAAAAATTGACTCAAGACTCAAACAAGAAACACAAAATATTTTTGTTTTTTTTTATGATTTTATGATTTTTTTGTATTTTTATTAATTTTTTTCGAAAACAAATTTTGGAAAAACGAAAAATAAAAGAAAAATTTTGAAAAAAAGATTTTTGAAAAGAAAATTACCTAATCTGAGCAACAAGATGAAACGTCAGTTGTCCATACTCGAACAATCCCCGGCAACGGCGCCAAAAACTTGGTGGACGAAATTGTGATCCATGCTCTTTGTACTTGTATGAAATTTAATAATTGGCTCTATTTGAATTCACAACTCCGTTCAACTTAACCAGCAAGTGTACTGGGTCGTCCAAGTAATAAACCTTACATGAGTAAGGGTCGATCCCACAGAGATTGTTGGTATGAAGCAAGCTATGGTTACCTTGTAAATCTCAGTTAGGCAGATTAAATTGGTTTATGGGTTTTCGAAAGTAATAAATAAACAGAAAATAAAATAAGATAGAAATACTTATGTAAATCAATAGTGGGAATTTCAGATAGGCGTATGGAGATGCTGTGCTCCTCTTGAAACTCTACTTCACTACTCACTCTTCCAATCCTCCTTATTTCTTTCCATGGCAAGCTGTACGTAGGGCATCACCATCATCAATGGCTACTTCCAATCCTCTCGGGAAAATGGTCCTATGCGCTGTCACTGCACGGCTAATCGTCTGGAGGCATCACCCTTGTTGATAGCTACATCCCATCCTCGCAGTGAAAATGGTCCAAATGCTCTGTCACAGCACGGCTAATCATCTGTCGGTTCTCAATCAGGTTGGAATAGAATCCATTGATTCTTTTGCGTCTGTCACTAACGCCCAGCCTTCAGGAGTTTGAAGCTCGTCACAGTCATTCAATACCGGAATCCTACTCGGAATACCACAGACAAGGTTAGACTTTCCGGATTCCCAGGATCCTACTCGAAATACCACAGACAAGGTTAGACTTTCCGGATCCTCATGAATGCCGCCATCTATCTAGCTTATACCACGAAGATTCTGTTGGGGAATCTAAGAGATATGCGCCCGGCCTAGAGTAGAACGGAAGTGGTTGTCAATCACGCGCGTTCATAGGTGAGAATGATGATGAGTGTCATGGATCATCACATTCATCAAAGTGTTGTGCAACGTATATCTTGGAATAAGAATAAAAGAGAATTGAATAGAAAGTAATAGTGATTGTATTGAAACTTGAGGTACAGCAGAGCTCCACACCCTTAATCTATGGTGTGCAGAAACTCCACTGTTGAAAATACATAAGTGAAATGTTCAGGCATGGCCGAATGGCCAGCCCCCATGATCTGAGAACTAATCGTCCCAAGATGTCTAATACACTAGTAAAAAGTCCTATTTATAATAACTAGCTACTAGGGTTTACATGAGTAAGTAATTGATGCATAAATCCACTTGGTGTATGCTTGGGCTGAGCTTGATCTATCCACGAGCTGAGGCTTCTCTTGGAGTTGAACTCCAAGTTATAACGTGTTTTGGGCGATCAACTCCGGATCATGACATTTTTCTGGCGTTTAACTCAAGACAGCAGCATGTACTTGGCGTTCAATGCCAAGTTACGTCGTCAATTTCCGAATAAAGTATTGACTATTATATATTGCTGGAAAGCTCTGGATGTCTACTTTCCAACGCCGTTGAGAGCGCGCCAATTGGAGTTCTGTAGCTCCAGAAAATCCATTTCGAGTGCAGGGAGGTCAGATTCCAACAGCATCAGCAGTCCTTTTGTCAGCCTTTTTCAGAGTTTTGCTCAAGTCCCTCAATTTCAGCCAGAAATTACCTAAAATCACAGAAAAACACACAAACTCATAGTAAAGTCCAGAAATGTGAATTTAACATAAAAACTAATGAAAACATCCCTAAAAGTAGCTTGAACTTACTAAAAACTACCTAAAAACAATGCCAAAAAGCGTATAAATTATCCGCTCATCAATCATTCTGTTTTAAATCCAAATGCTTTCAAAAAAAAATATACCTCGCAATTTAACTACGCTTTTAACAACGAATCAGGCTCATATGATAAATAATAGATAATAATTAAGAGGACAAATTGGTAGCGCTCAGTTTTCGGTATGATCTAGACATATTGAAAATTGGGTCGTTACACCCCCCACCCTCCGGGGACGAAGGAATCAGCACCACCATCAAGTCCAACAAATCGGATACAACCGTTCTGACCAGCACAGAAGATCTCATCCGAGATCGACCTACAGTTTCAGGTAACCCTCGGAACAAGTTCCATAGTTGACATTTCCCAAATTTCTGAATTCTGCTTAAGTTTTTATCTGTTTACTTTATGTTTGAGAATAATTGATAATGTTAGGATAGTTTATGTTTTATTTTGCTTGAAGTCTTTTGTGAGTCCTTTAATATGCAAGAAAGAAAATGCAATGATAACTGTAGTCTTTATTTACATCAATAAAGCAGAGTTTGTCTCCATAAGAGTTGTTGTGAGTGTGTAAGAAGAAGAGTAAATGAGACTAAGACCAAGAAAGCTTATTCAAAAGAACTAAGGAACAAAAGACTAAGTGAAGAACCTTGAATGAAGTAAAAAGAAAATGAGTCATGAAAGGTAACTAGTCCTAGAAGGCATGACAAGTAGAAGTTGAGGGGTGTTCCTTGAATATCTATAGAACCAAGAAGTTGTAAGCAACAAAGACCCAAGGCTCTGAGCATCAACTACTAGGGAGGGAAGAGAAACATTGAAAAACTCAAAAAAAAAGAGAGAGAGAGAGAGTTAGAAACCCTAGTAGATGCTTATGGTGAAGATGTGTCAGGAAGAGGCCTGGGCAAGTAAATTCTCAGGGGTGTTTCAACACCTAGCACCCTAAAGCCAACTGGCTTGGGAGTGTTAATTGAAAGCCTAACTAAAGGGTTGTCTTGAGACAAAACACTTAGAGTCGTGGTCAATAAACAAAAAAGAAGCACAAAAGGAGAAAATGAGATAACTCTTACTACTTCAAGGTGACAATCAATGAAAAGAACCCCTAAGACACATACTTGGAAAAACCCTTACAGATCTAGGAGCCCTTTGTGACATTCAAAGCATTCATGCATGTGTTGAGCACTTAGTCCAATTCTTAGTTATATTGCATTCATTCAAGGTCAAGTCTCAATTCACCAAAAAGACCACTCACATTGATTTGCTTGTGACAAGCAAAGCTTAAGTTTGGTGTTATGATGACTTACATCATCTACCCTTTTTCTTGCATAAAAAGGACCATAGAAGAGGCATAATCTCATTTGATCATTGCAATTCATGCCTTAATTGATGAATATCATAGTACATTGCATTGAAATGAGTTTGTGTTGGATTTCAGGTGGAGAAGACATCAAAAATGGGAAAGAAAACAACAAAACAAGTGGGGCGTGTGAAGCAGGCGTGCCACTTGGAAAAAACGCCACAAAAATGTATTGGCGTGGCACGCCAGAAGCTGAGCGTGGCACGCTGGTACAACATTCCAGATAGCAAAAAAATGAAGACCATCAAAGGGGCGTGGCACGACAGAGGCAGGGCGTGGCATGCCAATTCGTTACTAGAAGAACCATCACTATGGTGTGCCACTTTGTGTCAAAGGCGTGGCACGCCAGTCCCAGCGTTCACTTGGGCGTGCCACTTGAGGACCAAGGCGTGGCACGCCAAGCCTATAAGACCAACAATTGAATGGGCGTGCCACTTGAACAACAAGGCGTGGCATGCAAGCACCTAAGAAGGCCAAATAAAGCTGGGCGTGCCACTTGATATCGAAGGCGTGGCACGCCAGCTCAATCATCCCACTTTGGCGTGCCACTTGAACATCCAGGCGTGGCACGCCAACCTCTGGGACCATGGCAAATGAAGGGCGTGACACGCCAGTCTCATGGTGTGGCACGCTGGTAGTGTTTTCCAGAGAAGAAGTTAAAGGGCCAGTGAACTCAGGCGTGCCACTTGGGAGATGAGGCATGGCACGCCAGCAAAAAGATGAAACAAATGAAGGGCGTGACACGCCAGTCTCATGGCGTGGCACGCTGGTAGTATTTTCCAGAGAGGAAGAAGAGGAGCCAATGAACTCAGGCGTGCCACTTGGATGAAGAAGCGTGGTACGCCAGCAAGATGGTGAAGCTTTAAGAAGGGCGTGGCACACCAGACCCTGGGCGTGGCATGCTAGTACAAATTTCCAGAAGCATGGAGATAAGGAAGATGACCTTGGGCATGCCACTTGGTGTCGAAGGCGTGGCACGCCAGGTTACTTGGCCATTTAAAATGTCCTGGGCGTGCCACTTTGGCTCGAAGGCGTGGCACGCCAGGGGTTAAACAGAGGATGGCGTGCCACTTGAATGGAGAGGCCTGGCATGCCAAATCAGAAACAGAGGGGGCGTGACACGCCAGAGAAGCGCCAGTCACACGCCAGCTGGAAGATCACGTTTGTTGAGTTTCTTTTCCCTCCAAATTGTAATTTTCTTTTCACTTTTGTAATTTTCCTTTATTTTCTAGATCTAGGAGTAGTATAAATACCCTTGGAAGTATTGGAAAAGGGGTTAGCAAGTCACAGAGTTTAGTTTTGGATTTCACTTCTTACTTTTTACACTTCATCTCTTCCATCTTTTGTACTTTCTCTCTAAGCTATGAGTAGCTAAATTCCCTCTCATTGAAAGAGGGAGCTCTATTGTACTCGATTGATTAATGATAGTGAATTTCTTCTTCTCTTTGATTTGCTAGAAGGAATTTCAATTTTCATGCTTAGTGTTCAATTAACTTGGAAAAGAGATTGAATGCAAAAATGGGTTTCATGGGAACCTTGGAAAAGAAAACATGAAACCATGCTAGAAATCCCTTCTCACACTTGAGTAGAATCTGGGTTTTGGTGTTTGGATATGGTGACATACAATCCTCCCTCTACTTGGACCTATGATGATGTGTGGTATAATAAGGGACCAAACATATCTCTCTTCATGAGCAATTAGACCAAGGAATTGGCTATTGATCAAGATCTGAGAGATTGAGTCACCAAGGGATTGGGGCTCAATCAATCATGATTGCTAAGAGGTCAATGAGTTGCATGATTGAAGAGGAGATGAGCTGGATTTAATCCAAAGAGATAAATATCTCCTGATCTCAATGAATTCCCCCATTCTTATCTCTCCCATTCTTTTATAGCTTTATTTACATTATACAAAATCTCATTCCCCTTTACATTCCTGTTATTTTCATTTCTGCATTTTATTGCTTTCTTTTATTCCTTTGCCATTTATGTTTCTGCCATTTATAATTCTGCACTTACAACTTATTTTGTTGAGCTTGACTAATTCACCAATTGATTAAAATTGCTCAAATCTACCAATCTCTGTGGATACAATCCCACTCCACTGTAGGTTAATACTTGACGATAATTTTGGTGCGCTTGCCAAGAGCGGATTCATCAATATTATTGGGAAAGTGTAGTGAATTCCGCCGATCAAGCACCAAATTTATCAATCAAACATCTAAGACGCAGTTCATATAATTCATTTTAGTTAAATTCTTATATTTTAATAAAATTCAGACATAACCTCCCCTAAAAGTGGACTTAATCACTCTTTAAGGGTTCCCTCTATCTCAACAATCCACCAATCTTCTTTTTAACAATTACCTCCAACAACTTTTCAAAAATCAACTTATCATTTTTCAATTTAAAAAATAATTCCAAATCCATCACCATTCATAGCCACAAACTCAACAATTTCTCATTGCAATCAGCTAACGATCAAAATTTTCAACATTTTCAAACAATCAGGAAATTAATCACATATTCATCAAATTTAGTCACTTTCATTGTCACAAACTCAACTCAATCTCATCATTCAGTCATTTCAGAAAATCATAAATTATTCGCAATTATTCGATAAACTTTATTAGCATTCATGATTTAAAATATTTAGTTCGAAAATGAATCCCCTAACTCAACATGTCAAATTCAACAGAAATTAAGCCTGACCCCCCTCGTCCTAACTCGCAGCAGCAATAGTCTTGAACTGATCAAACAGCAGCGGCATCAGCCACACCGACTACCCTGAGACATTAACACCCAAAACCCTCAAGAAGGATATAACCAAGGTTCAGAAAACCGGACCGGTCATCGAACCGCTCTAGTCACTGGTTCACTGGTTCATTGGTCTAACCGGTTCAATCGTGGTCCAACCGGAAAAACCGTTTTAGAATAAGATAATAAATAAATTATAAATATACATCCTAAAATATAATTATAATCTAATATAAATCTTAAAATATCTTCTACCATATGATCTTATCAAAATACAAACTCAAATTTTTTTAACACTCTTAAAACATGTTTCCGAGCACTTTCGTCATCATCAGCTTCAGCTTTACACTCATCACTCAGTTAAACAATTCACAACCTAATCCTCTATGATTTCTTTTGGAAAAATAAAATTCCGTTCAAGAAGAAAACCATAGCAGTAAGTAATTAAGAATATTTGTCAGACTTAGCACCAAGACATAAAACAAGTATACATATAGGACAGTACCAAACAATCCAATTCTCAATTCCATGAATCATAAACAAAAGGGTGTCTAAAATATCCACATAATCAATCAAATTCAACATTAAAAAATATCAAAAATTAAATTTTGCAATTGAAAAAAATGAAGTAAAGATAGGATTTTATACTAACAAATTCCCCTTAATCTTGAACCATGTCTCAACAAATACTTTGTGGGCAGCAGCAAGATCATATTTACAAGCACAACCCAATTCAATTGGAATATCAAACTCAGAACTATCACTCTCCAAACCCATGTGATAAATTCTACAATTTCTCTCCACTTTCTGATTAGTATTACTAATAATATTATTAACAATATTAACATTGCCAACTGATTAGTGGATATTGGAACTTTAAACACTCTTTAACTACAAGCTATAGCATGATCCAAATAAAAAATTAACCAATTTAATGAATACACAACTCCAAACACAGCAAGTAATCTGCTTCATACACACCTCAAAAGTGGTCCTGAATCATTTGCAATAACAGTGAATTATGCTTCATAAACAACTCAAATTGTCAAAATCAGAAACATGAAGCACACTATTTAGAATCTACAGAGTCATACCAATTTCAATAAATACATAATTGGCACAATTTATCAAGCATGGAAAAACTAAGTTCTCAAAGAAAAATTTTAATTGAAAACAAAAAAACAGCACCACAGTCAACAGAGCACAGCAGCAAAGAAGACATAAAACAGTACAGTACATCACAATAGAACAATAGCAGTGAACAGAGCTAATCAATAATCAATTAATCGTTCAATAATCCATATAATTGCTGAACAAAAAATAAAACAAAAAAAAAGAACAAGCACTAGCAGTGAGTAGAGAAGCCATTGCCTTCTTCGATTTGCGCAATCTGGGTAGAGTATGAGAGAAAGTGGTTAAGCATGATGGACGACGGCGACTAGGCAACAAGCACGACGATGGACGGTAGTAGAAGTGCAGATGAGCAGAGGTAGACCAGACGACGAACGCTAAGCTCGACAAAGAAGCTGCGATTGGAGTGAATAGGGGCTGGAGAGCTCAAGAACGACGACGGTGCGACGGACGGCGACACTATCTCCCTCCTTGCCGCGGCGGTGGAGGCTACTGTAAACTAGGGTTTCTTTTTAGGAGAAGAGAGCTTCGTTTGAGTGAGTGAAAGTTGAGAGGAGTTGGAGTAAACAGGAGTTGGAGAGCTCAAGAACGACGACGGCAGTGTCTCCCTCATTGCGGCGGCGGTGGAGGCTACTCCTAGTCTGCTAAGGTTTTTGTTTTGGGGGAAGAGAGCTGCTTGAGAAAGTGAGAGTTGAGAGGAGGCACTAAACGTCTGAAGGCTTCCCATTTTTTCTTTTATCCAAAACGCGAAACGACACCGTTTTAGGAGAACGGCCGGCTCCCAGTTCGGTCCAATCGACCGGTTCTTGGCCAGTTCACCGGTTTCTAAACGGTTTTATAACTGGCGGTTTTATAAGTTAAACCAAACCGTAAAAGCATTCGGTTCACGGTTAAACTGGTCAGACCAGCCGGTCCGGTCTGGTTTTCAAAACATTGGATATAACACAACAATAATGATAATGATTTTAGATCAGGAACCCACTGCAGTTATGAAAAAAATAGAACAATGGAGCAGCAGCAGCTCCGGTAACGGTGGAACCAATGGAGAGCAAGCTGACAGAGGTTCCGGCAGTGACGTTCGGCGACAACAACAGCATTTTTTGACAATAGAGAGCCCGACAAGCTTGCAAAAACGTGACGCAGAGACGAAGCTGGGTCAGCTTCCTCGTCGGACCTCCCACAGCAGCGTTGGCAAAGAATGGTTCCATCAATAGCGTATAGTTCGACGAGAAATGGCCCATACTGATGGTGGCAATGGTGGCAAGAGAAACACCCACCAACGCGTCCTTTAGCTCCTCGTTCGTCTTTTTCTGGGCTTCCCCCACTGCGACGGCCACGCTAACCGCGACGAGCCCTAGCAGCACAGCGGCGGAAGAGCCCTCATCTCCCTCTCGCATCACTCTGTCTCTCTCCTTCTCTTCCCCTAGTATCACTCTCTCTTCTGATCGGTCTCCCTCTCTTCCTTGCGAGCAGCAACGGCGACGGTGGCTCCTAACCCCGCCGGCGCCGTCCTCTCCTGCCTTTCCTTCTTCTTGCACTCTCCTCCGTCTCCCTCCCTTTATTCAGTGTGCATGTGTTTGGGGATAGAAATTAGGGCAAATAATTAGGGATTCTAGTATTAAGGGATTTTACAAAGAAAAAGTGTAATGGACTAGCAACTTTTGTGTTTTGTGGCCAGCACTTAACGATTAAAAGAAAAGTGAGTGATTTTCTACTATTGGATGTAATCTCACACCATTAAAAACATTATTGATGGTCAATTGATGGTTACAAAACACAAAAATTGCTAGCTCCCTAACACTCATCTTTTATAAAAAGATAAGGGTAGAATAACAAATTTTTTATTATTTAAATTAAATTAAAAACTTTTTATTATTTCTTAATTATTAAAATTTTAATTTTAATTATAACAAAAATTAAATAAAATTTCTAAGTAATTTAAACTCTAATTATTATAAAATTAACATATGATTTTTAATTATTTTTAAACTCAAAGTATTATAAAATTTAATTTAATTACTCTTAGTAAAATAATTTTTTTTAAATAAAAATTTTAACAAATATAATAAATTATAAATAACACATTATTTACTTTTTTTTTTAATTAAGGATGTTATAAGAGGCGCACGCCTATTTTTATTTTTAAATTTAAATTATTTTTATTTAAGTTTAATAATTAAATTTTTTTAATTTAAAAAATTAATTTTTAGTCAGTATTTAGAACCTGATTATTAGTAAAATTATATTTTAATTTTTTAAAAGGAATATAAAATAATATCTCTAATTTTTAACATTTATAATTTAACGTTTAATTTTGTATAAAAAAATAATTAATTAATCAAATAATATTTTAAAAATCAGATTTTTTAAACAAAAGTAAAATTATCTAGTAAAAAATTATATAAATAATTTTTTTCATCTTTAAAGATTTTAATATTTTAAAATAATTTTTTTAGTTACAAAATAATTTTTGTATTTTGTGACAAACAAATAATTTGTTACAAACAATATTAAATTTTGTGACAAATTAATTTTTTGTTACAAAATATTTTGAACTTTTGCAACAACTCATTTTTTATTACAAAACATTATAAAATTTTGCAACAATATACCGGTTCATTACAAAGGCCAACATAATTTATAATTAAAAAATCAGGTTGTTACAAAATATCAAAATATTTTGTAACAAATTGTATTGTTGTTACAAAATATTGTTTTTCTGTAACAATCATTATTTTTTGTTATAAAAAAAATAATTTTTGTAACAATTTTAAATTTAACACAAAATTTTGTTACAAATATTCTATTTTCTTGTAGTTAGATGTTGCTTGCCTCAATTCAATAATTCTCGTGAGAATGATATTCACTCACAGTGGTATTACTTGAAGTGATTTGGTGCACTTGCCAATTTACGAGCGTATCGGTTTTGCCTCATCATCAGCGCCAAGCACCCAACCATGGTGCTTAGGACCTTTGAAGAAAAACAAAGGCTAGTGCTCTACGCCCATGCCCAGAAACACAACAAAATCATGGCTTCTAGCGTCATGGACAAGTGCCCAGCAGCCATTGCTTTTATAAAGTTTCATGAATCTAATTAGGATTTTCAATTAAACACTATATTGCTCAATCTTTTAATCTTTGTGGGACCGATACCTACTTACCATGATATTACTTGAAGTGATCTGGTGTATTTGCCAAATTCATCCATCAAAACTAAGACCGTTAAATATTCTTGTCTCAAGCTTTGTCAACCTAAGAAGTAATTTAAATATTCTCCTAAATTTTTCAAGTATGTCTCACTTTAGAACACAACCTAACTTAAGAACATTAGATATTCTATCAATAAGAATTTTCAAGACTAAAAATCAGTACTGAAAAACAACAACAACAACAACAAAATCTTGTCCCACTAGGTGGGGTCAGCTACATGAATCAAACGACGCCATTGTGCTCTGTCATGTATCATGTCTACAGAGAGACCGTTTACATGTGGATCTCGTTTGACCACCTCATGGATGGTCTTCTTAGGTCTTCCTCTGCCTTTCGCTCATTGTTCATCTTCCATCTCATCCACCCTCCTGACTCGATGTTCTATCTGTCTTCTTCCCACATGTCCAAACCACTTGAGACGCGATTCAACCATCTTTTCCACAATGGGTGCTACTCTAATTCTCTCCCTTATATCTTCATTCCTTATTTTATCCAATCGCGTATGACCACTCATCCATCTCAACATCTTCATCTTTGCCACACTCAGCTTATGTTCGTGGTCCCCTTTAGCCACCCAACACTCCGTACCATACAGCATAGCCGGTCTTATAACGGTGCGATAGAATTTACTTTTAAGTTTTAAAGGAACTTTTTGTCGCATATAAAACCAGATGCACTCCGCCATTTTGACCAACCTGTTTGGATCCTATGATTTACATCATGTTCAATCTCTCTATTATCCTATATGATGCACCCAAGATACTTAAAACTTTTAACTTTTCCTATGATGTTTTCTTCAATCTTCACCTCTATATTGGAGTTTTTCCTTCTCAGACTGAACTTACATTCCATATATTCCGTCTTGCTACGGCTTATGCGCAGACCATACACTTCTAAAGCTTCTCTCCATAACTCCAACTTCTTATTTAGGTCTTCCCTTGACTCTCCTATAAGGACGATATCATCGGCAAAAAGCATGCACCATGGCACAGGCTCTTGGATGTGCTCTGTGAGTACTTCCAAGACTAATGTCAAAAGGTATGGACTTAAGGATGATCCCTGGTGTAATCCTATACCAATAGGGAATTCCTCCGTCACACCACCTTGAGGCTTCACACTAGTTGTGGCCCCATCATACATGTCTTTAATTGCTCGAATATATGTAATCCTTACTCTTCTCTTTTCTAAAACCTTCCATAAGACCTCCCTTGGTACCCTATCATACGCTTTTTGCAAATCAATAAACACCCTACGTAGATCCCTTTTATTACTACGATACCTCTCCATCATCTTTCTTAATAGGTATATCGCTTCAGTGGTAGATCTTCCTGGCATAAATCCAAATTGGTTCTCTGTTACTTGTGTCTCTTTTCTCAACCTCCGTTCTATCACCCTTTCCCATAACATCATAGTATGACTCATAAGCTTAATCCCTCTATAGTTTTCGCAACTTTGTATATCCCCTTTATTCTTGTAGATAGGTACCAAGGTGCTCTTTCTCCACTCATCAGGCATCTTCTTTGACCTTAAAATCTCATTAAAAAGCTTGGTTAACCAGTTGATGCCTTTTTCTCCAAGACCCTTCCAAACCTCAATCGGGATATTATCAGGTCCTACTGTCCTGCCATTTTTCATCTGCTTTAGAGCCTCTTTTACCTTGAAGTCTCGAATCCTTCGATAGTAGTCAAAGTTTTGATCTTCTTCCCTTGTGCATAATCGACCAAGGCTCGGAAGAGTCTTCTGTCCCTCATTAAATAACTCGTAGAAGTAGTTCTTCCACCTTTCATTAATCTTATCCTCTTGAGCCAACACATCTCCATCCTTATCCTTTATGCACTTAACCTGATCCAAATCTCTCGTTCTTCTTTCCCGGCTCTTTGTGATTCTATATATACCTTTTTCTCCTTCTTTCATGCCCAACGACTGGTAGAGACCCTCATATGCTCTTGTTTTTGCTTCACTTACAGCCACTTTTGTCTCTTTCTTAGCCGCCTTATATTTTTCCCAGTTATCTGCATTGCGGCATAAAGACCACTCTTTAAAGCATTCCTTTTTATCTTTATCTTTTCTTGTATACTCGCATTCCACCACCAGGACTCCTTGTCTCTTGGTCCTATTCCTTTAGATTCACCAAAACTTTCTTTTGCTGTTCTTCTAATAACTTCTGCCATCTCCCTCCACATCTCTTACGCACTTCCATTCCCATCCCACTTTGCCTCTTCTCCTACCCGTCTTAGGAAGCTTCTTTGTTCCTCACCTTTCATCCGCCACCACCTAGTCCTTGGGTTTTTCGTATGATGTCTTTTCCTCAACTTTTGCTCAACACGAAAATCCATGACGAGCACCCTATGTTGTGTTGTCAAACTCTCTCCTGGGATAATTTTACAGTTAATGCAAAATTTTCGGTCGACTCTCATCAACAAGAAGAAGTCGATTTGAGAGCTTGTCATGCCACTCTTATAGGTTATAAGATGTTCGTCTCTCTTTTTAAAACATGTATTTGCGATGAGAAGATCAAAGGTTGAGGAAAAGTCCAAAATAGTTTAACCCTCGGCATTAATCACCCCGAAACCATGGCCTCCGTAAATACTCCCATATCCAGTCACTTCTCTCCCAACATGGCCATTTAAATCTCCTCCTAAGAAAATCTTATCTCCCAAAGGTATGCCTTGAACCAAACTCTCTAGATCGTCCCAAAACCTTATCTTGTGTTGTTCGTCCGAACCCACTTGCGGTGCATAGGCACTAATCACATGGAAAGCACCTCCCTAGCCTCCACCACAAGTTTGATAGAGATGATCCGATCTCCCACCCTCTTGACATCCACTACGTCCTTCTTCCACTGCTTATCCACAATTATTCCAACCCCATTCCTATTCTTCACCTTTCCTGTATACCAAAGTTTGAAACCAGAAGTATCCAACTCCTTAGCCTTTGCACCAAACATTTCGTTTCTTGTAGGTACATAATGTTAATCTTCCTCCTTGTCATGGTGTCCACCACTTCCATGGACTTTCCTGTTAGAGTGCCTATGTTATAGATCAGTATTGAAAAACTTACAAAAAAAAAAAAAAAACTATAGATTTGAACGACTCATGGTGTGAACGACCTAGAAAGACATTCTTAACTTCTACCGTTGAAGTAACGAATTTTTTTCGGTTCTTTGACACCGTTCAAAAATGTTATAAATGAATATAGATTAGTTTCAATTTACAATGACATAATCTGATATATAAGGTATAAAACAATAATGTGCTTAGATTCCAGCATGAAGAAATGAAATTTCTTCTAAATTAGAAGAAAGAAAGTAGAAATATAGAACCTTGAAAATATAGCTCTTTGTTGAAAACCCTCCTTCTGTATTCGTCTCCATGTTCCTAAAAGAGAGGTGAAAATCAAATCATTTTGACTTGTGTTAGTGCCTTTTGCTAAAAAGTGACTCTATTACTTCGTTGCAGATGACAGTAAAAGCCTCTCAAAAAGTTTGACTTCTTAAGCTCACTCATTTTCAAACATTAGAAATTAAGACACGTTTCTAAGGTAAGTGATTTTCCTGCTTTCATCGGTTTCGCTAGTGAAAGTGGGACCTATGAATTTTTGAATTCACTCAACTTAGCTTATGAGATTGCATATATTGATATTTTGACTTTTTCATGTTCAGAAATTACCTAGTTTGCTTTTATTACTTAAGGAAAAGTTCTTTAGTTCATTATCGCACATGAGCAAATGTCAGACAATACGTTAATGAGATTATTAAAGTATATGTAGATTTGTTAATCATCAAAATACATTATGAGAAATTGTAGAGATAACAAATCAAACAAACCAATCACTAATTCAAGTGATGATCTCTTTAGCCTTGTAGGTTCACAACTTGTCTTAATCCAATCCCTAATAAATCAAACAACCAAATTTTCAATCAAACTCAACCAAGGGTTTTGCTAGAAATTCTGATAAATGGAAAGAAAAGGTTTTTTCTGACCTTGTACCATAACCCAATAGAAAGTTCGTAGAAGTCACACTAAAGATGCCTTCACGAATCAAAATTCATAGATTTAGGTTCTTAAAACCTTAAACTTGAATATAATGAAAAATGAGAAAGGAACAAAGTTTTCTCGAGTTCTTGCTTTGGATATTGGTATGTAAGAGTTCTAGTTTGATCAAAATGTGAATTTGAAAGAGAAAGTAAATAATGAATTTGCTTTTTTTCTTCGTCCTTTGGGTTAAAGAAAGGTTTTCCATTTCACCTCTTTGGCCCTAACTAAGAAATATCTATTTTGTTTTTGCTCAAAATACCTTTTTAACTCATTTTATCTTTATTTATTTTGTCATAGCTTGTACTGAACTAGGCAAAGCAAAGCATGTTCAATTACCTACAGTAGAAACTCATTTTTTTTTATAAATAACTCTCGTTTCAAACAATTTATCAAATTTAAAATATATTAGCGAATTCCTTAATTGTGAATTTTAAATTTTCAGTCAATTAAATTAAACCAGATAGTTTACACTGTTTCAATCCAATTTAAAATTAAGAAATTAAGTAAATAATTTTCTAGATCTTACATCGCTAGCAAGTAGTGAGATTGCAGTGGATGCAAGATGAAAAGAGGATGAAGAGAGGGTAAGAGAAAATGTAAATGTGAAGATAAAAATAAAATTTCAAAATAACTGACTGAAATTGGCTAATTTTCTAATTAAACTCTCATGTAAAAGAGTAAAACAGTAAATAACATTAAAGTTCACCATGTAAAAGGCATGCAAAAGGACACTAACACTATAGGCTAAAACTTAAAAAAATTAAAAATATAAATATAAAATAAAATTTACAACGTTGTGTCCAAAAAAGATAAGGGGCAGGATTAGAGAGGATAATTACATTAATAAAATCATACACACTGTAGTCTGTTTATATTATATACATCAAAGAAGCTTTTCTTTTGTGCCACTCTTTTTTGGGCAATTCTATGGTGCCTATGAATTTTTGCCTAAATTTTGCCTAACTTACTTTTTTAGTAAGTTTTGCTTTTTTAAAAATTATTTATTTTTATATCTTTTAAATTAAATAATAACTTTTAACCCATTTTAGTAAATAGACACCACTTTTTAAGCACCATAGCATTCACCCTTTTTTTTCCCTTTTCTGGCAGAATGTCCAATCATGCACCAAGCATAAAATTGGTAGATCAAAACAACTGTACCATGCTCTCAACCTAAGCTTTTACAGAAAAGAATAAACAAATGAATATATCACAACTATAAAAAATAACAAGATACAATAGCCAAATTATCCTGATAACCCGCACGCCAATCTCAGTCGTAGTCTTCTTGAGTGCTTCTTTAAAGGTTGTGTATAAGATGAAGGTCCCGGGCAATTGAAATTAACTGCAAAATTTATGTCTTGGTCTCATGAAGCACTGGTAGGTCTTACCTGCTGTGTTTAACCAGTTCCCTTTACTTGAAGTCCTATAGACATGGATCGTAACCTGCTGGTTATCTCCGTGAATGATGGTCGGCTGTTGGGATCAGCTGACCAGCACTCTTCCATTAGCTTCCTCCATTCAGGATCACAGCGTTCCGGAATAGGTGGTCGAAGAGTGTTCTTTACAATCCCCCCTAAATGGACAAATATTCATCATCAGGAAAGCTTGTCAGTAATTGAAGTAATTAAGCTGTTGGTATTCTTCAAGGTTGGTACACATTAAGGGCAAGTAATGTACAGTGTTTATTCTGAATTCTGGAATGAGTTTCAGGATATCCTAATGCTGTGTATATAACTTTAGCACGTTCCAAATTGAGTAGTATGGGATGATATACAATATACATTGATGATAACTATATTTACAGAGATTGATTCTTTTCCCACAACAGCTAGCTTATACATTGAGGTTCCCCACTTTTCTCACGTTCTTAACAATGTACTAGAGCCCAGTTGTGAACGACTTGGAGAGGGCTACGTATTTAAGGAGAATTATTATTTGGTTCTTTCCCCATAATAACTAGTTTTTAAGGTTTGGTTTCTGACTTTCCTTAGGTGCTTAACAGCTCAAAATTCAGGCTAACATTAATCCTTAATTTCTAATTCACAAAATGATAAACGATTTGTCCTTGAATAATTATGCTACTTGCATTTTGGAACAACTTGTTTGTTTTATTTTGTCTTTTCATCGAAACAAAACTCTTGGTATAAAACTAAGAGCAGTGAGTCAACTCAGCTACAATGATCAATCACAAATGTTTAATGCTACAATCTAAAAGAATTGAAGCACTAGATAGCTTAAGAAAGAAGCACAAGCCTCTAAACTCATACCCCTTACACAGATCTGTCACAGCTATGACCAAATGCAGAAAAAATGCTACTCCTTAGAGTAAGGTTTCATTTCTCTTTATGATGTTTTATTCCTTCCAGGAAATTTTTTCTAATACTTTACTCGCAAGATTTTAGATTCCAATTTGTTTGTTATGATTCCAAGTTTCACTTCTGTAACTATTTCTCAGATAAAAGTGAGACATAATTAGAGATTTTTCTTTGAGATTTTCTTACCAATAATGGCACCACAATGCATGTCTGCATATGGTTCCTCCCCTGTGAATAACTCCCACAATGAGATGCCAAAGGAGAAAACATCAACCTGTCAAAATCATTATTCCACAACTTAAATACCAGACAAAAGATTCATAGATCCCCATAAATTACTGAAATTCATTTGAAATGTCCTAGTTACCTTCTCAGAAACCCGGCTACTGCTGCCATTCAACAGCTCTGGTGCCATCCATGGAAGGGTTCCTCGTACACCCCCAGACACAAGGGTATTTCGTTTGATCCTTGATAATCCAAAATCTCCAACCTGGGAAAGAAAAATTGTTTAGATTCATGGTTACTCAGTGGAAATAATAAAGTAAGGAACTAGACAAAAGAGTAAAATAATATATTACTCTTGTGTAGAACAATATATCTTAGCATAGAATAGTGGGATGAAGTGATGAAGGGTTGGGGATTGGGAATGGGGTAGAGTTAGAGTTGTGTTTACGTTAGGAGGGATAGTTTGGGAATTCTGGTAGTTTTTTAAGTGTTTGGATAGTTTTGTCTATTGGAACCCATTTTTCATGAGTACAATATCAGTTTTGTTTTCTCGTTAGATTTGCTAGCGTTTTGAACATTTGTGGGTACAAATGACAGTTTATTCCTCGGCATATTTCAACAAAAATAATAAATATGTTGCGAAAGAAAAAAAGAATACTAGAAAAAAAAAAATTCTTGAGAACTGAGAATACTTCATTAATCTGCATCAAGTGTAGAACTGAGTTGAGCTTAGCATCTCCAAAATACTAGAAGAATATTAACGAAGGCAATTAAATAGAATTATTTCAAATCTAACACACTCCTAGTACAACTATTTTAGTTTGAGAATTGGCCAAATGATAAAAACTACAGGCATTCAAAAGAAATTAACTGGAATCATGGCTTCATGATTTAGAATGGGCCAGAGGCTATAATATAAGTCGATAGTGTTTTTATTGAGATAAGGAAACGGAAGAGAAAGGATTCTAGGATTTAAAAAACAATGAAATTTGTAAGTGGATAAATTAAAGAGTAAAATATTAATTGGACAAAAATTGATAATTCGAAAGATAAGTGCTAGTCCATTCTTACTTTGCATACGGGTCGCTGTGGATCCCTTAGATTCACAAGCAAGTTGTCACATTTCAAATCAAAATGGACAATGTTTTTCGAGTGCAAATATTCCATACCAAAAGCTGCATCCATGGCAATTATCAGCTTTCTATGACGATCTAGTAATCTGCATAAAAAGTAGGAGAGTAGGAGATTCACTATATGCATACACGAGTTAATAAATTTGGTATTAACAGAAATGGACCAAGACTACCTTTCTTTCTTGATGAGGACATGCCTAAGAGAACCATTAACCATGAACTCTGTTACTGTTGCTAAGGTTCCGCCAACCCCATCTGGTACTATTCCATAAAATGCCACCACATTTGGATGGTGAAGATTTGAGAGGATTTGTGCCTCTCTCCAGAAGTCTTTTGCCTAATCAAGTGAAAAAACATAGCCAGGTTCATATACATAGAATATTTTCATAATTTTATAATCTGCCAATAGTTTTCTTATGTTTTAATTGATCGAAATTTGGGGATAGGCATGGTTGAGCACATAGCAGTAGTACATAAGACATCTCCTTTTCTTACGGCCAAAATGTAAAACCTTAGGTTTAAATTTATCAAAATTTGGGGATAGGCACGGTTGAGCACATAGCTTACAAGTTAGCCTTTCCTATGTCTCATTTGAGTTTGGGATTACGTATTCAACTCTCATTCCCCCTCCCCTAATTACCCATTAGGAGTAATCCTAGCTTTACTATCTTTGCTTTAAAAAGGATCAGCGATAGACATAGATAGATGGGAGACGGAACAAGCCAGGATGCAAGATGTGAAGAAATATTAATTCAACTTAGTTTCATCCTTCTACTTATTTACATGAGGAAAGGTTAAACCCGTGGTTGTATAACAAGATGCAAGAGATGTATGTTATTAATAAACTACAACTTGTTGAGAACAAAACTGCCCTAATGACTCACCAACCGTTCTTGCTCAGAAGATCTCCCTGCAAAGCAGCTCTTTTTAATTCTCTTTATAGCAACATCTGTTCCCCGCCATTTTCCATGATAAACAGTTCCATAAGTACCAGATCCTAACTCCGAAAGGTCTTCGAGATCAGCATTCCTTATTATCTGAATGAAATAATATATGATCAAATGCAGAAAAGAACGTAAATATAATATGAAGAAAATGGCCAAGCAAATGCAATAAGCTTCCTTCAGGGCAATTTAGCAGTAGAGTGCACTTTAATCAAATAAGTAACAACCCTTTAATCAAATAAGTAACAATGGCGTTTTGATTTATAATTTAATAATAACAGATAGAGACAGTTGCACTAACTGTGCATTTAATTATCTTCTAATCATTATGGCACTGACTGGCAAAGCATATAGTTCAATAGAATATAGAGAAATACAGCCACAAACTGGTTAAAATGACCATGAAATAACTACAGAACTTGTAAATGTTAGAAATATGGAACACGATGTAACAAAAAATAAAAAAAGAAAGAAATAATGATGCACTTTAATTCATAAAGAAGACCATGAAATCTTTCTACCACACCATTCTAGTACCTTTTATTTTGCTGCATGACCTAGATTAAAACCTTACCCCAACCTCACTGCCAGCAAAACTGGAAGCCTTAAATAATTGATCAGGTCTTCCCAATGCAACCAATTCATGAGTATCCAAAATTATTTCATGTTGCCACTTATCAAATCAATTAAGGGATAAGAAATTCTAAATTGCCACATTTATAACATAGCATTTCATCAACAAATTATGACGAAAAAAATCTTTTCATACTTGACAAGAATGAGTTTAAATCAGAAACTAAAACATTCAGTCTTTTAAAGGATGCTGAATAAGAAATGAATGGTAATGTCCAAATTAAAAGTTTTTGAATCATGAAAAATGTAAACCAAGAGAGTTAACAAATAAGTGAGGGTCAACCTGCAAACCATATATGCTGGCTTCCATTTCTGCTATCATTGCATCAGAAAGGAAGTCATGCTTGTCTGTTTGATTGTCTTTAAAATCCTATCAGTGAGAATAAGAGATTGAGAAATTGTAAAGAAATTAACATAGACTCTAATGTGAGTTCAGTATATCCTACCTCCAGTTCAGACTCTGGGAGGATGCTTTCTGCTTCTGTATGAGCAAGGGATCCAACATCACTTCCTCTATCATCCACAGAATTTGGGCTCAGTACCAATGAAGACTCAACATTTGGAGGAGAAACACTAATCACATTGTCTACTACTACAAATGGCTGTACCCGGCTTGCCTCGTGACACCATTGTATATTCTTTGACGGATCTGACAGATCAATGATTTGATCTGTACTGCTCACCGAGTCATCAAAGAAAGAAGGTGCCTTTCTAAAAGAACTATTCTCGCCTGCAGTATTCACATTCATTGGCAAGTTGAACTTTGGACCATAACCAACAGGAGGTGAAGCAGGGTGCAATCTAGCAGCGCTTAGTGTTGAATTTTCATGAAATCCTGAAGCCAGTTGGTTCTCAGAAAGCTGAATTGGTGCACATTTAAGAGAGTCTGGGTTAATGGATAGCTCAAAGAAATTATTGCCCAGATTACTTTTGCCAGAAGAGCTTTCTTCGTCTTTTAATGGGGCATTTAAATCTAATATCCTGGTCAATGAAAAGTCAATATCTTGTTTCCCGTTCAAACCTTCAGCTAATGCACATTTCTTGCTATCATCAGTCCTTTGGCTCATATCAAGAAGATCAGATGGGATCTTGTCCACGATATTATTTGGAGAAAGTTCCGCCATACCCAATGATGCAGGAATTCTATCCTCAGATGTAACCTCCCAATTCTTTTGCACATTAACCTGAGAATTTGAGTTACTAGGAAGGAAGGAGTCCAAAAGATGCAATTCACTCATGTTTCCCATGTCAATGATGGCTGGTTTCTCAACATAAACATTTCCATTATTACTCGGAAAGCAATTAAACTCTTCAATTATCTTCATCTTTTCTAATTTAACAGAGTTATCTTGAATATCATTTGCTACAAAGCTATAGTCAGTTAATCTGGACTGTGCTTTAGGGTACCTATTTTCAGTTGAAATGCTACCATTATAAACATCAAAGTTCATTCCTAATGAATCTGAATATGGAGAAGACGATGTCATTTCTTGCCTTTTGGACAGCTCGGCGGAGTCACCTTTTGGTATCTTACTTTGTAGTTGGGTATGGTGGAGAATAGGATCACGTTGAAGCTCCAAAGGATTCCCTTGTGAGATATTAGAAAGAAGGATTGAAGATAATTGAGTATTTTCAAGGTTCAAGGAAAAAGATTGGCCAATTCTTTCTTGTAAGCAGTAACCAGACCTAACAGCACTCTCATGCAATTGTGAATCAGAAAAAGCATGTGGCAGCCCATAGGGGGAACCAGAAATTCCATCAGATTCAGCTTGTTGACAAATTGGATCTTCCAAGCATGAAAGAGGATTTCCAAGGTAGTTTCCCTTTTCCCTTTGAAACAGCCTTTCACCAAATAATTTATCCTCGCAACCATGAGTCACAAATCCCTTGCCAAGATTGTAGTTGCCGAAATGCTGTCCATTGAGTATCTTGGACTGACCAGCAGCTGCATGCTGAGGGTATTGCCAATCAGCAATGACGGTGCCAGAGTTCTCAGGGGGTAGCAGAGCAGTAACAAATGACACATTGCTCTCGGTACTTCCCTGAAACCGTTCATTACCAAGAAATGGAACATAACCTGCACTAGAACCTGATACCTGTATACGAATAGGAGAAACTGATTTGTTCAGAACCCCATCTCCATTTAAAGAATTAGCAGCACCCTTGTTCTCAAAGGCAGAAGAGGGATTTGGAGAAATTTTCTGAAAAACTGGAGCGAACTGACTTGCTTCATTGGTCAAACTCATCCCACCATTGTTGTTCCTTGGACTGGGATCTGCTATGCCATTCACGGCAACAACATATTGGTAGTCAGGATCACTTTGCTGAATCATGCTCACTTCAGTTAACGGCGTCTCTTCAGATTCAGTCAAAGGAACCAAAAAAATTCTAAGTCTTTGAGAACCTTCACGCCTTTCAAACCCATGGTATTCCTCTGTCATATTTTGAAGATCCTCCTCCGAGGAAACAGATATTAGAGCATCCAGATCCTCCCCAGGAAGCTGGTATTTGATTGTGTGAGGTTGCCTACAAATACTCGAGGTCTTCTTTACAAGCTCTTCCCATGATAAATCCTTTCTTGTAGATATTATGCGGGTCTCTCCCCCTACATATCTGAGTTTCCCGTCACTAGGCCTGGGTAATATTTTTCCACCAGAGCTGCATAGAAGCTTCATTTTCCATGGCAAAGAATCATCCAAAGTTCCTGAAACAGAAAATCCATTAGAATGAGAAGACTCACATCTGAGAAGGGGTGATACAACTGGTCTGGCACCAGGATGATCACCAGTCGATGATTGAACTCTGTTCCTCGTATCACGATCTCCAGGTACCGTTTTTCTTAAACTGACTCCAGGAACCCCATTTTTCATCTCCTGATCCTGCTTGTTTAGAGAGGGAATTTCATCCATCTCAGCAGCATTCTCAGAGTCCATTCTCCTCAAGCCTAAAATATTACTAAGTTCTTCATATCTCACATGGCCATTCTCCCTATTCAACATAAATCTATGCTCAGAACTTCGAGATATATCAGGTGAATGAGGAACTCTTCCTGCAGAAACTCCATCATGACTGATATTCTCTGAAAATCCTCTTCCAGTGGCTAGAACAATATTATTATACACAATCTGTCCTGTATCTGAACCACAACCTAACTCAGGCTGGATGTGTTGAGGAAGCACACCAAGGTCCTTTGCAGTGTTGGCACCTAATTTGTTACCTGTCTTATTTTGTGCCATATCAAAAGTTCAGCTGCTCAAGCTACTAAATCTTTTTACAAAATACTGGTATAGTAATAACGCAAGAAGTGTGACCGATTCACTGATACACCAATTCATCTCCAAAATTTCCATACCTGATGACACCCAAATTCTCAAGAGAAGTGGGACCACCAGCAGTCAAACTCAGAATCAATCTAGACACCAGAACAAAACATAAAACTAATTCCAACTTTATCTAGCTATCCTACTTCACATACACATATGCACAAAGAAACTAACCCTGGAAATATTTACAAGTGCAAATTGTAACTATGACTGATTTATGGCATTTACAACAGAGTTGAGAGTCACAAAACCGCCAATATGATACGAAACTTGTGATAACTAATAATTGAAGTGAACTGACTTCCGCAACACTTCCATCAGCATTTCAGGCTGTGTATGAAGAATTAAATGTAAGAGTTATCAACCAAAATATTCCAGAGTGAAACTAAGCAATAAATATTCCCAAGCTGTTCATACATGAATTCAACACAGATATCGTCAATCACTCAAAATCCGAAATTCTCCAGATTTCAAAAGATGGTAACCAAGGAAACAGTAAGCATTTTCAAGCTGTTCATGCGAAAAATTTAACATCGGTATCGATCAAAATACAGAGTTCCCATAATAAAAAAAGTTTGTCGCCCTTGTCATATCAAGAAAACGTACTTAAGACTGAAAGCAAGAATTTTCAAGTTGTTCACGCAATTGCAATACGGATATGTGAAATCCAGACACTGGAGTTGGGTCAATTGATATAAATTGAGTTAAGTTTAAGGTTGACGAAAAGGAAAAGGGTTAACGTAGCTTACCCATCAAGGATCAATCTGGAGCTTCGGATTGCAACATTGGCGAATTGGCGAGATTGAAGTAGCAAAATAACACACGAAGGCCTTAGCCATGGAAAAGCAAAGTTGGATCTCACACAACACGAACAAGCGCGCGCGCGCTCTCTCTCTCTCTCTGTGCAATATTCTTGTTGCTTCCAATGCTCCTACCTGGACACATTCCTTTTAGTTTTAAATTTTTTGGAAGCTTGATAAGCCGTGCCATAAAATTAGAATATTTAATTGAAAAATATTAAAAGGCAAGAATTTATTAATTCAGAAAAGCTTGTATGCTATACAAGTTCATTAACCAATAAACTCTTAAAACGCACTGCAACCCTACGTCTAATACACGCGCTATATAACTACCAAATTTAAAAAATTTGTTTCCTTTCTTCGTTCTTCTTCTCGTTCTTCTTCTTCTGGTTCTTCTTCTTCTCGTTCTTCTCTCCTTATTTCTAGATTTGTTTCGTTCTTCGTTATTCTCCTCGTTCTTCTTCTTCTTCTCGTTCTTCTTCTTCTCGTTTTTCTCTCTTTTAACTCCAGCTTTGTTTTCTATCGATTTTTGTTTACTGAAATCATAGTTTGGATTCGTTTTGAAGATAATGGTTTATTCAACGTCAGATTCTCAGCTGAATCAGGGCGAAGTGGATTATGAATTTGAATCTAACGAAGTTCCTGAGGTTTGATTTACATACGTTTACTCTGAATTTTGTTGTAGTAATTTGTATAGCATTGTGTAGCTGAATAATTCGTGAACATTGACTGTGAGACTAACGCGTCAACATAAATCTGTGGATTGAATGTAATGTATTAGTTTTGATTGATTATCTGGAATTTATAGCAGACGCTCGGGTGTAGATCAGAGCTTTTTTTGGGTGTATTTGTTTCGGTAGTGTGGGTGTATTTACATTTATGGCTTTTTCTGTTATTTTAGCTGAGTTGTTGTCGTTCGGGTGTATTATATCAGGCATGATTGGGTGTGTTTTTAGTTTTTTGTGACGGTGTATTCTGCAGCATGTGTGTTTACAACTTATGGCTTTTATTGTCATTTTAGTTGAGTTGGTGCAGTTCGGGTGTATTATATTTGCAATAGTTGGGTGCATTTATAGTTTTTGACATGGTGTATTCTGCAGGCTCTCTCTGTTGTTGATGACCAGTTTATTCCGAAGGTTGGAATGACCTTTACCACCCTTGAAGATGCTGGAAAATTTTACAGGAACTACGCCAAGGTTGCAGGTTTTTCTACAAGAGTTCGGAGCACAAATAGGAAGGGAAACGAGATTAAAAATCAATTGATTACATGTAGCAGAGAGGAAAAATGGAAATCTAAAATATCTCCGACCGAGAAGATGAATCCGACAGCCGGTTTAAACTGTCCTGCAAGAATTTATATACACATATTGAAGGATGTCGGTGCTTGGATCATTTCAAAGGTTGTGCTGGATCATTCACACCCCTGCTATCCAAGTAAAGCAGAGATGCTCAAACAGCACATGGAACTAAGCATGTCCATTCGTCGTATAATAGAGAATAACGAGGAGGCCGGTATCAGACCAAGCAAAACCTACCAATCATTTGTTGCGGCTGCTGGTGGTCATTGCGAGTTAAATTTTATCGAAAAGGACGTGAGGAATTACATTAGCAGGGAAGTGCGGAATGTTTCCGAACAAGAAGATGCAAAGGAATTCGGGAAATATTTGTTAAGAATGAAATAGAAGAATCAGAATTTCTTTTTTGAGCTTGAACTCGAGGAGGATCAATCAATTAAGTTGGCTTTTTGGGCCGATGCAGAAGTAGAGCTGCCTTTGAGTATTTCGGAGACGTCATTTCATTTGACACCACCTACAATACAAACAGGTAACAAACTGCTCATGTTTATGATGCTAAATTAATATATTTTTATAAATCCGCAGCAGAGGTGTATATTGGCTGTTTTTTGGGTGTATACGAAGCATATGTTTGGGTGTACCTAATGATTTTGCATTCTACACTATGGTAATTTGTTTTCAGGTATAATTTGGTCTGTGGTTCTTTTGTCGGGGTGAATCACCACGGTCAGTCAACACTTCTCGAATGCTCTTTGATGAAAAACGAAGAAATTGAATCATTCAAATGGTTATTTCAATGTTGGCTTCGTTGCATGGGAGGAAACGCTCCGAAAGGGTTTCTCACCGATCAATGCACATCAATGAAAAGGGCTTAGAGGCCTGTATACCAACAACAATTCACCGTTGGTGTATTTGGCACATCATGAAGAAGATTCCAAGCAAATTAAATGGGTACAAGGGACATGCAGATATTGAACGAGAAATGAGCCAAATTGTTTTTAACTCTCATAGCAAAGACTCATTCGATAGGAATTGGAATGATTTTTCTGCTGAATTTTGGTCTTCTGGACAACAAGTGGCTTTCAGGTAATGTTTGTTTAAAATCTGCAGCAGAGGTGTAAATTGCATGTTTTTTCGGGTGTATTTATAGTCTATGTTTGGGTGTATTATGCAGATTTGTATGAAGACCGTCATATATGGGTTCCTATCTATCTGGATCACCACTTCTGGGCAGGGATGAGAAGCACACAAAGGAGCGAGAGCATGCATTCATTTTTTAACAAGTTTATCACCCGGAACAGCTCGCTTATGCAGTTCATCAAACAATACGATAATTGCCTTGGAAGCAGGGAGCAAGCAGAGAGAGAATCAGATGCTGCAGATTTTCATACGGTCATACCGTGTGCAACCAAATCCTCCATTGAAGCTCAGTTTCAAGATGTGTACACTCATCAAAAGTTTAGGGAAGTCCAAGCGCAATTCAGAGGAAAGGCGAATTGCATCACCAGATTAACGAATTCCGCTCTAAGCTATTCAGTATACGAAGTCGGAGAACAAGTTTCCAGCTCAATATTCAACAAGTTTGTGGTTACTTACGACTCAGTTGCAGCCGAGGTAAAATGTCAATGCTTATTATTCGAGTCCAGAGGGATACTGTGTCGTCACGCACTAAGCGTGTTAAGCTTTAAACAAGTAAGCCAAGTGTCACCTAGATATATACTGGAACGATGGAGCAAGAAGGTAAAGAGGCAACACACACACATCAAGAGCAGCCACGACGAGCCACTGATGGAGCCAAGAAGCAAGAGGTTTGACCAATTGGTTTTTTGTTCGCAAAATATTTGCGAATTTGCATCCGAATCGGAGGAGCTGACTGCATTTCTGCACCGTGTGTACGATAATGTCATGGCTGAGATGGAATCATTAAAAGCCAAAAGGAAGGTGACATCTTCTTTATCCCACGAAGACGCCAACTTGGAATCCGTTAACGAGCTTCAAAGCCCGCCAAGGATCCGAACAAGAGGACGTCCAAAAAATAGGCTAGGTTCAAAGTTGGACAAACAGATTGCAAATGCCACAAAGAAGAAGAAAACGAAAGTTTTAAGCGAGGTAAAAGTAATGTTCTTTAAATTTGTGGTGATTGAGTTTATTTTTCTCGTTAATAGTTTAGCTAATATGTGAGTGTTATATTCAGATAAACCTGTTTGATGCTGTATCAGTGGTGCATTCAAATAACAGCCAATATCAAGGACATGTTATGAATTATCAGTTTACGGTACCAGCAGCAGTGGATAACTCTTTGGGTGTATAGTTTTACAGAATATGGGTGTAAAAGCACTGTTTCTCTTGGGTGTATTTTTGTGAATTCACATTTTACATTTTAAGTGTTTAGGGTTCAGGGTTTTAGTCTCAAAGCATCATGGGGGGATAGATTTCAGGGTGTATATTCAACTTTATTTGGGTTTAAAAAATTGCAGGTTATGAGTGTATATTTGATTTGATGTTTTTCTTCATATTTTGGTACCTGTAATTCATACATTTTGAATACAGCACAGACAGTTTAACAGCACATACAGTTTGGGTGTATATTTTAAGTAATCTTGGGTGTATATTAATACCCCCGTTGGGTGTAAAATTTATAATCTGTCTTTAGATCTGCCTTGATGTTTTCCTTCATATTTAACCACCTGTAATACAGCTTTTGAATACAGCACAGAGAGTTTAACAGCACATATAGTTTAACTATGGAAAAAAAATTCATTGAATAGAAGTTGTTTATAAATGGCAATTTTTTACAGCATTTGTTCAATTTACAAACTAGCTAGCAGTTGGATTACTCATTTTCTATATCAGTAGAATTTATCTGACAAAACGGACTCAATAATATGGAGGATGGCTTCGACAATCTTATTGCATTACTCGCTCTAATTGCTTCATCTCTCTCTTTACTCATTTCACTGAATAGTATCCGCGAAGCATACTCCACTCTATAGTGGTCCACCTCGTCCTATAATTAAAAAGTATATTCTGTTTAAACAGCAATATTAATTCATTAAAGTAATACAGAGTTATATAGTTCTAAAGACAGTTACCTGTTTCCAATTATCCCATTCATACTTCCCCTTTTTAATGTTTTCCGGCTCAATTAACTCAAGCCACTTCATAACGTAGATAGCACAGTCATATCTGAAAATGAAGAAAATAAATTACAAATCTCATTTAGGAAAGTTTAATGTTCAGAGTCACAAATTTATACGTTGATTTTTGGCCTGATATTTTGACGTATGATGCTTTAATTTCCTTCTCCTTCTCGCCTTTCTTCAGAGGTTCCCTGCCAACATATGCTCTCATTCTTGAAATTACATATCCCTTAAATACCAAAACAAATCAGTAATACACCCGAATGAAATACAACCAAATGAATGCACAAGATACAACCAACTGAATAAACAATATACACCCAACTTGATCAACAAAATACACCTAAATGGTTAAACAAAATACACCCAAAGGAGAACACAGAGCCAACTTACAGTGAATTTATTAAGCTGCTTTCTCTGATCGCTTGGAGCTTTCTTGTGTAGCGGGTCAAGTATATGAAATCTCCACTTTCTTGTATCAATCGCCCATAACCACCAATGCTCAGTGTGGCAAACAGGTGCAAAAATCTGAAGGATTGCCATATTTCAACAGTGTGTTATTTTATTTGGCATATAATTAAAGAACGGTTCTAACAAATTTTACTAATGAAAACTTACATATGGATGCGAAGTTAATTTTTTTGCATCTATGAAGGGAATAAAACTTGGGTAATCTTCCACCCTAAATTCTTTATTGGTTCTAGGTGATATGAATTCCCCGTTTGGGTGCTTCGAAATGGCCGTGTTCTGCAACAATTGTGAGACAACAAATATAATACTGAAAATACACCCAAGTGAATACTATAAATACACCCAAATGAATACACAATTTACACCCAAGTGAACTTAAAAAATACACCCAAATGAATACAGAAAATATACCCAAAATGTGTAGAAGTAACACTTACCACAATATCGGGGGAGAGACAGTATACTTGTTCTTGAAACCTTTTATCATTTGTCTGGTTGAGGATGAGGCACATGGCAGATACAATCTAGAAATATATGTCGAAATCAATTTATATTAATAAACATTGCAGTAAACTTTGGTGTAAAAACATTAGTGTTATTCTAATATTACCTCAGCTTCTATATAAGTTGCTGGCTGGAGTGATGCAATGTGCATTTTTGTCAAAATGTATTTATCTTGGGCCATCAAAGTGCACATGTTTTCATACTCGTTAGTTCTGCCATCTGCGTATGTCTTCACTCGCGTCCCCCAGATGTAGCACTTCTGTTTCATATCATCCGTATTCTCATTTATCCCCGCAGGAGTTTCAAACCTCCTAGAACTTTCTCCCCCAGTCTACCTTTGAATTTGTGGACTTTTACTTTCTTCTTTCGCTGCATTTCTTGCTATTTTTTGTACCAAATCGTCTAATTGTTCTAGCAAATTTGCAGTTATTGGAGATTTTGCCCTTTCTGTCTCTTGCGTTGATGCTCCCTCTTGGCTTGAATCAGTCAAGCCAAGGCTGAATGATGGCACTGGATCTGTTTTAGGAACATAGGATGCTGTCCGTGCCATCATCATCAAGGCAGCAACGTCTTCTGCGGCTGGATGACTGCGTCATCATGTATAACGTATTATAAGAGTAAGAATATACGGATCATAAGCAAAGATTGATTTTAGTCTGATGAACTTACATTTTAGATGGAGCTGGGGGAAGCATGGGTGTGGTTTCTTGAAGTTGTTGGGGGGGATCAGGAGTGCTGCACAGTTACACAAAATTAATCATGGCGTAAAAAAAACTACTCAGGGAACAATATACACCCAAACTGTTACCAAATATACACCCGAACTGTAACCCAATATACACCCAAACTCTAAACAAATATTCACCTTATACTATTTCTTACGTTTCTGTAGTTCCTTCAATCTGTAGCAGAGGGGTTGGTTCAAAATCTGACTCAGGTGTTTCTTGAAGTTCCGGCACAGTGGTTGTTTGGGACGCCGGCACAAAAACTTGAATCGGGACTCTAAACAAGAAGAAAAATGAAAGGTTAACAACGCCTTTGGAAATAATAAGGTAATAAGGTTGAAATATTCTTGAAAAACTCACATTACAAGCGCATCCGACGTTGTCTGTTCCCTCACAACCATCATATTCGAATCAGCCGACTCACTGGCTGACTGTTGAACCGGACTCAACCTAAAATACACCCAAAGAAAGTCAAAAAATACACCCGAACAATTCAAAAAGAAGACAGGCTTTATTTTTTGAGAACTTACATACTTGCAGTTTTTGCTTTTTTTTCCTGCTTTTTTTTTCTTGAATAAAATAATAAAGGACTTTTTTTTTCTAAAAAAAATATATACAGAATTAGAAGTAGAAGGTAATAGAAGAACAAAAGTAACGATTATTTGAAAGAGAAATTACATGCTCTCTGACGGCTGGTTTACACTACTCTGTTCTGTGCGTCCTTGAGAGGAAGGATCATCACTTTCCAAGTTCACAGCCAGTATTCTAAACAGATTTCATGTTATTCAGACAAAATAAGAGACAGGTATAAAATACACCCAAATGAATGCACAATATACAACCAACTGAATGGACTAGTTACTTTTAGGGATGTTTTCATTAGTTTTTATGCTAAATTCATATTTCTGGACTTTACTATGAGTTTGTGTATTTTTCAGTGATTTTAGGTAATTTCTGGCTGAAATTGAGGGACCTGAGCAAAACTCTGATAAGGAGGCTGACAAAGAACTGCTGATGTTGTTGGAATCTGACCTCCCTTCACTCAAAATGAATTTTCTGGAGCTACAAAACTCCAAATGGCGCGCTCTGAACGGCATTGGAAAGTAGACATCCAGAGCTTTCCAGCAATATATAATAGTCTATATTTTTATTCGTGATTAGACGACGTAAACTGGCGCTCAACGCCAGTTCTATGCTACATTCTGAAGTCAAACGCCAGAAACACGTCACGAACCAGAGTTGAACGCCAAAAACACGTTACAACTTGGCGTTCAACTCCAAAAAAAGCCTCAGATCGTGTAAAATTCAAGCTCAGCCCAAGCACACACCTAGTGGGCCCCGGAAGTGGATTTCTGCATCAATTACTTACTTCTGTAAACCCTAGTAGCTAGTCTAGTATAAATAGGACTTTTTACTATTGTATTAGGGGACTAGTCTTTGATGGTATTTTTGATCTTTTAACCACGTTACATCTTTGGTCTCAATTTTATTTTATTATTCATCTAAGGAGACTATTGATCACGTTTTAGGGGCTGGCCATTCGGCCATGCCTGGACCTTCATCACTTATGTATTTTCAACAGTGGAGTTTCTGCACACCATAGATTAAGGGTGTGGAGCTCTGCTGTACCTCAAGTTTCAATGCAATTACTACTATTTTCTATTCAATTCCGCTTGTTCTTATTCTAAGATATTCGTTTCACTTCAACATGATGAATGTGATGATCCGTGACACTCATCATCATTCTCACTTATGAACGCGTGACTGACAACCACTTCCGTTCTACCTTAGACCGGGCGCATATCTCTTGGATTCCTTAATCAGAATCTTTGTGGTATAAGCTAGAATTGATAGCGACATTCATAGGAATCCGAAAAGTCTAACCTTGTCTGTGGTATTCCGAGTAGGATTCCGGGATTGAATAACTGTGACGAGCTTCAAACTCGTGATTGTTGGGCGTGATGACAAACGCAAAAGAATCAAGAGATTCTATTCCAACATGATCGAGAACCGACAGATGATTAGCTGTGCCGTGACAGAGCATTTGGACCTTTTTCACTGAGAGGATGGGATGTAGCCATTGACAACAGTGATGCCCTACATACAGCTTGCCATGGAAAGGAATAAGAAGGATTGAAGGAAGACAGTAGGAAAGCAGAGATTCAGAAGGAACACAACACCTCCATGCACTTATCTGAAATTCCCACTATTGAATTACATGAGTAACTCTATCTTTATTTTTTGTTTTATTTATTTACTATTTGAAAACTCCACAACATTTATTATCCGCCTAACTGAGATTTAAGAGCTGACCATAGCTTGCTTCATACCAACAATCTCCGTGGGATCGACCCTTACTCACGTAAGGTATTACTTGGACGACCCAGTGCACTTGCTGGTTAGTTGTGCGGAGTTGTGACTAAGTGTGATTCACGTTTGAGAGCGCTACCAAGTCTTTGGAGCCATTGTTGATGATCACAATTTCATGCAGCAAGTTTTTGGTGGTGCCGTTGCCGGGGATTGTTCGAGTTTGGATAACTGACGGTTCATCTTGTTGCTCAGATTAGGTAATTTTCTTTTTTTTTTTATTTTGTTTTCTTTTCAAAAAGTTTTCAAAAATATTTTTCAAAGATTTTCTCCCTCTATTTTCGAAAAATCCTTCAGAGTTTTTAAGAATGAATTCTAGAGTTTCAAAATGGTATGCTGAAGCTTGGCTGACCATTAAGCTTTAGACTAACCTGGTATGATTCTTGGGATTTTGATTGAGGACTTTGAATTCATTACTTTCTTTGTCCTATATGTTTTTCAAAAAATATAAAGTAAAATCCAAAAAAATAATAAAATTATAAAAATCAAAAATATTTTTGTGTTTCTTATTTGAGTCTTGTGTCATGTTTTAAGTTTGGTGTCAATTGCATATTCATTTTATTCTTGCAATTTTTGAAAATTCATGCATTCATAGTGTTCTTCATGATGTTCAAGTTGTTCTTGGTAAGTCTTCTTGTTTGATCTTGATGTTTTCTTGTTTTGTGTCTTTTGTTGTTTTTCATCTGCAACTTTGCATTCATATTGTCTAAGCATTAAAGATTTCTGGTGGACGAAATTGTGATCCTCTTTGAATTTGCATGAGATTTAAAAATTGGCTCTATTGGAATTTATGATCACAACTTCATTCAACTTAACCAGCAAGTGTACTGGGTCATCTAAGTAATACCTTACGTGAGTAAGGGTCGATCCCACAGAGATTGTTGGTATGAAGCAAGCTATGGTCACCTTGTAAATCTCAGTTAGGCAGATTAAATGGTTATGGGTTTCGAAAATTAATAATAAATAGAAAATAAAAAGGGATAGAAATACTTATGTGAATCAATAGTGGGAATTTCAGATAGGCGTGTGGAGATGCTAGAATCCTTTCGAATCTCTACTTTCTTATTGCTTTCATCCAATCCTTCTTACTCCTTTCCATGGCAAGCTGTATGTAGGGCATCACCATCATCAATGGCTACTTTTAATCCTCTCGGGAAAATGGTCCTATGCGCTGTCACTGCACGGCTAATCGTCTAGAGGCATCACCCTTGTTGATGGCTACATCCCATCCTCTCAGTGAAAATGGTCCAAATGCTCTGTCACAGCACGGCTAATCATCTGTCGGTTCTCAATCAGGTTGGAATAGAATCCCTTGATTCTTTTGCATTTGTCATCACGCCCAGCCTTCAGGAGTTTGAAGCTCGTCACAGTCATTCAATACCGGAATCCTACTTGGAATACCACAAACAAGGTTAGACCTTCCGGATTCCCGGGATCCTACTCGGAATACCACAGACAAGGTTAGACTTTCCGGATCCCCATGAATGCCGCCATCTATCTAGCTTATACCACAAAGATTCTGTTGGGGAATCTAAGAGATATGCGCCCGGCCTAAGGTAGAACGGAAGTGGTTGTCAGTCACGCGCGTTCATAGGTGAGAATGATGATGAGTGTCGCTGATCATCACATTCATCAAAGTGTTGTGCAACGTATATATTGGAATAAGAATAAAAGAGAATTGAGTAGAAAGTAATAGTAATTGTATTGAAACTTGAGGTACAGCAGAGCTCCACACCCTTAATCTATGGTGTGCAGAAACTCCACCGTTGAAAATACATAAGTGAAAGGTTCAGGCATGGCCGAATGGCCAGCCCCCTGAATGATCAAAAGACTGAATGATCAAAGACTAAACAGTCAAAAGATTAAACTGTCAAAAGATGTCTAATACAATAGTAAATTATCCTATTTATACTAGACTAGCTACTAGGGTTTACATGAGTAAGTAATTGATGCATAAATCCACTTCTGGGGCCCACTTGGTGTATGCTTGGGCTGAGCTTGATCTATCCACGAGTTGAGGTTTCTCTTGGAGTTGAACTCCAAGTTATAACGTGTTTTGGGCGTTCAACTCCGGATCATGACGTGTTTCTGGCGTTTAACTCCAGACAACAGCATGTACTTGGCGTTGAACGCCAAGTTACGTCATCAATTTCCGAATAAAATATGGACTATTATATATTGCTGGAAAGCTCTGGATGTCTACTTTCCAACGCCGTTGAGAGCACGCCATTTGGAGTTCTATAGCTCCAGAAAATCTATTTCGAGTGTAGGGAGGTCAGATTCCAACAGCATCAGTAGTCCTTTTGTCAGCCTTTTTCAGAGTTTTGCTCAAGTCCCTCAATTTCAGCCAGAAATTACGTGAAATCACAGAAAAACATACAAACTCTTAGTAAAGTCCAGAAATGTGAATTTAACATAAAAACTAATGAAAACATTCCTAAAAGTAGCTTGAACTTACTAAAAACTACCTACAAACAATGCCAAAAAGCGTATAAATTATCCGCTTATCAATTTCTAAGTTTGGTATCTTGCATGTTTTCTTTGCATAAATTTTTTTTTTAAAATATGTTCTTGATGTTCATCATGATCTTCAAAGTGTTCTTGGTGTTCATCTTGACATTCATAGTGTTCTTGCATGCATCATTGGTTTTGATCCAAAATTTTCATGTTTTGGGTCATATTTGTGTTTTTCTCTCTCATCATTAAAAATTCAAAAATAAAAAAATATCTTTTCCTTGTTTTCTCATAAATTTCGAAATTCCCTCTCCTCTTCTTCTATTTATTTATTTATTTACTAACACTTCTCTTCACCTCTCTTCATCTCAAATCACTGCCCTTATCCTCACCCTTCTGTTTGGATTGTCTTTTCTTTATTCCCCTTCTTCTTCTACTAACAATAAGGAACCTCTTTACTGTGACATAGAGAATTCCTCTTCCTTTTCTGTTCTCTTCTTTCTCATATGAGCAGGAACAAGGAAAAAGGCATTCTTGTTGAAGCTGATCCAGAACCTGAAAGAACTCTGAAGAGGAAACTAAGAAGCTAAATTACAACAATCCAGAGACAACCTTGCTGAAATTTTCGAACAAGAAAAGGAGACGGCAGCCAAACCCAACAACAATAATGCAAGAAGGATGCTTGGTGATTATACTGCACCTACTTTCAAGTTTGATGGAAGAAGCATCTCAATTCCTGCCATTGGAGCAAACAATTTTGAGCTGAAACCTCAATTAGTTGCTTTAATGCAACAGAACTGCAAGTTTTATGGACTTCCATCAGAAGATCCCTACCAGTTCTTAACTGAGTTCTTGTAGATCTGTGAGACTGTTAAGACTAATGGAGTAGATCCTGAAGTCTACAGGCTCATGTTTTTCCCTTTTGTTGTAAGAGACAAAGCTAGAGCATGGTTGGACTCTCAACCTAAAGATAGCCTGGACTCCTGGGATAAGCTGGTCACAGCCTTCTTGGCTAAGTTCTTTCCTCCTCAAAAGCTGAGCAAGCTTAGAGTGGATGTTCAGACCTTCAAACAAAAAGATGGTGAATCCCTCTATGAAGCTTGGGAAAGATACAAGCAGATGACCAAAAGATGTCCTTCTGACATGTTTTCAGAATGGACCATGATAGATATATTCTATTAGGGTCTATCTGAGTTCTCTAAGATGTTACTGGACCATTCTGCAGGTGGATCCATTCACCTAAAGAAAACGCCTGCAGAGGCTCAAGAACTTATTAACATGGTTGCAAATAACCAGTTCATGTACACTTCTGAGAGGAATTCCGTGAATAATGGGACGCCTCAAAGGAAGGGAGTTCTTGAAATTGATGCTCTGAATGCCATATTGGCTCAGAAAAAAATGTTGACTCAGCAAGTCAACATGATTTCTCAAGGTCTGAATGGATGGCAAAACGCATCCAACAGTACTAAAGAGGCATCTTCTGAAGAAGAAGCTTGTGATCCTGAGAACCCTACAATAGCAGAGGTAAATTATATGGGTGAACCTTATGGAAACACCTATAATTCATTATGGAGAAATCATCCAAATTTCTCATGGAAGGATCAACAAAAGCCTTAACAATGCATTAATAATGGTGGAAGAAATAGGCTCAGCAATATCAAGCCTTATCCATTATCTTCTCAGCAATAGACAGAGAATTATGAACAGAGTACCTCTAACTTAGCAAACTTAGTCTCTGATCTGTCTAAGGCCACTTTAAGTTTCATGAGTGAAACAAGGTCCTCCATTAGAAATCTAGAGGCACAAATGGGCCAACTGAGTAAGAAAATCACTGAAACTCCTCCTAGTACTCTCCCAAGCAATACTGAAGAAAATCCAAAAAGAGAGTGCAAGGCCATTGATATAATCAATATGGCCGAACCTAGAGGGGAAGGAGAGGACATGAATCCCAATGAGGAAGACCTCATGGGACGTTTCTCAAGTAAGAAGGAGTTCCCTATTGAGGACCCACAGGAATCTGAAGCCCATATAGAGACCATAGAGATTCCATTAAACCTCCTTCTGCCATTCATGATCTCTGAAGACTATTCTTCCTCTGAAGAGGATGAAGATGTAACTAGAGAGCAAGTTGCTCAATATCTAGGAGCTATCATGAAACTGAATGCCAAGATATTTGGTAATGAGACTTAGGAAGGTGAACCTCCCTTGCTCATTAGTGAACTAGATACCTGGGTTCAGCAAACTTTACCTCAAAAGAGACAAGATCCTGGCAAATTCGTAATACCCTGTACCATAGGCACCATGACCTTTGAGAAAGCTCTGTGTGACCTACGGTCAGGCATAAATCTTATGCCACTCTCTGTAATAGAGAAGCTGGGGATCATTGAGGTACATCCTGCCTTATTCTCATTATAAATGGCAGACAAGTCAGTAAGACAAGCTTATGGAATTGTAGAGGACGTGTTGGCAAGGGTTGAAGGCCTTTACATCCCTGCTGATTTTATAATCTTAGACACTAGGAAGGAGGAGGATGAATGCATCATCCTTGGAAGACCTTTCCTAGCCACAATAGGAGTTGTGATAGATGTTAACAGAGGAGAATTAGTCCTTCAATTGAATGCGGACTACCTTGTATTTAAGACTCAAGGATCTTCTTCTTTAACAATGGAGAGGAAGCATGAAAAGCTTCTCTCAGTACAAAGTCAAACAAAGCCACCACAATCAAACTCTAAGTTTGGTGTTGAGAGGCCATAGCCAAACTCTAAGTTTAGTGTTGAATCCCCACATCCAAACTCTAAGTTTGGTGTTGGGAGTCTACAACATTGACCTGATCACCTGTGAGGCTCCATGAGAGCCCACTGTCAAGCTATTGACATTAAAGAAGTGCTTATTGGGAGGCAACCCAATTTTTATTTATCTAATTTTATTTTACTTTCATTGTTCTTTTATGTTTTATTAGGTTCATGATCATGTGGAGTCACGAAAAAAATACTAAAATTAAAAACAGAATCAAAAACAGCAGAAGAAAAATCACACCCTGGAGGAAGGACTTACTGGCCTTTAAACGCCAGTAAGGAGCATCTGGCTGGCATTCAACGCCAGAACAGAGCATGGATCTGGCGCTGAACGCCAGAAACATGCAGCAATCTGGCATTTAAACGCCAGGATTGCACACTGAGGAAAGCTGGCGTTCAACGCCAGAAACATGCTGCAGATGGGCGTTGAATGCCAAGAACAAGCATAGAGCTGGCGTTTAACGCCAGAAACAAGCACCAATCTGGCGTTAAATGCCAGGATTGCATGCAGAGGACATTTTACACGCCTCATTGGTGCAGGGATGAAAATCCTTGACACCTCAGGATCTGTGGACCCCACAGGATCCCCATCTACCTCAACTCACCTTCTCTCTTCTTCACCAATCACCTCAATCTCTCTTCCCCATCACCTCTTTATCACTCACATCCATCCATCTCTTCCCCACCCAATCCCACCCATATGGCCGAAACATACACATCTCTCCCTCTCCTCCATATTTTCTTCTCCTTCCATTCTTTCTTCTTTGCTCGAGGGCGAGCAACATTCTAAGTTTGGTGTGGTAAAATGGTGCACGAAATTGTGATCATCAATGGCGCCATCAACATGGTACACTCAATTGCAATCTCAACTCTTTATCACAACTTCGCACAACTAACCAGCAAGTGCACTGGGTCGTCCAAGTAATAAACCTTACGCGAGTAAGGGTCGATCCCACGGAGATTGTTGGTATGAAGCAAGCTATGGTCATCTTGTAAATCTCAGTCAGGCAGATTCAAATAGTTATGGATGATTTATGAATAAAGCATAAAATAAAGATAGAGATACTTATGTAATTCATTGGTGAGAATTTCGGATAAGCGTATGGAGATGCTTTGTCCCTTCCGTCTCTCTGCTTTCCTACTGTCTTCATCCAATCCTTCTTACTCCTTTCCATGGCAAGCTGTATGTTGGGCATCACCATTGTCAATGGCTACAGTCCCGTCCTCTTAGTGAAAATGTTCAACGCGCTCTGTCACAGCATGGCTATTCAGCTGTCGGTTCTCGATCAGGTTGGAATAGAATCTAGTGATTCTTTTGCGTCTGTCACTAACGCCCAGCCTTCAGGAGTTTGAAGCTCGTCACAGTCATTCAATCCTTGAATCCTACTCAGAATACCACAGACAAGGTTTAGACCTTCTGGATTCTCTTGAATGCCGCCATCAATTCTAGCTTATACCACGAAGATTTTGATTAAGGAATCCAAGAGATAAACATTCAAGCCTTGTTTGCTTGTAGAATGGAAGTGGTTGTCAGACACGCGTTCATAAGTGAGAATGATGATGAGCGTCACATAATCATCACATTCATCATGTTCTTGGGTGCGAATGAATATCTTAGAACAAGAATAAGCTGAATTGAATAGAAGAACAATAGTAATTGCATTAATGCTCGAGGTACAGCAGAGCTCTACACCTTAATCTATGGTGTGTAGAAACTCCACCGTTGAAAATACATAAGAACAAGGTCTAGGCATGGCTGAATGGCCAGCCCCCAATGATCTAAGAACTAGACATCCAAAGATGATCCTAAGATCTAAAGTGATCAAAAGTACAATAGTGAAAGGTCCTATTTGTAGAGAACTAGTAGCTTAGGGTTTACAAAGATGAGTAAATGACATAAAAATCCACTTCCGGGCCCACTTGGTGTGTGCTTGGGCTGAGCATTGAAGCTTTCATGTGTAGAGACTTTTCTTGGAGTTAAACGCCAGCTTTTGTGCCAGTTTGGGTGTTTAACTCCCATTCTTGTGCCAGTTCCGGCGTTAAACGCCAAAATTCTTGAGCTGACTTGGAACGCCTATTTGGGCCATCAAATCTCAGGCAAAGTATGGACTATTATACATTGCGGGAAAGCCCAGGATATCTTCTTTCCAACGCAATTGAGAGCGCGCCAATTGGGCTTCTGTAGCTCCAGAAAATCCACTTCAAGTGCAGGGAGGTCAGAATCCAACAGCATCTGCAGTCCTTTTCAGCCTCTGAATCAGATTTTTGCTTAGGTCCCTCAATTTCAGCCAGAAAATACCTGGAATCATAGAAAAACACACAAACTCATAGTAAAGTCCAGAAAAGTGAATTTTAACTAAAAACTAATAAAAATATAATAAAAACTAACTAAAACATACTAAAAACATACTGAAAACAATGCCAAAAAGCGTATAAATTATCCGCTCATCACAACACCAAACTTAAATTGTTGCTTGTCCCCAAGCAACTGAAAATCAAATAAGATAAAGAGAAGAGAATATGCAATGAATTCCAAAAACATCTATGAAGATCAGTATTAATTAGATGAGCGGGGCTTTTAGCTTTTGCCTCTAAACAGTTTTGGCATCTCACTTTATCCTTTGAAATTCAGAATGATTGACTTCTATAGGAACTCAGAATCCAGATAGTGTTATTGATTCTCCTAGTTAAGTATGATGATTCTTGAACACAGCTATTCTATGAGTCTTGGCCGTGGCCCAAAGCACTCTGTCTTCCAGTATTACCACCGGATACATACATGCCACAGACACATAATTAGGTGAACCTTTTCAGATTGTGACTCAGCTTTGCTAGAGTCCCCAATTAGAGGTGTCCAGGGTTCTTAAGCACACTCTTTTTGCCTTGGATCACGACTTCATTATTTTTTTTTCTATTTCTTTCTCCCTTTTTTTCATTTTTTTTTGTATTCACTGCTTTTTCTTGCTTCAAGAATCATTTTTATGATTTTTCAGATCCTCAGTAACATGTCTCCTTTTTCATCATTCTTTCAAGAGCCAACATTCATGAACAATAAATTCAAAAGACATATGCACTGTTCAAGCATACATTCAGAAGTCAAAGTATTGCCACCACATCAAAATAATTAATCTGTTATAAAATTCAAAATTCATGCAATTCTTCTCTTTTTCAATTGAGAACATTTTTCATTTAAGAAAGGTGATGGATTCATAGGACATTCATAACTTTAAGACACAAACAAAGATAAACATAAGCATGAAAATTCGAAAAACAGGAAAATAAAGAACAAGGAAATTAAAGAACGGGTCCACCTTAGTGATGGCGGCTTGTTCTTCCTCTTGAAGATCTTATGGAGTGCTTGAGCTCCTCAATGTCTCTTCCTTGCCTTTATTGCTCCTCTCTCATGATTCTTTGATCTTCTCTAATTTCATGGAGGAGGATGGAATGTTCTTGGTGCTCCACCATTAGTTGTCCCATGTTGGAACTCAATTCTCCTAGGGAGGTGTTGATTTGCTCCCAATAGTTTTGTGGAGGAAAGTGCATCCCTTGAGGCATCTCAGGGATTTCATGATGAGTGGGATGTCTCCCTCTATGTCAATTCCAACTGAATAACAGATGTGACAAATGAGATGAGGAAAGGCTAACCTTGCCAAGGTAGAGGACTTGTCCGCCACCTTATAAAGTTCTTGGGCTATAACCTCATGAACTTCTACTTCCTTTCCAATCATGATGCTATGAATCATGATAGCCCGGTCTATAGTAACTTCGGACCAGTTGCTAGTGGGAATGATTGAGCGTTGGATAAACTCCAACCATCCCCTAGCCACGGGCTTGAGGTCATGCCTTCTCAGTTGAACCGGCTTCCCTCTTGAATCTCTCTTCCATTGAGTGCCCTCTACACAAATGTCTATGAGGACTTGGTCCAACCTTTGATCAAAGTTGACCCTTCTAGTGTAAGGGTGTTCATCTCCTTGCATCATGGGCAAGTTGAATGCCAACCTTACATTTTTCGGATTAAAATCTAAGCATTTCCCCCGAACCATTGTAAGCCAATTCTTTGGATCCGGGTTCACACTTTGATCATGGTTCTTGGTGATCCATGCATTGGCATAGAACTCTTGAACCATTAAGATTCTGACTTGTTGAATGGGGTTGGTAAGAACTTCCCAACCTCTTCTTCGGATCTCATGTCGGATCTCCGGATATTCACTCTTTTTGAGTTTGAAAGGGACCTCGGGGATCACCTTCTTCATGGCCACAACTTCATAGAAGTGGTCTTGATGCACCATTGAGATGAATCTCTCCATCTCCCATGACTCAGAGGTGGAAGTTTTTGCCTTCCCTTTCCTCTTTCTAGAGGTTTCTCCAGCCTTAGGTGCCATAAATGGTTATGGAAAAACAAAAAGCAATGCTTTTACCACACCAAACTTAGAAGGTTTGCTCGTCCTCGAGCAAAAGAAGAAAGAAGAGAGTCGAAGAAGAAGAAATAGAGGAGATGGAGGTGGCTTTGATTTTCGGCCAAGGGGAAGAAGTAGTGTGTAGGTTGTGTGAAAATGAAGGAGTGAGGATGGGTTTATATAGGAGTGGAGAGGAGGTGTATGGTTCGGCCATTATGGGTGGGTTTGGGAGGAAAAGTGGTTTGAATTTGAATGGTAGGGTAGGTGGGGTTTTATGAAGGATGGATGTGAGTGGTGAAGAGAATGGTAGGATTTGATAGGTGAGGGGTTTTTGGGGAAGAGGTGTTGAGGTGATTGGTGAATGGAAAAGAAGAAGAGAGAGAGAGGTGGGGTAGGTGGGGATCCTGTGCGGTCCACAGATCCTGAGGTGTCAAGGATAATTCATCCCTGCACCAAGTGGCGACCAAAAAGGCTCATTCTGCCAATCCTGGCGTTAAATGCCGGGCTGGTGCCCATTTCTGGCATTTAACGCCAGCTTCTTGCCCATTCCTGGCGTTAAACGCCAGTCTGGTGCCCCTTTATGGCGTTAAACGCCCAGAATGGTGCCAGACTGGGCGTTAAACGCCCAATTGCTGCCCTTACTGGCGTTTAAACGCCAGCAAGGTTTTCCTCCAAGGTGTGCTATTTTTCTTTCTATTTTTTATTCTGTTTTTGCTTTTTCAATTGATTTTGTGACTTTCCATGATCATCAACCTATAGAAAACATAAAATAACAAAGGAAATTAGATAAACATAACATTGGGTTGCCTCCCAACAAGCTCTTCTTTAATGTCAGTAGCTTGACAGTGGGCTCTCATGGAGCCTCACAGATACTCAGAGCAATGTTGGAACCTCCCAACACCAAACTTAGAGTTTGAATGTGGGGGTTCAACACCAAACTTAGAATTTGGTTGTGGCCTCCCAACACCGAACTTAGAGTTTGATTGTGGGGGCTCTGTTTGACTCTGTTTTGAGAGAAGCTCTTCATGCTTCCTCTCCATGGGTACAGAGGGATATCCTTGAGCCTTAAACACAAAGGATTCTTCATTCACTTGAATGATCAATTCTCCTCTATCCACATCAATCACATTCTTTGCTGTGGCTAGGAAGGGTCTGCCAAGGATGATGGATTCATCCATGCACTTCCCAGTCTCTAGGACTATGAAATCAGCAGGGATGTAATGGTCTTCAACCTTTACCAGAACATCTTCTACAAGTCCATAAGCTTGTTTTCTTGAATTGTCTGCCATCTCTAGTGAGATTCTTGCAGCTTGTACCTCAAAGATCCCTAGCTTCTCCATTACAGAGAGAGGCATGAGGTTTATGCTTGACCCTAGGTCACACAAAGCATTCTCAAAGGTCATGGTGCCTATGGTACAAGGTATTGAGAACTTCCCAAGGTCCTGTCTCTTTTGAGGTAATCTCTGCCTAGTCAAGTCATCCAGTTCTTTGGTGAGCAAAGGGGGTTCATCCTCCCAAGTCTCATTACCAAATAACTTGTCATTTAGCTCCATGATTGCTCCAAGGTACTTGGCAACTTGCTCTTCAGTGACATCTTCATCCTCTTCAGAGGAAGAATACTCATCAGAGCTCATGAATGGCAGAAGTAAATCTAATGGAATCTCTATGGTCTCATTATGAGCCTTAGATTCCCATGGTTCCTCATTAGGGAACTCATTGGAGGCTAGTGGACGTCCATTGAGGTCTTCCTCAGTGGTGATCACTACCTCTTCCTCCTCTCCAAATTCGGCCATGTGGGTCATGTTAATGGCCTTGCATTCTCCTTTTGGATTTTCTTCTGTATTGCTTGGAAAAGTACTAAGAGGGAGTTCAGTAATTTTCTTGCTCAGCTATCCCACTTGTGCCTCCAAATTCCTAATGGAGGACCTTATTTCAGTCATGAAACTTTGAGTGGTTTTGATTAGATCAGAGACTATTGCTAAGTCAGAGTGGCTCTGCTTAGAATTCTCTGTCTGTTGCTGAGAAGATGATGGAAAAGGCTTGCCATTGCTAAACCTATTTCTTCCACCATTATTGTTGTTGAAACCTTGTTGAGGTCTCTGTTGATCCTTCCATGAGAGATTTGGATGATTTCTCCATGAAGGATTATAGGTGTTTCCATAGGGTTCTCCCATGTAATTCACCTCTTCTATTGAAGGGTTCTCATGATCATAAGCTTCTTCTTCAGATGAAGCGTCCTTAGTACTGCCTGGTGCAGCTTGCATTCCAGACAGACTTTAAGAAATCATATTGACTTGCTGAGTCAATATTTTGTTCTGAGCCAATATGGCATTTAGAGTATCAATCTCAAGAACTCCTTTCTTATGATTCGTCCCATTGTTCATAGGATTCCTTTCAGAAGTGTACATGAATTGGTTATTTGCAACCATTTCAATGAGTTCTTGAGCTTCTGCAGGCGTCTTCTTCAGATGAATAGATCCTCCAGCAGAGCTGTCCAATGACATCTTGGACAGTTCAGACAGACCATCATAGAAGATACCTATGATGCTCCATTCAGAAAGCATGTCAGAAGGACGCTTTCTGATCAATTGTTTGCATCTTTCCCAAGCTTCATTGAGGGATTCACCTTCCTTCTGTCTGAAGGTTTGGACTTCCACTCTAAGCTTACTCAATTTTTGAGGTGGAAAGAACTTTGCCAAGAAGGCATTGACTAGCTTTTCCCAAGAGTTCAGGCTTTTTTTAGGTTGTGAGTCCAACCATATCCTAGCTTTGTCTCTTACAGCAAAAGGGAATAGCATAAGTTTGTAGACCTCAGGGTCAACCCCATTAGTCTTGACAGTGTCACAGATTTGCAAGAATTCAGCTAAAAACTGATGAGGATCTTCCAATAGAAGTCCATGGAACTTGCAATTCTGTTGCATTAGAGAAACTAATTGAGGCTTAAGCTCAAAGTTGTTTGCTCCAATGGCAGGGATAGAGATGCTTCTCCCATAGAAGTCGGGAGTAGGTGCAGTAAAGTCACCCAGCACCTTCCTTGCATTGTTGGCATTGTTGTTGTTTTCGGCTGCCATGTCTTCTTCTTTGAAGATTTCTGTTAGGTCCTCTACAGAGAGTTGTGCTTTAGCTTCTCTTAGCTTTCGCTTCAAGGTCCTTTCAGGTTCAGGGTCAGCCTCAACAAGAATACTTTTGTCTTTGTTCCTGCTCATATGAAAGAGAAGAGAACAAGAAAATATGGAATCCTCTATGTCACAGTATAGAGATTCCTTGAGGTGTCAGAGGAAAAGAAAAATAGAAGGAAGGGGTAGAAGAATTCGAACTTATCAAGTAAGATAGAGTTCGAATTGTGCATTGAGGAGGAGTGTTAGTCCAAAAATAGAAGGATGTGAGAAGAAAGAAAGAAATTTTCAAAAATAAATTAAAAAGATTTTAAAAACATTTTGAAAGATTGAAGAATGATTTTCGAAAAATATGATTGGGAAAGAAATAAAGTGATTTTTGAAAAAGATTTTGAAATCAGAAATCAAAAAGATATGATTGAAAACTATTTTGAAAAAGATGTGATTAAAAAGATATGATTGAAAAGATATAGTTTTAAAAAGATATGATTGAGAAGATATTATTTGAAAAACAATTTTAAAAAGATTTGATTTTGAAAATTAATGACTTGGCTAACAAGAAATTAAAAAGATATGATTCAGACATTAAACCTTTCTCAACAGAAAAGGCAACATACTTGAAATGTTGAATCAAATCATTAATTGTTAGCAAGTATTTTTGAAAATGGAAAGAAATTGATTTTGAAAATATATGATTGAAAAGATATGATTTGAAAAAGATTTGATTTTGAAAAATTTTGAAAACTTGAAAAAAATTTGAATTAAAAACAAAAATCTTCCCTCTTGTGCCATCTTGGCGTTAAACGCCCAGAATGGTATCTATTCTGGCGTTTAACGCCCAAAACACTACCCTTTTGGGCGTTAAACGCTCAGCCAAGTGCCCTTGCTGGCGTTTAAACGCCAGTTTTCCTTCCTCACTGGGCGTTTTGAACGCTCAGCTTTTTCTGTGTAATTCCTTTGCTGTATGTTCTGAATCTTCAATTCTCTGTATTATTGACTTGAAAAGACACAAAGAAATTTTTTTTTGAATTTTTAATGATGAGGAATAATCAAAATGCAACTAAAATCAAATAAACAATGCATGCAAGACACCAAACTTAGAAGTTTGTATACTATTGACACTAACAAAATGAGAATGCATATGAGAAACAACAAAACATTCAAGACAAGAGAATTTAGAGATCATAACAAGGAAATCATCAAGAACAACTTGAAGATCAATTAAGACACATGAATGAATTCGAAAAATGCAAGAAGAACAGAAACATGCAATTGACACCAAACTTAAAATGAGACACTAGACTCAACAAGAAACATAAAATATTTTTGGTTTTTATGATTTTGTAATTTTTTTGGATTTTTTCAAAAATTGAAAGAAAATAAGGATATCAAAATTCTTAATGAGAATTCCAGGAATCATGCAATGTTAGTATAAAGCTTTAGTCTAAAGGAATTAGACATGGCTAGCCAAGCTTCAGCAGAACATTACATTCAAGAGCTAAATTGATGAGAATTAATTAGCTTTGGTGATGATAAGAACATCACCTTGAAACACTAGAATTCATTCTTAAGAACTCTGAAGAAAAATACCTAAGCTAAGCAACAAGATGAACTGTCAGTTGTCCAAACTCAAACCATCCCCAGCAACGGCGCCAAAAACTTGGTGTTGTTGCTGGATCAAAACTTGGCACTGTTATTGCAGGGAACAAATGTGAAACTATAGTTAGGACATTTAATTCCCCGGCAATGGCGCCAAAAACTTGGTGCACGAAATTGTGATCATCAATGGCGCCATCAACATGGTACGCTCAATTGCAATCTCAACTCTTTATAACAACTTCGCACAACTAACCAGCAAGTGCACTGGGTCGTCCAAGTAATAAACCTTACGCGAGTAAGGGTCGATCCCACGGAGATTGTTGGTATGAAGCAAGCTATGGTCATCTTGTAAATCTCAGTCAGGCAGATTCAAATGGTTATGGATGATTTATGAATAAAGCATAAAATAAAGATAGAGATACTTATGTAATTCATTGGTGAGAATTTCAGATAAGCGTATGGAGATGCTTTGTCCCTTCCGTCTCTCTGCTTTCCTACTGTCTTCATCCAATCCTTCTTACTCCTTTCCATGGCAAGCTGTATGTTGGGCATCACCGTTGTCAATGGCTACAGTCCTGTCCTCTCAGGGAAAATGTTCAACGCGCTCTGTCATAGCACGGCTATTCAGCTGTCGATTCTCGATCATGTTGGAATAGAATCCAGTGATTCTTTTGTGTCTATCACTAACACCCAGCCTTCAGGAGTTTGAAGCTCGTCACAGTCATTCAATCCTTGAATCCTACTCAGAATACTTGGTGCACAAAATTGTGATTCATATGTTATTGCATTTTGTAAAATTCATTGCTTTTTCTTTCCCTGGCAATAGCGCCAAAAACTTGGTGTCAATGCCATGGTTCACAACTTTGCACAACTAACCAGCAAGTGCACTGGGTCGTCCAAGTAATACCTTACGTGAGTAAGGGTCGATCCCACGGAGATTGTTGGTATGAAGCAAGCTATGGTCATCTTGTAAATCTCAGTCAGGCTTATCCATGTGGTTATGGGAGATTAGATAATTAAAAGATAAATAAAATAGGATAGAAATACTTATGTAAATTAATGGTGGGAATTTCAGATAAGTGCATGGAGATGAATTGTCCCTTTTGGATCTCTGCTTTCCTACTGCCTTCCTTCAATCCTTCTTACTCCTTTCCATGGCAAGCTGTATGTTGGGCATCACCGTTGTCAATGGCTACATCTCATCCTCTCAGTGAAAAAGGTCCAAATGCTATGTCACAGCACGACTAATCATCTGTCGGTTCTCAATCAGGTTGGAATAGAATCTCTTGATTCTTTTGCGTCTGTCACTAATGCCCAGCCTTTAGGAGTTTGAAGCTCGTCACAGTCATTCAATCCCAGAATCCTACTCGGAATACCACAGAAAAGGTTTAGACTTTCCAGATTCTCATGAATGCCGCCATCAATCTAGCTTACACCACGAAGATTCTGTTTAAGGAATCTAAGAGATACGCGCCCGGCCTAAGGTAGAACGGAAGTGGTTGTCAATCACGCGCGTTCATAGGTGAGAATGATGATGAGTGTCACGGATCATCACATTCATCAAGTTGAAGTGCAACGAGTATCTTAGAACAGGAATAAATGGAATTGAATAGAAAATAGTAGTAATTACATTAAAACTTGAGGTACAGCAGAGCTCCACACCCTTAATCTATGGTGTGTAGAAACTCCACCGTTGAAAATACATAAGTGATGAAGGTTCAGGCATGGCCGAATGGCCAGCCTCCTGAATGATCAAAAGACTGAATGGCCAAAAGATGACTAATACACTAGTAAAAAGTCCTATTTATAATAAACTAGCTACTAGGGTTTACGGAAGTAAGTAATTGATGCATAAATCCACTTCCATGGCCCACTTGGTGTATGTTTGGGCTGAGCTTGATCTATCCACGAGCTGAGGCTTCTTTTGGAGTTGAACGCCAAGTTGTAACATGTTTTGGGCGTTCAACTCTGGGTCGTGACGTGTTTCTGGCGTTTGACTCCAGATAGCAACATGGAACCAGCGTTGAGCATCAGTTTACGTCATCAATTCCCGAATAAAGTATGAACTATTATATATTGATGGAAAGCTCTGGATGTCTACTTTTTAACGCCGTTGAGAGCGCGCCATTTGGAGTTTTGTAGCTCCAGAAAATCTATTTTGAGTGCAAGGAGGTCAGAATCCAACAGCATCAGCAGTCCTTTGTCAGCCTTGCTTTCAGAGTTTTGCTCAGGTCCCTCAATTTCAGCCAGAATTTATCTGAAATCATAGAAAAACACACAAACTCCTAGTAAAGTCCAGAAATGTGAATTTAACATAAAAACTAATGAAAACATCCCTAAAAGTAACTAGATCATACTAAAAACTACCTAAAAACAATGCCAAAAAGCGTATAAATTATCCGCTCATCACAACACCAAACTTAAATTGTTGCTTGTCCCCAAGCAACTGAAAATCAAATAGGATAAAAAGAAGAGAATATACTATAAATTCCAAAATATCAATGAATATTAATTCTAATTAGATGAGCGGGACTTGTAGCTTTTTGCTTCTGAACAGTTTTGGCATCTCACTTTTTCCTTTGAAGTTTAGAATGATTGGCTTCTCTAGGAACTTAGAATTTTGGATAGTGTTATTGATTCTCCTAGTTAAGTATGTTGATTCTTGAACACAGCTACTTTTATGAGTCTTGGCTGTGGCCCTAAGCACATTGTTTTCCAGTATTACCACTGGATACATAAATGCCACAGACACATGACTGGGTGAACCTTTTCAGATTGTGACTCAGCTTTGCTAAAGTTCCCAGTTAGAGGTGTCCAGAGCTCTTAAGCACACTCTTTTGCTTTGGATCACGACTTTAACCACTCCGTCTCAAGCTTTTCACTTGGACCTGCATGCCACAAACACATGGTTAGGGACAACTTGATTTAGCCGCTTAGGCCTGGATTTTATTTCCTTGGGCCTTCCTATCCATTGATGCTCAAAGCCTTGGATCCCTTTTACCCTTGCCTTTTGGTTTTAAGGGCTATTGGCTTTTTTCTGCTTGCTTTTTCTTTTTCTTCCCAATTTTTTTTTCGCCACTTTTTTTTTTTTTTTACAAGCTTTTGCTTTTTCACTGCTTTTTCTTGCTTCAAGAATCAATTTCATGATTTTTCAGATTGTCAATAACATTTCTCTTTGTTCATCATTCTTTCAAGAGCCAACAATTTTAACATTCATAAACAACAAGATCAAAAATATGCACTGTTTAAGCATTCATTCAGAAAACAAAAAGTATTGTCACCACATCAATATAATTAAATTAAATTCAAGGACAATTTTTGAAATTTATGTATTTCTTGTTCTTTTGAATTAAAAACAATTTTTTATTTAAGAGAGGTGAAGGATTTATATAATTTATTCATAGCTTTAAGACATAGTTACTACATACTAATGATCATGAAGTAGAGACACAAAACATAGATAGACATGAAGGATAAAAACCGAAAAAGCATTGAAAATAAGAACAAGGAATGAGTCCACCTGAGTGAGGGTGGCGCCTTCTTGAAGGTCCAATGGTGCTTTTTGAGCTCCTTTATGTCTCTTCCTTGCTTCTGTTGCATGATCCCTAGTAATTTTGGTGTTCCTATCCTTAGTTGCTTCCAATAATTATGTGGAGGAACATGTATCCCCTGAGGTATCTCAGGGATTTCATGAAGAGGGAATTTCTCATGCTCTCTTGATGTGCAGTCAAATGCTCTTCTACTGAGATATGGACCCTTGAGATGACTCCATCTCCCATGACTCAGAGGTGGAAGCTTTTGTCTTCTCTTAATTTCCTCTTCAGAGTCCTTTCAGGTTCAGAATCAGCTTCAACAAGAATACCTTTTTCCTTGTTTCTGCTCATATAGGGAAGAAGAGAACAAGAAAAGAAAGAAGAATCCTCTATGTCACAGTAAAGATGTTCCTTATTGTTAGTAGAAGAAGAAAGGAATAAAAGTGGAGAATCCAATCACAATGGTGAGGATAGAGGCAGTGATTGGAGATGAAGAGAGGTGAAGAGAAGTGTTAGTAAATAAAAAAAATAGAAGAAGAGGATTTCGAAAATAATTTTGAAAAAAGTAGTTAGTGATTTTCGAAAATTAAAGATAAGATATAATTAAAATTAAAATTTAAAACAATTAATTAATTAAAAAGAATTTTTGAAAAAGGGATGAGATATTTTCGAAAATTAGAGAGGGAAAAGTAGTTAGGTGGTTTTGAAAAAGATAAGAAACAAACAAAAAGTTAATTAGTTGGTTGAAAAAGATATTAAAATCAAATTTGAAAAGATAAGAAGATAAGAAGTTAGATAAGATATTTTAAAATCAAATTTTTGAAAAAGATAAAATTTTGAAAAAGATATGATATAAAAGATAGGATAAGATAGATTTAATTTTTTTTAATTAAAATTAATTACTTAACTAACAAGAAATTAAAAGATAAGATTCTAGAATTTAAAGGTTGAACCTTTCTTAACAAGAAAGTAACAAACTTCAAATTTTTAAATCAATCATATTAATTGTTAGCATAATTTTCGAAAATTTGAAATAAAATTAAGAAAAAGATTTTTGGAAAATAATTTTCAAAATTTTCGAAAAAATAGAAAAAAAAGTGAAAAAGATATGATTTTTGAAAAAATTTTGAAAAGATAAGATTTTTAAAATTGAAAATTTGACTTGACTTACAAGAAATAACTAAATTTAAAATTTTTTGACTAAGTCAACTCAAATTTTTGAAATTTTGGAGAGAAATAAGGAAAAGATAAATTTTTTATTTTTTATTTTTGAATTTTTTTATGATGAGAGAGAAAAACACAAAAGTGACCCAAAACATGAAAATTTTGGATCAAAACACAAGATGCATGCAAGAACACTATGAATGTCAAGATGAACACCAAGAACACTTTGAAGATCATGATGAACATCAAGAACATATTTTTGAAAAAATTTTTTAATGCAAAGAAAATATGCAAGACACCAAACTTAGAAATCTTTAATGCATGGACTCTAACAAACAAAAAAATGCATATGAAAAACAACAAACAACACAAAGCAAGAAAACATCAAGATCAAACAAGAAGACTTGTCAAGAACAACTTGAAGATCATGAAGAATACCATGAATGCATGAATTTTTGAAAAATGCAAGAAAAATTTTTAAAGCATGCAATTGACACCAAACTTAAAAGTTGACTCAAGACTCAAACAAGAAACACAAAATATTTTTGATTTTTATGATTTTATGAATTTTTTTTTGTATTTTTATTATTTTTTTCGAAAAACAATATTAGAAAAACGAAAAATAAAAAAAATTTGAAAAATTTTTTGAAAAGAAAATTACCTAATCTGAGCAACAAGATGAACCGTCAGTTGTCCATACTCGAACAATCCCCGGCAACGGCGCCAAAAACTTGGTGCACGAAATTGTGATTCATATGTTATTGCATTTTGTAAAATTCATTGCTTTTTCTTTTCCTGGCAATGGCGCCAAAAACTTGGTGTCAATGCCATGGTTCACAACTTCGCACAACTAACCAGCAAGTGCACTGGGTCGTCCAAGTAATACCTTACGTGAGTAAGGGTCGATCCCACGGAGATTGTTGGTATGAAGCAAGCTATGGTCATCTTGTAAATCTCAGTCAGGCTTATCCATGTGGTTATGGGAGATTAGATAATTAAAAGATAAATAAAATAGGATAGAAATACTTATGTAAATTAATGGTGGGAATTTCAGATAAGTGCATGGAGATGAATTGTCCCTTTTGGATCTCTGCTTTCCTACTGCCTTCCTTCAATCCTTCTTACTCCTTTCCATGGCAAGCTGTATGTAGGGCATCACTGTTGTCAATGGCTACATCCCATCCTCTCAGTGAAAAAGGTCCAAATGCTCTGTCACAGCACGGCTAATCATCTGTCGGTTCTCAATCAGGTTGGAATAGAATCCCTTGATTCTTTTGCGTCTGTCACTAACGCCCAGCCTTCAGGAGTTTGAAGCTCGTCATAGTCATTCAATCCCAGAATCCTACTCGGAATACCACAGACAAGACTTAGACTTTCCGGATTCTCATGAATGCCGCCATCAATCTAGCTTATACCACGAAGATTCTGTTTAAGGAATCTAAGAGATACGCGCCCGGCCTAAGGTAGAACGGAAGTGGTTGTCAATCACGCGCGTTCATAGGTGAGAATGATGATGAGTGTCACGGATCATCACATTCATCAAGTTGAAGTGCAACGAGTATCTTAGAATAGGAATAAATGGAATTGAATAGAAAATAGTAGTAATTACATTAAAACTTGAGGTACAGCAGAGCTCCACACCCTTAATCTATGGTGTGTAGAAACTTCACCGTTGAAAATACATAAGTGATGAAGGTTCAGGCATGGCCGAATGGCCAGCCCCCTGAATGATCAAAAGACCGAATGGCCAAAAGATGAATAATACACTAGTAAAAAGTCCTATTTATAATAAATTAGCTACTAGGGTTTACAGAAGTAAGTAATTGATGCATAAATCCACTTCCATGGCCCACTTGGTGTATGTTTGGGCTGAGCTTGATATATCCACGAGCTGAGGCTTCTTTTGGAGTTGAACGCCAAGTTGTAACGTGTTTTGGGCGTTCAACTCTGGGTCGTGACGTGTTTCTGGCGTTTGACTCCAGACAGCAACATGGAACCAGCGTTGAGCGTCAGTTTACGTTATCAATTCCCAAATAAAGTATGAACTATTATATATTGCTGGAAAGCTCTGGATGTCTACTTTCCAACGCCGTTGAGAGCGTGCCATTTGGAGTTTTGTAGCTCCAGAAAATCTATTTTGAGTGCAAGGAGGTCAGAATCCAACAACATCACATTCATCAAGTTGAAGTGCAACGAGTATCTTAGAATAGGAATAAATGGAATTGAATAGAAAATAGTAGTAATTACATTAAAACTTGAGGTACAGCAGAGCTCCACACCCTTAATCTATGGTGTGTAGAAACTTCACCCTTGAAAATACATAAGTGATGAAGGTTCAGGCATGGCCGAATGGCCAGCCCCCTGAATGATCAAAAGACCGAATGGCCAAAAGATGACTAATACACTAGTAAAAAGTCCTATTTATAATAAATTAGCTACTAGGGTTTACAGAAGTAAGTAATTGATGCATAAATCCACTTCCATGGCCCACTTGGTGTATGTTTGGGCTGAGCTTGATCTATCCACGAGCTGAGGCTTCTTTTGGAGTTGAACGCCAAGTTGTAACGTGTTTTGGGCGTTCAACTCTGGGTCGTGACGTGTTTCTGGCGTTTGACTCCAGACAGCAACATGGAACCAGCGTTGAGCGTCAGTTTACGTTATCAATTCCCGAATAAAGAATGAACTATTATATATTGCTGGAAAGCTCTGGATGTCTACTTTCCAACGCCGTTGAGAACGCGCCATTTGGAGTTTTGTAGCTCCAGAAAATCTATTTTGAGTGCAAGGAGGTCAGAATCCAACAGCATCAGCAGTCCTTTGTCAGCCTTGCTTTCAGAGTTTTGCTCAGGTCCCTCAATTTCAGCCAAAATTTACCTGAAATCATAGAAAAACTCAAAAACTTATAGTAAAGTCCAGAAATGCGAATTTAACATAAAAACCAATGAAAACATCCCTAAAAGTAACTAGATCATACTAAAAACTACCTAAAAACAATGCCAAAAAGCGTATAAATTATCCGCTCATCAATACCACAGACAAGGTTTAGACCTTCTAGATTCTCTTGAATGCTGATGATTGGATTTTTGACGGTTTAGAATTTTTCAAATGAAATCTCGTTGTAAAGTATAGTTTCTAAACCAAACAATAATCCTTTCATACAAAAAGTTGTTTGTCACTAGTACAAACCCCTAAAATTTATAAACCGAAGTATTGGAACCTCGGGTCGTTCTCCCTAGGAATTGTAATGAAGTGTCTTGTTATTGGTTGTGAGTTATAATTGGGGTTTTTAAGATTTTGGACAAGAAATATAAATGGCAAAGAAAATAAACTAACAACTAACAAAGCTCTTGGCAAGATATGAGAATTAGAAGTCCTATCCTAGTTATCCTCTTCAATTGTGATAACAAATTGTCCATTGCTCCCACTTAGTTAACCTCTAACCATGGAGGAAAGTCAAGTGGATGAATCAATTTGATTCCTCAAGTCCTAATCAACTCCTAAAGGAAAAACTAGCTTTAGAGGCATTCAAATTAATTAGCAACTTCTAATTATCAATCAACAAAGGAATTAGATAACTCAAGAGTCACTAATTACTCTACCTAGGCCAAGAGGAACAAAACCTACACTAAAATCCAACCAAGCATTTCATCAAACACTTGGAAGGCATAAAAGGAAAGCATAGTAAATTGATAACAAGAATAGAATCTAACAACAATTATTGCAAAGAATTAATAACAACAAATCAAAAGGAACACAATTATTATGATTTACCTTGAGTTGAATTGAAAGAGAAAGGAAGGAACAAAAGTAGATCTACAACAAAGTATAAGAACAACATAAAGGAAATTACAACAAAGGAGTAGAAGAATGATGAATGTAACAACAAGGAATTGAGAAGATAGAAGTAGAAGAAGGTAAAGATTAAAACCTAGATCTAAGAACTAAACCTAATCCTAATTCTAATTCTAGAGAGAAGTGAGAGCTTCTCTCTCTAGAAACTACTTCTAAAACTAAACTATGACTAATGGTAACTAACTTGTGTTTCCCTCTTCATTCCTTGGGTTAAATAGCATCAGAAATGAGTTGGATTGGGCCCACAAGGCTTTAGAATTCGCTGGCCACGTTTTGCTTTAAGTGAACTAGGTGGCAGCAACGGCGCGTGCGCGTACTATGCGCGTGCGCGCCACCATACGTGTAGCAACTATGGCAAATCTTATATCTTTCGAAGCCCCGGATGTTAGCTTTCTAACCCAACTGGAACCGCATCATTTGGACCTCTGTAGCTCAAGTTATGATCGTTTAAGTGCGAAGAGGTCGGCTTTACAGCTTTCCGGTTCTTTCATTTCTTCATGAGTTCTCCAACTTTTCATGCTTCTTTCTTCGTTTCCTTGATCCAATCTTTGCCTCCTAAATCTTAAATCACTTAACAAACATATCAAGGCATCTAATAGAATCAAGGAGAATTAGATTTAGCTATTTTAAGTCCTAAAAAGCATGTTTTCACTCTTAAGCACAATTAAGGGAGAAGTTATAAAACCATGCTATTTCATTGAATAAATGTGGGTAAAAGGTCATAAAATCCCCTAAAATTAATACAAGATAAACCCTACAAATGGGGTTTATCAACCTCCCTACACTTAAACCAAGCATGTCCTCATGCTTAAACCAAGAATGAAGTAAGGGATGGCATTTATTCAATGGAAACTAACTAAATACAATCTACCTATATGCAACTATCTACATGAATGCAATTGCTTGGTCAAAATAAATCAATTCCCAAGAAGTATATATGCACAAGGGCTAAGGACTAGCAAGCCTAATCCATAATTGAATTGAGTTATTAAATATTTTTACAAACTTGCATGAAGAGATGATCATAGATGGAAACATGTAATTGAGCATCAAACACTCACCGGATGTGTTTGCACTCTATTCGCTCAAGTGTTTAGGGTTGATTCTCTCAATTCTCCCCTAATCATGCTTTCTAAGATTTGTTCCTCTTCTAACAATCAACATATATTTCATGAATGCATACAAGTATCATGAGGTCTTTTCTTTGGTTGTAATGGGGCTAGGGTCAAGGTAGGATGCATATATGGTCAAGTGAGCTTGAAGTTTGAATCTTTGATAAGCTTAGACTTCCCACCTAACCTATGACATCCTATACAATTAAGTTCTAACCTAACTACCCATTTTTCTCATTTTTTCCACATACTCATGTATCCCTTTTCATTTCACAACACTTATGCATTGATCTTTATTGGACTTTGCTTTACTTGGGGCATTTTGTCCCCTTTTTATTACTTTTCTTGTTCTTCTTTTTCTTTTTTTTTTCTATATTTTTTTTCCATATTGTTTTTTTTCTTTTTCTTTCTTTTTTTCTTTTGTTTTTCTCATTTTTTTTATATACAAGAACATCAATGCATAAGGTTTTACATTTGATCAATACATGAACATGTACCCAATTCCCAATATTTTCAATAACAATACAAAACTAACTTTTTTTTCCCCACCAATGTCTCAAGTTTTCCCACTCTTGAATGATGCTCACACACACTAGCCTAAGCTAATCAGAGATCCAAATTAAGGACATTTATTGTTTTTCGCTTTAAGCTTGTAATGTGCTAAAATTAAGAACAAGTGGGTTAAGCATAGGCTCAAATTGGCTAACAATGGAAGATAAAAGGTAGGCTATTTGGGTAAGTGAGCTGATGAAATGATGGCCTCAATCATATAAATGCATGAATACACAAAATAATGGATATAAAGAATCAAACAATTCAAAGATTACAATCATAGAAAGAGAATAATGCGCACAAGAAGAAAAAATAAGTGGTTATAAGATGTAACCACACCATTAGGCTCAAAACTCACTTGCTTGTGTTCTTAGCTCAAAAACATGATCCACAAGATATATAATTCAAGCAAGTTTTATGAAAAGTTTTCACTCAAATCAATTGAGGTGCCCTATAGATAGAAATCCTTGAAAAATTTTCATTATTTTGACTAAGCTTATTGTGTATACATATGCAAAAATAAGAAAATGCAAGTAAAAATCCTAAAAACCTAAAATGAAATGCAAAAGTGTTGAGATTAGAAATTTGTCACCCAAAATCACCGACCGGTTGGACGACCTCCCCACACTTAAAAATTTGCACCGTCCTCGGTGCACTAAAAGATGAGCAAGGGGGTACGGCAAATCTCTGGATTGCTGTGTTCTTAGTCTTGCTTCCGTTATTGCTTGTGGTGCATTCATCATGAAAGACAAAAATATAACACCATAAGATGAGAAGATATAAAAGCAAGGAAGCATACATTGTTGGAGTGAGGTAAATCACTAGAATTGAGTGAGTGAATTAGTTTGACATTAATGACAAATAGGTGTGTGAATTCTAAATTGCGCGGTTTAGAACACACATTAGTGTAAAGAGCTATGTCACAAAAGAAGCATGCACTTCACTTATCCTAGTATACTTGAGATGCTTTAAATGAACTTGTAAGGTAAAACAAGCATTAAAGAAGCATGGAAGCATTCAAGCTAAAAGACATATGGATGCATATGATCATGAAATACAATGCATTAAGGTAAATGCACAACCTCCATCAAGAAATTGCCCACTCAAAGAGAGAGTTCAAATCACATGGTGGCTAGCTACAACATGCAATTCAAAAGAGTTATAAGCTCGAAGGCAATTCTCAACACTTGGTTTTTTTTCAACAGGTAAGCATGAAGAACTCAAAACCAAGTAGCAAAATATAACCTCAATCATAGAATCTAACAAAGATTATCTAAAAACATTCATGCTAAAATAGCATTTAGGCAATAAGGGGCAACAATGTATAGTAACAAAGTCAATAATCCAACACTTTTGATGAAAAGAGAGAAAATAAAATGAAAACTAAACTAAAACTAACTAATCAACTAACTAACTAACTAATTGATAACTAACTAGAATAAATGGTTATCCATGGTGTTTGGAAGTGTTGGATGAGGGGTAGGAGGAGGGAATGAAGAAAGAAGAAGGAAAAGAAATGGAAAGAGGGGAAGAAGAGAAATGGATGGAAGAAGAGGCATCCATGCGCACGCGCGCATGCCGCGCGCGCGCGGATGGCTTATTTCGAGAGTGACGCATATGCGTCATACACGCGTGCGCGTGAGTGGGGTTATGCTAAAAGCATAACGTTGGCGCGGCGTAGGCACAACTCTTTGGAAAATGTATGGAATGTGGAACTTCTCAATCCACGCGTACGCACGCATGGCGCGCTCGCGTGGATGGTCGAAAACGCTTGATGCACGCGTACGCGTACAGTGCGCGTACGCGTGGATGGTGCTTTGTTTTTAAAAAATTTTTGCTATGTTTTTTTTGTACCAATCCAAGCATTCTAAACCTCCAAGCAACTACCAAAACACCCTAAAACCTTATTTGACATGATAAAATACTAAGTAAACTCAACAAACTAATCAAAACATGAAATTAAACTAGTTCTACCAATATGTACAAAAGAGAAAATGAAAGAATTTTACCATGGTGGGGTGTCTCCCACCTAGCACTTTTATTTATTGTCCTTAAGTTGGACTTATGGGGAACTTCTCTCAAGGTGGCTTGTGCTTGTACTCATCTTGGAACTTCCACCAATGCTTGGACTTCCAATAAGCTCCATCATTCAAGATTAATATCTCCAAGCTTTGATGGAGTTCTTCACAAACCATGGGCTCCCAATGTTGATCCTCATATGTTCCCGGATCCCATATTTTGTCTTCACACCCATCTCTAAGTTGATTATCATTAATCCATGTGGGTGGTGAGCAAGGTGAATTCTCAACAAAGTGACCAAACATCCTTCTAGACCCATGTACTCTAGTTGTACACCAACCTTTGCTATCAAGCTTTGGACATGTGACCATAATGAACCTAGAATGATGCTTCCAACCACTAACTATCTCCTTTTTACTCTTAAAGCCACTAATTTTTCTAAGTTGACCATCCGTCTCAAGCAAACCATATTCAAGGGGAATAACAAAGCTTAAGTATAAGGGATTTACCCACTTGAATGAGAGAATGGATGGTGGTGGCTTGGGGAGAGGTATTCCCAATGTGCTTGCAAGCTCTACTCCCTTGTTTGCTTCCTTGTCAATCTCCACCTCTTCATAAACTTCTTCATTCTCAATCCTTCGTTCATCAACTTCATCTAACTCTTCTCCATCACTCAAGTCATAAATGGGAGGTTGAGAGAAATCTACCTCCTCATCACTTTCAAATTCATTGGGAGAAGGTTCTTCAAATTCAAAGGATTCTTCACCAAGAAGATTGGATGCATGATCTTCATCACCAAGGGAACTCAATTCTCGCTTCATTCTCTCCAAGTCTTCATATAGAATATGCCTCAGAGGTTGTGCACATTCCTCCTCAACATCAAATTTACTCTTCTTGGAGGGATTTTCTTTGATTTTAGCTTCCTATGGAAGTTCCGCATCTCCTAAGTCTTCAACCACTTCTTCCTTTTCTTCAATAATCATAGGCTTCTCCAATTATTCTAATACAAAGTGGCATTCCTCATTTTCCACCGGAGTTTCCAATCTCTCCTTCATGCTATGCTCTTTAATCGATTCTCCACATGTGACCATGGGAGTGCTTTGAGTGCTCAAGCATTGGGAGGCTAAAATGCTTACTTCTTTGGTCAAGGTAGCCATAAATTCTAGTGTCTCCCTTTGCATTTCTCCTTGCCCTTGAAGTATAAGGCTAAGGATTTCATCCATTGAGGATTGGAGTAGATAAGAGGGTTCATTGTCTTGGAGAAAGGGTTCATTATAGGAAGGTGGTTCTTCTTGGTAAGGTGGTGGTGTATATTGAGGTGGTTCTTGGGAGTAGTAATCTTGGAATTGTGGTTCCATGTATGGCTCATATGGTTCAAAAGGAGGTTGATATGGTGGGTAAGGATCATGGTCATATGGACACCCAAAAATGGCAGCAGTAGTCATCAAAAGATTAAAAGAAAAAGAGAGGAAAAGATCCAGCAAATCTGACAAGCCACCACAGACGATCTCCGTGGTAGAATATGATGAACCTCGGGGGGAGATAGCAGGATATGAGGAAGAGGCAGTAGCTGAGATTCTGGCAGCAGAGATAGTGCACGGCAAGCCATATACCTGTCTTGCCAATAAGCCATCTAAGGGCTAAGAAGTTGCAGTTTGTTGAAAATAGGCTTGTGAGTGTGGTCGAGGGTCATGTTGAGGATATGACTCATAGGCATATGGTGGTGGTTGAAAATCACAAGGAGATTCACCATAGCCATTGGATTGATATGCATCATAGAATGGCTCTTCTTCATAGTGCATTGGTGGAGGTTGTTGCCAAGAGGATTGATCATAAGTATATGGCTCCTCCCACCTTTGGTTGTCCCATCCTTGATACACATTCTCATCAAAGTTCCCATTACCTACAACATAGTTGTAACTACACTCATAGCCAAGGTGAGAATTCATGGTAGCAAGAGAAGATAAGGAACAAAAACTAATAAGAAATAATGAAACAAAATACTAAGACTAGCAAAAACTAACAAGCAATCCAAAAATCAAGCTATTCACAATATTCACATATATACAATAACCAATAACACAACACCATTGCAATTCCCCGGCAACGGCACCATTTTGAGGATTGGATTTTTGACGGTTTAGAATTTTCCAAATGAAATCTCGTTGTAAAGTATAGTTTCTAAACCAAACAATAATTCTTTCATACAAAAAGTTGTTTGTCACTAGTACAAACCCCTAAAATTTATAAACCGAAGTATTGGAACCTCGGGTCGTTCTCTCTAGGAATTGTAATGAAGTGTCTTGTTATTGGTTGTGAGTTATAATTGGGGTTTTTAAGATTTTGGACAAGAAATATAAATGGCAAAGAAAATAAACTAACAACTAACAAAGCTCTTGGCAAGATATGAGAATTAGAAGTCCTATCCTAGTTATCCTCTTCAATTGTGATAACAAATTGTCCATTGCTCCCCCTTAGTTAACCTCTAACCATGGAGGAAAGTCAAGTGGATGAATCAATTTGATTCCTCAAGTCCTAATCAACTCCTAAAGGAAAGACTAGCTTTAGAGGCATTCAAATTAATTAGCAACTTCTAATTATCAATCAACAAAGGAATTAGATAACTCAAGAGTCACTAATTACTCTACCTAGGCCAAGAGGAACAAAACCTACACTAAAATCCAACCAAGCATTTCATCAAACACTTGGAAGGCATAAAAGGAAAGCATAGTAAATTGATAACAAGAATAGAATCTAACAACAATTATTGCAAAGAATTAATAACAACAAATCAAAAGGAACACAATTATTATGATTTACCTTGAGTTGAATTGAAAGAGAAAGGAAGGAACAAAAGTAGATCTACAACAAAGTATAAGAACAACATAAAGGAAATTACAACAAAGGAGTAGAAGAATGATGAATGTAACAACAAGGAATTGAGAAGATAGAAGTAGAAGAAGGTAAAGATTAAAACCTAGATCTAAGAACTAAACCTAATCCTAATTCTAATTCTAGAGAGAAGTGAGAGCTTCTCTCTCTAGAAACTACTTCTAACTACTTCTAAAACTAAACTATGACTAATGGTAACTAACTTGTGTTTCCCTCTTCATTCCTTGGGTTAAATAGCATCAGAAATGAGTTGGATTGGGCCCACAAGGCTTTAGAATTCGCTGGCCACGTTTTGCTTTAAGTGAACCAGGTGGCAGCAATGGCACGTGCGCGTACTATGCGCGTGCGCGCTACCATACGTGTAGCAACTATGGCAAATCTTATATCGTTTCGAAGCCCTGGATGTTAGCTTTCTAACCCAACTGGAACCGCATCATTTGGACCTCTGTAGCTCAAGTTATGATCGTTTAAGTGCGAAGAGGTCGGCTTGACAGCTTTCCGGTTCTTTCATTTCTTCATGAGTTCTCCAACTTTTCATGCTTCTTTCTGCGTTCCCTTGATCCAATCTTTGCCTCCTAAATCTTAAATCACTTAACAAACATATCAAGGCATCTAATGAAATCAAGGAGAATTAGATTTAGCTATTTTAAGTCCTAAAAAGCATGTTTTCACTCTTAAGCACAATTAAGGGAGAAGTTATAAAACCATGCTATTTCATTGAATAAATGTGGGTAAAAGGTCATAAAATCCCCTAAAATTAATACAAGATAAACCCTACAAATGGGGTTTATCAAATGCCGCCATCAATTCTAGCTTATACCACGAAGATTCTGATTAAGGAATCCAAGAGATAAACATTCAAGCCTTGTTTGCTTGTAGAACGGAAGTGGTTGTCAGGCACGTGTTCATAAGTGAGAATGATGATGACCGTCACATAATCATCACATTTATCATGTTCTTGGGTGCGAATGAATATCTTAGAACAAGAATAAGCTGAATTGAATAGAAGAACAATAGTAATTGCATTAATACTCGAGGTACAGCAGAGCTCCACACCTTAATCTCTGGTGTGTAGAAACTCCACCGTTGAAAATACATAAGAACAAGGTCTAGGCATGGCCGAATGGCCAGCCCCCAATGATCTAAGAACTAGACGTCCAAAGTTGATCCTAAGATCTAAAGTGATCAAAAGATCTAAAGTACAATAGTGAAAGGTCCTTTTTGTAGAGAACTAGTAGCTTAGGATTTACAAAGATGAGTAAATGACATAAAAATCCACTTCCGGGCCCACTTGGTGTGTGCTTGGGCTGAGCATTGAAGCTTTCATGTGTAGAGACTTTTCTTGGAGTTAAACGCCAGCTTTTTTGCTAGTTTGTGCGTTTAACTCCCATTCTTGTGCCAGTTCTGGCGTTAAACGCAAGAATTTTTGAGCTGAATTAGAACGCCTGTTTGAGCCATCAAATCTCGGGCAAAGTATGGACTATTATATATTGCTGGAAAGACCAGGATGTCTTCTTTTCAACGCAATTGAGAACGCACCAATTGGGCTTCCGTAGCTCCAGAAAATCTACTTCGAGTGCAGGGAGGTCAGAATCCAACAACATCTGCAGTCCTTTTCAGCCTCTGAATCAGATTTTTGCTCAGGTCCCTCAATTTCAGCCAGAAAATACCTGAAATCATAGAAAAACACACAAACTCATAGTAAAGTCCAGAAAAGTGAATTTTAACTAAAAACTAATGAAAATATAATAAAAACTAACTAAAACATACTAAAAACATACTGAAAACAATGCCAAAAAGCGTATAAATTATCCGCTCATCATAAAAGCATAACTTTTTTGTTTTTTCCATAACCATTGATGGCACCTAAGGCCAGAGAAATGTCAAAAAAAAGGGAAAAGAGAAGATAAAAAATTTTTCCACCTCCGAGTCATGGAAGATGGAGAGATTCATCTCAAGGGTCCATAGCTCAGTAGAAGAGTATTTGACTGCACATCAAGAGAGCATGAGGAATTCCCTCATCAAGAAATCCCTGAGATACCTCAGGAGATACATTTTTCTCCGCACAACTATTGGGAGCAACCAAGGATAAGAGCACCAAAATCACTAAGAATCAAGCAACAGAGGCAAGGAAGAGACATCAAGGAGCTCAAATAGCACCATTAGTCCTTCAAAAAGGCGTCACCCTCACTAATGTGGACTCATTCCTTAGCTTCCTTGTTCTTATCTCTGTTTTTCGATTTTTATGCTATATGTATGTTTATGTTTTGTGTCTCTACCTCATTATCATTAGTATTGAGTAACTATGTCTTAAGGCTATAAATAATTCCATAAATCCTTCACCTCTCTTAAATGAAAAATGTTTCTAATTCAAAAGAACAAGAAGTACATGAATTTCAAAATTATCCTTGAATTTAGTTTAATTATATTGATGTGGTGATAATACTTTTTGTTTTCTGAATGAATGCTTGAACAGTGCATAATTTTGATCTTGTTGTTTATGAATGTTAAAATTGTTAGCTCTTGAAAGAATTATGAACAAAGAGAATGTTATTGACAATCTGAAAAATCATGAAAATTGATTCTTGAAGCAAGAAAAAGCAGTGAAAAAGCAAAAGATTGCGAAAAAAAAGAAAAAAGAAAAAAAGGGCAAAAAACATTAGAAAAAAAAGAAAAAACAAGCAGAAAAAGCCAATAGCCCTTAAAAAAAAAAGACAAGGGTAAAAAGGATCCAAGGCTTTGAGCATCAATGGATAGGAGGGCCCAAGGAAATAAAATCCAGGCCTAAGCGGCTAAATCAAAGCTGTCCTAACCATGTGCTTGTGGCATGCATGTCCAAGTGAAAAGCTTGAGACTGAGTGGTTAAAGTCGTGATCCAAAGCAAAAAGAGTGTGCTTAAGAGCTCTGGACACCTCTAACTGGGGACTTTAGCAAAGCTGAGTCACAATCTGAAAAGGTTCACCCAGTCATGTGTCTGTGGCATTTATGTATCCGGTGGTAATACTGGAAAACAAAATACTTAGGGCCACGGCCAAGACTCATAACAGTAGTTGTGTTCAAGAATCAACAAACTTAACTAGGAGAATCAATAACACTATCTGAAATTCTAAGTCCCTAGAGATGCCAATCATTCTAAACTTCAAAGGAAAAAGTGAGATGCTAAAACTGTTCAGAGGCAAAAAGCTACATGTCCCGCTCATCTAATTAGAATTAATATTCATTGATATTTTGGGATTTATAGTATATTCTCTTCTTTTTATCCTAATTGATTTCCAGTTGCTTGGGGACAAGCAACAATTTAAGTTTGGTGTTGTGATGAGCGGATAATTTATACCCTTTTTGGCATTGTTTTTAAGTAGTTTTTAATAGGATATAGTTACTTTTAGGGATGTTTTAATTAGTTTTTATGCTAAATTCACATTTCTGGACTTTACTAAGAGTTTGTGTGTTTTTCTGTGATTTCAGGTAATTTCTGGCTGAAATTGAGGGACCTGAGCAAAACTCTGATAAGGAGGCTGACAAAGGACTGCTGATGCTGTTGGAATCTGACCTTCCTGCACTCGAAATGGAATTTCTGGAACTACAGAACTTCAAATGGCGCGCTCTGAACGGAGTTGGAAAGTACACATCCAGAGCTTTCCAGCAATATATAATAGTCCATATTTTATTCGTGATTAGATGAGGTAAACTGGCGCTCAAGGCCAGTTCTATGCTGCATTCTGGAGTCAAACGCCAGAAACACGTCACGAACCAGAGTTGAACGCCAAAAACACGTTACAACTTGGCGTTCAACTCCAAAAGAAGCCTCAGCTCGTGTAAAGTTCAAGCTCAACCCAAGAACACATAAAGTGGGCTCTGGAAGTGGATTTCTGCATCAATTACTTACTTTTGTAAACCCTAGTAGCTAGTCTAATATAAATAGGACTTTTTACTATTGTATTAGGGGACTAGTCTTGATGGTATTTTTGATCTTTTGACCACGTTACATCTTTGGTCTCAGTTTTATTTTATTATTCATCTAAGGAGACTATTGATCACGTTTTGGGGCTGGCCATTCGGCCATGCCTGGACCTTCATCACTTATGTATTTTCAACGGTGGAGTTTCTGCACACCATAGATTAAGGGTGTGGAGGTCTACTGTACCTCAAGTTTCAATGCAATTACTACTATTTTCTATTCAATTCTGCTTGTTCTTATTCTAAGATATTCGTTGCACTTCAACATGATGAATATGATGATCCGTGACACTCATCATCATTCTCACCTATGAATGCGTGACTGACAACCACTTCCATTCTACCTTAGACCGGGCGCATATCTCTTGGATTCCTTAATTAGAATCTTCGTGGTATAAGCTAGAATTGATGGCGGCATTCATAGGAATCCGGAAAGTCTAACCTTGTCTGTGGTTTTCCAAGTATGATTCCGGGATTGAATGACTGTGATGAGCTTCAAACTCACGATTGTTGGGCATGATGACAAACACAAAAAAATCAAGGGATTCTATTCCAACATGATCGAGAACCGACAGATGATTAGCCGTGCCGTGACAGAGCATTTGGACCTTTTTCACTGAGGGAATGGGATGTAGCCATTGACAATGGTGATGCCTTACATACAGCTTGCCATGGAAAGGAATAAGAAGGATTGAAGGAAGACAGTAGAAAAGCAGAGATTCAGAAGGAACACAGCACCTCCATGCACTTATCTGAAATTCCCACCATTGAATTACATGAGTAACTCTATCTTTATTTTCTATTTTATTTATTTACTATTCGAAAACTCCATAACATTTATTATCCTCCTGACTGAGATTTACAAGATGACCATAGCTTGCTTCATACCAACAATCTCCGCGGGATCGACCCTTACTCACGTAAGGTATTACTTGGACGACCCAGTGCACTTGCTGGTTAGTTATGCGGAGCTGTGACTAAGTGTGATTCACGTTTGAGAGCGCTACTAAGTCTTTGGAGCCATTGTTGATGATCACAATTTTGTGCACCACCGATCCTTGAGGAAAAGGTCCGAGAAGATCGAGTCTCCATTTTGCGAACGGCCAAGGAGAGGTCATGCTGATGAGTTTCTCTGGTGGGGCGATGTGGAAGTTGGCATGTTTCTAACATGATGAACATGTACCTACAAATTCTACAGCTTCTTTTTGTAGAGTTCGCCAATAAAATCCTACCCGAAGTACCTTTTTGGCGAGTGCCTGTGCTTCGAGGTGATTGCCACAAATGCCACTGTATACTTTTTCTAGGACGTCTTTTGTGTTGGAAGTCGGCATGCTCCTTCTTTTGTATAGAGTATTATTTATGATGGTATATGTTCCGAGGGTTACCTGAAACTGTAGGTCGATCTCGGTCGAGATCTTCTGTGTTGGTCGGAGCCGACGTATCTGGCAGGTGTATAGCGGCCGGAGCTGGTGTGTCCGACTTGTAGGACTTGGTGATGGCGCTGATCCTTCGTCCCCGGAGGGTGGAGGGTACCTGCAAGGGACTCCGATGCTTAAGTTAGCAAGGGTATTAAGCAGGTATTGAGTAGAATCAGAGTATGAATTATACCTGGGTGCTCCAGTGTATTTATAATGGTGAGATGTGGCCTTATGTGGATAAGATAAGTTAGTTATCTTATCTTATCTTTATCTTATCTTTAAGTGAGGTCATCTTTATCTTTTAAGGGAACCGCCCTTCTTTCTGTAGGCTTGGGCTGCCTTAGGATTTGGGGCGTGTTCCTCTATTTGGGCCCTTCTTTGGGCTTTTTGGGGACTTGACCGAGTTCTTTGGGAAGAGGTCGGGTTGTCCTGACCTGAAGAGGTCAGTCGCTTTGTCTGTCGAACATCCCGGGTGGGTCAGCTCAACCCAGGGTATGAACAGTGCCCCTGCTTGAACTCAGTCTTCTTTTTGAGGTCGAGTCCTTGACTTCGGTCCTTCTTTAGTGAAGCCGAACTCAAGCATTTTGTCGATTCCTTTGTAGAAGCTTTGAATGTAGAACGTTTTCTTTTAAAAAAAATGCGCGCTTCTATACCGGTGCTTTTTTTGGGAACGTGCGAGGGTTTAATGCTTTTAATTTTGAGCATTAATTGCCCCGTTTCCCCTAGGCTCTTTACTTTGGATTTTGAAAACCTAAAAATGGTTTCTCTCCTTTTGCTCTTTCGTAACTTCTTTTCTTAGTTCTCTCCACTCTCTGTTTTTTGTTTTGCATTTCTGCTTTCCTTTCGTTGCGGCGTCATTTGGTGTTGGAGCTTGGGGTCTTTGTATTTCCTGCGACATTATTCTTGTTCGTGTTCCCAAATTTCGTCTTCCTCCTTTGGTTTTTGTTGAAGCTTGCAGCTCTTTCCAGGTTGGTACTAGCTTATCTCGCTTTTTTGTAGCTTCGTCTTTAATTTTGGTGAAGTTCTGGTTTTGCATGTTTGAAAGGTTGTATCTTTTTTGCGATCTTATATTTACCTGTTTGCTGCGATATGCTTTTCCTGTGATTTTTCTTGGAATTTTGAGGCTTTCTGAGTTTTTACTGTTGCTTCTGGTCATTTTTGATACTAGTACGAAATCCGTATCTGTTTCTCATTTTTGGAGATTGCTTCCTGTCTGATCTTTGAAAAAAGGTTGCTCCTTTAATGGTCTTTTGCTCGATGCTTGGGAGTGTTTTTTGCTTGGTAGGCTTGTAATGATTTGCTGTGTTTTCTTTTGATGAAAAGTGCTTGTTGTTTTGAATTCCTTTTGAGAAATGCTGGGATGTGATCTGTAGAGTATTTTTGGAAACGTTGCTTTGTTGCTGCCTCCAAAGGATGCCCCAGGACTTGGGTTTGAGTCTTGGGGTTTTCTTTTTCGTGGTTTCATCTTCTGAGAAGTGTTGACCGAGTTGTTTTTTCCCTTTGTCCGAGATGTTTGTAGTAACCTTATTTTCTTTTCTTACTTTGTAGGATTAGTTGGCCTCATGTCTTCTCGCAATAATATTGTAGAGATGTCATCCAGAGTTCCCGAGGGGATGTCCGATTGGCTAGACTCCCTTGTTTTGTTGTGTGTTTCTGTTGTAGATGCCGAATTTTGCACAAAATCGAGGAAGCGCCATAGGATTTGTGGTAACAATGCCCGTGAGGAAGATTACGAGCTTGTTGCCCCAGATTCTGACGAGAGAGTTTGCTTTCCGACTTCTGTTGAGGGAGAGCGTCCCTTCTTTTATGCTTACGAATACTTTTTTAGTCAGTTGAATGTTTCTTTTCCTTTTACTGCTTTTGAAACCGACCTGTTATGGTCGTGTAACATTGCTCCATCCCAGCTTCACCCGAATTCCTGGGGTTTTATTAAAATTTTTCAACTTCTTTGACAGGAGTTGGACATAACACCTTCTAAAACTCTTTTCCTTTATCTTTTTGTCTCGGCCAAACCCGGAGGTTCCTCCAAAAAGAAAGCTTCTTGGGTTTCTTTCAGATAGGCCCAGGGGCATAAAGTTTTTGCCATGTATGATGAGTCGTTAAAGATTTTAAGAACTACTTCTTTTGAGTCTGTGCTATTGGGGGGTCCGCCCCTTTTTTCTCGATGAAAATGATGAGCCTGCTTTTCCTCTAGAGTGGCAAAAGAATGTAAGAGTGCCACGTTACACATGGGAAATGCTTAGTGAGGTTGAGCGGGCCTTTGTAGTTGTTCTTGGAGATTTGTGGGGGAAGCCTCCCCATTTGGATACGAAGAGATTTTTTAGCGATCCATCTTTGGTTCGGGCTGTTTTGGGTACTGTCTGCTTTATTTTTATACTTGCTTTCCGAGCTTTTTCTTCTTCTATGTTGTAATTTGTCTTTTGTGGTTGATTTTGTGTTCTTCAGGGATGTCGAAGAATAATCATTCTATGAAGGCCTTCAAGAAGGCGAAGAAGGCAACTGCTGCTTTGAACATTTCGGCCAAGGCAGCCAGAGAGGGATCTTCCCAGGTTCCAGTTAAACCTCCTGTACCTAGTTCTCCCGGGCCAAGGAAAGCAATTCCTATTCCTCGGGTTCGTCTGGTCGATCCTCCACAATCTTCTGCTGCAGCTCCTGGTGCCCCTCCTAGTAAGAAGCAAAAGACATCCGAGCCCTTCAACCTGGATGCCCCAGATTTTGATGCTATCGAGTTTGTTGACCAACAAATTGCCCCCTATGGTGGGCTTTCTATGGATGACGTTTCTCTTCTTCAGCATCTGGATTTTATCACCAAAAGTAGTGTGAAGATGGCTCATATGGGTGCGGCTATATTCCGAACAGTTCAGGGGATTTTTTGATTCATGCCACAAAATCCTTCATGGAAGAGGCCAAGTCGGAATTTGATCGAATCAAGGGTCTGAAGGAAGAATTTGAGGTGAAGTTGGTGAAGTTGGAGAAGGAGCTGGAGGGTGAGAAGGCTAGTTCTATTGCCTTGGCTGCTTCTTTGAAGCTGGCCGAAGACATGGCATTGAAACATAAGGATAGCTATGTCTCGGTTTATAGTGAATTGATGCATCTTCGGGAGGATTTGGAAACTGCTCGGGTTAATTATGGTGAGCTTTAGGGTCACCTTGTGGGTAGCGTAACTGCTGCCTCCGAGAACCTGATGGAGCAGTTCCGGGTTGTTGCTCCTGATGCCGACTTGACTCTCATCAGCTTGGACAATGTTGTGAGGGATGGTAAGATTGTCCCTGATGACCAGGATGATGATGAGACTGATCCTCCCCCGGTGCCTTCTCTTAAGGTGTCGACCTCCTCTGTTCCCCCCGTTACATCTGATCCGGATTGCCAGATTCTACACCGGGATGATGGAACCGTAGATGCTGTGCCCCTTCAGACTCGCCCTCCTTCTCCCTATATTGATGCTGCTGAGAAGGCTCCCGATCTTAGCTGATCTTTTTTTTTCTGCCTATTTGTGTAAATAGCCTGGTTTGTGGGCTTTTGAACTTATTTCTGTGGATGATGTTTTATTGACTTGTCGATACTCTAGTTGCTGTTTTTAGCAACTTTATTTTGAAAACAAAATAGTTTTTCTGAGGCTGATTTTGGTGGCCTCTTTAAAGCTTTATCATACTATGTTTTCATTTGTGCTCTAGCAGGGTGTCTGTCGGAATCTTGCTGCTTGGCTTTTTTAGATTGCTTTCGCATTTTGTTTGTAGCTTGGATCCTTTGAGGCTGTGATTGTATAGGCCCAACTTGTTTCTCGGTTTTCTGTATTTGTGTCCGATTCCTTTGCGTTGGTCCTCTTCTAAGTTATTTTTGTAATCCTCTTTTTTGGACCTTTGTCAGGTCTTTTTCAGGGATTATTTATAACTTGTTTTGTAGGAGGTTGACTTCGATAGGTCGACTTCTTTCTAGGTTATTTTCGTAATCCTCTTTCTTGGACCATTGTAAGGTCTCTTTCAGGGATTACTTTGATAACTTTTTAGTGGTAGGAGTCCGACTTGGTTATGTCGGTCTCCTTTAAGTTATTTTTTTGTAGTCCTCTTTCTTGGATCTTTGTCAGATCTCTTTCAGGGACTACTTGTATAACTTTTTAGTGGTAGGAGTCCGACTTGGTTATGTCGGTCTCCTTTAAGTTATTTTTTTGTAGTCCTCTTTCTTGGATCTTTGTCAGATCTCTTTCAGGGACTACTTGTATAACTTTTTAGTGGTAGGAGTCCGACTTGGTTATGTCGGTCTCCTTTAAGTTATTTTTTGTAGTCCTCTTTCTTGGATCTTTGTCAGATCTCTTTCAGGGACTACTTGTATAAATTTTTAGTGGTAGGAGTCCGACTTGGTTATGTCGGTCTCCTTTAAGTTATTTTTTGTAGTCCTCTTTCTTGGATCTTTGTCAGATCTCTTTCAGGGACTACTTGTATAACTTTTTGTTTTGGACTGACTTTGTTATGTCAGGCCCTTCTAAGTTAAAGTAATCCTCTTTAATAGGGTTTGCCAGACCTCTTTCCAGGGTTTTCTTATAACTTGGGTTGACTTGGTTCGACTTCTTAACGTTTGACCAGTCCTTAAGTTATTATTTTAGCGATCTGTAAGACCTCGTCAGGTTCTTTTTTGGATTGCTTTCGATAACTTCTTACATTATTCTGTGTTCACCTTCATCGATTTGTAGAAAGTGGTTGGCATCTTTAGATCGTCCTTTGGGTGAATCGCGTTTTCACCTTTGTCGGACGATTTATCTTTATCGTGGTCGTGCAGTGAAATTGTTTTTCACTTTCTGCCGACCTGTCGCTTTATAATCGGACGATGAATACTTCAGATTAATGCGTCTTGGATTCTTTGTAGAATATTTAAATAAACTTTATTCAAAGAAAAAATGCAAATATATACATGTGGGAATTTTCTTATCCCTTTAAGTCGGGCATGACCTAGATCTCAACATGGTGCCTCATTAAAAAACCTTTTCAGGAAAAAGAGCACATCCACTAGTGAGATCCGTTGCCTTTTCTAGCTGTAGTACCTTCTTAGGTTGCAGGCATGCCATGATCTGGGAAGCTCTCATCCATCGAGTTTGGACAGTCGGTAGTAGCCCTTCCCAAGTACTTCTATGACTCGGTAGGGTCCTTTCCAGTTTGCTGCCGCTTCCCTTCTCCGGGCCGAGTTGTTCCAATGTTGTTTCGGATTAAGATGAGATTGTTCTTATCAAAACTTCTTGGTACTACCCTTTGATTATATCTGGAAGCCATTCGTCGTTTTAGAGCTTCTTCTCTGATCCGAGCTCTTTCCTGGATTTCGGGTAGTAGGTCGAGTTCTTCCCTATGAAGTTGGGAGTTTGATCCCTCATTATAATGGACTACTCTCTGCGATCCTTCTTCAATTTCTACTGGAATCATTGCCTCCATTCCGTATGCTAATCGGAAAGGGGATTCCTTTGTGGTGGAATGTGGCGTCGTTCGGTATGCCCAGAGAACCTGTGGAAGCTCATTTGCCCAGGCTCCATTTGCATCTTGCAGTCTTCATTTTAACCCTACCAATATGACTTTGTTGGCGGCTTCGGCCTGTCCATTGGCTTGTGGATGTTTGACAGAGGTGTACTGGTGCTTTATATTCAAGTCGGCTACTAATTTTCTGAAGCCTGTGTCTGTGAATTGGGTGCCATTGTCTGTGGTTATTGAGTATGGGACTCCGAACCTCGTGACAATCTTTCTATATAAGAATTTTCGGCTTCTTTGGGCGGTGGCATTGGCTAGGGGTTCTGCCTCAATCCATTTTGTAAAGTAATCTACTCCTACTATGAGGAATTTAACTTGCCCTGATCCCTGGGGAAAGGGACCAAGAAGGTCGAGTTCCCATTTTGCAAACGGCCAAGGCGAGGTCACGCTAATGTGCTCTTCTGGCGGGGCGATGTGAAAGTTGGCATGTTTCTGACATGGTGGATATGTCTTCACAAATTCTGTAGCTTATTTCTGTAGAGTTGGCCAATAAAATCCCGCCCGGAGTACCTTTTTGGCGAGAGCTCGTGCTCCGAGATGATTGCCACAAATGCCGCTGTGTATTTCTTCTAGCACTTCCCTTGTGTTGGAGGTCGGCACGCATTTTAGTAAAGGTGTTGAGATTTCTCTTTTGTACAGGATGTTGTTTATAATGGTGTAGTATTGTGCCTCCCTTTTTAACCTCTTTGCCTCCTTTTCTTCGGTGGGGGAGCGTTCCTGTTTTGAGAAAGTTGATTATGGGGGTCATCCATCCTCAGTCCTGACTTGTTATAGTCAGGACTTTTTCTTCTTCCGAGATTGACGGGTTTTGCAACATTTCCTGGATGAGGCTCCTATTGTTGCCCCGTGGTTTGGTGCTGGCTACTTTTGAGAGTGCATCAGCTCGGGCATTTTATTCGCGGGGTATGTGGCAGATTTTATACTCCCCGATCTGTCCGAGATGTTCCTTGGTTTTATCCAAATATTTTTTCATGGTGGGATCTTTGGCTTGGTAGTTCCCTGTTATTTGTGATGTGATTACTTGTGAATCGCTGTAAATGTTGAGTTTTTGAGCTCCGACTTCTTTAGCCAGCTTCAAACTAGCTAATAATGGTTCATATTCTGCCTGGTTGTTTGCGGCCGGGAACCCGAACTTGAGGGAGAGCTCAACTTGGGTTCCTTGGTCACTTTCTATTATCACGCATGCGCTGCTTCCAGTTTTATTTGAAGAGCCGTCCATGTAAAGACTCCATTCTATGGGGGTTCCTAGGGCATCTGTGAATTCTGCGATAAAGTCGGCCAGGTACTGTGATTTGATCTGAAAAAACTTTATTCATTAGCCTTTGATAAGTAGCTCCTGCATTCTTGAGACCGAAAGGCATCACAATGTAGCAGTAGTTTGCTTTCGGTGTTAGGAACGAGGTCTTTTCTTGATCTGGTGGATACATGGGGATTTGGTTGTACCTCGAATATGCGTCCATGAACGAGAAATACTTATATCCTGATGAAGCATCTACTAGAGCGTCGATGCTTGGGAGTGGATAAGGGTCTTTTGGGCAGGCTTTGTTGAGGTCGGTATAGTCGGTGCACATTCGCCACTTCCCATTTGACTTTTTCACCAAGATGACGTTTGCTAGCGATAGTGGGTATTTAACTTCCCTTACGAACCCTGCCTCTAGTAGCGTTTGTACTTGTTCTTCTACAGCTTGAGATCGTTCTGGTCTGAGTTTTCTTCATCTTTGTTGTACCGGCCAGGATCCCGGGTAGACTGCCAATTTGTGGAACATTAGTTCGGGATCAATGCCTGGCATGTCGGCAGCTTTCCATGCAAAGAGATCAACATTATCTCGTAGGAACCGTATTAGTGATTCCTTTGTGTCTCTTTTCAGGATCGTGCCAATATTAGTTGTTTTATCCGAGGTGTCTCCGATCTGGATTCTTTCTACTTCTCCTTTGGGTCATGGTCGGAGTTCTTCTCGTCTCTGAACTCCACCGAGCTTGATTGTGTGAAACTCTCCTCCTTCGCCTCGGAGGTTTAGACTTTCGTTATAACAGCGACGTGCCGTCTTTTGATCTGCCTTTATTATAGCTATCCCTTCCGTAGTTGGGAATTTCATACATAGATGTAGAGTTGAAACTATTGCGCCGAGTTGATTTAACGTTGTCCGGCCTATTAAGGCATTGTAGGCTGAGCTTACGTCGACCACGATGTAGTCTATCTTGAGTGTCCTGGATTGGTTCCCCTTCCCAAAGGTTGTATGCAGCGATACGTATCCCAGCGGTTGAACTAGGGTATCTCCAAGTCCAAACAGGCTATTCGGGTATGCTCTTAGCTCTTTTTCTTCTAGGCCGAGTTTGTCGAAGGCAGTTTTGAATAAAATGTCGGCAGAGCTTCCCTGGTCAATTAATGTACGGTGAAGGTTGGTGTTTGCTAGTATGATCGTAATGACCATGGGGTCATCGTGTCCCGAGATGATTCCGGATGCATCTTCCTTGGTAAACGTGATTGCTGGGATGTCTGGCGCTTCCTTCTTTCCTTCGTCATGGTACACCTCTTTGAGGTGTCGCTTGCGGGATGATTTGGAGATTCCTCCCCCAGCAAATCCGCCGTGTATTACGTGAACGTGTCTTTCCAGTGTGCGAGGTGATCGTTCAGATCGTCCGACATCCTCATCCCTTCTTCTTTTTCTTGGTTCGTCGTCCTGATTGGCCAAAAACAGATTTAGCTTTCCTTCTCTTACTAATTTTTCTATGACGTTTTTCAAGTCGACGCATTCGTTGGTGGAATGCCCTCGAAGTCGGTGATATTCACAGTATTCATTCCGATTTCCTCCTCCTCTTTTGCCTTTAAGTGGCCGAGCTTGAGGGATTTTCTCCGTATGGCAGACTTCTTTGTAAACATCTACCATGGATACTGTTCCGTGGGTTACCTGAAACTGTAGGTCGATCTCGGATGAGATTTTCGGTGTTGGTCGGAGCCGACGTGTCCAGCAGATGTACGGCGGCCGGAGCTGGTGTGTCCGACTTGTTGGACTTGGTGGTTGTGCTGATCCTTCGTCCCCGGAGGGTGGGGGGTACCTGCAAGGGACTCCGATGCTTAAGTTAGCAAGGGTATTAAGCAGGTATTGAGTAGAATCAGAGTATGAGTTATACCTGCGTGCTCCAGTGTATTTATAATAGTGAGATGTGGCCTCCTGTGGATAAGATAAGTTAGTTATCTTATCTTATCTTTATCTTATTTTTAAGTGAGGTCATCTTTAAGGGAACCGCCTTTATCTCTATGGGCTTGGGCTGCCCTTGGATTTTGGGACGTGTCCCTCTTATTTGGGCCCTTTGTTTGGGCTTTCCTGTGATTTGTCCGAGCTCTTTAAGAAGAGGTCGGGTTGTCCTGACCTGAAGAGGTCGGTCGCTTTGTCTGTAGAATATCCCGGATCGGACAGCTCGATCCAGGATATGAACGGTGCCCCTGCTTGAGCTCGGTCTTCTTTTTTCGAGGCCGAGTCTTTTGACTTCGGTCCTTTCTTCAGTGAAGTCGAACTCAAGCATTTTGTCGATTCCTTTCTTTGTAGAGTCTTTTTTGAATGTAGAACGTTTTCCTCTAAAAGCGCGCGCTTTTTGTATTAGCGCTTTTTTGGGAACGCAAGCGGTTTTAACATCTGCATTTAATTGGCATTAATTGCCCCATTCTCTCTTGGCTTTTATTTTGAATCTCTCAATCAAAAAACGGTTTCTCTTCTTCACTTCTTCTCCGTAACTCCTCCCTTTACTCTCTCATTTTCTGTTTCTTGCCCAGAGTTTGTAGTGACGTCTGTTCTGCTACTGCGTTTTCGGAAGAGGGCTGATTCCACATTTTCTCCTTCTGTCTTTGCATTCTTCCACTTCGAGGGGGTGGCTTTGTTGCTTCTGCTCTTCAGCTTTCTTCGAGGTTTTCTTCTATTCTCCAGGTTAGTCCCATTTCGTGTTTCCTCATTTATTTCTGATTTTGCGATGGAGTTTTTCCTTTTGATCTTCCTTTTGGAGAATGTTTGGATCTTTCTGTTTTTATCGTGCTTGACTTTGTTGCATGCTATGATTTTTTCTCTTTTTCGGTGCGAATCTTTTGTTTGCTTGAATCTTTTTCTTTTTGCATGTTGTCGCTGTTTCTGTTTGTGCCTTGGATGATGATTTTTGCTTGATTTTGAAAAGTTTGTGCCTTTGCTGTTTTTCCATTAGCCTTTTTGGTGTTCTGATGAACTGTAGCAGTAGTGTTGGTAAACTGTAGGAGCAATGCTTTTCCTGATAAACTGTAGAAGGGTGGATTTTTTGCGTTTTTTGCTTCCTTTGCTTTTTTTCCTGGACTTTATTCTGATGAGTGCCGAGATGTAGATTGTAGAAATGATTTTGAGGACCCTTCTTGTTTACTGCCTCCAAGGGATGCTCCAAGACTTCTTCTCTTGAGTCTTGGGGTTTTTCCTTTTTTGGTTTATCCGTCCGTTGAGATGTTTTGACCCATGTCCGAGATGTTTTTAAGTAATCCACTCTTCTTTTCTTTTTGTAGGATTTAGTTGGCCTCATGTCTTCCCGAAATAACGTTGTAGAGATGCCTTCCCAGGTTCCTGCGGGTATGGCCGATTGGGTGGACTCCATGGTTCTCCTATGTGTCTCGCTGGCCGATTCTGAGTTTTGTGCTCAGCTTAGGCAGTTTGATAGTGTCTGTAGCAATTCTGGTGATGAGAAGAACTATGAACTTGTCCCTCCTTCTTCTGATGAGAGAGTCTGTTTTTCAACTCGGGTTGTTGATGGTCGCCCTTTCTTTTATGTTTATGACTTTTTCTTTGGTCCGCTGGGTATTACCCTTCCTTTTACTCAATTTGAAACCGACCTGTTATGGTCTTGTAATATTGCCCCCTCTCAACTTCACCCTAATTCCTGGGGTTTTATAAAGATTTTTCAATTGTTGTGCAATGGTTTTGGTATCCCTGCTTCCCAATCTCTCTTTTTCTATCTGTTTGTCTTGACAAAGCCCGGAGTGGTAAAAAAGAAGGCAGCTTGGGTCTCCTTTCGCTCTACCCAAGGAAAGAAGGTATTTTCCATGTTTGACGAGTCATTCTGTGATTTTAAAAACTACTTTTTCAAGGTCCGAGCTATTGAAGGAGCTCGGCCCTTTTTCTGGACGAAAATGATGAGCCTGTCTTTCCTCTGGAATAGCAAAAAGATGTGAGGGTCTCCCGGTATTCTTGGGACATGTTGGATGAGGCTGAGCGGGCCTTTGTGACTGTTTTGGAAGAGCGCTGGGGTCAGCCTCCCCATCTTGATACAAAGAAATTTCTAACCAATCCTTCTCTTCTTCAAACTGAACTGGGTATCTTGTGTTTTTTTGCTATCTGTTTATGTTTACTTGTAGCTGTATTTCCGACTTGTTCGATTTGTAGCTTGACTTCTGTTTTATTTGCAGAGGCAATGAAGAATAACGAATCCATGAAAGCTTTTAAGAGGGCGCAGAAGGCGACTGCTGCCAAGAATATTGCCACCAAGGCGGCTAGGGAGGGGTCCTCCCAAGTGCGCGAGAAGCCATCAGTGTCGAGTTCTCCCATAGTGAAGAAAGCGATTCCGACACCTCGGGTCCGCTTGGTGGATCCTCATCCTGCTTCTGCCGTTCCATCTGCTACCCCTCCAAGTAAGAAGCAAAAGACGGTTGAGCCCTTCGACCTTAATGCCCCTGACTTCAATGCCATCGAGTTCATAGATCAACAAATTGGGCCCTATGGTACCCTTTCGATGGACGATGTGTCCATCCTCCATCATTTGGAATTTATGGCCCGGAATCACGTGCAGATGGCGTTTATGGCGGCCGCTATACACCGGACTGCTCAAAGTCTCCCTCTTCATGCCACCAAGGCATTTATGGAGGAGGCAAAGCAAGAGTTTGACCGGATGAAGGGGCTGAAGGAGGAGCTCGAATTAAAGGTGACCAAGTTAGAGAAGGATCTAGAGAATGAGAAGGCGAGTTCCCTTTCATTGGCGGCTTCTTTGAGGTTGGCCGAGGACACAGCCCTGATGCATAAAGATAGTTATGTTACAACTTATCGGGAGGTGATGCGTCTGAGGGGGGAGTTGGACAGTGCTCGGGAGGATTATTCTGAGCTCCAAGGTCATCTTGTCGGCAGCGTGATTGCTGCTTACGAGAACTTGAAGGAGCAATTTGGGTCATTGTTCCCGAGGCCGGTCTCACCCTTTTTAGTTTGGACAACGTTGTCAGAGATGGCAAGATTGTCCCTGATGACGAGGGTGATGATGATGCAGATCCTCCTCCTGTGTCCTCTGCCAAAGTGTCGATCTCTTCTGTTCCTCCGGTTGCACCTGATTCGGATTGCCAAGTTCTGAACCGGGAGGATGGAACTATAGATGCCGTGCCTATTCAGACTCGTCCTCCTTCTCCTTGTCCTGATACTGCCAGGGATGCTCCTGATGTTTGCTGATCTTTTTCTGGATTCTCATGTTAGTTGCCCCGGCTTGTGGGCTCTTAAAACTTTTTATTTATTTGCTGACATTTTCTGGTTGTTTTTTCTGGCAACCTTTTGAAAAACAAAAGTAGCTCGTTAACCTTTTTTGATGGCCTCCGAGGCTTTAAAACTTTGCAGATCATATCAAGTTTTTTGATATTTTCTTCTATTTTCTGAGAATGTTAGACCTTGTAGTTTGACCTTTTTGGATTGTGATGAGCGGATAATTTGTACGCTTTTTGGCATTGTTTTTAGTATGTTTCTAGTAGGATTTAGTTGGTTTTTAGTATATTTTTTTTAGTTTTTAGTTAAAATTCACTTTTCTGGACTTTACTATGAGTTTGTGTGTTTTTCTGTGATTTCAGGTATTTTCTGGCTGAAATTGAGGGACCTGAGCAAAAATCTGATTCAGAGACTAAAAAGGACTGCAGATGCTGTTGGATTCTGACCTCCCTGCACTCGAAGTGGATTTTCTGGAGCTACAGAAGCCCAATTGGCGCGCTCACAACGGCGTTGGAAAGTAGACATCCTGGGCTTTCCAGCAATGTATAATAGTCCATACTTTGCCCGAGATTTGATGGCCCAAACCGGCGTTCCAAATCAGCTCAAGAATGCCCGGCGTTAAACGCCGGAACTGGCACAAGAATGGGAGCTAAACGCCCAAACTGGCACAAAAGCTGGCGTTTAACTCCAAGAGAAGTCTCTACACGAAAATGCTTCAATGCTCAGCCCAAGCACACACCAAGTGGGCCCGGAAGTGGATTTTCTGTCATTTACTCATTTCTGTAAACCTTAGGCTACCAGTTCTTTATAAATAAGACCTTTTGCTATTGTATTTTCATCTGGGTAGCTATCTTTGAGTAGTTTTATGCTATCTTAGATCATTGGGAGGCTGGCCATTCGGCCATGCCTAGACCTTGTTCTTATGTATTTTCAACGGTGGAGTTTCTACACACCATAGATTAAGGTGTGGAGCTCTGTTGTACCTCGAGTATTAATGCAATTACTATTGTTCTTCTATTCAATTCAGCTTGTTCTTATTCCAAGATATTCATTCGCACTCAAGAACTTGATGAATGTGATGATTATGTGACGCTCATCATCATTCTCACTTATGAACGCGTGCCTGACAACCACTTCCGTTCTACAAGCAAACAAGGCTTGAATGTTTATCTCTTGGATTCTTTAATCGGAATCTTCGTGGTATAAGCTAGAATTGATGGCGGCATTCAAGAGAATCCGGAAGGTCTAAACCTTGTCTGTGGTATTCTGAGTAGGATTCAATGATTGAATGACTGTGACGAGCTTCAAACTCGCGATTGTGGGGCGTTAGTGACAGACGCAAAAGAATCACTGGATTCTATTCCGACATGATTGAGAACCGACAGCTGAATAGCCGTGCCGTGACAGGGTGTGTTGAACATTTTCACTGAGAGGACGGGACTGTAGCCATTGACAACGGTGATGCCCAACATACAGCTTGCCATGGAAAGGAGTAAGAAGGATTGGATGAAGACAGTAGGAAAGCAGAGAGACGGAAGGGACAAAGCATCTCCATACGCTTATCTGAAATTCTCACCAATGAATTACATAAGTATCTCTATCTTTATCTTTATGCTTTATTCATATATCATCCATAACCATTTGAGTCTGCCTGACTAAGATTTACAAGGTGACCATAGCTTGCTTCATACCAACAATCTCCGTGGGATCGACCCTTACTCACGTAAGGTGTATTACTTGGACGACCCAGTGCACTTGTTGGTTAGTTGTGCGAAGTTGTGTTTATACCATGGTATTGAGTACCAAGTTTTTGGATTCATTACCGGGGATTATTCGAGTTGTGAAAAGTAGTGATCACAATTTCGTGCACCAAGTTTTTGGCGCCATTGCCGGGGATTGTTTTGAGTATGGACAACTGACGGTTCATCTTGTTGCTTAGATTAGGTATTTATCTTCAGAGTTCTTAAGAATGAATTCTAGTGTTTCAAAGTGATGTTCTTATCATCACCAAAGCTGATTGATTCTCATCAATTTAGCTCTTGAATGCAATGTCCTGCTGAAGCTTGGCTAGCCATGTCTAATTTCTTTAGACTAAAGCTTTAGACTAACATTGCATGATTCCTGGAATTCTCATTAAGAATTTTGATATCTTTATTTTCTTTTTCCACTTAATTTTCGTAAAAAAACAAAAAAAAAATTTACAAAATCATAAAAAACAAAAAATATTGCATGTTGAGTCTAGTGTCTCATTTTAAGTTTGGTGTCAATTGCATGTTTCTGTTCTTCTTGCATTCATTCATGTGTCTTAAGTGATCTTTAAGATGTTCTTGATGAATTCCTTGCTCTGATCTTTGAATTCTCTTGACTTGAGTGTTTTGTTATATGCATTCTCATTTTGTTAGTGTCAGTAGTATACAAACTGCTAAGTTTGGTGTCTTGCATGCATTGTCTATTTGATTTTAGTTGCATTTTGATTATTCCTCATTATTAAAAATCCAAAAATATTTTTAATTTGTGTCTTTTCAAGTCAATAATACAGAGAATTGAAGATTCAGAACATACAGCAGAGGAATTACACTGAAAAAGGCTGGGCGTTTAAAATGCCCAGTGAAGAAGGCAGACTGGCGTTTAAACGCCAGCCAGGGTGCCTGGCTGGGCGTTTAACGCCCAAAAGGGTAGTGCTTTGGGCGTTAAACGCCAGAATGTGCATCATTCTGGGCGTTTAACGCCAGGATGGCACAAGAGGGAAGATTCTGTTTTCAATTCAAATTTTTTTCAAGTTTTCAAAATTTTTTCAAAATCAAATCTTTTTCAAATCAAATCTTTTCAATTAAATCTCTTTCAAAATCAATTTCTTTCCATTTTCAAAAATACTTGCTATTAATTAATGATTTGATTCAACATTTCAAGTAAGTTGCCTTTTCTGTTGAGAAAGGTTTAATGTTTGAATCATATCTTTCTTTGTTAGCCAAGTCATTAATTTTTAAATCAAATCTTTTTAAATTATTTTTCAAATCATATCTTCTCAATCATATCTTTTTAATCACATCTTTTTCAAAATAGTTTTCAATCATATCTTTTTGATTTCTAATTTCAAAATTTTTTTCAAAAATCACTTGATTTTTTTCAATCTTAGTTTTCGAAAATCAATTTGTGTTTTTCAAAATGTTTTTAAAATCTTTTTAATTTATTTTCGAAAATTCCTTCCCCTCTTCTCACATCCTTCTATTTATGGACTAACACTATTCCTTAATGCACAATTCGAACTCCATCTTTCTTGATAAGTTCGAATTCTCTACTCCTTCCTTCTACTTTTTTTTTCCTCTGACACCTCATGGAATCTCTATACTGTGACATAGAGGATTCCATATTTTCTTGTTCTCTTCTCTTTCATATGAGCAGGAGCAAAGACAAAAGCATTCTTGTTGAGGCTGACCCTGAACCTGAAAGGACCTTGAAGCGAAAGCTAAGAGAAGCTAAGGCACAACTCTCTGTAGAGGACCTAACAGAAATCTTCAAACAAGAAGAACCCATGGCAGCCGAAAACAACAACAATGCCAACAATGCAAGGAAGGTGCTGGGTGACTTTACTGCACCTACTCCCGACTTCTATGGGAGAAGCATCTCTATCCCTACCATTGGAGCAAACAACTTTGAGCTTAAGCCTCAATTAGTTTCTCTAATGCAACAGAATTGCAAGTTCCACGGACTTTCATTGGAAGATCCTCATCAGTTTTTAGCTGAATTCTTGCAAATCTGTGACACTGTCAAGACTAATGGGGTTGACCCTGAGGTCTACAGACTTATGCTATTCCCTTTGCTGTAAGAGACAGAGCTAGGATATGGTTGGACTCACAACTAAAGAAAGCCTGAACTCTGGGAAAAGCTAGTCAATGCCTTCTTGGCAAAGTTCTTTCCACCTCAAAAATTGAGTAAGCTTAGAGTGGAAGTCCAAACCTTCAGACAGAAGGAAGGAGAATCCCTCTATGAAACTTGGAAAAGATACAAACAATTGATCAGAAAGTGTCCCTCTGACATGCTTTCTGAATGGAGCATCATAGGTATCTTCTATGATGGTCTGTCTGAACTATCCAAGATGTCTTTGGATAGCTCTGCTGGAGGATCTCTTCATTTGAAGAAGACGCCTACAGAAGCTCAAGAACTAATTGAAATCGTTGCAAATAACCAATTCATGTACACTTCTGAAAGGAATCCTGTGAACAATGGGGCAAATCAGAAGAAAGGAGTTCTTGAGATTGATACTCTGAATGCCATATTGGCTCAGAACAAAATATTGACCCAACAAGTCAATATGATCTCTCAAAGTCTGTCTGGAATGCAAGCTGCACCAGGCAGTACTAAGGACGCTTCATCTGAAGAAGAAGCTTATGATCCTGAGAACCCTTCAATGGAAGAGGTGAATTATGGGAGAACCCTATGGAACACCTATAATTCTCAGGAGGAATCATCCAAATTTCTCATGGAAGGATCAACAGAGACCTTAACAAGGTTTCAACAACAATAATGGTGGAAGAAACAGGTTTAGCAATGGCAAGCCTTTTCATCATCTTCTCAGCAAAGACAGAGAATTCTAAGCAGAACCACTCTGACTTAGCAACCATGATCTCTGATCTAATCAAAACAATCAAAGTTTCATGACTGAAACAAGGTCTCCATTAGAAACTTGGAGGCACAAGTGTCGCTGAGCAAGAAAATTACTGAACTCCATCCTAGTACTCTTCCAAGCAATACAGAAGAGAATCCAAAAGGAGAGTAAGGCCATCAACATGGCCGAACTTGGAGAGGAGGAAGAGGCAGTGAACGTGATGAGCGGAAATTTATACGCTTTTTGGCATTGTTTAGTATGTTTTTAGTGTTTTGGTTAGTTTTATTATATTTTATTAGTTTAGTTAAAATTCAATTTTCTGGACTTTACTATGAGTTGTGTGTTTTTCTGTGATTCAGGTATTTTCTGGCTGAAATTGAGGGACCTGAGCAAAAATCTGATTCAGAGACTGAAAAGGACTGCAGATGTTGTTGGATTCTGCTCCCTGCACTGAGTGGATTTTCTGGAGCTAAAAGCCCAATTGGCGCCTCTCACTGGGAAGTAGATCTGGGCTACAGAAGCCCAATTGGCGCGCTCTCAAAAGCGTTGGGAAGTAGACATCCTGGGCTTTCCAGCAATATAATAGTTCATACTTTGCCCAAGATTTGATGGCCCAAACCGGCGTTCCAAATCAGCCCAAAACTGCCCGGCGTTAAACGCCGGAACTGGCCAAGAATGGGAGTTAAACGCCCAAACTGGCACAAAAGCTGGCGTTTAACTCCAAGAAGAGTTCTCTACGCGAAAATGCTTCAATGCTCTGCCTAGACCTTGTTCTTATGTATTTTCAACGGTGGAGGTCTACACACCATAGATTAAGGTGTGGAGCTCTATTTACCTCGAGTATTAATGCAATTACTATTGTTCTTCTATTCAATTCAGCTTGTTCTTATTCCAAGATAGTCATTCGCACTCAAGAACATGATGGAATATGAGATTATGTGACGCTCATCATCATTCTCACTTATGAACGCGTGACTGACAACCACCTCCGTTCTACAAGCAAACAAGGCTCTAATGTTTATCTCTTGGGTTCTTTAATCGGAATCTTCGTGGTATAAGCTAGAATTGATTTCGGAATTCAAGAGAATCCGGAAGGTCTAAACCTTGTCTGTGGTATTCTGAGTAGGATTCAATGATTGAATGACTGTGACGAACTTCAAACTCGCGATTGTGGGGCGTTAGTGACAGACGCAAAAGAATCACTGGATTCTATTCCGACATGATCGAGAACCGACAGCTGGATAGCCGTGCCATGACAGGGTACGTTAAACATTTCCACTGAGAGGACGGGACTGTAGCCATTGACAACGGTGATGCCCAACATACAGCTTGCCATGGAAAGGAGTAAGAAGGATTGGATGAAGACAGTAGGAAAGCAGAGAGACGGAAGGGACAAAGCATCTCCATACGCTTATCCGAAATTCTCACTAATGAATTACATATGTATCTCTATCTTTATCTTTATGTTTTATTCATATTTCGTCCATAACCATTTGAGTTTGCATGACTAAGATTTACAAGGTGACCATAGCTTGCTTCATACCAACAATCTCCGTGGGATCGACCCTTAATCGCGTAAGGTTTATTACTTGGACGACCCAGTGCACTTGCTGGTTAGTTGTGCGAAGTTGTGTTTATGCCATGGTATTGAGCACCAAGTCTTTGGGGCCATTACTAGGGATTATTTGAGTTGTGAAAAGTAGTGATCACAATTTCGTGCACCAGAACGCCACTGAGGAAAACCTCAATGGACGTCCACTGGCCTCCAATGAGTTCCCTAATGAGGAACCATGGGAATCTGAGGCTCACACTGAGACCATAGAGATTTCATTGTATCTACTTCTGCCATTCATGAGCTCTGATGAGTATTCTTCCTTTGAAGAGGATGAGTATGTCACTGAAGTGCAAGTTGCTAGATACCTTGGAGCAATCATGAAGCTAAATGACAAAATTATTTGGTAATGAGACTTGGGAGGATGAACCCCCTTTGCTCACCAAAGAACTGGATGACTTGTCTAGGCAGAGATTACCTCAAAAGAGACAAGACCCTAGGAAGTTTTCAATACCTTGTACCATAGGCACCATGACCTTTAAGAAGGCTCTGTGTGACCTAGGGTCAAGTGTAAACCTCATGCCTCTCTTTGTAATGGAGAAGCTAGGGATCTTTGAGGTACAAGCTGCAAGAATCTCACTAAAGATGGCAGACAATTCAAAGAAACAAGCTTATGAACTTGTAGAGGATGTTCTGGTAAAGGTTGAAGACCATTACATCCCTGCTGATTTCATAGTCCTAGAGACTGGGAAGAGCATGGATGAATCCATCATCCTTGGCAGACCCTTCCTAGCCACAGCAAAAGTTGTGATTGATGTGAACAGAGGAGAATTGATCATTCAAGTGAATGAAGAATCCTTTGTGTTTAAGGCTCAAGGATATCCCTCTGTCACCATGGAGAGGAAGCATGAAGAGCTTCTCTCAAAACAGAGTCAAACAGAGGCCCCACAGTCAAACTCTAAGTTTGGTGTTGGGAGGCCACAACCAAATTCTAAGTTTGGTGTTGAACCCCCACATTCAAAGTCTAAGTTTGGTGTTGGGAGGTTCCAACATTGCTCTGAGTATCTGTGAGGCTCCATGAGAGCCCACTGTCAAGCTACTGACATTAAAGAAGCGCTTGTTGGGAGGCAACCTAATGTTATATTTAATCTATTTTCCTTTGTTATTTTATGTTTTCTGTAGGTTGATGATCATGGGAAGTCACAAAATCAATTGAAAAAGCAAAAACAGAATAAAAAACAGAAAGAAAAATAGCACATCCTGAAGGAGAACTTGCTGGCGTTTAAACGCCAGTGAAGCTAGCAAATGGGCGTTTAACGCCCAGTCTGGCACCATTCTGGGCGTTTAACGCCAGAAAGGGGCACCAGACTGGCGTTAAACGCCAGGAAAGGGCAAGAAGTTGGCGTTAAACGCCAGAAATGGGCACCAGCCCGGCGTTTAACGCCAGAATTGGCATGAAGAGCAATTTTGCTTGCCATTTGGTGTAGGGATGACTTTTCCTTGACACCTCAGGATCTGTGGACCCCACAGGATCCCCATCTACCCCACCACTCTCTTTCTTCTTCACCCATTCACCAATCACCTCAACCACTCTTTCCCAAAAACCCTTCACCTATCAAATCCCATCTTTCTCTTCACCACTCACATCCATCCTTCATAAAACCTCACCTACCTCACCATTCAAATTCAAACCACTTTCCCTCCCAAACCCACCCTCCCAAATCCAAACCTACCTCTCTCTTCACCCTATATAAACCCATCTTCACTCCTTCATTTTCACACAACCTAAACACTACTTCTCCCCCTTTGGCCAAACCACAAAGCCACCTCTATCTCCTCTATTTCTTCTTCTTCTACTCTCTTCTTTCTTCTTTTGCTCGAGGACGAGCAAACCTTTTAAGTTTGGTGTGGTAAAAGCATTGCTTTTTGTTTTTCCATAACCATTTATGGCATCCAAGGCCGGAGAAACCTCTAGAAAAAGGAAAGGGAAGGCAAAAGCTTCCACCTCCGAGTCATGGGAGATGGAGAGATTCATCTCAAGGGTGCATCAAGACCACTTCTATGAAGTTGTGGCCTTGAAGAAGGTGATCCCCGAGGTCCCTTTCAAACTCAAAAAGAGTGAATATCCGGAGATGCGACATGAGATTCGAAGAAGAGGTTGGGAAGTTCTTACCAACCCCATTCAACAAGTCGGAATCTTAATGGTTCAAGAGTTCTATGCCAATGCATGGATCACCAAGAACTATGATCAAAGTGTGAACCCGGACCCAAAGAATTGGCTTACAATGGTTCGGGGGAAATACTTAGATTTTAGTCCGAAAAATGTAAGGTTGGCATTCAACTTGCCCATGATGCAAGGAGATGAACACCCTTACACTAGAAGGGTCAACTTTGATCAAAGGTTGGACCAAGTCCTCACAGTCATTTGTGAAGAGGGCGCCCAATGGAAGAGAGATTCAAGAGGGAAGCCGGTTCAATTGAGAAGGCATGACAAGTAAATGAGTTAGATGAATTCAGGCTAGAAGCTTATGAAAGTGCTAAGATATACAAGGAAAGAGCTAAGAGGTGGCATGACAAGAAGATCACAAAGAAGGAATTCAAGCCAGGACAGCAAGTGCTCTTGTATAATTCAAGGTTTAAAATTTTCCCTGGCAAACTGAAGTCTAAGTGGACTGGCCCATACTTGGTGACAAAGGTTTTTCCTTATGGGAGTATTGAACTGCTAGATGAAGCAACAAAGAATCAATTCACAACAAATGGTCACAGAGCAAAGCTGTACTTGGGAAGACAATGGGATAAGGAAAAAGAGGTCCAGAACCTACAGCCTTCTTGAAAAGAATTAAAGGATGTCAAGCTAGTGACAATAAAAGAGCGCTTGTTGGGAGGCAACCCAACCTGAGGTAGTTTTCTTTTCATAGCTTTTTCAATAAAAATGTTGAATAATTGATATGTATTGCAAGGGGCTAAGTTTGGTGTTGCACACCAAAAACAACTTAAGGGAGAATGTAGGATTCTAAGTTTGGTGTTCCACCAAAACCTCATTCAAAAACACATTCTGACTTCCTGCACATTGCTAGTTCCAAGAAATCAAACAGATTATTCAACCACCTAACTGCTTTTTAGTCTTAACTTCATAACCATCAGCAAGGACACAAGATTTTGCCTAGAGTCAACCTGTTGTATCAGGAAAAGTGGCAAGAAATTAAGTTTGGTGTTCCCACACCAAATTAAATCCACAAGCTACATTCAATTCATGCATAAGGGCTTGAGAAGCAAGCAACTTTTGAGAATTGTGCAGGGAATTCACCACCATTTGAGGACGCTATGCATCATAACTCAAAAGGGCACAACAGAAGGGAGGACAAAGGAACTGCAAACCAATAGGTCGTATTTACACTTAACTCTTGCTGTTGAAAAATATTTTGACTTGTGTTTTGTTAAAGTGTTCATCTAATACAAGTAGAATCACTTCTAATATAAGTAAGCTAGTCTATGTGTGTGCTTGTGTGTTTACTTCCACTTAACTAAAAGCATGTTCTGTCCCCTGCATCTTTAATTCAAAAAAAGAAATGTTTGAAGGTGAAGTGAAATAGTTCTCTGTTAGATAGAAGTATAATAAAAGTAAGTGGTGGTATGTGTGTGTGATTGTTTAATAACTCACTTTTAGTGAATAAAAGAACTAGGATGTCTCCTTCTAAGTATAAAGTGGCCTACTGTCTATGAATCTCAATCAAATAAAGATCCTTGGTTAGAAAGAAAAACAAAAAGAAAGAAAAGAGGGGAGAAACAGAAATAGCCAAAGAATGGCAGTAGAACAAAAGAAAACAAAAAGAAACAAAGCTGGACACCAATAGCTTGAACCTTAGAATATATGCCTGTGGTGTCTTTGTACTAGGATCTGCTTGGATTAGTAAGCTCTTTGGAGTGCATCAACACTCGGTGACTTGGGTTAACTAACCCGGGATCATCAGCTGAAAGTCCACTATCAAGAGCAACCTAACTACAAGGCATTTAGTAACCCAAAGAGGTGCTGGGCATCAATGTTTTAAGAAGGAATGTGAGCCAAGTGTCTATAGTGTATAATGTGTCAAGCATAAAGAAAATAAAATGAGCTTGCTACACATGACACTCAAATAAAGCTTATGAACAAAATAACAGCCAAGGATAAAGGAATAATGAGAGGTCATAGCAGTATGTTACTTGAAGCTTGAAGGAGATTTTCTAGGCTTAAGTGTCAATAAGAAGCGAGTGTTTGCATACCCACATAAAACCCCATGAACTACCAATAATAATCTGCTAGCATGAACATCCTCTTCCATTTCATTCTTTCTTCTCAATAAATCTTTTCTTGCTTGGGGACAAGCAAGCTTTAAGTTTGGTGTTGTGATGACAAGTCATCTTAGCCTAGTTTCACTAGCCTTTTTCTTTTGTTTTCAATTGAATTATGCACTTTCTTGAGCCATAAGCAAGCCAATTGGATAGATTTTCATGCTTCCTTTGATTTAATCAACCATAGATGAATTAATGCAATTTCATGAGGTTTTATGCTATAATTGTCACATATTATGAAAGAATGAATATCTCATGATTTTGAGCATAGCTTTGATGTGTTTGGTTGATTAATGATAGGAGAAGAAAGCTTGGAGAAAGGTTGAAGCAAGAAGGAATAGCTAGGAGGAAGAGAGGACAAAAAGTTTGAGCAAAAGTTTGCCTCAAACTTTAGCTCAAACTTTTGGAAAAAGTGAAAATGAACCAGGGAGCAAAAAGCTTGACCAAAAGTTTGCCTCAAACTTTTGCGCAAACTTTTGGGAGAAAAGCTTGAGCCAACGTTTGCCTCAAACTTTTAGGCAAACGTTGGCATCACAAATCAACACCCCGAGAGCAAAAGTTTGCGCCAACGTTTGCTTCAAACTTTTGGGCAAACGTTGGCGCCATGAACAACACACCCTGGAGAGCAAAAGTTTGCGCCAACGTTTGCCTCAAACTTTTTGGCAAACGTTGGCGCCATGAGTATGCAAGGGGGAGCCAACGTTTGAGCAAAAGTTTGACCCCAAACTTTGGCCCAAACGTTGGTAGCAGCAAGATAAGCCATCTGGTGTAAAAAGTTTGAGTAAAAGTTTGCCTCAAACTTTTACTCAAACTTTTACTCAAGCTTTTATAATTTGCAACCTGGTTCACATTGGTTCTTTCTCCAACTCCAAGAGCAATCAACCAAGGCCTTTTTCAACCCAATTCCATCAAGAGCAAAGGCCCAATTCAAGGCTTGAAGACCATTTGAAGAAAGTGTATAAATAGCATAGGATTTAAGTTTTTCAGAGAGCTTTCCCTTTAGTTTTCATAGAGAGTTTTTGGAGAGCTTTTGGATTGGAGTGAATTTTATTTTCTAAGTCTTGGGGGAAGGAGAATTGAATTCCCTTCCTCTCAGTTTTCTTGCTTTCAATTTCAATTACAATTGTCTTGGATCTTGGGTTGGAGAATTGAAGGAATTCTGTTTTAATCTCATCCTGAGATCTCTCTGTTTCATTTTACTGCATAATTGAATTTCCGTTTCTGTTAATTGCTTCTTCTTCTACTTTCTTTGCAATTTACAATTCCTCATTTCCTTTGAATTCCAATTTTACATTCTCTGTTTAATGCTTTTCAATCTCATTTACATTTCTGTTTTTAGATCTGATTCAGTCCAAGTCATTTTCTACTCCTCTGTTTGTTGAATTTTACTTTTCCTTGTTTAATTTCTGCAAATGCAATTCCCAATTCCCTTTATAATTCAAGCCATTTACATTTCTTGCAATTTAAGATTCTGCAATTTACATTTCTTGCGTTCTAAGTTTCTGCCATTTAATTTCTTGTTCTTTAAGATTCATCACTTTAAATTTTAGTTCTCTTTAATTTCATGCAATTTACCCATTCCCTTTACTTTCCATGCAATTTAAATTCTGTTAATCACAAATCACTCAACCAAATCTTGATTCGCTTGACTAAATCAACCACTAAACTAAAATTGCTCAATCCTTCAATCCCTGTAGGATCGACCTCACTCCCGTGAGTTATTATTACTTGATGCGACCCGGTGCACTTGCCGGTGAGTTTTGTGTCGGATCGTTTTCCGCACATCAAGTTTTTGGCGCCGTTGCCGGGGATTGATTAGATTGACAATGATTAAGTGAAGTGGAGATCTAGATCAGGCACTATTTCTTTAATTTTTGATTAACCCACTAACTGTTTGAATTTTTGCTTAAGCTAACTAAAACTTCATTCTAGTAGTAGATTGAAGTATCACTGGTTTGAGCGTTTCTTATGTTATGCTTGTATGTCAGGTACAAGGAGAACCACACCCACCTTTCATGAACAAGACGAAAGAACTCTTAGGAGGTTAAGAAGAGCTGAAAGAGGGAAAAATATTGTTGGAGAAGAGGAATCCGAAGAAGAATTCCAAGATATGGAGGAACATTCAACCAATCCACTTGGTGGAGCAGACAACAACAACAACAACCCACCCCAGAGGAGAGTTTTGGCTTCCTATACCTTTGCAAATCCTAGACATTGTGGAAGCAGCATCTTAGCTCCAAATGTCAATGCAAACAATTTTGAACTAAAGCCACAACTCATCACTTTGGTTCAAAATAATTGCTCTTTTGGTGGAGGACCACTTGAAGACCCGAACCAACACCTATCCACTTTCTTGAGGATTTGTAACACTGTCAAAACTAATGGTGTGCCTCCTGACAGCTACAAGCTATTGCTATTCCCATTTTCTCTCAGGGACAAGGCCACTCAATGGTTGGAATCTTTTCCAAGAGACAGCATCAACAATTGGGATGATTTGGTAACCAAGTTCCTTGCCAAATTTTACCCACCTCAAAGGATCATAAGGTTGAAGACAGAGGTACAAACATTTACACAAATGGAGGCTGAACCCATCCATGAGGCATGGGAGAGATACAAGGCTCTAATCAGGAAATGTCCTCCTGAAATGTTCACTGAGTGAGATAAGCTGCAGAATTTCTATGAGGGCTTAACATTGAAATCCCAGGAAGCTTTGGATCATTCAGCTGGAGGTTCTTTGCAACTCATGAAAACTGCAGAGGAGGCTCAAAATCTCATTGATATGGTGGCTAACAACCAATATTTCTTTGCTCATCAAAGAAACCGCCAACCATCACAAAGGAGAGGAGTAATGGAGCTAGAAGGAGTAGACTCAATCTTGGCTCAAAACAAGATGATGCAGCAGCAAATTCAAATAACAATTTGAGCAAATGACCAAGAAGATTGATAGCCTCCAAGTTGCAGCAGTTAACACTAGCCAATCATCAACCACATGGGGACAGAATGAAGAAATGTAAGAGGAGCAACAGCAAGAACAAGTCCAGTACATGCATTCTAGTCCAAATGAAGTCTATGGTGATACTTACAATCCCTCATGGAAGAATCACCCCAACCTCAGATGGGGAGATAGTCACAACCAAAACCAACAAACATGGCAGAGGAACTCAAACCAAAATAATTCAAGAAACAATCAAAACTACAACCAGCATCAAACTAACCAAAACACTTACAGAAAACCTCAAAACAACTACCCCAACCTCAACCAGTACCAATCCAATAACCAACCCACCAACCAAAATGCCCACCATCCACCACTCACATCTCACAACCCACCACAAGCACCACCTGAATCCCAAAGACTCACTAACCTGGAGACCTTGATAGACAAAATGATGAAATACCAGGAAATGACAACCAAAAACCATGAAGCTTCCATGAAGAGCCTAGAGAGGCAGATCGGGCAAATCTCCAAGCAAATTTCTACTAAGAGACCTTCAAGCTCACTGCCCAGTGACACAATCCCAAATCCTAAGGAGGAATGCAAGGCAATACAATTAAGGAGCGGGAGAACATTGATGAGCAACAATGACATTACAAAGAAGCAATCAGGAAGCAGCAAGAGGCCAACAGAAGAGGAGGAGCAAACAAAGGCAGATGAAGCCAAGAATCAAGAAGTGATGCCAAGCAAGAGCACTGAGAAACTCAAAGAGAAGGACAACCAACCACACAGTTCAAAAGAAGTGACTCAGGGACAGCATCAAATAGGAAAGAGCATCACACCTCCACTGCCATATCCCCAGAGGTTCAACAAAGAGGCTAAGGACCAACATTTTCATAAGTTCCTTAAGACTTTCAAGAAACTGGAGATCAATATCCCCTTGGCTGAAGCACTTGAGCAAATGCCTCTATATGCCAAGTTTCTGAAGGAGCTTATCAATAAGAAAAGAAGTTGGCTTGAAAAGGAAACCGTGTTACTCACCGAGGAGTGCAGTGCTGTGATTCAAAGGGGCATTCCACCAAAACTCAAGGATCCAGGAAGTTATGTAGTCTCATGCACCATTGGCAGAATAGTTCTCAACAAAGCTCTCTGTGACCTTGGTGCCAGCATCAACTTAATGCCTCTCTCAATGATGAGAAAGCTTGCCATAGAAGAGCTTAAACCCACCAGGATGTCATTAGTCATGGCTGACAGATCAATCAAAACACCCAGTGGAATTGTGGAGAATCTGTTGGTAAAGGTTGGGGAGTTTATTTTCCCAGCAGATTTTGTGATTTTAGATACTGAAGAGGAAGGAAATAATTCAATCATTTTGGGAAGGCCATTTCTAGCCACAGCAAGGGCCATCATCGATGTAGAAAAAGGAGAAATAATCTTCAGGGTCCACAATGAACAAATGGTCATAAATGTTTTCAAGTCAATGCAACACATTCCTGAGCAAGAGGACTACGTGAGAGTGGATATGATAGAGAGTTTGGTGGAAGAAATGCTGGAAAGTCCTCAAACGCAAGAAGGAAATCAAGGGGCAACAGAGGAACAAGTAGCTGAGACTTCTATGAGCAAGATGACAAACAAGACAAGAAGGAAGAAGCACGAAAACAAGAACTGAAACCATTACCCACCCATCTCAAATATGCATTCCTTGGCACATCGGAAAGCTTCCCAGTGATCATTAATTCATCCCTGACAAAGAAGGAAGAAGGAGAACTTCTTGATGTACTCAAAGATCACAAAGATGCTTTAGGATGGACCATTAATGACCTGAAAGGCATCAGCCCTGCAGTGTGCATGCATAAGATCCTCTTGGAAGATAATTCCAAACCAGTGGTTCAACCTCAAAGAAGGCTAAATCCCATAATGAAGGAAGTTGTCCAGAAGGAAGTAATGAAGTTGTGGAATGCAGGGATAATCTTCCCAATATCTGACAGCCCATGGGTGAGCCCGGTTCAAGTTGTACCAAAGAAAGGAGGAATGACGGTCATCACTAATGAGAAGAATGAGTTGATCCCTACTAGAACAGTGACTGGGTGGAGAATGTGCATAGACTATAGAAGATTGAATGATGCCACCAGGAAGGACCATTTCCCTCTTCCATTCATTGATCAGATGCTGGAAAGGTTGGTCGGCCATGCCTATTATTGCTTTTTGGACGGATATTCTGGGTATAATCAAATCGTGGTAGATCCCAAGGACCAAGAGAAGACTGCCTTTACATGTCCATTTGGAGTCTTCGCATACCGGAGGATGCCCTTTGGGCTTTGCAACGCCCCTGCCACATTTCAAAGGTGTATGCTCTCCATTTTCTCTGATATGGTCGAAAAAATTTCTAGAGGTTTTCATGGATGACTTCTCTGTTTTTGGTGATAATTTCAATGCGTGCCTAAACCATTTAACCCTTGTCTTGAAACGGTGCCAAGAAACTAATCTGGTTTTGAACTGGGAGAAATGCCATTTCATGGTACCCGAAGGGATTGTTCTTGGCCATAAAGTTTCAAGAAAAGGGATAGAGGTTGATAAGGCAAAGGTTGAGATCATAGAAAAACTCCCTCCACCAATTAATGTGAAATCTGTTAGAAGTTTCTTGGGGCATGCCGGATTTTACAGAAGGTTTATCAAGGATTTTTCAAAAATAGCCAAACCTTTGAGTAATCTGTTAATGCTTGATAATCCTTTTGTTTTTGATGAAAACTGCCAGCATGCCTTTGAGACTTTAAAAAATAGACTCACAACAGCACCAATCATCACACCTCCAGATTGGGAATTACCCTTTGAACTCATGTGTGATGCAAGTGACCTTGCAATTGGTGCTGTACTTGGGCAAAAGAAGGGAAACTTATATCATGTCATATATTATGCAAGTAAAGTGTTGAATGAGGCCCAAAAAAATTACACCACAACAGAGAAGGAGTTGCTAGCTGTAGTTTATGCATTTGATAAGTTTAGATCATACTTGATAGGATCCAAAGTTGTGGTTTATACTGACCATGCTGCACTTAAGTATTTGATGTCAAAGCAGGATGCTAAACCAAGACTTATCAGGTGGATATTGCTCCTACAAGAGTTTGACATTGAGGTAAGAGACAGGAAGGGCACTGAAAACCGGGTTGCTGACCATTTATCGAGGCTACCACATGAGACAATTCAAAAAGCCTTTCAGCCCGTAAATGAAAGCTTCCCAGACGAGCACTTGTTACAGATCCATCAGGCACCTTGGTTTGCTGACATAGCAAACTACAAAGTGGGAAGGAAGATACCTCAAGAGTTCTCTAAGCAACAAGTGAAGAAGTTAATCAACGAAGCAAGGAAATTTTCATGGGATGAACCCTTCTTGTTCAAAAGATGTTCTGATGGGGTAATTAGAAGGTGTGTTCCCGAGAGTGAAATGAGGGACATCTTGTGGCATTGTCATGGATCAGCTTATGGTGGACACTTCGGCCCAGAAAAAACAGCTGCAAAGATACTACAGAGTGGCTTCTATTGGCCAACTATCTTCAAGGATGCCAGAGAATATGTTCACCAATGTAATGAATGCCAGAAAGCAGGAAGACTAACAAGAAAGAATGAGATGCCTCAAAACTTCATCTTGGAATTGGAATTGTTTGATCTATGGGAAATTGATTTCATGGGACCTTTTCCCCCTTCCTATTCTTTCAGATATATCTTAGTAGCAGTGGAGTACGTCTCAAAGTGTGTAGAAGCCATAGCCACAACCACCTGTGATGCACAGATTGTCCTCCAATTCCTTAAAAGGCACATTTTCACAAGATATGGAGTGCCCAAGGGTTTTGTTAGTGATGGTGGTAGTCACTTTTGCAACAAACAGATGGAGAAACTCCTCCACAAATATGGAGTAATCCATAAAGTAGCCACACCTTACCACCATCAGACTAACGACCAGGCTGAACTAGAAAATAGGGAATTAAAGAAGATCCTAGAGAAAACAGTGGGAATCATAAGAAAAGATTGGGCTAGAAAGCTAGAGGATGCATTGTGGGCATACAGGACAGCTTTTAAAACTCCTATTGGCAAGTCACCTTTTCAACTATTGTATGGCAAATCCTGCCACCTCCCTGTAGAGCTTGAACATAGAGCTTTTGGGCCACTAAACTCCTCAACCTTGATCCCCAAGCTGCAGGAGAGAAAAGGTTGTTACAACTAAATGAGTTAGATGAATTCAGGCTAGAAGCTTATGAAAGTGCTAAGATATACAAGGAAAGAGCTAAGAGGTGGCATGACAAGAAGATCACAAAGAAGGAATTCAAGCCAGGACAGCAAGTGCTCCTGTATAATTCAAGGTTTAAGATTTTCCCTGGCAAACTGAAGTCTAAGTGGACTGGCCCATACTTGGTGACAAAGGTTTTTCCTTATGGGAGTATTGAACTGCTAGATGAAGCAACAAAGAATCAATTCACAGCAAATGGTCACAGAGCAAAACTGTACTTGGGAGGACAATGGGATAAGGAAAAAGAGGTCCAGAACCTACAGCATTCTTGAAAAGAATTAAAGGATGTCAAGCTAGTGACAATAAAAGAGCGCTTGTTGGGAGGCAACCCAACCTGAGGTAGTTTTCTTTTCATAGCTTTTTCAATAAAAATGTTGAATAATTGATATGTATTGCAAGGGGCTAAGTTTGGTGTTGCACACCAAAAACAACTTAAGGGAGAATGTAGGATTCTAAGTTTGGTGTTCCACCAAAACCTCATTCAAAAACACATTCTGACTTCCTGCACATTGCTAGTTCCAAGCAATCAAACAGATTATTCAACCACCTAACTGCTTTTTAGTCTTAACTTCATAACCGTCAGCAAGGACACAAGATTTTGCCTAGAGTCAACCTGTTGTATCAGGAAAAGTGGCAAGAAATTAAGTTTGGTGTTCCCACACCAAATTAAATCCACAAGCTACATTCAATTCATGCATAAGGGCTTGAGAAGCAAGCAACTTTTGAGAATTGTGCAGGGAATTCACCACCATTTGAGGACGCTATGCATCATAACTCAAAAGGGCACAACAGAAGGGAGGACAAAGGAACTGCAAACCAATAGGTCGTATTTACACTTAACTCTTGCTGTTGAAAAATGTTTTGACTTGTGTTTTGTTAAAGTGTTCATCTAATACAAGTAGAATCACTTCTAATATAAGTAAGCTAGTCTATGTGTGTGCTTGTGTGTTTACTTCCACTTAACTAAAAGCATGTTCTGTCCCCTACATCTTTAATTCAAAAAAAGAAATGTTTGAAGGTGAAGTGAAATAGTTCTCTTTTAGATAGAAGTATAATAAAAGTAAGTGGTGGTATGTGTGTGTGATTGTTTAATAACTCACTTTTAGTGAATAAAAGAACTAGGATGTCTCCTTCTAAGTATAAAGTGGCCTACTGTCTATGAATCTCAATCAAATAAAGATCCTTGGTTAGAAAGAAAAACAAAAAGAAAGAAAAGAGGGGAGAAACAGAAATAGCCAAAGAATGGCAGTAGAACAAAAGAAAACAAAAAGAAACAAAGCTGGACACCAATAGTTTGAACCTTAGAATATATGCCTGTGGTGTCTTTGTACTAGGATCTGCTTGGATTAGTAAGCTCTTTGGAGTGCATCAACACTCGGTGACTTGGGTTAACTAACCCGGGATCATCAGCTGAAAGTCCACTATCAAGAGCAACCTAACTACAAGGCATTTAGTAACCCAAAGAAGTGCTGGGCATCAATGTTTTAAGAAGGAATGTGAGCCAAGTGTCTATAGTGAATAATGTGTCAAGCATAAAGAAAAGAAAATGAGCTTGCTACACATGACACTCAAATAAAGCTTATGAACAAAATTGTCACATAGATGAATTAATGCAATTTCATGAGGTTTTATGCTATAATTGTCACATATTATGAAGGAATGAATATCTCATGATTTTGAGCATAGCTTTGATGTGTTTGGTTATTAATGATAGGAGAAGAAAGCTTGGAGAAAGGTTAAAGCAAGAAGGAATGGCTAAGAGGAAGAGAGGACAAAAAGTTTGAGCAAAAGTTTGCCTCAAACTTTAGCTCAAACTGTTGGAAAAAGTGAAAATGAACCAGGGAGCAAAAAGCTTGACCAAAAGTTTGCCTCAAACTTTTGCGCAAACTTTTGGGAGAAAAGCTTGAGCCAACGTTTGCCTCAAACTTTTGGGCAAACGTTGGCATCACAAATCAACACCCCGAGAGCAAAAGTTTGCGCCAACGTTTGCCTCAAACTTTTGGGCAAACGTTAGCGCCATGAACAACACACCGTGGAGAGCAAAAGTTTGCGCCAACGTTTGCCTCAAAATTTTTGGCAAACGTTGGCGCCATGAGTATGCAAGGGGGAGCCAACGTTTGAGCAAAAATTTGACCCCAAACTTTGGCGCAAACGTTGGTAGCAGCAAGATAAGCCATCTGGTGTAAAAAGTTTGAGTAAAAGTTTGCCTCAAACTTTTACTCAAACTTTTACTCAAGCTTTTATAATTTGCAACCCGGTTCACATTGGTTCTTTCTCCAACTCCAAGAGCGATCAACCAAGGCCTTTTTCAACCCAATTCCATCAAGAGCAAAAGGCCCAACTCAAGGCTTGAAGACCATTTGAAGAAAGTGTATAAATAGAATAGGATTTAAGTTTTTCAGAGAGCTTTCCCTTTAGTTTTCATAGAGAGTTTTCGGAGAGCTTTTCGATTGGAGTGAATTTTAATTTCTAAGTCTTGGGGGAAGGAGAATTGAATTCCCTTCCTCTCAGTTTTCTTGCTTTCAATTTCAATTACAATTGTCTTGGATCTTGGGTTGGAGAATTGAAGGAATTCTGTTTCAATCTCATCCTGAGATCTCTCTGTTTCATTTTACTGCATAATTGAATTTCCGTTTCTGTTAATTGCTTCTTCTTCTACTTTCTTTGCAATTTACAATTCCTCATTTCCTTTGCAATTGTTTTTGTTGGATCTAGGAAGGCATTGAGATCTAGACTCGGTTATCTAGTCTCTTGGGTCCTGAGATCTGAATTCCAATTTTACATTCTCTGTTTAATGCTTTTCAATCTCATTTACATTTCTGTTTTTAGATCCGATTCAGTCCAAGTCATTTTCTACTCCTCTGTTTGTTGAATTTTACTTTTCCTTGTTTAATTTCTGCAAATCCAATTCCCAATTCCCTTTATAATTCAAGCCATTTACATTTCTTGCAATTTAAGATTCTGCAATTTACATTTCTTGCGTTCTAAGTTTCTGCCATTTAATTTCTTGTTCTTTAAGATTCAGCACTTTAAATTTCAGTTCTCTTTAATTTCATGCAATTTACCCATTCCCTTTACTTTCCATGCAATTTAAATTCTGTTAATCACAAATCATTCAACCAAATCTTGATTCGCTTGACTAAATCAACCACTAAACTAAAATTGCTCAATCCTTCAATCCCTGTGGGATCGACCTCATTTCCGTGAGTTATTATTACTTGATGCGACCCGGTGCACTTGCCGGTGAGTTTTGTGTCGGATCGTTTTCCGCACATCACTTATGTTTATCTATGTTTGTGTCTTATGATCATTAGTGTCTTAGTGTCTATGCCTTAAAGTTATGAATGTCCTATGAATCCATCACCTCTCTTAAATGAAAAATGTTCTTAATTGAAAAAGAGAAGAATTGTATGAATTTTAAATTTTATAACAGATTAATTATTTTGATGTGGTGGCAATACTTTTGTTTTCTGAATGTATGCTTAAACAGTGCATATATCTTTTGAATTTGTGGTTCATGAATGATGGCTCTTGAAAGAATAATGAAAAAGGAGACATGTTACTGAGGATCTGAAAAATCATAAAAATGATTCTTGAAGCAAGAAAAAGCAGTGAAAAAAAAAAGAAAAGAAGCGAAAAAAAAAGAGAAAAAAAGGAAAAAAAAGAAGAAGGAGAAAGAGAAAAAGAAAGAAAAAGAAAGAAATAAAGTTGTGATCCAAGGCAAAAAGAGTGTGCTTAAGAACCCTGGACACCTCTAATTGGGGACTCTAGCAAAGCTGAGTCACAATCTGAAAAGGTTCACCCAATTATGTGTTTGTGGCATGTATGTATCCGATGGTAATACTGGAAGACAAAGTGCTTTGGGCCACGGCCAAGACTCATAAAGTAGCTGTGTTCAAGAACCATCATACTTAACTAGGAGAATCAATAACACTATCTGGATTATGAGTTCCTATAGAAGCCAATCATTCTGAATTTCAAAGGATAGAGTGAGATGCCAAAACTGTTCAGAGGCAAAAAGCTAAAAGCCCCGCTCATCTAATTAATACTGATCTTCATAGATGTTTTTGGAATTCATTGCATATTCTCTTCTCTTTATCTTAGTTGATTTTCAGTTGCTTGGGGACAAGCAACAATTTAAGTTTGGTGTTGTGATGAGCGGATAATTTGTACGCTTTTTGGCATTATTTTTAGTATGTTTCTAGTAGGATTTAGTTGGTTTTTAGTATATTTTTATTAGTTTTTAGTTAAAATTCACTTTTCTGGACTTTATTATGAGTTTGTGTGTTTTTCTGTGATTTCAGGTATTTTCTGGCTGAAATTGAGGGACCTGAGCAAAAATCTGATTCAGAGACTAAAAAGGACTGCAGATGCTGTTGGATTCTGACCTCCCTGCACTCAAAGTGGATTTTCTGGAGCTACAGAGACCCAATTGGCGCGCTCTCAACGGCGTTGGAAAGTAGACATCCTGGGCTTTCCAGCAATGTATAATAGTCCATACTTTGCCCGAGATTTGATGGCCCAAACCGGCGTTCCAAATCAGCTCAAGAATGCCCGGCGTTAAACGCCGGAACTGGCACAAGAATGGGAGTTAAACGCCCAAACTGGCACAAAAGCTGGCGTTTAACTCCAAGAGAAGTCTCTACACGAAAATGCTTCAATGCTCAGCCCAAGCACACACCAAGTGGGCCCGGAACTGGATTTTTCTGTCATTTACTCATTTCTGTAAACCTTAGGCTACTAGTTCTTTATAAATAAGACCTTTTGCTATTGTATTTTCATCTGGGTAGCTATCTTTGAGTAGTTTCATGCTATCTTAGATCATTGAGAGGCTGGCCATTCGGCCATGCCTAGACCTTGTTCTTATGTATTTTCAACGGTGGAGTTTCTACACACCAAAGATTAAGGTGTGGAGCTCTGCTGTACCTCGAGTATTAATGCAATTACTATTGTTCTTCTATTCTATTCAGCTTGTTCTTATTCCAAGATATTCATTCGCACTCAAGAACTTGATGAATGTGATGATTATGTGATGCTCATCATCATTCTCACTTATGAATGCGTGCCTAACAACCACTCCCGTTCTACAAGCAAACAAGGCTTGAATATTTATCTCTTGGATTCTTTAATCGGAATCTTCGTGGTATAAGCTAGAATTGATGGCGGCATTCAAGAGAATCCGGAAGGTCTAAACCTTGTCTGTGGTATTCTGAGTAAGATTCAATGATTGAATGACTGTGACGAGCTTCAAACTCGCGATTGTGGGGCGTTAGTGACAGACGCAAAAGAATCACTGGATTCTATTCCGACATGATCGAGAACCGACAGCTGAATAGCCGTGCCGTGACAGGGTGCGTTGAACATTTTCACTGAGAGGACGGGACTGTAGCCATTGACAACGGTGATGCCCAACATACAGCTTGCCATGGAAAGGAGTAAGAAGGATTGGATGAAGACAGTAGGAAAGCAGAGAGACAGAAGGGACAAAGCATCTCCATACGCTTATCTGAAATTCTCACCAATGAATTACATAAGTATCTCTATCTTTATCTTTATGCTTTATTCATATATCATCCATAACCATTTGAGTTTGCCTGACTAAGATTTACAAGGTGACCATAGCTTGCTTCATACCAACAATCTCCGTGGGATCGACCCTTACTCGCGTAAGGTTTATTACTTGGACGACCCAGTGCACTTGCTGGTTAGTTGTGCGAAGTTGTGTTTATACCATGGTATTGAGCACCAAGTTTTTGGATTCATTACCGGGGATTATTCGAGTTGTGAAAAGTAGTGATCACAATTTTGTGCATCAAGTTTTTGGCGCCGTTGCCGGGGATTGTTTTGAGTATGGACAACTGACTGTTCATCTTGTTGCTTAGATTAGGTATTTATCTTCAGAGTTCTTAAGAATGAATTCTAGTGTTTCAAGGTGATGTTCTTATCATCACCAAAGCTGATTGATTCTCATCAATTTAGCTCTTGAATGAGATCCAAGGCAAAAAGAGTGTGCTTAAGAACCCTGGACACCTCTAATTGGGGACTCTAGCAAAGCTGAGTCACAATCTGAAAAGGTTCACCCAATTATGTGTCTGTGGCATGTATGTATCCGGTGATAATACTGGAAGACAAAGTGCTTTGGGCCACGGCCAAGACTCATAAAGTAGCTGTGTTCAAGTATCATCATACTTAACTAGGAGAATCAATAACACTATCTAGATTCTGAGTTCCTATAGAAGCCAATCATTCTGAATTTCAAAGGATAGAGTGAGATGCCAAAACTGTTCAGAGGCAAAAAGCTAAAAGCCCCGCTCATCTAATTAATACTGATCTTCATAGATGTTTTTGGAATTCATTGCATATTCTCTTCTCTTTATCTTAGTTGATTTTCAGTTGCTTGGGGACAAGCAACAATTTAAGTTTGGTGTTGTGATGAGCGGATAATTTGTACGCTTTTTGGCATTGTTTTTAGTATGTTTCTAGTAGGATTTAGTTGGTTTTTAGTATATTTTTATTAGTTTTTAGTTAAAATTAACTTTTCTGGACTTTACTATGAGTTTGTGTGTTTTTCTGTGATTTCAGGTATTTTCTGGCTGAAATTGAGGGACCTAAGCAAAAATCTGATTCAGAGACTAAAAAGGACTGCAGATGCTGTTGGATTCTGACCTCCCTGCACTCGAAGTGGATTTTCTGGAGCTACAGAAGCCCAATTGGAGCGCTCTCAACGGCGTTGGAAAGTAGACATTTTGGGCTTTCCAGCAATGTATAATAGTCCATACTTTGCCCGAGATTTGATGGCCCAAACCGGCGTTCCAAATCAGCTCAAGAATGCCCGGCGTTAAACGCCGGAACTGGCACAAGAATGGGAGTTAAACGCCCAAACTGGCACAAAAGCTGGCGTTTAACTCCAAGAGAAGTCTCTACACGAAAATACTTCAATGCTCAGCCCAAGCACACACCAAGTGGGCCCGGAAGTGGATTTTTCTGTCATTTACTCATTTCTGTAAACCTTAGGCTACTAGTTCTTTATAAATAAGACCTTTTGCTAATGTATTTTCATCTGGGTAGCTATCTTTGAGTAGTTTTATGCTATCTTAGATCATTGGGAGGCTGGCCATTCGGCCATGCCTAGACCTTGTTCTTATGTATTTTCAACGGTGGAGTTTCTACACACCATAGATTAAGGTGTGGAGCTCTGCTGTACCTCGAGTATTAATGCAATTACTATTGTTCTTCTATTCAATTCAGCTTGTTCTTATTCCAAGATATTCATTCGCACTCAAGAACTTGATGAATGTGATGATTATGTGACGCTCATCATCATTCTCACTTATGACCGCGTGCCTAACAACCACTCCCGTTCTACAAGCAAACAAGGCTTGAATGTTTATCTCTTGGATTCTTTAATCGGAATCTTCGTGGTATAAGCTAGAATTGATGGCGGCATTCAAGAGAATCCGGAAGGTCTAAACCTTGTCTGTGGCATTCTGAGTAGGATTCAATGATTGAATGACTGTGACGAGCTTCAAACTCGCGACTGTGGGGCGTTAGTGACAGACGCAAAAGAATCACTGGATTCTATTCTGACATGATCGAGAACTGACAGCTGAATAGCCGTGCCGTGACAGGCTGCGTTGAACATTTTCACTGAGAGGACGGGACTGTAGCCATTGACAACGGTGATGCCCAACATACAGCTTGCCATGGAAAGGAGTAAGAAGGATTGGATGAAGACAGTAGGAAAGCAGAGAGACGGAACGGACAAAGCATCTCCATACGCTTATCTGAAATTCTCACCAATGAATTACATAAGTATCTCTATCTTTATCTTTATGCTTTATTCATATATCATCCATAACCATTTGAGTCTGCCTGACTAAGATTTACAAGGTGACCATAGCTTGCTTCATACCAACAATCTCCGTGGGATCGACCCTTACTCGCGTAAGGTTTATTACTTGGACGACCCAGTGCACTTGCTGGTTAGTTGTGTGAAGTTGTGTTTATACCATGGTATTGAGCACCAAGTTTTTGGATTCATTACCGGGGATTATTCGAGTTGTGAAAAGTAGTGATCACAATTTCGTGCACCAGATTGCCTCGTGGTTATCGTTTGTAGCTTGGATCCTCTGTAATTGTGTGGATCCGACTTGTTTTCTCATTTTTGTAGGTATTTTTGGTGTTTCTCCAACTGATTTCTTTGCGTTGATTCCCTTTATTTATGTAATCCTCTTTCCTGGACCTTCGTCAGGTCTCTTTCAGGGATTACTTTTGTTCGTAGGAGTCCGACTTCGTTTATGTCGGTCTCTTCTGAGTTATATCTGTAATCCTCTTTCTTGGATCTTTATCAGATCTCTTTCGGGGACTACTTGTATAACTTTTTAGTGGTAGGAGTCCGACTTCGTTATGTCGGTCCCTTTTAAGTTATAGCGTAATCCTCTTTCTTGGATCTTTATCAGATCTCTTTCAGGGATTACTTGTATAACTTTTCAGTAGCAGGGTTCCAACTTCGTTATGTCGGTCTCCTTTAAGTTATAGCGTAATCCTCTTTCTCGACCCAAGCTCCCTTTGCTTCTTGTAGCCTCCGCTTTAGTTCGGCCAACATGACTTTGTTGGCCGCTTCGGCTTGTCCATTGGCTTGGGGATGTTCGATAGAGGTGAACTGGTGTTTTATGTTCAAGTCGGCCACCAATTTTCTGAAGCCTGCCTCTGTAAATTGGGTACTGTTGTCCGTGGTGATGGAGTATGGTACCCCAAACCTCGTAATAATGTTCCTATATAGGAATTTTTGACTTCTTTGAGCGGTGGCGTTGGCTAGGGGTTCTGCCTGGATCCATTTTGTGAAATAGTCTACTCCTACTATGTGGAATTTTACTTGTCCCGATCCCTGTGGGAAGGGTCCGAGAAGGTCGAGTCCCCATTTCGCAAATGGCCAGGGTGAGGTCACGCTGATGAGCTTTTCTGGTGGGGCAATGTGAAAATTGGCATGCTTCTGGCATGGTGGGCATGTCCTCACAAATTCTGTAGCCTCCTTTTGTAGAGTTGGCCAATAAAATCCCGCCCGGAGTATCTTTTTGGTGAGAGCTTGCGCTCCGAGATGATTACCACAAATGCCGCTGTGCACTTCCTCCAAGACTTCCTTTGTGTTGGAAGTCGGTATGCATTTTAGTAAAGGTGTTGATATCCCTCTTTTGTATAGTGTATTGTTTATGATAGTGTAGTACTGTGCCTCCCTTTTCAGCCTCTTTGCCTCCTTTTCATCTGTAGGGAGTGCTTCTATTTTGAGGTAGTTTATTATGGGGGTCATCCATCCTTGATCCCGACCTATTATGGCTAGAAATTTTTCTTCTTCCGCTATTGACGGGTTCTGTAGTATCTCCTGGATGAGGCTTCTATTGTTGCCCCCTGGTTTGGTTCTGGCTAATTTTGAAAGGGCGTCAGCTCGGGCATTCTGCCTGGTTGTTCGAGACCGGGAATCCGAATTTAAGGGAGAGCTCAAGTTGAGTTCCTAGGTTGTTTTCGATTATCACGCCCGCACCGCTTCCTGTTTTATTCGAGGATCCGTCCACGTATATGTTCCATTCTATGGGGATTTCCGGGGTGTCTGTGAATTCTGCTATGAAGTTGGCCAGGTGTTGTGATTTGATGGCTGTCCGTGCCTCGTATTGGAGGTCGAACTCAGACAACTCAATTGCCCATTGTAGGATTCTTCCTGCTAGATCTGTTTTCTGCAATATCCCTTTTATGGGTTGGTTGGTCCGAACTTTAATGGTATGCTCTTGGAAATATGGGCGAAGCCGCCGGGATGTGAGGATCAGAACGTAGGCAAACTTTTCTATTTTCTGGTAGTTCAGCTCAGATCCCTGTAGCGCTTTACTGATGAAGTAGACGGGTTTTTGCCCATGTTCGTCTTCTCTGACTAGTGCTGAGGCTATTGCTCGGCTCTCTACTGCGAGATATAATATGAGCGGTTCTCCTTCTCGTGGCCGAGATAGGATAGGTGGCCGTCCTAAGAACTCTTTGAAGTCTCGGAAGGCTTGCTCACATTCTGTCGTCCATTCGAACTGTTTTCCCTTTCTTAAAGTAGCATAGAAGGGAAGAGATCTTATCGCAGCTCCTGCTAAGAATCGGGATAGAGCGGCCAGCCTCCCGTTGAGTTGTTGTACTTCTTTGACACAAGTTGGGCTCTTCATGTTGAGTATCACTTGACACTTGTCTGGATTTGCTTCAATCCACCTTTGTGTGAGCATGAAGCCCAAGAATTTTCCTGCTTCTACTGCGAAGGTGCATTTTGCGGGATTGAGCCGCATGTCGTGTTTCCTGATAGTGTAAAACACTTGAGCTAGGTCGGATAATAGTGTATCTTCGCTTTGTGTCTTTATCAACATGTCGTCTACATAAACTTCCATGGTTTTCCCGATGTGATCTGAGAAAACTTTATTCATTAGCCTTTGATAAGTAGCTCCTGCCTTCTTGAGACCGAAAGGCATCACGATGTAACAATAGTTTGCTTTCGGCGTTAGGAACGAGGTCTTTTCTTGATCTGGCGGATACATGGGGATTTGGTTGTACCCTGAATACGCGTCCATGAATGAGAGATACTTATATCCTGATGAAGCATCTACTAGAGCGTGATGCTTGGGAGTGGGTAAGGGTCTTTTGGGCAGGCTTTGTTGAGGTCGATGTAGTCGGTGCACATTCGCCACTTCCCATTTGACTTTTTCACCAAGACGACGTTTGCTAGCCATAGTGGGTATTTGACTTCCCTTATGAACCCGGCCTCTAGTAGCGCCTGTACTTGTTCTTCTACAACTTGAGCTCGTTCTGGTCCGAGTTTTCTTCATCTTTGTTGTACCGGCCGGGATCCCGGGTAGAATGCCAATTTGTGGCTCATTAGTTCGGGATCAATGCATGGCATGTCGGCAGCTTTCCATGCAAAGAGATCAACATTATCTCGTAGGAACCGTATTAGTGATTCCTTTGTGTCTCCTTTCAGGATCGTGCCAATATTGGTTGTTTTATCCAAGGTGTCTCCGATCTGGACTCTTTCTACTTCTCCTTCGGGTCGTGGTCGGAATTCTTCTCGCCTCTGAACTCCACCGAGCTCGATTGTGTGGAACTCTCCTCCTTCACCTCGGAGGTTTAGGCTTTCCTTATAACAGCGACGTGCCATCTTTTGATCTGCCTTCATTGTAGCTATCCCTTCCGCAGTTGGGAATTTCAAACATAGATGTGGAGTTGAAACTATTGCGCCGAGTTGATTTAACGTTGTCTGACCTATTAAGGCATTGTAGGCTGAGCTTACGTCGACCACACTGTAGTCGATCTTGAGTGTTCTGGATTGGTTCCCCTTCCTGAAGGTTGTATGCAGCGATACGTATCCAAGCGGTTGAACTGGGGCATCCCCTAGTCCAAACAGGCTGTTCGGGTACGCTCTTAGCTCTTTTTCTTCTAGGCCGAGTTTGTCGAAGGCGGTTTTGAATAAGATTTCGGCAGAGCTTCCCTGGTCAATTAGTGTACGGTGAAGGTTGGCGTTTGCCAGTATGATCGTAATGAACATGGGGTCGTCGTGTCCTGAGATGATTCCGGATGCGTCTTCCTTGGTAAACGTGATTGCGGGGATGTCTGGGGCTTTCTTTTTTCCTTCGACGTGGTACACCTCTTTGAGGTGTCGCTTGCGAGATGATTTGGAGATCCCTCCTCCAGCAAATCCGCCGTGTATTACGTGAACGTGTCTTTCCGGTGTGCGAGGTGATCGTTCAGATCGTCCAACATCCTCACCCCTTCTTCTTTTTCTTGGTTCGTCAACCCGATTAGCCAAAAACCGATCTAGTTTTCCTTCTCTTACTAGTTTTTCTATGACGTTTTTCAAATCGAAGCATTCATTGGTGGGATGCCCTTGAAGTCGGTGATATTCACAGTATTCATTCCGATTTCTTCCTCCTCTTTTGCCTTTAAGTGGCCGAGCTGGAGGGATTTTCTCTGTATGACAGACTTCTTTGTAAACATCTACCAAGGATACCCTAAGAGGAGTATAGTTATGATACTTTTTGATTTTCTCTTCGGAGCGATCCTCCTTTTTCTTGGATTCTTTATCTCGGTAGGCAGAACCGAACCTTGAGGCTTCGCCAAGTCAAGAATTTTCCTCCATGTTGATGTATTTCTGTGCCCGTTCTTGTACTTCATCTAAGGATGTCGGGTATCTCTTTGATATAGATTGGCTAAATGGTCCTTCTCGTAGGCCATTTATGAGGCCCATAATGGCAGCTTCTGTTGGAAGACTTTGTATGTCCATGCATGTTTTGTTGAATCTTTCCATATAGTTGCGAAGGCTCTCCCGATCTCCTTGCTTAATCCCTAGTAGGCTAGGTGCGTGTTTGGCTTTGTCCTTTTGTATGGAGAATCGGGCCAGGAACTAGTTGGCCAGGTCGTCGAAATTCAAGATGGATTTTGGAGGTAGGTTATCGAACCATTTAATGGCTGTCTTGGTGAGAGTTGTTGGAAAGGCTTTGCAGCGAACTGCATCTGAGGCATCAGTGAGGTACATTCTACTTCTGAAGTTGCTGAGACGATGGTTGGGGTCCGAGGTGCCGTCATATAGAGTCATATCCAGAAGCTTGAAATCTTTCGGAATTTTGGTTTTCATAATTTCTCTGGTGAATGGATCTTGATCTTTCTGAGAGCTATCTTCTGTGGATGGTCGAGTAGCTTTAGTTTTGAGATCAGCTTCGAGTTTTATAAGCTTATCTTCTAATTCTCGGCGCCGCCTTATCTCCCGGCGTAGATCTTCTTCTTTTTCACGTCGATGTTGGGCTTCTTTCTCAAGTTGCTCCAATCGATTTTGAAGTGCTTCTATTACTCCTGGATTTGATGAATTTTTGTCTCCGTTGGTTTCTGGAGTATCTTTGAGTATCGTGTCCGCATTTTTATGCGGCGTTCTGTCTTCCAAACCTGAATCATGGTCGTTGTCATGGTCATCCGCCATGTTAATGGGATGACTTCCAGGCTCCCCAGCAACGGCGCCAATGTTCCGTGGGTTACCTGAAACTGTAGGTTGATCTCGGATGAGATCTTCAGTGTTGGTCGGAGCCGACGTGTCCGGCAGATGTACGGCGGCCGGAGCTGGTGTGTCTGACTTGTTGGACTTGGTGGTGGTGTTGATCCTTCGTCCCCGGAGGGTGGGGGGTACCTGCAAGGGACTCCGATGCTTAAGTTAGCAAGGGTATTAAGCAGGTATTGAGTAGAATCAGAGTATGAGTTATACCTGGGTGCTCCAGTGTATTTATAATGGTGAGATGTGGCCTCCTGTGGATAAGATAAGTTAGTTATCTTATCTTATCTTTATCTTATCTTTAAGTGAGGTCATCTTTAAGGGAACCACCTTTATCTCTATGGGCTTGGGCTGCCCTTGGATTTTGGGACGTGTCCCTCTTATTTGGGCCCTTTGTTTGGGCTTTCCTGTGATTTGTCCGAGCTCTTTAAGAAGAGGTCGGGTTGTCCTGACCTGAAGAGGTCGGTCGCTTTGTCTGTAGAACATCCTGGATCGGACAACTCAATCCTTTGTTTGGGCTTTCTTGTGATTTGTCTGACTTCTTCTTGTCGGTCCAAGCTGTTGCTTTTGTTGGTCCGACTTCTTCTTGTCGGTCCATATGTAGCTCTCGTTTGGTTCGATTATTGTCGGTTTCTTCTGAGTTATGTCTGTAATCCTCTTTCTTGGATCTTGTTCAAGTCTCTTTCAGGGATTACTTTTATAACTTTTGTCGCTTGGGCCGACTTTGTCATGTCGGGTCCTCCTAAGTTATTTTTGTAATCCTTTTTCTTGGACTTTGTTCAAGTCTCTTTCAGGGATTACTTTTATAACTTTTGTCATTTGGGCCGACTTTGTCATGTCGGGCTCTTCTAAGTTATATATGTAATCCTCTTTTTTGGACCTTGTTTATGTCTCTTTCAGGGATTACTTTTATAACTTGTTTTGTAGGAGACCGACTTCGTTAGGTCGATCTTTTCTAAGTTATTTTTGTAATCTTCTTTCTTGGACCTTTGTTAGGTCTCTTTCAGGGATTACTTTTATAACTTGTCTTGTAGGAGACCGACTTCGTTAGGTCGATCTCTTCTAAGTTATAGCAATTCCTCTTTAATAGGGTTGGCCAGACCTCTTTCCAAGGATTTGCTGATAACATGGGTTGACTTGGTCCGACTTTTTAGTGTCGGCCAGTCTTTTTAAGTTATTATATAGCAATCCATAAGACCTCGTCAGGTACTATTCATACCCTGGGTCGAGCTATCCGACCCGAGATGATTGGAGATAAAGCGACCGACCTCTTCAGGTCAGACTATCCGATCTCTTCTTAAAGAGCTCGGCCAAACCGACAGAAGAGCCCAGTAATGGGCCCAAATAGAGGAGCACGACCCAAATCCTAAGGCGGCCTAAGCCTATAGAGATAAAGTAGGTTCCGTTGAAAGATACGCTGACCTCAACTCAAAGCTAAAGGTAAAGATAAGATAACTAACTTATCTTATCCAAAGGTCACGTCTTACCATTATAAATACACTGGAGCACCCAGGTATAACTCATACTCTGATTCTATATAAACCTGCTTAATACCCTTGCTAACTTAAGCATCGGAGTCCCTTGCAGGTACCCCCCACCCTTCGGTGACAAAGGATCAGCAGCACATTCAGTCCAACAAGTTGGACGCACCAGCTCTGGCCGCTATTCACCAGCCGGACACATCGGTTTCGACCAGCACAGAAGATCTCGTCCGAGATTGACCTACAGTTTCAGGTAACCCTCGGAACATTGGCGTCGTTGCTGGGGAACCTGGAAGTCATCCCATCACCATGGCGGACGACCATGACAACGACCACGATTCAGGTCTGGAGGATCGGACACCGCACAAAAACGCGGATGTCACGTTACAAAACATTATGGAAACCAACAAAGACAAAGACTCACCAAATTCAGGGGCAATAGAAGCACTCCTGGATCGCCTAAAACAACTGGAAAAAAAACCCAACAACAACGGGAAATTGGAAGAGATCTCCAAAGAGAGGTGCGACGACGTCGGGAGTTGGAAGAAAAACTACAACAATTGGAAGCCGATCTCAAATCAAAAGCCCCCCGAGCTTGTTCATACCCTGGGTCGAGCTGTCCGACCCGGGATGTTCTACAGACAAAGCGACCGACCTCTTCAGGTCAGGACAACCCGACCTCTTCTCAAAAGAGCTCGGACAAGTCACAGAAAAGCCCAAAAAAAGGGCCCAAGTAGAGGAACACGTCCCAAATCCTACGGCGGCCCAAAGCCTACAGAAAGAAGGGCGGTTCCCTTAAAGATAAAGATGACCTCACTTAAAGATAAAGATAAGATAACTAACTTATCTTATCCACATAAGGCCACATCTCACCAATATAAATACACTAGAGCACCCAAGTATAACTCATACTCTGATTCTACTCAATACCTGCTTAATACCTGATGAGCGGATAATTTGTATGCTTTTTGGCATTGTTTTTAGTATGTTTTTAGTATCTTTTAGTTAGTTTTTAGTATATTTTTATTAGTTTTTAATTAAAATTCACTTTTCTGGACTTTACTATGAGTTTGTGTGTTTTTCTGTGATTTCAGGTATTTTCTGACTGAAATTGAGGGTCCTGAGCAAAAATCTGATCCAGAGACTGAAAAGGACTGCAGATGCTGTTGGATTCTGACCTCCCTGCGCTCGAAGTGGATTTGCTGGAGCTACAGAAGCCCAATTTGCGCGCTCTCAACGGCGTTGGAAAGTAGACATCCTGGGCTTTCCAGCAATATATAATAGTCCATACTTTGTCCAAGATTTGATGGCCCAAACCCGCGTAGCAATCCGGCCTCAGAAATTCCAGCGTTAAACGCCGGAACTGGATTAAAAGTTGGAGTTAAACGCCCAAACTGGCATGAGAACTGGCGTTTAACTCCAGAAAACGTCTCTACACATAAAAGCTTCAATGCTCAGCCCAAGCACACACCAAGTGGGCCCGGAAGTGGATTTTTCTGTCATTTACTCATTTCTGTAAACCTTAGGATACTAGTTTACTACTTATAGGACCTTTTGACATTGTAATCAGAACCTTATGACCTCATAACATTTTGTACACGTTTCTTCCACAGTATGAGCCTCTAAACCCCATGGTTGGGGGTGAGGAGCTCTGCTGTGTCTTGATGGATTAATGCAATTACTACTGTTTCTTATTCAATCATGCTTGCTTCCGTTCTAAGATAACACTTGTTCTTAATCCGGATGAATGTGATGATCCGTGACAATCATCATCATTCTCAACTATGAACATATGCCTGACAACCACCTCTGTTCTATCTTAGATTGAGTAGTTATCTCTTGGGTTCTTTAATCGGAATCTTCGTGGTATAGGCAGGACCTGATGGCAGCATTCAAGAGAATCCGGAAGGTCTAAACCTTGTCTGTGGTATTCTGAGTAGGATTCAATGATTGAATGACTGTGATGTGCTTCAAACCTGTAACCTACTGGGCGTTAGTGACAGACGCAAAAGAGTGATTCTATTCCGGTAGGGGAGGGAACCAAACCGGTGATTGGCGGCACTGTGACAGAGTGCTTTGCATTAGCTTTCACTGCGCGGATGGGAGGTAGCTGCTGACAACAGTGAGACCCTACACGAGCTTGCCATGGAAGGAGACATGCGTGTTTGATGAAGAAGACAGTAGGAAAGCAGAGATTCAGAAGATGGAGCATCTCCAAACCTCAACCCATTCTCCATTACTGCAGTACAAGTAACCATTACATGTTCTTTTGCTTTTTACAATCAATCCTGATAATTTCTGATATCCTGACTAAGATTTACAAAATAACCATAGCTTGCTTCAAGCCGACAATCTCCGTGGGATCGACCCTTGCTCACGCAAGGTATTACTTGGACGACCCAGTGCACTTGCTGGTTAGTTGTGCGGGATTGCAAAAGTGTTATTGCAATTTCGTGCACCAAGTTTTTGGCGCCGTTGCCGGGGATTGTTCGAGTTTGGACAACTGACGGTTTATTTTGTTGCTTAGATTAGGATTTTTTTTTATTTTTGTTGGTTTAGAGTCTTTTTAGTTGAGTCTAGTTTCATATTCTAAGTTTGGTGTCAATTGCATGCGTTTGTTTTTCTTTTAAAATTTTCGTTCTTGCATGTTCTTAGCCCTTTTGATTCATAAAAGTTCTAAGTTTGGTGTCCTCTTTGTGTTTTTCCTTTAAAATTTTCGAAAAAAAATTAGTGTTTGATTTTCTAAAATTTTAAGTTTGGTGTCTTTTTGTGTTTTTCTCTTTCCTCTTTTTAAGAATCAAATCTTTTTCAAAAAAATTTTTCAATCATATCTTCTTAATTGCTGTTTTCAAAATCTTTTTCTTTACTAATTGATTCAGTTCCCAATTTGCTTTGATCTTATTCTATTCTTAATTTTCGAATTTTATTTTATTTTCCTTTTGTTTTATTTTATTTTATTTTAATTTTTCGGTTATTTCAAAAAAAAAAAATATAATAATAATAAAAAAATAAACAAAATTCATCTCTTTGCAATTATTCTCATTTCCCTTTTGTCTATTATGGACTTAAGTGGAATTAATCAGTCCAGAAGGACTCTGGGGTCCTATGCCAACCCCAGTACAGCTGCATATGGGAGTAGCATCTGTGTACCTCCCATCAAAGCAAGCAGCTTTGAGCTAAACCCTCAACTCATTATCATAGTGCAGCAAAATTGCCAGTATTCCGGTCTTCCAGAGGAAGAACCTACTGAGTTTCTGGCACAGTTCTTACAAATTGCTGACACAATACATGATAAAGAGGTAGATCAGGATGTCTACAGACTGTTACTGTTTCCATTTGCTATAAAAGATCAAGCAAAAAGGTGGTTAAATAACCAACCTACAGCAAGCATAAAGACATGGAAACAGTTATCAGAAAAATTCCTGAATCATTTTTACCCTCCAAAAAGGATGACACAGCTAAGGCTGGACATCCAAGGCTTTAAACAAGAGGATAATGAATCCCTTTATGATGCCTGGGAGAGGTATAGAGGTATGCTAAGAAAATGTCCCTCTGAAATGTTTTTAGAGTGGGTACAGTTAGACATTTTCTACTATGGGCTCACAGAAAAAGCTCAAATGTCTTTAGACCACTCAGCTGGTGGATCTATACACATGAGGAAGACAATTGAAGAAGCTCAAGAGCTTATAGACATTGTTGCTAGAAACCAATACTTATATTCTAGCAAGGAATTCGTTCCACAAGAAGAGGTCATGGCAGTAGTCACTGATCCTGATCCTCAAGAACAGATGAATGAGCTTAATCAACAACTACTCCTGATGACTGAACAGTTAGCAGAATTTAAAGAAATGCTCCATGATACTAAGGTTGCTAACAAGAGCATAGAACTGCAGTTGAATCAAGCAAAACAGCAAATATCTAAACAAATAACAGAAGAATGTCAAGCAGTTCAACTGAGGAGTGGGAAAACACTGAATGCCACTGCTCAAAAGAGCAAGAAGTCAATTAAGGAACAGTTGACAGAGGATGACCAAGCCACTGTTCAAAATCCCTCTGAGGACAGTAAGAGCCCAGAGAGGAATATTATTGGCGTTCAAACGCCAGAAAGGGGAGGAAAATTGGCGTTAAACGCCCATTCCTTGCCCAATATTGGCGTTCAAACGCCAGAACAGGGAGGAAAGCTGGCGTTAAACGCCCATTCCCTGCCCAGTTCTGGCGTTCAAACGCCAGAAAAGGGGGAGAAGTTGGCGTTTAACGCCCAAACTTCATCCACTCCTGGCGTTCAAACGCCCCAGGAGAATCAGACACCTGAGAGTGCTGACAGTAATCCCTCTAACAAGGCTTCTTCAACCACTTCTGTAAGGAATAAACCTGCAGCATCTAAGGTTGAAGAATATCAAGCCAAGATGCCTTATCCTCAGAAACTCCGCAAAGCGGAACAGGATAAGCAATTTGCCCGCTTTGCAGACTATTTAAGGACTCTTGAAATAAAGATTCCTTTTGCAGAGGCACTTGAGCAAATACCCTCTTATGCTAAGTTCATGAAAGAGATCTTAAGTCATAAGAAGGATTGGAGAGAAACTGAAAAAGTATTTCTCACTGAAGAATGCAGTGCAGTCATTCTAAAAAGCTTACCAGAAAAGCTTCAAGATCCTGGAAGCTTTCTGATACCATGCACATTGGAAGGCACTTACACCAAGGTAGCCTTATGTGATCTTGGAGCAAGTATTAACTTAATACCTGCATCCACTATCAGAAAGCTTGGGTTGATTGGAGAAGTCAAACCAACCAGGATATGCCTCCAACTTGCTGATGGCTCCATTAAACACCCATCAGGCATAATAGAGGACATGATTGTCAAGGTTGGGCCATTTGCCTTTCCAACTGACTTTGTGGTGCTGGAAATGGAGGAGCACAAAAGTGCAACTCTCATTCTAGGAAGACCTTTCCTAGCAACTGGACGAACTCTCATTGATGTACGAAAGGGGGAAGTAACCTTGAGAGTCAATGAGGATGAGTTCAAGTTGAATGCTGTAAAAGCTATGCAGCATCCAGACACACCAGAGGACTGCATGGGCGCTGACATTATTGACTCTCTGGTAGAAGAGATCAATATGGCTGAAAGCCTAGAATCAGAGCTTGAGGACATCTTCAAAGATGCTCCAACTGATCAGGAAGAGCCAGAAGAGGCAAAGGAATTTTCGAAAATTCCTCAGGAGGAAGATAAGCCTCCTAAGCCTGAACTCAAGCCATTACCACCATCCCTGAAATATGCATTTCTGGGAGAGGGTGATACTTTTCCAGTGATTATAAGCTCTGCTTTAAATTCACAGGAAGAGGAAGCACTGATTAAAGTGCTAAGGACACACAAGACAGCTCTTGGGTGGTCCATAAGTGATCTCAAGGGCATTAGCCCAGCCAGATGCATGCACAAGATCCTGTTGGAGGATAATGCCAAACCAGTGGTTCAACCACAGAGGAGGCTAAATCCTGCCATGAAGGAGGTGGTGCAGAAAGAGGTCACTAAATTACTGGAGGCTGGGATTATTTATCCTATTTCTGATAGCCCCTGGGTGAGCCCTGTCCAAGTTGTTCCCAAAAAGGGAGGCATGACAGTGGTTCATAATGAAAAAAATGAACTGGTTCCTACAAGGACAGTCACAGGGTGGCGCATGTGTATTGACTACAGAAGGCTCAATACAGCCACCAGAAAGGATCATTTTCCTTTACCATTCATAGACCAAATGCTAGAAAGACTAGCTGGCCATGATTATTACTGCTTTTTGGATGGCTATTCAGGCTACAACCAAATTGCAGTAGACCCTCAGGACCAAGAGAAGACAGCATTCACCTGCCCTTCAGGCGTGTTTGCCTATAGGAGAATGCCTTTTGGTCTGTGCAATGCACCTGCAACCTTTCAGAGGTGCATGCTCTCTATCTTTTCAGATATGGTAGAGAAATTTCTGGAAGTCTTCATGGATGACTTTTCAGTATATGGAGACTCATTTAGCTCCTGTCTTAACCACCTATCACTTGTCCTGAAAAGATGCCAAGAGACCAACCTGGTTTTAAACTGGGAGAAATGTCACTTTATGGTGACTGAAGGAATTGTCCTTGGGCACAAAATTTCAAGCAGGGGAATAGAGGTGGATAAGGCAAGGTGGAAGTAATTGAAAAATTACCACCACCTGCCAATGTTAAGGCAATCAGAAGCTTTCTGGGGCATGCAGGATTCTACAGAAGGTTTATCAAGGATTTTTCGAAAATTGCTAAACCTCTGAGTAACCTGCTAGCTGCTGACACACCATTTGTGTTTGACACACAGTGTTTGCAGGCATTTGAGACCCTGAAAGCTAAGCTGGTCACAGCACCAGTCATCTCTGCACCAGATTGGGCATTACCATTTGAATTAATGTGTGATGCCAGTGATCATGCCATTGGTGCAGTGTTGGGACAGAGGTATAACAAACTTCTGCATGTCATTTATTATGCCAGCCGTGTTCTAAATGATGCACAGAAGAATTACACAACCACAGAAAAAGAATTACTTGCAGTGGTCTATGCCATTGACAAGTTTAGATCCTACTTAGTGGGATCAAAGGTGATTGTGTACACTGACCATGCTGCTCTTAAATACTTACTCACAAAGCAGGATTCAAAACCCAGGCTTATCAGATGGGTGTTACTTCTGCAAGAGTTTGATATAGAAATAAGAGACAGAAAAGGGACAGAGAACCAAGTAGCTGATCATCTGTCCAGAATAGAGCCAGTAGCTGGGGCGTCCCTCCCTTCTACTGAGATCTCTGAGACTTTCCCAGATGAGCAACTCTTTGCCATCCAGGAAGCTCCATGGTTTGCAGACATTGCAAATTATAAAGCTGTGAGGTTCATACCCAAGGAGTACAGTCATGTGCAAAGAAAGAAACTAATTTCAGATGCCAAGTACTACCTTTGGGATGAACCATATCTCTTTAAGAGATGTGCTGACGGAGTGATCCGCAGGTGTATACCCAGAGAAGAAGCACAAAGGATCCTATGGCACTGCCATGGATCACAGTATGGAGGACACTTTGGAAGTGAGCGAACAGCCACTAAAGTTCTCCAGTGCGGCTTCTACTGGCCTACTCTCTATAAAGATTCCCGAGAGTTTGTGCGTAACTGTGACAGTTGCCAAAGAGCTGGTAACCTGCCTCACGGATATGCCATGCCTCAACAAGGGATATTAGAGATAGAGCTGTTTGATGTATGGGAAATTGACTTCATGGGGCCATTCCCACCATCATACTCAAACACTTACATTCTGGTGGCAGTGGACTATGTATCTAAGTGGGTAGAAGCAATTGCTACACCCACTAATGATACCAAAACCGTGCTGAAATTCCTCCAGAAAAACATTTTCAGCAGGTTTGGCGTCCCTAGAGTACTAATCAGTGATGGGGGTACTCATTTCTGCAATAAACAGCTATACTCTGCTATGGTTAGATATGGAATCAGCCATAAAGTGGCAACTCCGTATCATCCACAGACAAATGGGCAAGCTGAAGTCTCTAACAGAGAGCTAAAAAGAATCCTGGAACGGACTGTGATGTCCCGAAGAAAGGATTGGGCAAAGAGCTTGGATGATGCTCTGTGGGCATACAGAACAGCATTCAAGACTCCTATAGGCACCTCTCCATACCAATTGGTGTATGGAAAGGCCTGCCATTTGCCTGTGGAACTGGAACATAAAGCCTACTGGGCAACCAGATTCCTAAACATGGATGCACAGTTAGCTGGTGAGAAAAGACTGCTCCAGCTAAATGAGCTAGAGGAGTTCAGACTCAATGCCTTTGAAAATGCTAAGATCTATAAGGAAAAGGCAAAGAAGTGGCATGACAAGAGATTGTCAACCAGAGTCTTTGAACCAGGACAAAAAGTTCTGCTCTTCAACTCTAGGCTCAGACTGTTTCCAGGAAAACTCAAATCCCGGTGGAGGGGTCCATATGTGATTACAAAAGTGTCACCATATGGGTATGTTGAGCTTCAGGATATTGATTCTGACAGTAAGTTCATTGTTAATGGACAGAGGATCAAACACTATCTTGAAGGAAATTTTGAGCAGGAATGCTCAAAACTGAGACTTGAGTGATTCTCAGTGAAAGTCCAGCTAAAGACAGTAAAGAAGCGCTTGCTGGGAGGCAACCCAGTCATTAGGAAGTTGTATGATTAGTTCTTACAGAGGCAAGTATCAAAAATGAAGGAATTCACAGAGTTACAGAAGAATTCAGCTCAAAAAGCAGAGAAAATGAGCTTACTGGCGAAAAAAACGCCAGTAAGGGGCATTTTGGGCGTTAAACGCCAGAATGGGCACCATTCTGGGCGTTTAACGCCAGTAATGGTACCATTCTGGGCGTTAAACGCCAGAATGGGCACCATTCTGGGCGTTTAACGCCAGGTGTGCAGTATCACTGGGCGTTCAGAAAAACGCCCAGTGAGGAAGGTTTTCTGGCGTTTAACGCCAGCCAGGGTACCTGGCTGGGCGTTAAACGCCCAAAAGGGGTGCCAAGTGGGCGTTAAACGCCAGAATGGGTACCATTCTGGGCGTTTAACGCCAGAAAGGTGGGGGGACCACATTTTTGTTTTCAACTCAGATTTTTTCAAACTTTCCTTTTCTCACCCATGCTTTTCTACAAAATCACACTTCAATCATTCATTATTCACTTTCAAATCTTCAAAAATCAAAACAATCTTTTCAAATCTATTTCAAAATAATCCCAATTCTTCTTCAAAAACTCACCCTTTTCTCAAAAATCTTTCATATCTTTTCAAATTTCCTTTCAAATCTCTCTTTTGTTTTCGAAATTCTCCTCCCCCCACTCTATAAATGAACGTTCCTCACCCCTCCTTTCTCACACCATTCGAATTTTCTCTCCCTCTCTCTCTCTCTCTTCTCTTATTTCTTTTCTTTTTGCTTGAGGACAAGCAAAACCTCTAAGTTTGGTGTGCTTTTCCGTGATCACTAAGCCAAGATTCATCAATATCATGGCTCCCAAGGGAAAACAAACTAACTCAAGAGGAAGGAAAGAGACCAATCCAAAGAATCTTTGGAATGAAGAGAAGTTCTTAACCAAAGAACATGAGGACCATTATCACAAAATAATGGGACTGAGGTCAGTGATCCCGGAAGTTAAATTTGATCTGAAAGAAGATGAATATCCGGAGATCCAAGAGCAAATTCGAAACAGAGGTTGGGAAGTTCTGACCAATCCTGAGACAAAGGTTGGAAGGAACATGGTTCAGGAGTTCTACTCAAATCTGTGGCTCACAGATAAGCAAAGAATGACTGGAACCGCTTTTCCTACCCACAGAACTATGGTCAGAGGGAAAGTTATGTACTTCCATCTGGACAAAATAAGAGAAATCTTCAATTTACCTCAACTACAAGATGATCCTGATTCCTTCAATAGGAGGATGGTGAGAGTAGATAAGGGGTTGGATCAAGTTCTAGAGGACATATGCCTCCCTGGAACTAAGTGGATAACCAATTCTAAGGGTGTCCCAAACCAACTCAAGAGGGGAGACCTCAAACCAATTGCAAGAGGTTGGCTAGACTTTATCGGGCGTTCCATATTGCCCACTAGCAACCGTTCTGAGGTCACCATCAAGAGAGCAGTGATGATTCACTGTATTATGCTTGGAAAAGCAGTGGAGGTGCATCATGTGATTGCTTGTGAGATCTACACAATTGCAAACAAGAATTCCACTGAAGCCAAGCTGGCTTACCCAAGCTTGATCTCCTTGCTCTGTAAAGAGGCTGGGGTAAAGATGGGAGTAGATGAGTTCATACCCATTGAACACCCAATCACCAAGAAGTCAATGGAAGGACAAGTGCAAGACAACTCCATCAAAAGGAGGGCGCGTGAGTTCCTCCCTGAATTCCCTGAAATTGGCTACTGGGCCAGCCTAGAAGCATCCATCAACAAGCTGCAAGAGACTATGGAGCAACTGAAGGAAGAACAGCAGAATCAGAACTGCATGATCTTCAAATTGCTGAAGGAACAAGAGAAGCAGGGGCGTGATATCAAGGAACTGAAACGCCAAAAGCTCTCCTCTCAAGCTGGGGGAGCATCCACTTCTCAAAATCAAGGTTGTTGAGTCCTAACTCTGTGAAACCTCTATCATTAGAGGCCTCTGTTTTTCGTTTTTTTATCTCTTTCCTTTATTTTTAGTCTCATCTTATATCTATAATTGAGTCTTGTTCTTAATTAATAAAATTAATAAAGTTTATGCCTTAAAGCTATGAATGTCCTATGAATCCATCACCTCTCTTAAAAGAAAAATGCTTTAATCACAAAAGAACAAGAAGTACAGGATTCCGAAATTTATCTCTGAAACTAGTTGAATTAGTTTGATGTGGTGGCAATACTTTTTGTTTTCTGAATGAATGCTTGAACAGTGCATATGTCTTTTGAATTTGTTGTTTTAAGAATGTTAAAATTGTTGGCTCTTGAAAGAATGAGGAGAAAGAGAACTGTTATTGAGGATCTGAAAAATCATCAAATTGATTCTTGAAGCAAGAAAAGCAGTGAAAAAAAAATATATTTCGAAAAAAAAAGAGAAAGAAGAAAAAAAAAAAAGAAAAAGAAAAGAAAAAAAAAAAAGAAAAAAAAAGAGAAGGAAATAGAGTTGTGATCCAAAGCAACAAGAGTGTGCTTAAGAACCCTGGACACCTCTAATTGGGGAGTTTAGCAAAGCTGAGTCACAATCTAAAAAGGTTCACCCAATTATGTGTCTGTGGCATGTATGTATCCGGTGGTAATACTGGAAGACAGAGTGCTTTGGGCCACAGCCAAGACTCATACACTGGCTATGTTCAAGAATCAATGTACTTCACTAAGAGAATCAATAACACTATCTGAGTTCTGAGTTCTTATAGATGCCAATCATTCTGAACTTCAAAGGATAGAGTGAGATGCCAAAACTGTTCGGAGGCAAAAAGCTACTAGTCCCGCTCATCTAATTGGAGCTATGTTTCTTTGATATTTTGGAGTCTATAGTATATTCTCTTCTTTTTATCCTATTTTGATTTTCAGTTGCTTGGGGACAAGCAACAATTTAAGTTTGGTGTTGTGATGAGCGGATAATTTGTATGCTTTTTGGCATTGTTTTTAGTATGTTTTAGTATCTTTTAGTTAGTTTTTAGTATATTTTTATTAGTTTTTAATTAAAATTCACTTTTCTGGACTTTACTATGAGTTTGTGTGTTTTTCTGTGATTTCAGGTATTTTCTGACTGAAATTGAGGGTCCTGAGCAAAAATCTGATCCAGAGACTGAAAAGGACTGCAGATGCTGTTGGATTCTGACCTCCCTGCGCTCGAAGTGGATTTTCTGGAGCTACAGAAGCCCAATTTGCGCGCTCTCAACGGCGTTGGAAAGTAGACATCCTGGGCTTTCCAGCAATATATAATAGTCCATACTTTGTCCAAGATTTGATGGCCCAAACCCGCGTAGCAATCCGGCCTCAGAAATTCCAGCGTTAAACGCCGGAACTGGATTAAAAGTTGGAGTTAAACGCCCAAACTGGCATGAGAACTGGCGTTTAACTCCAGAAAACGTCTCTACACATAAAAGCTTCAATGCTCAGCCCAAGCACACACCAAGTGGGCCCGGAAGTGGATTTTTCTGTCATTTACTCATTTCTGTAAACCTTAGGATACTAGTTTACTACTTATAGGACCTTTTGACATTGTAATCAGAACCTTATGACCTCATAACATTTTGTACACGTTTCTTCCACAGTATGAGCCTCTAAACCCCATGGTTGGGGGTGAGGAGCTCTGCTGTGTCTTGATGGATTAATGCAATTACTACTGTTTCTTATTCAATCATGCTTGCTTCCGTTCTAAGATAACACTTGTTCTTAATCCGGATGAATGTGATGATCCGTGACAATCATCATCATTCTCAACTATGAACATATGCCTGACAACCACCTCTGTTCTATCTTAGATTGAGTAGTTATCTCTTGGGTTCTTTAATCGGAATCTTCGTGGTATAGGCAGGACCTGATGGCAGCATTCAAGAGAATCCGGAAGGTCTAAACCTTGTCTGTGGTATTCTGAGTAGGATTCAATGATTGAATGACTGTGATGTGCTTCAAACCTGTAACCTACTGGGCGTTAGTGACAGACGCAAAAGAGTGATTCTATTCCGGTAGGGGAGGGAACCAAACCGGTGATTGGCGGCACTGTGACAGAGTGCTTTGCATTAGCTTTCACTGCGCGGATGGGAGGTAGCTGCTGACAACAGTGAGACCCTACACGAGCTTGCCATGGAAGGAGACATGCGTGTTTGATGAAGAAGACAGTAGGAAAGCAGAGATTCAGAAGATGGAGCATCTCCAAACCTCAACCCATTCTCCATTACTGCAGTACAAGTAACCATTACATGTTCTTTTGCTTTTTACAATCAATCCTGATAATTTCTGATATCCTGACTAAGATTTACAAAATAACCATAGCTTGCTTCAAGCCGACAATCTCCGTGGGATCGACCCTTGCTCACGCAAGGTATTACTTGGACGACCCAGTGCACTTGCTGGTTAGTTGTGCGGGATTGCAAAAGTGTTATTGCAATTTCGTGCACCAATACCCTTGCTAACTTAAGCATCGGAGTCCCTTGCAGGTACCCCCCACCCTCCGGGGACGAAGGATCAGCACCGTCACCAAGTCCAACAAGTCGGGCTCACCAGCTCCAGCCGCTACACACCGGCCGGACACGTTGGCTCCGACCAGCACAGAAGATCTCGTCCGAGATCGACCTACAGTTTCAGGTCACCCTCGGAACATTGGCGCCGTTGCCGGGGAACCTGGAAGTCATCCCATTAACATGGCGGATGACCATGACAACGACCACGATTCAGGTTTGGAAGACAGAACGCCACTTAAAAACGCGGACATAATACTCAAAGATACTCCAGAAACCAATGGAGACAAAAATTCATCAAATCCAGGAATAATAGAAGCACTTCAAAATCGATTGGAGCAACTCGAGAAAGAAGCCCAACACCAACGCGAAAAGGAAGAAGATCTGCGCCGGGAGATAAGGCGGCGCAGAGAACTAGAAGATAAGCTTGTAAAACTTGAAGCCGATCTTAAAACTAAAGCTACTCGATCATCCGCAGAAGATAGCTCTCAGAAAGATCAAGTCCCATTCACCAGAGAAATTATGAAGACCAAAATTCCAAAAAATTTCAAGCTTCCGGATATGACTCTATACGACGGCACCTCGGACCCCAACCATCATCTCAGCAACTTCAGAAGTTGAATGTACCTCACAGGTGCCTCAGATGCAGTCCGCTGCAAAGCCTTTCCAACAACTCTAACCAAGACAGCCATTAAATGGTTTGACAACCTGCCTCCAAAATCCATCTCAAGTTTCGACGATCTAGCCAAGAAGTTCCTGGCCCGATTCTCCATACAATAGGACAAAGCCAAACACGCACCTAGCCTCTTAGGGATCAAACAAGGAGATCGGGAGAGCCTTCGCAACTACATGGAAAGATTCAACAAAACATGCAAAGACATACAAAGTCTACCAACAGAGGCTGCCATTATGGGCCTTATAAATGGCCTATGAGAAGGGCCATTTAGCCAATCTATATCAAAGAGATATCCTACATCCTTATACGAAGTACAAGAACGGGCACAAAAATACATCAACATGGAGGAAAACTCTCGACTTGTCGAAGCCTCAAGGTTCGGCTCTAGCTACCGAGATAAAGAATCCAAGAAAAAAGAAGATCGCTCCGGAGAGAAAATCAAAAAATATCATAACTATACTCCTCTTAGGGTATCCTTGGTAGATGTTTACAAAGAAGTCTGCCATACAGAGAAAATCCCTCCAGCTCGGCCACTTAAAGGCAAAAGAGGAGGAGGAAATCGGAATGAATACTGTGAGTATCACCGACTTCGAGGGCATTCCACCAATGAATGCTTCGACTTGAAAAACGTCATAGAAAAACTAGTAAGGGAAGGAAAGCTAGATCGATTTTTGGCCAATCGGGATGACGAACCAAGAAAAAGAAGAAGGGATGAGGATGTTGGACGATCTGAACGATCACCTCGCACACCGGAAAGACATGTTCACGTAATACATGGCGGATTTGCCAGAGGAGGAATCTCCAAATCATCCCGAAAGCGACACCTCAAAGAAGTATACCACGTCGAAGGAAAAAAGGAAGTCCCGGACATCCCAGCAATCACGTTTACCAAGGAAGACGCATCCGAAATCATCTCGAGACACGACGACCCCATGGTCATTACGATCATACTGGCAAACGCCAACCTTCACCGTACATTAATTGACCAGGGAAGCTCTGCAGACATCTTATTCAAAACTGCCTTTGACAAACTCGGTCTAGACGAAAAAGAGCTAAGAGCATACCCAAACAGCCTGTTCGGACTAGGAGATGCCCCTGTTCAACCGCTGGGATACGTATCGCTGCATACAACCTTCGGAAAGGGGAACCAGTCCCGAACACTCAAGATAGATTACATCGTGGTCGACGTAAGCTCAGCCTACAATGCCTTAATAGGTCGAACAACGTTAAATCAACTCGGCGCAATAGTTTTAACCCCACATCTATGTATGAAATTCCCAACTGCGGAAGGGATAGCTACGATAAAGGCAGATCAAAAAATGGCACGTCGCTGTTACAACGAAAGCCTAAACCTCCGAGGTGAAGGAGGAGAGTTCAACACAATTGAGCTCGGTGGAGTTCAGAGGCGAGAAGAATTCCGACCACAACCCGAAGGAGAAATAGAAAGAATCCAGATCGGAGACACCTCGGATAAAACAACTAATATTGGCACGATCCTGAAAGGAGACGTAAAGGAATCGCTAATACGGTTCCTACGAGATAATGTTGATCTCTTCGCATGGAAAGCTGCCGACATGGCAGGTATTGATCCCGAACTAATGAGCCACAAATTGGCAGTCTATCCGGGATCCCGACCGGTACAACAAAGACGAAGAAAACTTGGACCAGAACGAGCTCAGGCTGTAGAAGAACAAGTACATGCGCTACTTGAGGCCGGGTTCATAAGGGAAGTCAAATATCCACTATGGCTAGCAAACGTCGTCTTAGTGAAAAAGTCAAATGGGAAGTGGCGAATGTGCACCGACTACACCGACCTCAACAAAGCCTGCCCAAAAGACCCCTATCCACTCCCAAGCATCGACGCTCTAGTGGATGCTTCGTTAGGATATAAGTATCTCTCATTCATGGACGCATATTCAGGGTACAACCAAATTCCCATGTATCCACCAGATCAAGAAAAAACCTCGTTCCTCACACCGAAAGCAAACTACTTTTACATCGTGATGCCTTTTCGTCTCAAGAACGCAGAAGCTACTTATCAAAGACTAATGAATAAAGTTTTATCAGATCACATCGGAAAAATCATGGAAGTTTATGTAGACGATATGTTGATAAAGACACAAGGCGAAGATACATTGTTACCCAACCTGACTCAAGTGTTTTCTACTATCAGGAAACACAACATGCGGCTCAATCCCGTAAAATGCACCTTCGCAGTAGAAGCCGGCAAATTCTTGGGCTTCATGCTCACACAAAGGGGGATTGAAGCAAATCCAGACAAGTGTCGAGCTATACTCAACATGAAGAGCCCAACCTGTATCAAAGAAGTATAACAACTCAACGGGAGGTTGGCCGTTCTATCCCGATTCTTAGCAGGAGCTGCGATAAGATCTCTTCCCTTCTATGCTACTTTAAGAAAGGGAAAACAGTTTGAATGGACAACAGAATGTGTGCAAGCCTTCCTAGACTTCAAGGAGTTCTTAGGACGGCCCCCTTTCCTATCTCGGCCGCGAGAAGGAGAGCCGCTCATAATATATCTCGCAATAGGGAGCCGAGCAATAGCCTCAGCACTAGTTAGAGAAGACGAACATGGGCAAAAACCCGTCTACTTCATTAGCAAAGCACTACAGGGATCCGAGCTGAACTACCAGAAAATAGAAAAGTTTGCCTACGCTCTGATCCTCACATCCCGACGGCTTCGCCCATATTTCCAAGCGCATACCATTAAAGTTCGAACCAACCAACCCATAAAAGGGATATTGCAGAAAATAGATCTAGCAGGAAGAATCCTACAATGGGCAATCGAGTTGTCCGAATTCGACCTCCAATACGAGGCGCGTACAGCGATCAAATCGCAACACCTGGCCGACTTCATCGCAGAATTTACAGACATCCCGAAAATCCCCATAGAATGGAATATATACGTAGACGGATCCTCGAATAAAACAGGAAGCGGTGCGGGTGTGATAATTGAGAGCAACCAAGGAACTCAACTTGAGCTTTCCCTTAAATTCGGATTCTCGGCCTCAAACAACCAGGCAGAATATGAAGCACTATTAGCTGGTCTAAAGCTGGCTAGGGGGGTTGGAACTCGAAAACTCAACATCTACAGTGACTCACAAGTCATCACCTCACAAATAACAGGAAACTACCAAGCCAAAGATCCGATCATGAAAAAATATTTGGATAAAACCAAAGAACAGCTCGGACAACTCGGGGAATATAGGATCCACCATATACCTCGCGAGCAAAATGCCCGGGCTGACGCCCTTTCAAAATTAGCCAGCACCAAACCAAGGGGCAACAACAGAAGCCTCATCCAGGAGGTATTACAGAACCCGTCAATAGCGGAAGAAGAAAGAATCCTAGCCATAATGGGTCGGGATCAAGGATGGATGACCTCCATAATAAACTACCTCAAAACAGAAGAACTCCCTACAGACGAAAAGGAGGCAAAGAGGCTGAAAAGGGAGGCACAGTACTACACTATCATAAACAACACGTTGTACAAAAGAGGGATATCAACACCTTTACTAAAATGCGTACCAACTTCCAATACAAAGGAAGTCTTGGAGGAAGTATACAGTGGCATTTGTGGAAATCATCTCGGAGCACAAGCTCTCACCAAAAAGGTACTCAGGGCGGGATTCTATTGGCCAACTCTACAAAAGGAGGCTACAGAATTTGTAAGGACATGTCCACCATGCTAGAAACATGCCAACTTTCACATTGCCCCACCAGAAAAGCTCATCAGCGTGACCTCACCCTGGCCATTTGCGAAATGGGGACTCGACCTACTTGGACCCTTCCCACAGGGATCGGGACAAGTAAAATTCCTCATAGTAGGAGTTGACTATTTCACAAAATGGATCGAGGCAGAACCCCTGGCCAACGCCACCGCTCAAAGAAGTCGAAAATTCCTATATAGGAACATTATTACGAGATTCGGGGTACCATACTCCATCATCACGGACAACGGTACCCAATTTACAGAGGCAGGCTTCAGAAAACTAGTGGCTGACTTGAACATAAAACACCAGTTCACCTCAGTCGAACATCTCCAAGCCAATGGACAAGCCGAAGCGGCCAACAAAGTCATATTGGCCAGATTAAAGCGGAGGTTACAAGAAGCAAAGGGAGCTTGGGCCGAGGAACTACCACAAGTCCTATGGGCATATCGAACAACACCCCATTCTACTACAAACGAATCACCATTCCGACTAGCATACGGAGTGGAGGCAATGATTCCAATAGAAATCGAAGAAGGATCTCCCCGAGTAGTCCACTACAATGAACAAGCAAACTCCCAACTTCAGAGAGAAGAGCTCGACTTGATACCCGAAATCCAAGAAAGAGCTCGGATCAGGGAAGAAGCTCTAAAGCGACGAATGGCCTCCAGATATAATCAAAAGGTAGTACCGAGAAGTTTCGCAGAGAATGATCTCATCCTAATTAGAAATGACATTGGAACAACTCGACCCGAAGAAGGAAAGCTGGCAGCAAACTGGAAAGGACCTTACCGAGTCATTGAAGTACTGGGGAAGGGCTACTACAGACTGTCCGAGCTTGATGGACGGGAGCTTCCTCGATCATGGCACGCCTGCAACCTAAGAAGGTACTACAGTTAGAAAAAGTAAAGGATCTCACTAAATGGATGCGCTCTTTTTTCTGAAAAGGTTTTTTAATGAGGCACCATGTCGAGACCTAGGAACAAGGGAATTCCCACGTGTATATATTTGCATTTTTTCTTTTGAATAAAGTTTATTTAGATATTCTACAAGATTCCAAGACGCATTAATCTGAAGTATTCATCGTCCGATTATAAAGCAACAGGTCGGCAGAAAGTGAAAAACAAATTCACTGCGCGACCACGATAAAGACAATCGTCCGATAAAGGTGAAAACGCGATTCACCCAAAGGACGATCTAAAGACGCCAACCATTTTCTACAAATTGGCAAAGATGAACACAGAATAATGTAAGAAGTTATCAAAATCAATCCAAAAAAAGAACCTGACGAGGTCTTACGGATAGCTAAAATAATAACTTAAAGACTGGCCGACGTTCAGAAGTCGGACCAAGTCAACCCAAGTTATAAGTAAACCTTGGAAAGAGGTCTGGCCAACCCTATTAAAGAGGATTACTTTAACTTAGAAGGGCCTGACATAACAAAGTCAGCCCAAAACTAAAAAGTTATACAAGTAGTCCCTGAAAGAGATCTGACAAAGATCCAAGAAAGAGGACTACGAAAAATAACATAAAGGAGACCGACATAACGAAGTCGGACTCCTGCTACTGAAAAGTTACACAAGTAATCTGTTCATACTCTGGATCGAGCTATCCGACCTGGGATGATTGAAGATAAAGCGACCGACCTCTTCAGGACAGACTATCCGACCTCTTCTCAGAGAGCTCGGCCAAATCGACAAGAGTGCCCAATAAAGGGCCCAAATAGAGGAACACGACCCAAATCCTAAGACGGCCTAAGCCTATAGAGATAAGGGCGGTTCCGCTGAAGATACGCTGACCTCAACCCTAAAGATAAAAATAAGATAAGATAACTAATTTATCTTATCCAACAAAGGTCACGTCTCAACACTATAAATACACTGGAGCACCCAGGTATAACTGATACTCTGATTCTACTCAATACCTGCTTAATACCCTTGCTAACTTAAGCATCGGAGTCCCTTGTAGGTACCCCCCACCCTCCGGGGATGAAGGATCAGCACCACCACCTAGTCCAACAAGTCGGACACACCAGTTCCGGCCGCTGTACACATGCCGGACACATCGGCTCCGACCAACACCGAAGATCTCGTCCGAGATCGTCCTACAGTTTCAGGTAACCCACGGAACATTGGCGCCGTTGCCGGGGAACCTGGAAGTCATCCCACCACCATGGCGGACGACCATGACAACAACCACGACTCAGATTTGGAGGATCGAACACCACACAAGAACACGGATGCTACGCTACAAGACACACCGGAAACTAATAGAAACAAAGGTTCACCAAATGCAGGGACTATAGAAACACTTCTAGATCGCTTAAAGCAGCTGGAAAAAGAAACCCAGCAACAGCGAGAAATCGGAAGGGATCTACAAAGGGAAATGCGAAGACGTCGGGAATTGGAAGAAAAGCTACAGCAATTGGAAGCCGATCTCAAATCAAATGCTCCCCGCGCTAATCCAGAAGAAAATTCACACAAGGAGCAAGACCTCTTCACCAGAGAAATTATGAAAACCAAAATTCCAAAAGACTTCAAACTCCCAGATATGGCTCTATACGACGGCACCACGGATCCCAACCACTATCTCAGTAACTTCAGAAGCAGAATGTACCTCACTGATGCCCCAGATGCTGTTCGCTGTAAAGCCTTCCCAACAACTCTGACAAAAATGGCTATGCGGTGGTTCGACAACTTGCCACCCAAATCCATCTCAAGTTTCGACGACCTAGCTAAAAAATTCCTAGCAAGATTTTCCATTCAAAAGGATAAAGCTAAGCACGCCCCCAGCTTATTAGGAATCAAACAAGGAGATCGGGAGAGCCTTCGCAACTGCATGGAAAGGTTCAACAAAACATGCATGGACATACAAAGTTTACCCACGGAAGCCGCAATCATGGGACTCATCAACGGTCTGCGAGAGGGACCTTTCAGCCAATCTATATCGAGAAAGTACCCAACTACCCTCGACGAAGTACAGGAGAGAGCTGAAAAATACATCAACGTGGAAGAAAACGCTCGTTTAGGGGAATCCTCAAAATCGGGAGCCTCCTACCATGACAGAGACAAGGAATCCAAAAGGAAAGATGACAAACAAGGGGAGAAAATTAAGAAGTACTATAACTACACTCCTCTTAGGGCATCCTTGGTTGAAATATACAAAGAAGTCTGCCACACGGAAAAAATTCCCCCAGCACGGCCATTGAAAGGCAAAAAGGGAGGAGGAAATCGAAAGGAGTATTGTGAATATCATCGGGTCCGAGGACACTCCACCAACGAATGCTTCGACTTGAAAAACATCATTGAAAAATTAGTGAGAGAAGGAAAACTAGATCGATTCCTGGCTACCCGAGATGATGAGCAAAGAAAGAGACGACGAGATGATGATGCCAAACGAATAGAACGATCACCTCGGACGCCAGAAAGACATGTCCATATGATACATGGCGGCTTCGCAGCAGGAGGAATCTTCAAATCCTCCCGTAAGAGACACCTCAAAGAAGTATACCACGTCGAAGGAGAGGAAGGAGCACTCAACATACCAGCGATAACATTCACTAAAGAAGACGCGACCGGCATCATCACAGGACATGACGATCCCATGGTAATCACCATCATATTGGCAAACACCAACCTACATCGGACGCTGATAAATCAGGGGAGCTCTGCCGACATCTTATTCAAAACAGCCTTCGATAAACTCGGCTTAGAAGAAAAAGAACTCAAAGCATATCCAAACAGCTTGTTCGGGCTGGGAGACACTCCGGTTCGACCACTAGGATACATATCACTACATACAACCTTTGGAAAAGGAGACCAATCCAGGACCCTCAAAATAGACTACATTGTAGTGGACGTAAGCTCGGCCTACAACGCTCTCATAGGCCGGACTACGCTCAATCAACTCGGCGCAATAGTCTCAACCCCACACCTATGCATGAAATTCCCAACTCCAAAAGGGATAGCTACGATAAAAGCAGATCAAAGGATGGCGCGTCGCTGCTACAACGAGAGCCTCAACCTTAGGGGCAAAGGAGAAGAGTTTCACACAACCAAACTAGGTGGAGTTCAACGACGAGAGGAACTCTGCCCTCAACCAGAAAGTGGAATAGAAAAAATTCAGATCGGGGACACCTCGGAAAAAACAACTAATATCGGCACAATCCTCAAAGGAGATCTAAAAGAGCTGCTAATACAATTCTTGCGAGAAAACACCGACTTGTTTGCATGGAAAGCCGCGGACATGCCAGGCATAGACCCTCAGTTGATGTGTCACAAATTGGTAGTTTATCCCGGATCTCGATCGGTACAACAAAGACGAAGAAAGCTCGGGCCAGAACGATCCCAAGCTGTGGATGAGCAAGTGCAGGCACTGTTGGAAGCTGGATTTATAAGGGAAGTCAAATATCCACTATGGCTAGCCAACGTTTTTCTGGTGAAAAAATCAAATGGAAAGTGGCGAATGTGCACCGACTACACAGATCTCAACAAAGCTTGCCCAAAAGATCCATATCCACTCCCGAGTATTGACGCCCTGGTAGACTACTCCTCTGGATATAAATATCTCTCGTTTATGGATGCGTATTCAGGATACAACCAAATCCCCATGTACCCACCGGACCAAGAGAAGACCTCGTTCTTAACGCCAAAGGTGAACTACTGCTACATCATGATGCCTTTCGGCCTTAAGAACGCAGGAGCCACCTATCAAAGATTAATGAACAAAGTATTCTCGGATCACATCGGGAAAACCATGGAAGTTTATGTCGATGACATGCTAATCAAAATGAAAAGCGAACAGACACTGTTGACCGACCTGGCCCAAGTGTTCGATACCATCAGGAAGCATGATATGCGACTTAATCCAGCTAAATGCACCTTCGCGGTAGAAGCAGGCAAATTCTTAGGCTTCATGCTCACACAAAGAGGAATTGAAGCAAATCCAGATAAATGCCAGGTCATACTGAACATGAAAAGCCCAACCTGCGTGAAAGAGGTACAGAAACTCAACGGGAGGTTGGCCGCCCTATCCCGATTCCTAGTAGGAGCTGCAATAAGATCTCTCCCCTTATATGCTACTCTAAGAAAAGGAAAACAGTTTGAATGGACTACAGAATGCGAACAAGCGTTCCAAGACTTTAAGAAGTTCTTAGGACAGCCACCTATCCTATCCCGACCTCAAGAAGGAGAACCACTCATACTATATCTTGCAGTAGGGGATAAAGCAGTAGCATCAGCGCTGGCCTGAGAAAGCGAAAACGGGCAACAACCCATTTACTTCATTAGCAAAGCACTACAAGGATCCGAGCTGAACTATCAGAAAATAGAAAAATTTGCCTACACTCCCGTCTTAACATCTCGGCGACTCCGCCCCTACTTCCAGACTCACACCATTAAAGTTCGAACTAATCAGCCCTTAAAAGGAATACTACAGAAAACAGATTTAGCGGGCAGAATCCTACAATGGGCAGTCGAGCTGTCAGAATTCGACCTCCAATATGAAGCTCGAACCGCCATCAAATCACAATACCTAGCCGATTTTATCGCTGAGTTCATAGATGCCCTAGAGGCCCCCATAGAGTGGAATCTATATGTGGATGGGTCTTCAAAGAAAATGGAAAGTGGCGCAGGAGTAATAATAGAAAGCAACCAGGGAACCCAGGTCGAGCTCTCCCTCAAGTTCGGATTCCCGGCCTCAAACAACCAGGCAGAATACGAAGCATTGCTAGCTGGCCTAAAACTGGCTGGAGAAGTGGGAGCTCGAAAACTCAACATCTATAGTGATTCGTAAGTGGTCACATCACAGATAACAGGGAGTTACTGGTGGACGAAATTGTGATCACATTATATGTTTCTTGGATTTTGAATGAAAGCTTATTTATGGCACTGCCATGCTCTAATTATTTTGAGATGAAGGCTTCTAAGGAGCAGCACCTGTGTGAGGTTTTCTTTATTGGAATTCACAACTCCGTTCAACTAACCAGCAAGTGTACTGGGTCGTCCAAGTAATAACCTTACGTGAGTAAGGGTCGAATCCACAGAGATTGTTGGTATGAAGCAAGCTATGGTCACCTTGCAAGTCTCAGTCAGGCGAATTTAAACATGATATTTTATTGGATTAAATAATAAATAAAAGGAATAATAAAAAGGATAGGATACTTATGTAGATTCATTGGTAGGAATTTCAGATAAGCGGAATGGAGACGCTGTAGAGCTCTCGGACGCCTGCTCTCCCATTGCTTCTACTCAATCCTTCTTACTCCTTTCCATGGCAAGCTTTGTATAGGGGTTCACTATCAGCTGTGGCTACTTTCATTCCTCTCGGGGAAATAACCTGTGCGGCTGTCACTCGCACAGCTAACTAGTCTGGAGGCATCACCCATGGTTGATAGCTACATCCCATCCTCGCAGTGAAAGCTAATGCACGCACTCTGTCACAGTACGGCCAATCACCGGTTGGTTCCCGCTCCTACTGGAATAGAATCCCTCTTTTGCGTTTGTCACTAACGCCCAGCAGGTTAAAGTTTGAAGCACGTCACAGTTATTCATGAACGGAATCCTACTCGGAATACCACAGACAAGGTGAGACTTTCCGGATTCCCAGGATCCTACTCGAAACACCACAGACAAGGTTGGACTTTCCGGATCCAGATAAATGCCGCCATCTATCTAGCTTATACCACGAAGATTCTGTTGGGGAATCTAAGAGATACACATTCAAGCCTGTGTTGCATGTAGAACGGAAGTGGTTGTCAATCACGCGCGTTCATCAGTGAGAATAATAATGAGGGTTATTAACTCATCACATTCATCATGTTCTTGGGTACGAATGAATATCTTGGAATAAGAATAAAAGAGGAATTGAATAAAAGACAATAGAACTTCATTAATCTTTGAGGTACAGCAGAGCTCCACACCCTTAATCTATGGTGTGCAGAAACTCCACCGTTGAAAATACATAAGCAAGAGGTCCAGGCATGGCCGAATGGCCAGCCCCCTAAACGTGATCACAGGATCAAAAATACAATCCCGGATGTCTAATACAATAGTAAGAGGTCCTATATATACTAGACTAGCTACTAGGGTTTACATAAGTAAGTAATTGATGCATAAATCCACTTCCGGGACCCACTTGGTGTGTGCTTGGGCTGAGCTTGATCAATCCACGTGTAGAGGCATCTCTTGGAGTTGAATTTCGAGTTATGATGTGTTTTGGGCGTTCAACTCCGGATTATGACGTTTTTCTGGCGTTTAACTTAAGAAAGGAGTGTGTACTTGGCGTTCAACGCCAAGTTGCGTCGTCATTCTTCGAATAAAGTATGGACTATTATATATTGCTGGAAAGCCCTGGATGTCTACTTTCCAACGCCGTTGAGAGCGCGCCATTTGGAGTTCTGTAGCTCCAGAAAATCCATTTCGAGTGCAGGGAGGTTAGAATCCAACAGCATCAGCAGTCCTTTTGTCAGCCTTTTTCAGAGTTTTGCTCAAATCCCTCAATTTCAGTCAGAATTTACCTGAAATCACAGAAAAACACACAAACTCATAGTAAAGTCCAGAAATGTGAATTTAACATAAAAACTAAGGAAAACATCCCTAAAAGTAGCTTAAACTTACTAAAAACTATATAAAAACAATGCCAAAAAGCGTATAAATTATCCGCTCATCACAACACCAAACTTAAATTGTTGCTTGTCCCCAAGCAACTGAAAATCAAATAGGATAAAAAGAAGAGAATATACTATAAAGTCCAAAATATCAATGAATATTAATTTAATTACATGAGCGGGACTTGTAGCTTTTTGCTTCTGAACAGTTTTGGCATCTCACTTTTTCCTTTGTAGTTTAGAGGTATTGGCGTCTCTGGGGGAATTTAGAATTTGGGATAGTGTTATTGACTTTCTTAGTGAAGCATGTTGATTCTTGAACACAGCTACTCATGAGTCTTGGCTGTGGCCCTAAGCATTTTGTCTTCCAGTATTACCACCAGATACACAAATGCCACAGACACATAACTGGGTGAACCTTTTCAGATTGTGACTTAGCTTTGCTAAAGTCCCCAATTAGTGGTGTCCAGAGCTCTTAAGCACACTCTTTGCTTTGGATCACGACTTTAACCACTCAGTCTCAAGCTTTTCACTTGGACCTTCATGACACAAGCACATGGTTAGGGACAGCTTGATTTAGCCGCTTAGGCCCGGATTAAATTTCCTTGGGCCCTCCTATCCGTTGATGCTCAAAGCCTTGGATCTTCTGCTTGGCTTTTTCGCCCCTTTTTTTTTTTTTCACTGCTTTTTCTTGCTTCAAGAATCAATTTCATGATGTTTTTCAGATCATCAATAACATTTCTCTTTGTTCATCATTCTTTCAAGAGCCAACAATTTTAAACACTCATAAACAACAAGATCAAAAGACATATGCACTGTTCAATCATTCATTCAGAAAACAAAAATTATTGCCACCACATCAATATAATTAAACTAAATTCACTAATAATTTCGAAAATTATGTACTTCTTGTTCTTTTGAATTAAAACATTTTTCTTTTAAGAGAGGTGAAGGACTAATGGATTTTATTCATAGCTTTAAGGCATGGTTACACACTAATGATCATGAAGTAGAGACACAAAAAAACATAAATAAACATAGCATTAAAAACCGAAAACAGAAAGAAATAAAGAACAAGGAATGAATCCACCTTAGTGGCGTCTTCTTCTTGAAGGACCAATGATGTTCTTCAACTCTTCTATGTCCCTTCCTTGCCTTTGTTGCTCCTCCCTCATTGCTCTTTGATCTTCTCTTATTTCTTGGAGAGTGAGGGCGTGTTCATGGTGTTCCACCCTTAATTGTTCAACATTATGGCTCAAATCTTCCAAGGAGGTGCTAAGTTGCTCCCAATAGTTGTTGGGAGGAAAGTGCATTCCATGAGGCATTTGTTGATGATGCACTTCCTCATGTTCTTCTTGGAGGCCGTGAGGAGCTTCCCTTGTTTGCTCCATCCTTTTCTTGGTGATGGGCTTGTCTTCTTCAATGGAGACATCTCCATCTATGATAACTCCAGCTGAATAACATAGATGGCATATGAGGTGAGGGAATGCTAGCCGTGCCATGTATGAAGGCTTGTCAGCTATTTTGTAGAGTTCATTGGCTATGACTTCATGAACCTCTACTTCCTCTCCAATCATGATGCTATGGATCATGATGGCCCGATCCACAGTAACTTCAGATCGGTTGCTTATAGGGATGATGGATCTTTGGATGAACTCCAACCATCCTCTAGCTACGGGCTTGAGGTCCAGTCTTCTTAGTTGGACCGGTTTGCCTTTGGAGTCTACTCTCCATTGGGCGCCTTCCACACAAATATCCATTAGGACTTGGTCCAACCTTTGGTTAAAGTTGACCTTTCTTGTGTAGGGGTGTTCATCACCTTGCATCATAGGCAAATGAAACGCCAACCTCACATTTTCCGGACTGAAATCCAAGTATTTCCCCCTAACCATTGTGAGATAATTCTTTGGGCTTGGGTTCATACTTTGGTCATGGTTTCTAGTGATCCATGCATTGGCATAGAACTCTTGAACCATGAGAATTCCGACTTGTTGCATGGGGTTGGCTAAGACTTCCCAACCTCTTCTTTGAATTTCATGTCGGATCTCCGGATACTCATTTTTCTTGAGCTTGAAAGGGACCTCAGGGATCACCCTCTTCTTTGCCACAACATCATAGAAGTGGTCTTGATGGCTTTTGGAGATGAACCTCTCCTTCTCCCATGACTCAGAGGAAGAAGCTTTTGCTTTCCCTTTTCCTTTTCTTGAGGAAATTCCGGTCTTGGGTGCCATTGATGGTGAATGAAAATCAAAAAGCTTAGGCTTTTTACCACACCAAACTTAAAATTTGCTTGTCCCCAAGCAAAAAGAAAAGAAGAGTAGAAGAAGAAGAAGAAAAGATGGTAGAGAGGGAGAAGAGAGGGTTCGGCTATGTGGGAGAATGTGGGTTTGTGTTGTGTGAAAATGTAAAAGAAAAGAAGGGTATTTATAGGGAGGGGGGAGGTATAGGTTCAGCCATTTTAGGTGGGAATGGGTGGGAAATTGAATTTGAAAGTAGTGGGGGTAGGTGGGGTGTATGGGGAAGAGGAGGTTGATGTGAATGGTGAATGGGGTAATTGGGAAGAGGAATTGAGGTGATAGGTGAAGGTTTTTGGGAAGTGTGACATTGAGAATGAGATTTGGTTTGGGAGAGTGTGATTAGGATTAAAAGAAAAGGTAGGTGGGGATCCTGTGGGGTCCACAGATCCTGAGGTGGGGATCCTGTGGGGTCCACAGATCCTGAGGTGAAAACAAATACCATTCCTTCACCATATAGGCATGTAACATGCCTTGATGTATCATCCTGGCGTTAAACGCCAGGATGTAGCTTGTTTTGGGCGTTCAGCGCCAGAAAGATGCTCTGTTCTGGCGTTGAACGCCAGAAAGATGCTCCTTCTGGGCGTTGAACGCCAGCCCGTGCGTCTCCAGGGTGAAAAAATTTTTTTTTCTTCTGTTTTTGACTCTGTTTTTAATTTTTTTGATTTTTTCGTGACTCCTCATGATCATGTACCTAATTAAACACAAAAATAACAAAGAAACAAAATAAAATAAAATTAGATAAATAAAATTGGGTTGCCTCCCAACAAGCGCTTCTTTAATGTCAATAGCTTGACAGTGGCTCTCATGGAGCCACAAGGTGATCAGGTCAATTTAAGTGTGGTATTCCCAACACCAAACTTAGAGTTTGGATATGGGGTTTGGACACCAAACTTAGAGTTTGGTTGTGGCCTCACAACACCAAACTTAGAGTTTGACTGTGTGGGCTCTTCTTGACTCTGAACTGAGAGAAGCTCTTCATGCTTACTCTCTTTTGTCACAGAGGGATGGCCATGTGCTTGAAACACAAGATATTCTCCATTCAATTGAAGGACTAATTCACCTCTGTTGACATCTATCACAGCTCCTGCTGTGGCTAGGAAAGGTCTTCCTAGGATGATGCATCCATCATCTTCCTTCCTAGTGTCTAGGATTATGAAATCAGTAGGGATGTAAAGGCCTTCAACCCTTACTAGCATGTCCTCTACTATTCCATAAGCTTGTCTTATGGACTTATCTGCCAATTGTAATGAGAACAAGGCAGGTTGTACCTCAATGATTCCCAGATTCTCCATTACAGAGAGTGGCATAAGATTTATCCCTGACCCCAGATCACATAGAGCTTTTTCAAAGCTCATGGTGCCAATGGTACAAGGTATTAGGAATTTGCCAGGATCTTGTTTCTTTTGAGGTAGAGTCCTCTGAATCCAAGTATCTAGTTCACTAATGAGCAAGGGAGGTTCACTTTCCCAAGTCTCATTACCAAACAGCTTGGCATTCAGCTTCATGATAGCTCCTAAATATAGAGCAACTTGCTCTCCAGTCACATCTTCATTCTCTTCAGAGGATGAATATTCTTCAGAGCTCATGAATGGCAGAAGGAGATTTAAAGGAATCTCTATGGTCTCTAGATGAGCCTCAGATTCCTCAGGATCCTTAATAGGAAACTCCTTCTTGCTTGAGGAACGTCCCAGGAGGTCTTCCTCACTAGGATTTTCGTCCTCCTCCTCCTTTGTGCATTCGGCCACTTTGATTAAATTAATGGCCTTGCACTCTCCTTTTGGATTCTCTTCTGTATTGCTTGGGAGAGTACTGGGAGGAGTGTCAATAACTTTCTTACTCAGCTGGCCCACTTGTGCCTCCAGATTTCTAATGGAGGATCTTGTTTCATTCATGAAACTGAAAGTGGCCTTTGACAGATCAGAGACTATATTGGCTAAATTAGAAGTGTTTTGTTCAGAATTCTCTGTCTGTTGCTGAGAAGATGATGGATATGGCTTACTATTATTCAGCCTATTGCGTCCACCATTGTTAAAACCTTGTTGAGGTTTTTGTTGATCCTTCCATGAGAAATTTGGATGATTTCTCCATGATGAGTTATAGGTGTTTCCATAAGGTTCACCTAAGTAATTAACCTCTGCCATTGCAGGGTTTTCAGGATCATAAGCTTCTTCAGAAGCTGCCTCTCTAGTACTATTGGATGCATGTTGCAATCCATTCAGATTTTGAGAGATCATGTTGACCTGTTGAGTCAACATTTTGTTCTGAGCCAATATGGCATTCAGAGCCTCAATTTCAAGAACTCCTTTCTTCTGAGGTACCCCATTGTTCACGGAATTCCTCTCAGAGGTGTACATAAACTGGTTGTTTGCAACCATGTCAATGAGTTCTTGAGCCTCTTCAGGCGTTTTCTTCAGGTGAATAGATCCACCTGCAGAATGGTCCAATGACATTTTCGAAAATTCAGAGAGACCATAATAGAATATATCTAATATGGTCCATTCAGAAAACATGTCAGATGGACATCTCTTGGTCAGCTGCTTGTATCTTTCCCAAGCTTCATAGAGGGATTCACCATCTTTTTGTTTGAAGGTTTGAACATCCACTCTCAGCTTGCTCAGCTTTTGAGGAGGAAAGAACTTATCTAAGAATGCAGTGACCAGCTTATCCCATGAGTCCAGGCTATCCTTGGGTTGTGAATCCAACCATACTCTAGCTCTGTCTCTTACAGCAAAAGGGAAAAGCAAGAGTCTGTAGACTTCAGGATTAACTCCATTTGTCTTTACAGTGTCACAGATCTGCAAGAACTCAGTTAGAAACTGGTAAGGATCTTCAGATGGAAGTCCATAAAACTTGCAGTTTTGTTGCATTAAAGCAACTAGTTGAGGCTTAAGCTCAAAGTTATTGGCTCCAATGGCAGGAATGGAGATGCTTCTTCCATCAAACTTGGACGTTGGCTTTGTGAAGTCACCAAGCATTCTCCTTGCATTATTATTATTATTTTCGGCCATCTCTTCCTCTTGTTCGAAATTTTCTAAAAGGTTGCTTCTGGATTGTTGTAATTTAGCTTCTCTTAATTTTCTCTTCAGAGTCCTTTCAGGTTCTGGATCAATTTCAACAAGAGTGCCTTTATCCTTGTTCCTGCTCATATGAAAGAGAAGAAAACAAGAAAAGAAAAAGGAATCCTCTATGTCACAGTATAGAGATTCCTTTATGTTAGTAGAAAAAGAAAGGGGTAGGAGAAGAGTGAAAGAAAAGAAACACAACTGTGAGGAGGGCAGAGATGTGAGATGAGATGTTAGGATATGAATGAAGAGGGGTGAAGAGAAGTGTTAGTAATTAAATAATTAAATAGAAGAAGAAAAGAGAAGAGGAATTTCGAAATAATTTTGAAAAAGGGGTTAGTGTTTTCGAAAAATAAAAATAAATTGTAATTAAAATTAAAACATGAAACAATTAATTAATTAAGAAGAAATGTTTTAAAAAAAAAGAGAGACATTTTCGAAAATAGGAGAGAGAGAAGTAGTTAGGTGGTTTTGGAAAAGATAAGAAACAAATAAAAAGTTAGTTAGTTGATTGAAAAAGATTTGAAATCAAAATTGAAAAAGATAAGAAGATAGTAAGTTAGATAAGATATTTTAAAATTAAATTTTGAAAAAGATAAAATTTTGAAAAGGATAAGATAAAAAGATAAGATAAAAGTTTTAAGAAAAAGATATTTTGAAAAAGATTTAGTTTTTAAAATAACTTAACTAACAAGAAACTACAAGATAAGATTCTAGAACTTAAAGATTGAACCTTTCTTAACAAGAAAGTAACAAACTTCAAATTTTTGAACCAATCACATTAATTGTTAGCTAATTTTCGAAAATTACATATAAAGATAAGAAAAAGATTTTGAAAATAATTTGAAAATATTTTTTTTTGAAATTTTCGAAAATAATAAAAAAAATTGAAAAAGATATGATTTTGAAAAAGATTTTGAAAAGATAAGATTTTTAAAATTGAAATTTTGACTTGACTAGTAAGAAATAACTAATTTTAAAAATTTTTTTGACCAAGTCAACCCAAAATTTCGAAAATTGGAGGGAAATAAGGAAAAGATATATTTTTGATTTTTGAATTTTTAATTATGAGAGAGAAAAACAACAAAAATACTCAATGCATGAAATTTTTAGATCAAAACAATGAATGCATGCAAGAATGCTATGAATGTCAAGATGAACACCAAGAACACTTTGAAGATCATGATGAACATCAAGAACATAATTTTGAAAAATTTTTAATGCAAAGAAAACATGCAAGACACCAAACTTAGAAATCTTTAATGCATGGAAAATATGAATGCAAAAGTGCACAAGAAAAACAACAAAAGACACAAAACAAGAAATCATCAAGATCAAACAAGAAGACTTGTCAAGAACAACTTGAAGATCATGAAGAACACTATGAATGCATGAGATTTTCGAAAAATGCAAGAAAAAATTTTTAAAAGCATGCAAAAGACACCAAACTTAAAAATTAACATAAAACTCAAACAAGAAACACAAAATATTTTTGATTTTTATGATTTTCTAATTTTCTTGTATTTTTATTTTAATTTTTCGAAAATAAAGTTTAAAAACACGAAAAATAAAAGAAAAATTTTTGAAAAAGATTTTTGAAAAGAAAAGTACCTAATCTGAGCAACAAGATGAACCGTCAGTTGTCCATACTCGAACAATCCCCGGCAACGGCGCCAAAAAAAACTTGGTGGACGAAATTGTGATCACATTATATGTTTCTTGGATTTTGAATGAAAGCTTATTTATGGCACTGCCATGTTCTAATTATTTTGAGATGAAGGCTTCTAAGGAGCAGCACCTGTGTGAGGTTTTCTTTATTGGAATTCACAACTCCGTTCAACTAACCAGCAAGTGTACTGGGTCGTCCAAGTAATAATCTTACGTGAGTAAGGGTCGAATCCACAGAGATTGTTGGTATGAAGCAAGCTATGGTCACCTTGCAAGTCTCAGTCAGGCGAATTTAAACATGATATTTTATTGGATTAAATAATAAATAAAAGGAATAATAAAAAGGATAGAATACTTATGTAGATTCATTGGTAGGAATTTCAGATAAGCGGAATGGAGACGCTGTAGAGCTCTCGGACGCCTGCTCTCCCATTGCTTCTACTCAATCCTTCTTACTCCTTTCCATGGCAAGCTTTGTATAGGGGTTCACTATCAGCTGTGGCTACTTTCATTCCTCTCGGGGAAATAACCTGTGCGGCTGTCACTCGCACAGCTAACCAGTCTGGAGGCATCACCCATGGTTGATAGCTACATCCCATCCTCGCAGTGAAAGCTAATGCACGCACTCTGTCACAGTACGGCCAACCACCGGTTCGTTCCCGCTCCTACTGGAATAGAATCCCTCTTTTGCGTTTGTCACTAACGCCCAGCAGGTTAAAGTTTGAAGCACGTCACAGTCATTCATGAACGGAATCCTACTCGGAATACCACAGACAAGGTGAGACTTTCCGGATTCCCAGGATCCTACTCGAAACACCACAGACAAGGTTGGACTTTCCGGATCCAGATAAATGCCGCCATCTATCTAGCTTATACCACGAAGATTCTGTTGGGGAATCTAAGAGATACACATTCAAGCCTGTGTTGCATGTAGAACGGAAGTGGTTGTCAATCACGCGCGTTCATCAGTGAGAATAATAATGAGGGTTATTAACTCATCACATTCATCATGTTCTTGGGTACGAATGAATATCTTGGAATAAGAATAAAAGAGGAATTGAATAAAAGACAATAGAACTTCATTAATCTTTGAGGTACAGCAGAGCTCCACACCCTTAATCTATGGTGTGCAGAAACTCCACCGTTGAAAATACATAAGCAAGAGGTCCAGGCATGGCCGAATGGCCAGCCCCCTAAACGTGATCACAGGATCGAAAATACAATCCCGGATGTCTAATACAATAGTAAGAGGTCCTATATATACTAGACTAGCTACTAGGGTTTACATAAGTAAGTAATTGATGCATAAATCCACTTCCGGGGCCCACTTGGTGTGTGCTTGGGCTGAGCTTGATCAATCCACGTGTAGAGGCATCTCTTGGAGTTGAATTTCGAGTTATGATGTGTTTTGGGCGTTCAACTCCGGATTATGACGTTTTTCTGGCGTTTAACTTAAGAAAGGAGTGTGTACTTGGCGTTCAACGCCAAGTTGCGTCGTCATTCTTCAAATAAGTATGGACTATTATATTGCTGGAAAGCCCTGGATGTCTACTTTCCAACGCCGTTGAGAGCGCGCCATTTGGAGTTCTGTAGCTCCAGAAAATCCATTTCGAGTGCAGGGAGGTCAGAATCCAACAGCATCAGCAGTCCTTTTGTCAGCCTTTTTCAGAGTTTTGCTCAAATCCCTCAATTTCAGTCAGAATTTACCTGAAATCACAGAAAAACACACAAACTCATAGTAAAGTCCAGAAATGTGAATTTAACATAAAAACTAAGGAAAACATCCCTAAAAGTAGCTTAAACTTACTAAAAACTATATAAAAACAATGCCAAAAAGCGTATAAATTATCCGCTCATCAGTTACCAAGCCAAAGATCCCGTCATGAAAAGATACCTGGGTAAAACCAAGCAACAGCTCGAACAATTGGAGGAATACAAGATCTGCCACATACCTCGTGAGCAAAATGCTCGAGCTGACGCACTCTCAAAGCTAGCCAGCACCAAACCAGGAGGCAATAATAGAAGCCTCATCCAGGAAATGCTACAGAACCCATCAATCTCGGAAGCAGAAAAAGTCCTAACTATAACGGGCCAGGACCAAGGCTGGATGATTCCCATAATCGACTACCTCAAGTCAGGGGCGCTCCCCACAGGAGAAAATGAGGCTAAAAAGCTAAAAAGAGAGGCACAGTACTACACCATCATAAACAACACCCTGTATAAAAGAGGGATCTCAGTACCATTACTAAAATGCGTACCTACTTCCCACACAAGGGAAGTATTAGAAGAGGTACACAGCGGCATGTGCGGTAATCATCTCGGAGCACGAGCTCTTGCCAAAAAGATACTCCGGGCAGGATTTTACTGGCCAACTTTACAAAAAGAATCTACAGAATTCGTAAAGACATGTCCACCATGTCAGAAACATGCCAACTTCCATATTGCCCCACCAGAAGAACTCATCAGCGTGACCGCACCTTGGCCTTTTGCGAAGTGGGGACTCGACCTTCTCGGCCCCTTTCCCCAGGGATCGGGACAAGTTAAATTCCTCATAGTAGGGGTAGATTATTTCACAAAGTGGATCGAGGCAGAACCCTTAGCCAACGCCACTGCCCAGAGAAGCCGGAAGTTCTTATACAGAAACATTGTCACAAGATTTGGGGTCCCACATTCAATAACCACAGACAATGGCACCCAATTCACAGATGCGGGCTTCAGGAAACTAGTAGCCGACTTGAATATAAAGCATCAGTTTACCTCTGTCGAACACCCTCAAGCCAACGGACAGGCCGAAGCCGCCAATAAAGTCATATTGGCAGGGTTAAAACGAAGACTACAAAATGCAAAAGGAGCTTGGGCAGAGGAGCTTCCACAAGTCCTATGGGCATATCGAACGACACCACATTCCACCACAAAGGAATCCCCATTCCGGTTAACATACGGAACGGAGGCAATGATTCCAATAGAAATTGAGGAAGGATCGCACAGGGCAGTCCATTATAATGAGGGAGCAAACTCTCAACTTCAGAGGGAAGAACTCGACCTACTACCTGAGATCCAGGAAAGAGCTCGGATTAGGGAAGAAGCACTAAAACGTCAAATGGCTTCCAGATACAACCAAAGGGTAGTACCAAGAAGTTTCACTGAGAACGATCTCATCTTGATCCGAAATGATATAGGAACAACTCAACCCGGAGAAGGAAAGCTGGCAGCCAATTGGAAAGGACCATACCGGGTCATAAAAGTACTCGGCAAAGGCTACTACAGAGTGTCCGAACTTGACGGACGGGAGCTGCCAAGGTCATGGCACGCTTGCAACCTAAGAAGGTACTACAGTTAGAAAGGGTAAAGGATCTCACCAGTGGATGCACTCTTTTTCCTGAAAAGGTTTTTTAATGAGGCACCAGGTCGAGACCTATACCATACCCAACTTAAGAGGATGAAAAAATTCCCACATGTACATATTTGCATTTTTCTCTGAATAAAATTTATCTAGGTATTCTACAAGATTTCAAGACGCATTATTCTGAAGTATTCATCGTCCGATTATAAAGCTATAGGTCGGCAAAAAGTGAGAAATAAATTCACTGCACGACCACAATAAAGACAAATCGTCCGATAAAGGTGAAAACGTGATTCACCTAAAGGACGAGCTCGATATGCCAACCATTTCCTACAAATCGGCAAAGATGAACACAGAATAATGTAAGAAGTTATTGAAAGTAATCTAGAAAAGAACCTGACAAGGTCTTACGGATAGCTAATATAATAACTTAATAAGGCTGGCCGACATCAAAAAATCGGGCCAAGACAAACCAAGTTATCAACGAATCCCTGGAAAGAGGTCTGGCCAACCCTATTAAAGAGGAATTGCTATAACTTAGAAGAGATCGACCTAACAAAGTCGGTCTCCTACAAAGATAAGTTATAAAAGTAATCCCTGAAAGAGACCTAACAGAGGTCCAAGAAAGAGGATTACAAAAATAACTTGGAAGAGATCGACCTAACGAAGTCGGTCTCCTACAAAGATAAGTTATAAAAGTAATCCCTGAAAGAGACCTAACAGAGGTCCAAGAAAGAGGATTACAAAAATAACTTAGAAGAGATCAACCTAACGAAGTCGGTCTCCTACAAAGATAAGTTATAAAAGTAATCCCTGAAAGAGACCTTACAGAGGTCCAAAAAGAGGATTATAAAAATAACTCATAAAGGGATATTACGCCAAAGAAAGCATAAATGCGAAGCTTCAAAAAGCCACCATAATCAACCTCAGAAAGCGGCCTTTTGTTTTTCAAAATAAAGTTACCAGGCAGGCAACTTAAAAATGTCAGACGAGAAAAATAAAGAGTTCAAAAAGCCCACACATCGGGCCATCTACACAAAAAAGTTATAGAAAAGTTTCCACAAAACGCCCACAAGTCGGGCCAACTACAAATCAACAGATGTTTTCTCAGCAGCATCGGGAGCTTTCTTAGTGACATCAGAATCAGGAGAAGGAGGGCGAGCTTGAATAGGCACAGCGTCAACAGTTCCATCATCTCGGTTCAGGATTTGGCAATCCAGATCAGCTGTAACAGGAGAAATCGAGGAGGTTGACACTTTGAGAGAAGGAACTGGAGGAGGGTCAGCATCATCAACATCTTGGTCGTCAGGGACAATCTTGCCATTCCTCACCACATTGTCCAAACTGACAAGAGACAGGTCGGCATCAGGGGCAACAACGCGAAACTGCTCCATCAGATTCTCGGAGGCAGCAGTTACGCTACCCACAAGATGGCCCTGAAGCTCACCATAATCAGCCCGAGCAGTCTCCAACTCACTCCGAAGGCGCATGATTTCCCTATAAGCGGAGACATAGCTGTCCTTATGCTTCAGGGCCATGTCTTCAGCCATCCTCAAAGAAGCAGCAAGGGCGATAGAACTAGCTTTTTCACCCTCCAACTCCTTCTCCACCTTTTCCAACTTCACCTCCAACTCCTCCTTCAGGCCCTTGATCCGATTAAAATCCGATTTTGGCCTCCTCCATAAAAGATTTGGTGGCATGAATCGGAATCCCTTGTACTGTCCGGAAAATAGCCGCACTCATATGAGCCATCTTCACACTATTCTTGGCCATAAAATACAGGTGCTGAAGGAGAGACACATCGTCCATGGAAAGTCCACCATAGGGAGTAATTTGCTGATCAATAAATTCAACGGCATCAAAGTCGGGGACATCCAGATTGAAGGGTTCAATGGTTTTTTGCTTTTTACTAGGAGGGGGACCAGAAGCTGCAGTAGATGATTGGGGAGGATCAACTAGGCGGACCCGAGGAACAAGAATTACTTTTCTCGGTCCAGGGGAACTTGGTACAGGAGGCTTCAAAGGAATCTGAGAAGATCCCTCTCCGGCCACCTTGGCCGAGATGTTCAGAGCAGCAGTGGCCTTCTTCTCCTTTTTAAAGGCCTTCAAAGAATCAGTATTTTTTGACATCTCTGCAAATATAGCAACAGCAAAGAGTTACAAATGTAATGTAGAGAAAGGAAAAACAAGTATAAAAGCAAAGCCAAACAAAATACCCAGAACAGTTCGAACCAAGGAAGGATCATTCAAAAATCTCTTCGTATCAAGATGAGGTGGTTTCCCCCAAAGATCCTCGAGGACAACCACAAAAGCACGCTCAACGTCATCTAGCATCTCCCAAGTGTAGCGAGATACTCGTACATCTTTTTGCCACTCTAGGGGGAAGGAGGGCTCGTCGTTTTCATCAAGAAAAAAGGGGCGGACCCCCTCAACAGCTCGAACTTTGAAAAAGTAGTTCTTAAAGTCCTTAAAAGACTAATCATACATAGCAAACACTTTGTGCCCCTGGGCGGACCGAAAAGAAACCCAAGAAGCTTTCTTCTTTGAGGAACCACCAGGCTTGGCGGAAACAAACAAATAAAGGAACAAAGTCTGGGAGGGAGATACATCTAGTTCACGGCAGAAGCTGGGAAGGAGCAATATTACACGACCACAGCAGGTCGGTCTCAAAGGCGGTAAAAGGAAAAGAAACGTTCAATTGACTGAAAAAGTACTCGTAGGCATAAAAGAAGGGACGCTCTCCCTCAACAGAAGTCGGAAAGCAAACCCTCTTGTCAGAGTCAGGGGCAACAAGCTCATAATCCTCCTCACGAGCATTGTTACCACAAATCCTATGTCGCTTCCTCAGTTCAGCACAGAACTCGGCATCCACAACAAAACACACAACAAGACAAGGGAGTCCAGCCAGTTGGACATCCCCTCGGGAACACTGGAAGACATTTCTACGATGTTATTGCGAGAAGACATAGGGCCAACTAATCTTACAAGGAAGAAAAGAAGACGGGGTTACTAAAAACATCTCGGAGAAGGTAGAAAGCAAACTTAAATATCATACAGACGAGGCATGCAGAAAAGGAAAACCCCAAGACTCAAACCAAAAGTCTTGGGGCATCCTTTGGAGGCAGCAACAACAAAGCAAGGTCCCTGAGAAAAACCTACACCCCAACGTTTCTCGAAAACAAGGAAACAAGGCCTAAAGCAACAAGCATTTCGTACAGCAAGATAAAAAAAGAAAAGTCATTAAAGCAGCTACCTTTCTACAGTCTACCAGCAAAAGCACTGTCAATGTCAACAATGCCAAACAGAACAACACCAAAGATACAACCTTTTCCAGAATTAGGCAAAAAACACCATCAAAAGTACAAACAGGAAAGGCGATGACAAGCGAAAGCTCTAAAGGCATTAGGCAAAAAGCGATCATGCAGAAAAATAAAAAAAGCCCCAGAACACACGGCGATAAACAGGCATGATAAATGCAAAAAGATTCAAGTTTTTCAAACAAGCATGAAAGCAAAACCAAAACTTTATCATAAACCGAAGGTCAAAAAGCAAAAAAAGTACGGAAACAGAAACTAGAAACCAAACCTGGAAAGTCCTGAAGAAAATGGAAAACTGGGGCAGGAGAACGTCTCTCAAAGGAAGCACCAACGAAGTACCAAAACGAAGCGGCACAGAGAAAGAGTAAGGCAGAACAGAGCAAACACAGAGGAAAAATTAAAAACGGGAGAAGAGAGAAATGCGAAGAAGTTACGAAATGCGTGAAGAAGAAAAACCGTTTTCTGGGTTTTTCAAAATTAAAATAAAAGGGCCTAGGAGAAACGGGGCAATTAATGTTAAAATAAAGGCATTAAACCCTCGCACGTTTCCAAAGCGCCGATATAAAGGCGGGCGCTTTTAGAAGAAAACGTTCTACATTCAAAAACTTCTACAAGGGGAATCGACAAAATGCTTGAGTTCGGCCTCAAGAAGGACCGAAGTCTAAGGACTCAACCTCAAAAAAGAAGATCGAGCTCAAGCAGGGGCAATGTTCATACTCTGGGTCGAGCTATCCGACCTGGGATGATTGAAGATAAAGCGACCGACCTCTTCAGGATAGACTATCCGACCTATTCTCAGAGAGCTCGGCCAAATCGACAAGAGAGCCCAATAAAGGGCCCAAATAGAGGAACACGACCCAAATCCTAAGACGGCCTAAGCCTATAGAGATAAGGGCGGTTCCGCTGAAGATACGCTGACCTCAACCCTAAAGATAAAGATAAGATAAGATAACTAATTTATCTTATCCAACAAAAGTCACGTCTCAACACTATAAATACACTGGAGCACCCAGGTATAACTGATACTCTGATTCTACTCAATACCTGCTTAATACCCTTGCTAACTTAAGCATCGGAGTCCCTTGCAGGTACCCTCCACCCTCCGGGGACGAAGGATCAGCACCACCACCAAGTCCAACAAGTCGGACACACCAGTTCCGGCCGCTGTACACCTGCCGGACACATCGGCTCCGACCAACACCGAAGATCTCGTCCGAGATCGTCCTACAGTTTCAGGTAACCCACGGAACATAATCCCTGAAAGAGATCTGATAAAGATCCAAGAAAGAGGATTACACTTAAAGGAGACCGACATAACGAAATCGGACTCCTGCTATTGAAAAGTTACACAAGTAATCCCTGAAAGAGATCTGATAAAGATCCAGGAAAGAGGATTACACTTAAAGGAGACCGACATAACGAAGTCAGACTCCTGCTACTGAAAAGTTACACAAGTAATCCCTGAAAGAGATCTGATAAAGATCCAAGAAAGAGGATTACGCTATAACTTAAAGGAGACCGACATAACGAAGTCGGACTCCTGCTACTAAGATATAACTCAGAAGAGACCGACCTAAATGGAGTCGGACTCCTATGAACAAAAGTAATCCCTGAAAGAGACCTAACGAAGGTCCAGGAAAGAGGATTACAGAAATAAAGGGAATCAACACAAAGAAATCAGTTGGAGAAACATCAAAAATACCTACAAAAAACGAAAAAACAAGTCGGATCCACACAAATACAGGGGATCCAAGCTACAAAGCACGAGGCAATCCAAAAAGGTCAAATTACAAGGACCAACATATATCTTGATATGATCTACAAAGTTTTAAAGCCTCGGAGGCCATTAAAAAAGGATAACGAGCTACGTTTGTTTTTCAAAAGGTTGCCAAGACAAAACAACCAGAAAACGTCAGCAAATAAATAAAAAGTTTTAAAGAGCCCACAAGCCGTGCCAACTAACATGAGAATCCAGAAAAAGATCAGCAAACAACAGAAGCATCATCAGGACAAGGAGAAGGAGGACGAGTCTGAATAGGCACGGCATCTACAGTTCCATCCTCCCGGTTCAGAACTTGGCGTTCCGAATCAGGTGCAACGGAGGAGCAGAGGTAGTCGACACTTTGGCAGAGGACACAGGAGGAGGATCAGCGTCGTCATCACCCTCGTCATCAGGGACAATCTTGCCATCTCTGACAACATTATTGGTCGGCGAAATTGTGATCACTACACTTTTTCACAACTCTCATAATCCCTGGTAATGGCTCCAAAAACTTGGTGCGCTTAATACCATGGCATTACACAACTTCGCACAACTAACCAGCAAGTGCACTGGGTCGTCCAAGTAATAAAACCTTACGTGAGTAAGGGTCGATCCCACGGAGATTGTTAGTAATGAAGCAAGCTATGGTCATCTTGTAAATCTTAGTCAGGCAAACTCAAATGTATATGATGATGAACGAAAATAACATAAAGATAAAGATAGTGATACTTATGTATATCATTGGTGTAAGAGCTTCAGACAAGTGTATGAAGATGCCTTCCCTTCCGTCTCTCTGCTTTCCTACTGCCTTCATCCAATCCTTCCTACTCCTTTCCATGGCAAGCTCGTATAGGGTCTCACTGTTGTCAGCAGCTACCTCCCATCCTCTCAGTGAAAGCGATTGCATATGTCCTGTCACGGCATAGCGGAATTCATCTGTCGGTTCTCAATCAGGCGCGGAATAGAATCCAGTGATTCTTTTGCGTTATCACTAACGCCCCCGCCCTCAGGGTTTGAAGCACGTCACAGTCATTCAGTCATTGAATCCTACTCAGAACACCACAGACAAGGTTAGACCTTCCGGATTCTCTTGAATGCTGCCATCAGGTCCTGCCTATACCACGAAGACTCCGAAGAATCCAAGAGATATTCACTAAGCCTCGAATGCTTGTAGAACAAGAATGGTTGTCAATCACCTTGTTCATAGGTGAGAGTGGTGATGGGCGTCAATCATCACCATCATCATGTTGAAGAACAAGTGATATCTTGGTAAAAGAACAAGCGGAATTGAATGGAAGAACAATAGTAATTGCATTAATACTCGAGGTACAGCAGAGCTCCACACCCTTAATCTATGGTGTGTAGAAACTCCACCGTTGAAAATACATAAGAACAGGGTCTAGGCATGGCCGAATGGCCAGCCTCCCAAAGATCTAAGATAGCATAAAACAAAGATAGCTACCAAAGTCTCGATACAAATACAATAGTAAAAGGTCCTACTTATAGATAACTAGTAGCCTAGGTGTACAAAGATGAGTAAATGACATAAAAATCCACTTCCGGGCCCACTTGGTGTGTGCTTGGGCTGAGCAATCAAGGAAATTCGTGTAGAGAACTTTTCTGGAGTTAAACGCCAGCTCCCATGCCAGTTTGGGCGTTTAACTCCAACTTTTATTCCTGTTCCGGCGTTTAACGCTGGAATTCCTGAGGCCGGATTGCTTTGCGGGTTTGGGCCATCAAATCTTGGACAAAGTATGGACTATTATATATTGCTGGAAAGCCCTGGATGTCTACTTTCCAACGCCGTTGAGAGCGCGCCAATTGGGCTTCTGTAGCTCCAGAAAATCCACTTCGAGTGCAGGGAGGTCAGAATCCAACAGCATCTGCAGTCCTTTTTGGTCTCTGAATCAGATTTTTGCTCAGGTCCCTCAATTTCAGCCAGAAAATACCTGAAATCACAGAAAAACACACAAACTCATAGTAAAGTCCAGAAAAGTGAATTTTAAATAAAAACTAATAAAAATGTACTAAAATCTAACTAAAAGATATCAAAAACATACTAAAAACAATGCCAAAAAGTATACAAATTATCCGCTCATCACAACACCAAACTTAAACTGTTGCTTGTCCTCAAGCAACTGAAAATCAAATAAGATCAAAAGAAGAGAATATGCAATGAATTCCAAAAACATCTGTGAAGATCAGTATTAATTAGATGAGCGGGGCTTTTAACCTTCTGTCTCTGAACAGTTTTGGCATCTCAATCTATCCCTTGAAATTCAGAATGGTTGGCTTCTTTAGGAACTCAGAGTCCAGATAGTGTTAATGATTCTCCTAGTAAAGTATGATGATTCTTGAACATAGCTATTTATTGAGTCTTGGCTGTGGCCCAAAGCACTCTGTCTTCCAGTATTACCACCGGATACATACATGCCACAGACACATAATTGGGTGAACCTTTTCAGATTGTGACTCAGCTTTGCTAAAGTCCCCAATTAGAGGTGTCCAGGGTTCTTAAGCACACTCTTATTTGCCTTGGATCACAACTTTATTTCTTTTCTTTTTCTTTCTTTTCTTTCTTTTTTTTTTTCGATTTTTTTTTTTTTTTTCGGTTTTTTTTTTTTTTTTTTTTTTTTTTTTTTTTTGAATAGCTTTTTCTTGCTTCAAGAATCATTTTATTGATTTTTCAGATCCTCAGTAACATGTCTCCTTTTTCATCATTCTTTCAAGAGCCAACATTCATGAACCACAAATTCAAGATACATATGCACTGTTTACACATACATTCAGAGAACAAAAATATTGCCACCACATCAAAATAATTAAACTATTATAAAATTCAAAATTCATGCAATTCTTCCTTTTTCAATTAAGCACATTTTTATTCAAGAAAGGGGATGGATTCATAGGACATTCATAACTTTAAGGCATAGACACTAAGACACTAATGATCATAAGACACAAGCATGGATAACATAAAGCACTAAAAATTTCGAAAAACAAGGGAATAAAGAACAAGGAAATCAAGGAATGGGTCCACCTTAGTGATGGCGGCTCTTCCTTGCTTTGAAGGTCCTATGGAGTGCTTGAGCTCCTCAATGTCTCTTCCTTGTCTTTGTTGCTCCTCCCTCATGATTCTTTGATCTTCTCTAATTTCATGGAGGAGAATGGAGTGTTCTTGATGCTCCACCCTTAGTTGTCCCATGTTGGAACTTAATTCTCCTAGGGAGGTGTTTAGTTGCTCCCAATAGTTTTGTGGAGGAAAGTTCATCCCTTGAGGAATCTCAGGGATTTCTTGATGAGAGGGGTCTCTTGTGTATTCCATCCTTTTCTTGGTGATGGGCTTGTCCTCATCAATGGGGATATCTCCTTCTATGTCAACTCCAACTGAATAACAGAGGTGACAAATGAGGTGAGGAAAGGCTAATCTTGCCAAAGTGGAGGTCTTGTCCGCCACCTTATAGAGTTCTTGGGCTATAACCTCATGAACTTCTATTTCTTCTCCAATCATGATGCTATGGATCATGATGGCCCGGTCTATGGTAACTTCGGACCGGTTGCTAGTGGGAATGATTGAGCGTTGTATGAACTCTAACCATCCTCTAGCCACGGGTTTGAGGTCATGCCTTCTCAATTGGACCGGCTTTCCTCTTGAATCTTGCTTCCATTGTGCGCCCTCTTCACATATGACTGTGAGGACTTGGTCCAACCTTTGATCAAAGTTGACCCTTCTAGTGTAAGGATGCTCATCTCCTTGCATCATAGGCAAGTTGAACGCCACCCTCACACTCTCCGGACTAAAATCCAAGTATTTCCCCTGAACCATAGTAAGATAATTCTTTGGATTCGGGTTCACACTTTGGTCATGGTTCTTTGTGATCCATGCATTGGCATAGAACTCTTGAACCATCAAGATTCCAACTTGTTGAATGGGGTTGGTGAGAACTTCCCAACCTCTTCTTTGGATCTCATGGCGGATCTCCGGATATTCACCCTTTTTGAGTAAAAAGGGGACTTCGGGGATCACCTTCTTCAAGGCCACAACTTCATAGAAGTGGTCTTGATGCACCCTTGAGAGGAATCTATCCATCTCCCATGACTCGGAGGTGGAAGCTTTTGCTTTCCCTTTCCTCTTTTTAGAGGTTTCTCCGGCCTTTGGTGCCATAATGGTTATGGAAAAACGAAAAAGCAACGCTTTTACCACACCAAACTTAAAATGTTTGCTCGTCCTCGAGCAAAAGAAGAAAGAAAGGAGTAGAAGAAGAAGAAATGAGGAAGAGGGGGAGGGTAGTGTGTTCGGCCAAAGGGGGAAGAAGTGGTCTTTAGGTTGTGTGAAAATGAAGGGTTGAAGAAGGGTATTTAAAGGAGAGAGGGGGGTAAAGGTTCGGCCATTTGAGGGTGGGTTTGGGAGGGAAAGTGGTTTGAATTTGAAGGGTGAGGTTGGTGGGATTTTATGAAGGATGGATGTGAGTGGTGAAGAGAAAGATGGGATTTGATAGGTGAAGGGTTTTTGGGGAAGAGGTGTTGAGGTGATTGGTGAATGGGGGAAGAAGAGAGAGAGTGATGGTAGGGTCCTGTGGGGTCCACAGATCCTGTAGTGTCAAGGAAAAGTCATCCCTGCACCAAAAGTTGCTCAAAATCACGTTTTGAGCCATTTCTGGCGTTAAACGCCGGGCTGGTGCCCATTCCTGGCGTTTAACGCCAGGTTGTTGCCCTTTACTGGCGTTTAACGCCAGTCTGGTGCCCTTTTCTGGCGTTAAACGCCCAGAAAGGTGCCAGACTGGGCGTTAAACGCCCAACTGCTAGGCTGACTGGCGTTTGAACGCCAGCAGCATCTTCCTCCAGGGTGTGCTGTTTTTCTTCCTGTTTTTCATTTGTTTTTGCTTTTTTCATTGTTTTTGTGACTTCTTATGATCATCAACCTACAAAAAAAGATAAAATAACAAAAGAAAATAATTAATTATAAAACATTGGGTTGCCTCCCAACAAGCGCTTCTTTAGTGTCATTAGCTTGACAGAGGACTCCCATGGAGCCTCAGAAACACTCAGAACCGTGTTGAAACCTCCCAACACCAAACTTAGAGTTTGAATGTGGGGTTTCAACACCAAACTTAGAGTTTGGTTGTGGCCTCCCAACACCAAACTTAGAGTTTGACTGTGGGGGCTCTGTTTGGCTCTGTTTTGAGAGAAGCTCTTCATGCTTCCTCTCCATGATGATAGAGGGATATCCTTGGGCCTTAAACACCATGGATTCTTCATTCACTTGAATGATCAACTCTCCTCTATCAACATCAATCACAGCCTTTGCTGTGGCTAGGAATGGTCTGCCAAGGATGATGGATTCATCCATGCACTTCCCAGTCTCTAGGACTATGAAATCAGTAGGAATGTAATGGTCTTCAATCTTCACCAAAACATTCTCTATAAGTCCATGAGCTTGTTTTCTTGAATTGTCTGCCATCTCTAATGAGATTCTTGCAGCTTGCACCTCAAGGATCCCTAATTTCTCCATTACAGAGAGGGGCATGAGGTTTACACTTGACCCTAAGTCACACAAGGCCTTCTTGAAGGTCATGGTGCCTATGGTACAAGGTATAGAAAACTTCCCAGGATCCTGCCTCTTTTGAGGTAGTTTCTGCCTAGACAAGTCATCCAGTTCTTTGGTGAGCAAGGGAGGTTCATCCTCCCAAGTCTCATTTCCAAATAACTTGTCATTTAGTTTCATGATTGCTCCAAGGTATTTAGCAACTTGCTCTTCAGTAACATACTCATCCTCTTCAGAGGAAGAATACTCATCAGAGCTCATGAATGGCAGAAGTAAGTCCAATGGAATCTCTATGGTCTCGTTTTGAGCCTCAGATTCCCATGGTTCCTCATTGGGGAACTCACTGGAGGCCAGTGCACGCCCATTGAGGTCTTCCTCAGTGGCGTTCACTGCCTCTCCTTCCTCCCAGAATTCGGCCATGTCTATGGCTTTGCACTCTCCTTTTGGATTTTCTTCTGTATTACTTGGGAGAGTGCTAGGAGGGAGTTCAGTAACTTTCTTGCTCAGCTGACCCACTTGTCCTTCCAAATTTCTGATGGAGGACCTTGTTTCATTCATGAAACTTTGAGTGGTCTTTATTAGATCAGAGACCATTGTTGCTAAGTCAGAAGTATTCTGCTTAGAACTCTCTGTCTGTTGCTGAGAAGATGATGGAAAAGGCTTGCCATTGCTAAACCTGTTCCTTCCACCATTATTGTTATTGAAACCTTGTTGAGGTCTCTCTTGATTCTTCCATGAGAGATTTGGGTGATTTCTCCATGAAGAATTATAGGTGTTTCCATAGGGTTCTCCTAGGTAATTCACCTCTTCCATGGAAGGGTTCTCAGGATCATAAGCTTCTTCCTTAGATGAAGCATCCTTAGTACTGTTTGGTGCATTTTGCATTCCAGACAGACTTTGAGAAATCAAATTGACTTGTTGAGTCAATATCTTATTCTGAGCCAGTATGGCATTCAGAGCATCAATCTCAAGAACTCCTTTCTTCTGACTAGTCCCATTGTTCACAGGATTTCTTTCAGAAGTGTACATGAATTGGTTATTTGCAACCATTTCAATCAGTTCTTGAGCTTCAGTAGGCGTCTTCTTCAGATGAAGAGATCCTCCTGCAGAGCTATCCAAGGACATCTTAGATAGTTCAGAGAGACCATCATAGAAAATACCTATGATGCTCCATTCAGAAAGCATGTCAGAAGGACATTTTCTGATTAATTGTTTGTATCTTTCCCAAGCTTCATAGAGGGATTCTCCATCCTTTTGTCTAAAGGTTTGGACTTCCACTCTAAGCTTACTCCATCTTTGTGGTGGAAAGAATTTTGCCAAGAAGGCATTGACTAGCTTTTCCCAAGAGTCCAGGCTTTCTTTAGGTTGAGAATCCAACCATATTCTAGCCCTGTCTCTTACAGCAAAAGGGAATAGCATCAGTCTATAGACCTCAGGGTTAACCCCATTAGTCTTGACTGTGTCACAGATTTGCAAGAATTCAGCTAAAAACTGATGAGGATCTTCCATTGGAAGTCCATGGAACTTGCAATTCTGTTGCATTAGAGAAACTAATTGAGGCTTAAGCTCAAAGTTGTTTGCTCCAATGGCAGGGATAGAGATGCTTCTCCCATAAAAATCAGGAGTAGGTGCAGTAAAGTCACCCAGCACCTTCCTTGCATTGTTTGCATTGTTGTTGTTTTCTGCTGCCATGTTTTCTTCCTTGAAGAATTCGGTCAGGTCCTCTAAAGAGAGTTGTGCTTTGGCTTCTCTTAGCTTTCTCTTCAAAGTCCTTTCGGGTTCAGGATCAGCTTCAACAAGAATGCCTTTGTCCTTGCTCCTGCTCATATGAAAGAGAAGGGAACAAGAAAATGTGGAATCCTCTATGTCACAGTATAGAGATTCCTTTAAGTGTCAGAGGAAAAGAGAAATAGAAAGAAGAAGGAGAAGATAAATTCGAACTTTAGTTAGATAAGGTTCGAATTGTGCATTGAGAAGGAGTGGCACTCCATAAATAGAAGGATGTGGGAAGGAGGGAAGTTTATTTTCGAAAATCAAGTGAAAAATTTTGAAGTTATTTTGAAAAACATTAATTAATTTTCGAAAATAAAAGTGGAAAAGAAACCAAGTGATTTTTGAAAAAGATTTTGAAATTAGAAATTAAAAAGATTTGATTGAAAACTGTTTTGAAAAAGATGTGGTTAAAAAGATTAAAAAAATGTGATTGAGAAGATATGATTTGAAAACTATTTGAAAAGATATGATTTTAAAAATGAATGACTTGCTTAACAAGAAAAGATATGATTTGAAACATTCAAACCTTTCTCAACAGAAAAGGTAACAATCTTGTGATGTTCAATCAAATCATTAATTGTTAGTAAGTATCTTTTAAAAAGGAAAGAAATTGATTTTGAAAACATTTGATTGAAAAGATTTGATTTGAAAAAGATTTGATTTTGAAAAATTTGAAAAAAATTGATTTGAAAACAAAATCTTCCCCCTAGCACCATCCTGGCGTTAAACGCCCAGAATGGTATACATTCTGGCGTTTAACGCCCAAAATGCTACCTCTTTGGGCGTTAAACGCCCAACCAGGTACCCTGGCTGGCGTTTAAACGCCAGTCTGCCTTCTTCACTGGGCATTTTTGAATGCTCAGCTTTTTCTGTATAATTCCTCTGCAGCATGTTTTGAATCTTCAATTCTTTGTATCATTGACTTGAAAGGACACAAATTAAAAATATTTTTGGATTTTTTTGATAATCAAAATGCAAAAGGAATCAATTAACAATGCATGCAAGACACCAAACTTAGCAGTTTGTGTACTACTGACACTAACAACATGAAAATGCATATGAGACACACAAAATACTTCAAGTCAATAGAATTCAAAGATCAAAACAAAGAAATATATGCATGGATTCGAAAAACAAAAACATGCATTTGACACTAAACTTAAGATGAGACTCTAGACTCAAACAAGAAATATTTTTGGGATTTTATGGTTTTGTAAATTTTTTTGTATTTTTCAAAAATTAAGTGAAAAAAAAGTATCAAAATTCTTAATGAGAATTCCAGGAATCAGTGCAATGCTAGTCTAAGGCTCCGGTCCAGGAATTAGACATGGCTTCACAGCCAGCCAAGCTTTCAAAGAAAGCTTCGGTCCAAAACACTAGACATGACCAAGGTCAGCCAAGCCTTAGCAAATCACTGCTCCAACAGCAAGATTGATACGAAATCAACAAGCTCTTGTGGTGATAAGTTGAAACCTCGGTCCAATCAGATTAGACATGGCTTCTCAGCCAGCCAGATTTCAACAAATCATCATGAAACTCTAGAATTCACCTTCAAGAATTTCGAAAAAAAATACCTAATCTAAGCAACAAGATGAACCGTCAGTTGTCCAGCCTAAACAATCCCGGGCAATAACACCAAAAATTTGATGTTGTTGCCGGATCTTGGCTCTGATGTTACCAAAAGCTTGCTCAAAACATGAACAATCCCCGGCAACGGCGCCAAAAACTTGGTCGGCGAAATTGTGATCACTACACTTTTTCACAACTCTCATAATCCCTGGTAATGGCTCCAAAAACTTGGTGCGCTTAATACCATGGCATTACACAACTTCGCACAACTAACCAGCAAGTGCACTGGGTCGTCCAAGTAATAAAACCTTACGTGAGTAAGGGTCGATCCCACGGAGATTGTTAGTAATGAAGCAAGCTATGGTCATCTTGTAAATCTTAGTCAGGCAAACTCAAATGTATATGATGATGAACGAAAATAACATAAAGATAAAGATAGTGATACTTATGTATATCATTGGTGTAAGAGCTTCAGACAAGTGTATGAAGATGCCTTCCCTTCCGTCTCTCTGCTTTCCTACTGCCTTCATCCAATCCTTCCTACTCCTTTCCATGGCAAGCTCGTATAGGGTCTCACTGTTGTCAGCAGCTACCTCCCATCCTCTCAGTGAAAGCGATTGCATATGTCCTGTCACGGCATAGCGGAATTCATCTGTCGGTTCTCAATCAGGCGCGGAATAGAATCCAGTGATTCTTTTGCGTTATCACTAACGCCCCCGCCCTCAGGGTTTGAAGCACGTCACAGTCATTCAGTCATTGAATCCTACTCAGAACACCACAGACAAGGTTAGACCTTCCGGATTCTCTTGAATGCTGCCATCAGGTCCTGCCTATACCACGAAGACTCCGAAGAATCCAAGAGATATTCACTAAGCCTCGAATGCTTGTAGAACAAGAATGGTTGTCAATCACCTTGTTCATAGGTGAGAGTGGTGATGGGCGTCAATCATCACCATCATCATGTTGAAGAACAAGTGATATCTTGGTAAAAGAACAAGCGGAATTGAATGGAAGAACAATAGTAATTGCATTAATACTCGAGGTACAGCAGAGCTCCACACCCTTAATCTATGGTGTGTAGAAACTCCACCGTTGAAAATACATAAGAACAGGGTCTAGGCATGGCCGAATGGCCAGCCTCCCAAAGATCTAAGATAGCATAAAACAAAGATAGCTACCAAAGTCTCGATACAAATACAATAGTAAAAGGTCCTACTTATAGATAACTAGTAGCCTAGGTGTACAAAGATGAGTAAATGACATAAAAATCCACTTCCGGGCCCACTTGGTGTGTGCTTGGGCTGAGCAATCAAGGAAATTCGTGTAGAGAACTTTTCTGGAGTTAAACGCCAGCTCCCATGCCAGTTTGGGCGTTTAACTCCAACTTTTATTCCTGTTCCGGCGTTTAACGCTGGAATTCCTGAGGCCGGATTGCTTTGCGGGTTTGGGCCATCAAATCTTGGACAAAGTATGGACTATTATATATTGCTGGAAAGCCCTGGATGTCTACTTTCCAACGCCGTTGAGAGCGCGCCAATTGGGCTTCTGTAGCTCCAGAAAATCCACTTCGAGTGCAGGGAGGTCAGAATCCAACAGCATCTGCAGTCCTTTTTGGTCTCTGAATCAGATTTTTGCTCAGGTCCCTCAATTTCAGCCAGAAAATACCTGAAATCACAGAAAAACACACAAACTCATAGTAAAGTCCAGAAAAGTGAATTTTAAATAAAAACTAATAAAAATGTACTAAAATCTAACTAAAAGATATCAAAAACATACTAAAAACAATGCCAAAAAGTATACAAATTATCCGCTCATCAATTATCTAAACTGAAAAGGGCGACTTTGAGCAGTCCGGTGTATAGCGGCCGCCATAAACGCCATTTGCACGTGATTCCGGGCCATAAATTCCAAATGATGGAGGATGGACACATCGTCCATCGAAAGGGTACCATAGGGCCCAATTTGTTGATCTATGAACTCGATGGCATTGAAATCAGGGGCATTAAGGTCGAAGGGCTCAACCGTCTTTTGTTTCTTACTTGGAGAGGCAGCAGATGGAACGGCAGAAGCAGGATGAGGATCCACCAAGCGGACCCGAGGTGTCGGAATCGCTTTCTTCACTATGGGGGAACTCAGCACTGGTGGCTTCTCGCGCACTTGGGAGGACCCCTCCCCAGCCGCCTTGGCGGCAATATTCCTGGCAGCAGTCGCCTTCTGCGCCCTCTTAAAAGCCTTCATGGATTCGTTATTTTTCATTGCCTCTGCAAAATAAAACAGAAGTCAAGCTACAAATCGAACAAAGTCGGAAATACAGCTACAAATAAACATAAACAGATAGCAAAGAAAACACAGAGATACCCAGTTCAGTTTGAAGAAGAGAATGATTGGTTAGAAATTTCTTTGTATCAAGATGGGGAGGCTGACCCCAGCGCTCTTCCAAAACAGTCACAAAGGCCCGCTCAGCCTCATCCAACATGTCCCAAGAGTACCTGGAGACCCTCACATCCTTTTGCCATTCCAGGGGAAAGGCAGGCTCATCATTTTCGTCCAGAAAAAAGGGCCGAGCTCCTTCAACAGCTCGGACCTTGAAAAAGTAGTTTTTAAAATCACGGAATGACTCGTCAAACAAGGAAAAGACCTTCTTTCCTTGGGTAGAGCGAAAGGAGACCCAAGTTGCCTTCTTTTTTACCACTCCAGGCTTAGTCAAAACAAACAGATAGAAAAAGAGAGATTGGGAAGCAGGGATACCAAAACCATTGCACAACAATTGAAAAATCTTTATAAAACCCTAGGAATTAGGGTGAAGTTGAGAAGGGGCAATATTACAAGACCATAACAGGTCGGTTTCAAATTGAGTAAAAAGAAGAGTAATACCTAGCGGACCAAAGAAAAAGTCATAAACATAAAAGAAGGGGCGGCCATCAACAACCAGAGTTGAAAAACAGACTCTCTCGTCAGAAGAAGGAAGGACAAGTTCATAGTTCTTCTCATCACCAGAATTGCTACAGACACTATGAAACTGCCTAAGCTGAGCACAAAACTCAGAGTCAGCCAGCGAGACACACAGGAGAACCATGGAGTCCACCCAATCGGCCATACCCGCAGGAACCTGGGAAGGCATCTCTATAACGTTATTTCGGGAAGACATGAGGCCAACTAAATCCTACAAAAAGAAAAAGAAGAGTGGATTACTTAAAAACATCTCAGACACGGGTCAAAACATCTCAAACGGACGGATTAACCAAAAAGGGAAAAACCCCAAGACTCAAGAGAAGAAGTCTCGGAGTATCCCTTGGAGGCAGTAAACAAGAAGGGTCCTCAAAATCATTTCTACAATCTATATCTCGGCATTCATCAGAATAAAGTCCAGAAAAGAAAGCAAAGGAAGCAAAAACGCAAAAAATCCACCCTTCTACAGTTTTATCAGGAAGAGAATTGCTCCTACAGTTTACCAACACTACTGCTACAGTTCATCAGAACACCAAAAAGACCAAAGGAAAAACAACAAAAGCACAAGCTTTTCAAAATCAAAGCAAAAAACATCATCCAAGGCACAAATAGAAACAGCGGCAACATGCAAAAGAAAAAGATTCAAGCAAAACAAAAAGATTCGCACCGAAAAAGAAAAAAACCCATAGCATGCAACAAGTCAAGCACGGTAAAAACAGAAAGATCCAAACTTTCTCCAAAAGGAAGATCAAAAGGAAAACTCCATTGCAAAATCAGAAATAAACGAGGAAACACGAAATAAGGACTAACCTGGAGAATAGAAGAAAACCTCGAAGAAGAACAGAAGCAACAAAGCCACTCCCTCGAAGTGGAAGAATGCAAAGACAAAAGAAGAAAATGTGGAATCAGCCCTCTTCCGAAAAATGTAGTAGCAGAACAAACGTCAACAAAAAGGGAAACTACAAACTCTGGGCAAGAAACAGAAAATGAGAAAGTAAAGGGAGGAGTTACGGAGAGGAAATGAAAGAAGAGAAACCGTTTTTTGATTGAGAGATTCAAAAATAAAAGCCAGGAGAAAATGGGGCAATTAATACCAATTAATGAAGGTACTAAACCCTTTCACGTTCCCAAAGCAAAACGCTGATATAAAAACGCGCGCCTTTAGAGGAAAACATTCTACATTCAAAAGATTCTACAAAAAGAAGAAATCGACAAAATGCTTGAGTTCGGCTTCATCATGAAAGGACCGAAGTCAAAAAATTCGACCTCAACAGAAAAACCGAGCTCAAGCAGGGGCACTGTTCATACCCTGGGTCGAGCTGTCCGACCCGGGATGTTCTACAGACAAAGCGACCGACCTCTTCAGGTCAGGACAACCCGACCTCTTCTCAAAAGAGCTCGGACAAGTCATAGAAAAGCCCAAACAAAGGGCCCAAGTAGAGGAACACGTCCCAAATCCTACGGCGGCCCAAAGCCTAAAGAAAGAAGGGCGGTTCCCTTAAAGATAAAGATGACCTCACTTAAAGATAAAGATAAGATAACTAACTTATCTTATCCACAGAAGGCCACATCTCACAAATATAAATACACTGGAGCACCCAGGTATAACTCATACTCTGATTCTACTCAATACCTGCTTAATACCCTTGCTAACTTAAGCATCGGAGTCCCTTGCAGGTACCCCCCACCCTCCGGGGACGAAGGATCAGCGCCGTCACCAAGTCCAAAAAGTCAGGCTCACCAGCTCCGGCCGCTACACACCGGCCGGACACGTCGGCTCCGACCAGCACAGAAGATCTCGTCCGAGATCGACCTACAGTTTCAGGTCACCCTCGGAACAGGGCTAATCTCGAGGAAAATTCACGCAAAGAGCAAGACCCGTTCACCAGGGAAATCATGAAAGCCAAAATTCCAAAAGACTTCAAACTCCTAGATATGACCCTGTATGATGGCACCACGGATCCCAACCACCACCTCAGCAACTTCAGAAGTAGAATGTACCTCACTGACGCCCCAGATGCTATTCACTGCAAGGCTTTTCCAACAACTCTCACAAAGATAGCGATCCGATGGTTCGACAACCTACCCCCGAAGTCCATCTCATGCTTTGATGAGTTAGCTAAAAAATTCCTAGCCAGATTCTCCATTCAGAAAGATAAAGCCAAGCACGCCCCCAGTTTACTAGGGATCAAACAAGGAGATCGGGAGAGCCTCGCAACTACATGGAGAGATTCAACAAAACATGCATGGACATATGGTACGTAAAATTTAGAATTCACGTACAACCGGCAAGTATACCGGGTCGTATCAAGTAATAAAACTCACAAAGAGTGAGGTCGATCCCACGGAGATTGGTAGATTAAGCAACTTTAGTTAATGGTAAATTTAGTCAAGCAAACATAGTTTTGATTTCATGAGCATTTTGATTTTTGAACATAATTGCAAGAATGTAAATGACACAAAATGTAAAGCACTAGAATATAGAAATAAAATGAAAGTAAATGACGGAAACTTAAAGTGCAAGGAACTTAAATGACATCAAAGATAGATTGCAAGGAATTAAAGGTTGCAGAAATTTAAAGAACATAAGAGTAAATGACAAGAAATAAAGGAACAGAATGTAATAACAAGAATAGTAAATTGACAGAATGTAGAAGGGAGTTGGGCAATGGGTTTTCAAACACTAAGAACAAGAGAGATGAGAATTAATGATAGAGAGGATCATTAGGGAGCAGAGATGCTAGTTTTCATGAATTGATGTTAGTCAAATCTTCCTCAATCATGGGTATAGATCCATGGCAAGTGGGTGATTGAACCCCAATCTCTTGGTGATTCAATCTCTCTCAACATAACCAATTGCCACTCTCGTGATCTAATTGTTCATGAGAAGAGATGAAGCTCAAATCTAATCCAGCCACACAATTCCTATAATCTCAACCAAGGAGAGTTACATCTCACATACTAACCAAGGTATATTGATTAAAGGAATCATGAAAGGATGAACTCTAAACTGAATTATGTGGCTCATTCCTCAAATTCACCACATAATTCATGTAGATTAACCCCTCTCTCGATGGTGGTTGAATCTATGAAGAGCAAGAGTTCCCTCTTTAGATCAACCACTAGAATTGAGGAGGAGAAGATGGGTTCACCAATTCATTCCAACAAACAGAGCTCCTCCCCCTAATGAAAGTGGGGTTTAGTGAGTCATTGCTCCAATTTCAACAACAATTGCCATAAATCAAAATTAAACTAAATGTAAAGGAAGAAGAAGAAGAAGAATGAAATGCTTAAAGATTAAGAAAAATGAAGAAGAGAAGTTCCAAGATGAACCAAAATTAGCTCTCTGGGTCTCCTCTCGGAAGTACCAAAAGAGTTCTCAAATACAAGTGCTAAAAAGTGTAAAAATGTCTAAGTGTTAGAAAGTATTCCAAAAGTGTCAAAAGTTCTTTTCAAGTACATCAATCTCTTCTATTTATACTACTCCTAAAACTCTTCAGAGATCTTCAATTTGGGTTAGCAATGTGGGCTTTCTCATTGTTGAATTCTTGGCTCAATTGGAAGTGTTGCTAGACTTGGAGAGGAAGAGTTCATTCCTCATGCTTCTGGCCCATTGAGGGCGTTATTGGCACTAACTCCAGGCCAAATGCACGTTGGCAACGTGCAGGACAATTTCCTGGGCATGAAGTATGAGACTTGGGCGTTGCTAGCCCAAGTTGTTGCCAACAACTTGCTTTTCCTCTTCTTGGCCTTACTTTCATGCTAAATGTAGCCCAGAATTTGAGTGTCAACCTTCAGCTTCAATATGGACTATTATACATCATTGGAAAGCTCTTGATGTCTATTTTCTAATGCCACTGGAATCACTTCAATTGGACTTTCCTAGCTCAAGTTATGGTTCCTCAAAGAAGGTAAGGTCAAGCTGCCAAGTTGTTGCCAAGTTGTTGTGAACAACGCACCCTCAACCCCAAGTTGGCAACGTGCCCGTGCATCACTCTCCCAAGGCAAGGACTTGGGGCTGGCGTTGTTGCAAAACACGCCCCCCTTGTGGCACGTTGGCAACGTGCTCGATCCCACATCCAAGGCTCATCTCTAGCTCCCTTGAATTTCACTTCATGTTCTTGTTTTTAGGGTCTAAAGATGACTCTGGTTTGGCTTCAATTCTGTGCTCCACCATAGACTATTATATATGGTTGGAAAGCTCTGAATGTCAGCTTTCCAATGCAACTGGAAGCACTCAATTTGGATCTTTGTAGCTCAAGATATCTTCCATTGAAGAGGACATGGTCAGGCTGCCTTGTTGGAGTTGTTGTGAATAACGCCCATACATTTCAAGTTAGCAACGTGCACCATAATTTCCTGGCGTTGTTGTGAATAACTCCTTCTCTTTAGCACGTTGGCAACGTGCTCGAGCCCTTCTCAAGGCTCCATGCTTGCTTCTTGGCGTTGGCAACGTGCATGGCAAGGCCAATGGGCGTTGGCAACGTGCATGGCAAGCTTGTGGGCGTTAGCAACGTGAATGATGCCTCTCCCTGACGTTAGCAACTTGGTTGGCAAGGCTTGGCGTTGGCAACTTGATTTTGGCATTGGCAACGTGCATGGTGCGGCCATTGGGTGTTGGGAACTTGGTTGGCACCAAGACTTGGTGCCTAGCCAAGCACCCATTTCTAGCGTTGCCAAGGATAACGCCAATGCTTCCTAGCTTCAATAACGTGCTCGAGCTCCTCTTTAGTGCTAAAATTGCTTGTGTGTGGCGTTAGCAACGCCACTCTCAAGTTGGCAACGCCAACTTTGCTTCTTGTCTTCCTCCAGGGCCAAACTTGCTTGTTTGTGGCTTGTGTGTGGCGTTGGCAACGCCCTTCTCAAGTTGGCAACGCCAACTTTGCTCCTTGGTTGCCTTGCTTGTGTGTGGCTTTGTGTGTGGCGTTGGCAACGCCAGCTTCAAGTTGGCAACGCCAACTTTGCTCCTTGGTTGCCTTGCTTGTGTGTGGCTTTGTGTGTGGCGTTGGCAACGCCAGCTTCAAGTTGGCAACGCCAACTTTGCTCCTTGGTTGCCTCCAGGGCCAAGCTTGCTTGTGTTGTGGCGTTGGCAACGCCAGCTTCAAGTTGGCAACGCCAACTTTGCTTCTTCCAGGGCCAAGCTTGCCTTGTGTTGCGGCGTTGGCAACGTGGATCTCAAGTTGGCAACGCCAACTTTGCTCCTTGGTTGCCTCCAGGACCAAGCTCTTTGTGTGTGGGCGTTGCCTTCAACAACTCAGCCCATTCCTCAAGTTGGCAACGCCAACTTTGCTCCTTGGTTCCTGGCGTTGTCCTCAATAACGCACACTATATCCAAGTTGGCAACGCCAACTTCATTTTCCTGGCGTTGGCAAGAATAACGCCCCTTGTATCCAAGTTGGCAACGCCAACTTCTTACCCAGCTTGCATCATTCTTGCTTCCATGCTTCCTTGTCTCATCACCTATCATCAACAAGGGAAATAGCTTCAAAGTCTTACCAATTCATGCAATAAATTTCATGAGATTCATTCATACTTATTCATATATGCATTCCTTAAAGCATTTGCATGAATTTGGCTAGAATTAACATGTTCCTTGATATCATCATGCATGGAAACAAAACTCATAAAAGGACTTGTTTATTTAGAGAAAATGAGTGAAATTAAGCTAAAACTAACTAAACTAACTAACTAATAATGCAAATATGCATTTGCATCACAACACCAAACTTAAAGTATTGCTTGTCCTCAAGCAAAATATAAAGGACTTTGTCACAAGAATTTAAGATGTAAGACTTGAATGTTCTTCCAGAGAGTAATTTTCATTGAGCATATTGTCCTCACTTGTGTGGTCATTAATTTATTGTAATTGAACACAACTATTCAGCTTTTTCAATTAAAATGCTTGCTTCACTACTAAATTGGTTAACTTCACTAGACTTCTTTCATACCTTAGCACATGATCCTTGAACCAATTTTTTCTGCTTATTTCTTTTTCCTTCTTTTTTTTTTCTTTCCCCTTTTTCTTTCAATTAAGCTCGAAATCTTGTCTTAAGGCGGCTCTTTAGCATAAGCTTTCAATCAACAATCCCAAACCAGTTGGTTCAAGTTGTTAAGTGTTGAGACACTCTTAAAGATTTACTCACTCAAGCCTCTTTCCTTAACACATTCAGTCACAGGCATATAACATTGAAATCTTGTTTGGATAGTGGTGTCCAGCACCTCTTTGGGTTGCTAAATGTTCTGTTATAGAGCTACTCTTGATTGTGGGTTTTCAATCGATAATCCCGAGTTAGTTAACTCAAGTTACCGGGTGATGAAGCACCCCTCGGATTTACTAGCCCAAGTATGTCTCTTAACATCAATCACCACAGACACATATCCAAATTTTGTCATTGATGCCTAGCCTTTCATTCTTTGTACTCTATTTTCTTTCTTGTCAAGGTTATTTGTGCTTTTACTGTTAAAGTCTTTGTGATCCTTAACCAAACTAGTCTTGTATAGCAAGCATTCTTTTGAATTTCTTGAACATTGCTTCTTTCACAATAAACATACTAGCACTTTTCTCATGGGACAACATGATTCTTTTTAAGCTAGAATTCTCTCTGTTCTTACATCAAACTACACCTTTTATTCCAATGGCAAGTAAAAGTACTAAAGACAAGCAACCATTCCAAATTTGTGAGTGGTGATGCATGAAATGGGCAACATAAAAGACAATGCTTCAAAAAGAAAATGCATCCTAGAAGGTATACCATATTTCAGACATACATCTTCTTTATTTAAAACATAAAGACACATAAAGAAAAATAAAGGAACTTCACCACCTTTAGTCTTCATGTCCCTTTTCCTTTGCTTGATTCTCCCTGCTTTCCTTTGCCCTTTGGATCTTGTTTCTTTTTACTTCTTAACTCTCCTTGTTGCTTTGTTGTTGAATCCCCCTTTGGATCTTCTTTCTTTTTGCTTCTCTGTTCTCCTTGTTGCATTGTTGTTGCATTCCCTTCTTCTTGCCAAATTCCTGAGCTTATCATTGTCTCCTTTAGCCTCCGTTGATTAAATCTCACCCTTGCAAGCTCCTGCTCTTCAAATATCTTGCGAGCTTCATTAAAGGTTTTAATTTGTGGGTTGATCAATGGGGGTGTGGAACAGAGGTAACTGAGCTTTTCTTGGGTGCATATGTGGTGCACGAAGTTGCAATAACACTTTTGCAATCCCGCACAACTAACCAGCAAGTGCACTGGGTCGTCCAAGTAATACCTTGCGTGAGCAAGGGTCGATCCCACGGAGATTGTCGGCTTGAAGCAAGCTATGGTTATTTTGTAAATCTTAGTCAGGATATCAGAAATTATCAGGATTGATTGTAAAAAGCAAAAGAACATGTAATGGTTACTTGTACTGCAGTAATGGAGAATGGGTTGAGGTTTGGAGATGCTCCATCTTCCGAATCTCTGCTTTCCTACTGTCCTCTTCATCAAACACGCATGTCTCCTTCCATGGCAAGCTCGTGTAGGGTCTCACTGTTGTCAGCAGCTACCTCCCATCCGCGCAGTGAAAGCTAATGCAAAGCACTCTGTCACAGTGCCGCCAATCACCGGTTTGGTTCCCTCCCCTACCGGAATAGAATCACTCTTTTGCGTCTGTCACTAACGCCCAGTAGGTTACAGGTTTGAAGCACATCACAGTCATTCAATCATTGAATCCTACTCAGAATACCACAGACAAGGTTTAGACCTTCCGGATTCTCTTGAATGCTGCCATCAGGTCCTGCCTATACCACGAAGATTCCGATTAAAGAACCCAAGAGATAACTACTCAATCTAAGATAGAACAGAGGTGCTTGTCAGGCACGTGTTCATGGTTGAGAATGATGATGATTGTCACGGATCATCACATTCATCCGGATTAAGAACAAGTGTTATCTTAGAACGGAAGCAAGCATGATTGAATAAGAAACAGTAGTAATTGCATTAATCCATCAAGACACAGCAGAGCTCCTCACCCCCAACCATGGGGTTTAGAGGCTCATACTGTGGAAAGAACGTGTATGAAATGTTATGAGGTCATAAGGTGCTGATTACAATGTCAAAAGGTCCTATAAGTAGTAAACTAGTATCCTAAGGTTTACAGAAATGAGTAAATGACAGAAAAATCCACTTCCGGGCCCACTTGGTGTGTGCTTGGGCTGAGCATTGAAGCTTTTATGTGTAGAGACGTTTTCTGGAGTTAAACGCCAGTTCTCATGCCAGTTTGGGCGTTTAACTCCAACTTTTAATCCAGTTCCGGCGTTTAACGCTGGAATTTCTGAGGCCGGATTGCTACGCGGGTTTGGGCCATCAAATCTTGGACAAAGTATGGACTATTATATATTGCTGGAAAGCCCAGGATGTCTACTTTCCAACGCCGTTGAGAGCGCGCAAATTGGGCTTCTGTAGCTCCAGAAAATCCACTTCGAGTGCAGGGAGGTCAGAATCCAACAGCATCTGCAGTCCTTTTCAGTCTCTGGATCAGATTTTTGCTCAGGACCCTCAATTTCAGTCAGAAAATACCTGAAATTACAGAAAAACACACAAACCCATAGTAAAGTCCAGAAAAGTGAATTTTAATTAAAAACTAATAAAAATATACTAAAAACTAACTAAAAGATACTAAAAACATACTAAAAACAATGCCAAAAAGCATACAAATTATCCGCTCATCAAGAGGCCAACTCCCAACTTCAAAAGGAAGAACTCGACCTACTTCCAGAAATTTGAGATAGAGCTCAGACCAACGAAGAGGTGTTAAAACGTCAAATGGCCTCAAGATACAATCGGAAGGTAACCTAGCAACGACGATCTCATCCTAATCTGAAATGACATCAGAATAGGGCAGTCAGGAGAAGAGAAGCTAGCAGCCAACTGGAAAGGATCATACCAAGTTGTTCAGAAGAACTGGGGAAAGGTTACTACAAAGTGTCCAACCTCGAGGGGCAAGAGCTACCAAGGTCATGGCATGCCTACAAAGGGCGCCAGGCCGAGATCCAAAAAGATTGCCTGACCTAGAAAGGTAAGTACTAACATGTACACACTCTTATCGTCATTTTATTAAAAAATTGCAGATTCCCTAAAAAGTTTCCGACCAAGACGCCCGACTACGGCAGGTCGGCAAGGTGAACACCAGATTCACCGCCCGATTACGGTAAAGTCGGCAAGGTGAACACCAAATTCACCACCCGATCACGACAAAGTCGGCAAGATGAAAACCAAATTCATCGTCCGATTACAAAGCGACAAGTCGGCAAGGTGAAAACCAACTTCACCACCCGACCACGATGAAAAATATTCCGTGGATTACCTGAAATGGGAGGTCGATCTCGGACGAGATCTTTTGTACTGGTCAGTGCTAACGTGTTCGGCTGGTGGAAGACGGCCGGAGCGGTCGTGTCTGACTTGTTGGACTGACTGCACTGCTGATCCCTTATCACCGAAGGGTGGGGGGTACCTGCAAGAGACTCCGATGCTTAAGTTAGCAAGGGTATTAAACAGGTATTGAGTAGAATCAGAGTATGAGTTATACCTGGGTGCTCCAGTGTATTTATAATGGTGTGGAGCGACATTCTTGGATAAGATAAGTTAGTTATCTTATCTTATCTTATCTTTGAGTGAGGTAATCTTTATCTCCAAGGGAACTGCCCTTACCTCTGCAGGCTTGGGTTGCCTTAGGATTTGGGACGTGTTCCTCTATCTGGGCCCTTTACTGGGCTTTCCTGTCGATTTGGCCGAGTTCTTTGGGAAGAGGTCGGATAATCTGACCTGAAGAGGTCGGTCGCTTTGTCGCCAATTATCCCAGGTCGGGTAGCTCGACCCAGGGTATGAACAGTGCCCCTGCTTGAGCTCGGTCTTTTTGTTGAGGTTGAGTTTTTGACTTCGGTCCTTCTTTGACGAAGGCGAACTCAAGTATTTTGTCGATTTCTTTCTTTTGTAGAATCTTTTGAATGTAAAACGTTTTCCTCTAAAAGCGCGCGCTTTTATATCAGTGCTTTGCTTTTGGGAACGTGAGAGGGTTTAATGCCTTCATTAATTGGTATTAATTTCCCCATTTTCTCCTGGTTTTTATTTTGAATTTTCTCAATCAAAAACGGTTTCTCTTCTTTGCTCTTCTTCGTAACTTCTCCCTTTACTCTCTCATTTTCTGTTTCTTTTGTAATTTCTTCCCGCAACGTCTGTTCTGTCACTGCTTTCTGTGGAAGAGAGGTGATTTCCAGATTTTCTCCTTCTATCTTTGCAGTTTTCCACTTCGAGGGGTGGCTTTGTTGCTTCTGCTCTTCGGCTTTCTTTCGAGGTTTTCTTCTATTACTCCAGGTTCGATTTTTCTTCCACTGTTTCTTTATATGTCTGTAGAAAGTTTGAATTTTGCTCAGAAAAAGTTTGAATCTTTCTGTTTTTACCGTGCCTGATTGTTGCATGTTCTGGAGTTTCTTCGTTTTTGGTGCAAGTCTTTTTGCTTTTCTCGTTGCATGAATCATTTTTTAGGGCTTTTGCATATTGTCGCTGCTTCTGGTTGCGCCTTTGATGATGGTTTTTGCTTGATTCTGAAAACGTTTGCGTCTTTGATGATTTTCTGCTTGGAATTTTTGATGTTTGACAATGCTTTCTGCTGATAGTCTGTAGAAAGGTGGTGACTTTGTGTTTTTACTTCCTTTGTTTCCTTTGAGACTTTATTTTCTTTCTGATGAGTGTCGGGACGTGAGCTGTAGAAATTTATTGAATCCTTGCTTTGTTACTGCTTCCAAAGGATGCCCCAGGACTTTGGTTTGAATCTTGGGGCTTTCCTTTTTGTTCTTCCGTCGAGTTGTTTTGCCCCTCGTCCGAGATGCTTTTTTAGTAATCCACTCTTGTTTTCTTATTGTAGGATTTAGTTGGCCTCATGTCTTCTTGCAATAACGTTGTAGAGATGCCTTCCCGGGTTCCTGAGGGCATGGCTAATTGGGTGGACTCAATGGTTCTTATGTGTGTCTCTTTGGTTGATTCCGAGTTTTGCGCGCAGCTTAGGCAGTTTCATAGGGTCTGTAGTAATCCTGGTGATGAGAAGAACTATGAACTTGTCCCTCCCTCCTCTGAAGAGAGAGTCTGCTTCTCTACTCGAGTTGTTGACGATCGCCCTTTCTTCTATGTTTATGACTTTTACTTTGGTCAGCTGGGTATCACCCTTCCTTTTACTAAATTTGAGGCCGACCTGTTATGGTCCTGCAATGTCGCCCCCTCTCAACTTCACCCTAATTCATGGGGTTTCATAAAGATTTTTCAATTGTTGTGCAATGGTTTTGGTATCCCTGCTTCCCAATCTCTCTTTTTCTATCTGTTTGTCTTGACTAAGCCCGGAGTGGTAAAAAAGAAGGCAGCTTGGGTCTCCTTTCACTCTACCCAGGGAAAGAAGGTCTTTTCTATGTTTGACAAGTCATTCCATGATTTTAAAAACTACGTTTTCAAGGTCTGAGCTGTTGAAGGAGCTCGGCCCTTCTTTCTGGATGAAAATGACGAGCCTGCTTTTCCCTTGGAATGGGAAAAGGATGTGAGGGTGTCCCGATATACGTGGGAAATGTTGGATGAGGCTGAGCGAGCCTTTGTGACTGTCTTGGAAGAACACTGAGGTCAACTTCCCCATCTTGACACAAAGAAATTTCTAACCAATCCCTCTCTTATTCAAACTGAGCTGGGTATTTTGTGTTTCCTTTTTTATCTGTTTATATTGCTTGTGACTGTTTTTTCTGACTTGTGGCTTAATTTCTGTTTTATTTGCAGAGGCAATGAAGAATAATGAATCCATGAAAGCTTTTAAAAGAGCGCAGAGGGCGACTGGTGCTAGAAACATCTCGGCCAAGGCGGCTGGGGAAGGATCCTCCTAAGTGCGCGTGAAGCCGTCAGTGCCGGGTTCCCCTGGGTGAAGAAGGTGATCCCTACTCCCCGAGTTCGTCTGGTGGATCCTACTTCTGCTGCTCCTTCTGTTGCTCCTTCCAATAAAAAATAAAAAACAGCTGAGCCTTTCGATCTCGATGCTCCCGATTTTAATGCCATTGAATTTGTGGATCAGCAAATCGGTCCCTATGGTGCTTTCTCCATGGACGATGTGTCCATCCTCCATCATTTGGAATTTATGGCCCGAAATAACGTAAAGATGGTGCATATGGCAGCTGCTATATACCGGGCTGCTCAGAATCTTCCTCTCCACGCCACCAAAGCGTTTATGGATGAGGCAAAGCAGGAGTTTGACCGGATGAGGGAGCTGAAGGAGGAACTTGAAGTAAAACTGACCAAGTTGGAGAAGGATCTAGAGAACGAGAAGGCGAGTTCCCTTTCACTGGCAGCTTCATTGAGGTTGGCCGAGGACACAGCCATGATGCATAAGGAAAGTTACGTTACGTCTTATCGGGAGGTGATGCGCCTGAGGGGGGAGTTGGACAATGCCTGGGAAGATTATTCTGAGCTCCAAGGTCATCTCGTTGGCAGCGTGACTGCTGCTTAAGAGAACTTGAAGGAGCAAGTTCGGGTCATTGCTCCCGAGGCCAATCTCACCCCTTTCAGCTTGGACAACGTTGTCAGGGTGACGATGGTGATGATGATGCTGATCCTCCCCCTGTGTCCTCTGCCAATGTGTTGATCTCTTCTGCTTCTCCGGTTGCACCTGATTCAGATTGCCAGGTTTTGAACTAGGAGGATGGAACTATAGACGCTGTGCCTATTCAGACTCGTCCTCCTTCTCCTTGTCCTGATGATGCCAAGAAGGCTCCTGATGCTTGCTGATCTCTTTCTGGATATTTGTGTAGTTGGCCCGGCTTATGGGCTCTTAAAACTTTTTTGTTTATTTGCTGACTTTTTCTAGTTGCTTGCTTTAGCAACTTTTATTTTGAAAGACAAAGAGTAGCTCGCTATCCTTTCAAGGTAAGTTCTGATGGCCTCCGAGGCTTTATAACTTGTTATCTCTTCTATTTTCTGAGAATGTTGGAACCTTGCAGCTCGACCTCACTGGATTGCTTTGTACGTATTGTTTATAGCTTGGATCCTTTGAAGTTGTGTCTGTGTGGGTCTGACTTGTTTCTCGGTTTTTCTCGCTTTTGTACGTATTTTTGGCGCTCCGTAACTGATTCCTTTGCGTTGGTCCCTTTCTAAGTTATTTCTGTAATCTCTTTTCTTGGACCTTTATCAGGTTTCTTTCGGGGATCACATTTGTAACTTTGTTTTGTAGGAGATCGACTTCGTTAGGTCGATCTCTTTCTAAGTTATTTTTGTAATCCTCTTTCTTGGACCTTTGTCAGGTCTCTTTCAGGGATTACTTTTATAACTTTGTTTTGTAGGAAACCGACTTCGTTAGGTCGATCTCTTTCTAAGTTATTTTTGTAATCCTCTTTCTTGGACCTTTGTCAGGTCTCTTTCAGGGATTACTTTTATAACTTTGTTTTGTAGGAAACCGACTTTGTTAGGTCGATGTCTTTCTAAGTTATTTTTGTGATCCTCTTTCTTCGACCTTTGTCAGGTCTCTTTCAGGGATTACTTTTATAACTTTGTTTTGTAGGAGGCCAACTTCGTTAGGTCGATCTCTTTCTAAGTTATTTTTGTAATCCTCTTTCTTGGACCTTTGTCAGGTCTCTTTCAGGGATTACTTTTATAACTTTGTTTTGTAGGAAACCGACTTCGTTAGGTCGATTTCTTTCTAAGTTATTTTTGTAATCCTCTTTCTTGGACCTTTGTCAGGTCTCTTTCAGGGATTACTTTTATAACTTTGTTTTGTAGGAAACCGACTTCGTTAGGTCGATCCCTTCTTAAGTTAAAGTAATCCTCTTTAATAGGGTTGGCCAGACCTCTTTCCAGTGTTTATTTATAACTTGGGTTGACTTGGTCCGACTTCTGAATGTCGGCCAGTCTTTAAGTTATTATTTTAGCTATCCGTAAGACCTCGTCAGGTTCTTTTTTGGATTGCTTTCAATAACTTCTTACATTATTATGTGTTCATCTTTGCCGATTTGTAGAAAGTGGTTGGCATCTTTAGATCGTCTTTTGGGTGAATCGCATTTTCACCTTTATCGGACGGTTATCTTTGTCGTGATCGTGCAGTGAAATTATTTTTAACTTTCTACAGATCTATTGCTTTATAATCGGACGATGAATACTTCAGATTAATGCGTCTTGAAATCTTGTAGAATATCTAAATAAATTTTATTCAAAGAAAAGTGCGAATATATACATGTGAAAAAATTTTTTTCATCTTTTTAAGTCGGATAGTGTCTAGGTCTCAACCTGGTGCCTCATTAAAAAATCTTTTCCGAAAAAAGAGTGCATCCAATAATGAGATCCTTTACCTTTTCTAGCTGTAGTACCTTCTTAAGTTGCAGGCGTGCCATGATCTGGGAAGCTCTCGTCCATCGAGTTCGGACAGTCTGTAGTAGCCCTTCCCAAGTACTTCTATAACTCGGTAGGGTCCTTTCCAGTTTGCTGCCAGCTTTCCTTCTCCTGGTCGAGTTGTTCCAATATCATTTAAGATTAGGATAAGATCGTTCTCTGCAAAACTTTTCGGTACTACCCTTTGATTATATCTGGAAGCCATTCGACACTTTAGAGCTTCCTCCCTGATCCGAGCTCTTTCTTGGATTTCAGGTAGTAGGTCGAGCTCTTCCCTCTGAAGTTGGGAGTTTGCTCCCTTATTGTAATGAACTACTCTAGGCGATCTTTCCTCAATCTCTACCAGAATCACTGCCTCTATTCCGTATGGTAACCGGAAGGGGGATTCCTTTGTAGTGGAATGTGGCGTCGTTCGATATGCCCAAAGGACCTGTGGAAGCTCTTCTGCCCAGGCTCCCTTTACATCTTGTAATCTCCGTTTTAACCCGACCAATATGACTTTGTTGGCGGCTTCAGCCTGTCCATTGGCCTGTGGATGTTCGACGGAGGTGTATTGGTGCTTTATATTCAAGTCGGCTACTAGTTTTCTGAAGCCTGCATCTGTGAATTGAGTGCCATTGTCTGTGGTTATTGAATATGGAACTCCGAACCTTGTGACAATGTTTCTATATAGGAATTTCCGGCTTCTTTGGGTGGTAGCGTTGGATAGGGGTTTTGCCTCGATCCACTTTGTAAAGTAATCTACCCCTACTATGAGAAATTTAACTTGTCCTGATCCCTGGGGAAAGGGGCCAAGAAGATCGAGTCCCTATTTTGCAAACGGCCAAGGCGAAGTCACGCTGATGAGCTCTTCTGGCGGGGCGATGTGAAAGTTGGCATGTTTCTGACGTGGTGGACATATCTTTACAAATTCTGTGGCTTCTTTCTGTAATGTTGGCCAATAGAACCCTGCTCGGAGTACTTTTTTGGCAAGGGCCCGTGCTCCGAGATGATTGCCACAAATGCCGCCGTGTACTTCTTCTTTCACTTCCTTTGTGTGGGAGGTTGGCACGCATTCTAATAATGGTACTGAGATTCCTCTTTTGTACAGGATGTTGTTTATCATGGTATAGTACTGTGCCTCCCTTTTTAGCCTTTTTGCCTCCTTTTCTTCTGTGGAGAGTGTTCCTATTTTAAGGTAGTTGATTTTGAGGGTCATCCATCCTTGGTCCTGGTTTACTATGGCTAGGACTTCTTTTTCTCCCGAGATTGACGGGTTCTGTAATATTTCCTGGATGAGGCTTCTATTGTTGCCGCCTGGTTTGGTGCTGGCTAGTTTCGAGAGTGCGTCAGCTCGGGCATTTTGTTCGCGGGGAATGTGGCAGATCTTATATTCCCCGATTTGTCCGAGCTGTTCCTTGGTCTTATCCAAATACTTTTTCATGGTGGGATCTTTGGCTTGGTAGCTCCCTGTTATTTGTGATATGACCACTTGTGAATCGCTGTAAATGTTGAGTTTTTTAGCTCCCACCTCTTCAGCCAGCTTCAAACCAGCTAACAATGCTTCATATTCCGTCTGGTTATTTGAGGCCGGGAACCCGAACTTGAGGGAGAGCTCGACTTGGGTTCCTTGGTTGCTCTCTATTATTACGCCTGTGCCGCTTCCAGTTTTATTTGAAGAACCGTCCACATAGAGATTCCATTCTGTGAGGGTTTCCAGGACATCTGTGAATTCCGCGATAAAGTCGGCCAGATACTGTGATTTGATGGCCGTCCGAGCTTCATATTGGAGGTCAAACTCTGACAGCTCGACTGCCCATTGTAGAATTCTGTCTGCTAAATCTGTTTTCTGCAATATTCCTTTTAGGGGCTGGTTAGTTCGAACCTTAATGGTGTGAGCCTGGAAGTAAGGGCGGAGTCATCGGGATGTTAAAATGAGAGTATAGGCGAATTTTTCTATTTTCTGGTAGTTCAGCTCGGATCCCTGTAGTGCTTTGCTGATGAAGTAGACGGGTTGTTGTCCATTCCCGTCTTCTCTGACTAGTGCTGAGGCTATTGCCCGGCTTCCTACTACGAGATATAATATGAGTCTTGGAAGGCTTGCTCACATTCTGTTGTCCATTCGAACTGTTTTCCCTTTCTTAAAGTAGCATAGAAGGGTAGAGATCTTATCGCAGCTCCTGCTAGGAATCGGGTTAGGGCGGCGAATCTCCCATTGAGTTGTTGAATTTTTTTGACACAGGTTGGGCTCTTCATGTTGAGTATGGCCTGACATTTGTCTGGATTTGCTTCAATTCCTCTTTCTTATGGTGTCAAACAGTTGGGCCAGGTCGGACAATAATGTCTCTTCGCTTTGTGTTTTTATTCGCATGTCGTCCACGTAGACTTCCATGACCTTTCCGATGTAATCTGAGAAGACTTTATTCATTAGCCTTTGATAAGTAGCTCCTGCGTTCTTGAGACCGAAAGGCATCACAATGTAGCAGTAGTTTGCTTTCGGTGTTAAGAACGAGGTCTTTTCTTGATCTGGTGGGTACATGGGGATTTGGTTGTACCTCGAGTAAGCGTCCATAAACGAGAGATATCTATATCTGGAGGAAGCATCTACCAGGGCGTCAATACTTGGGAGTGGGTATGGATCTTTTGGACAAGCTTTGTTGAGATCGGTGTAATCGGTGCACATTCGCCACTTCCCATTTGATTTTTTCACCAAGACAACGTTGGCTAGCCATAGTGGGTATTTGACTTCTCTTATGAATCCTGCTTCCAGTAGTGCTTGTACTTGTTCTTCCACAGCCTCAGATCGCTCTGGCCCAAGTTTTCTTCGTCTCTGCTGTACCGGCCGAGATCCTGGGTAGACCGCCAACTTATGACTCATTAGCTTAGGGTCTATTCCTGGCATGTCTGCGGCTTTCCACGCGAAGAGATCAACATTAGCTCGTAAGAATTGTATTAGTAATTCTTTTGAATCTTCTCTTAGGATTGTGCTGATATTGGTTGTTTTTTCCGAAGTATCCCCGATCTGAATCTTCTCTATCGCACCTTCTGGTTGTGGGCGAAGCTCTTTTCGTCGTTGGACTCCGCCCAGCTCGATTGTGTGGAACTCTTCTCCCTCGCCTCTGAGTTTTAGGCTTTCATTATAACATCGACGTGCCATCTTTTGATCTGCTTTTATCGTGGCTATTCCTTTCGTAGTGGGGAATTTCATACATAGATGTGGGGTCGAGACTATTGCGCCAAGTTGGTTGAGTGTTGTCCGACCTATGAGAGCATTGTAAGCTGAACTTACATCGACCACAATGTAGTCTATTCTGAGGGTCCTGGATTGGTTCCCTTTTCCGAAGGTTGTATGTAGTGGTATGTATCCCAGTGGTTGAACTGAGGTATCTCCTAGTCCGAACAGACTGTTTGGGTATGCTTTAAGTTCTTTTTCTTCTAAGCCGAGTTTATCGAAGGCTTTTTTGAATAAGATGTCGGCGGAACTCCCTTGGTCTATTAAGGTGCGGTGTAGATTGGCATTTTCCAATATGATGGTGATGACCATGGGATCGTCGTGTCCTGAGATGACGCCAAAGGCGTCCTCTTTAGTGAATGTTATTGCCGGGATATTGAGTGCTTCCTCCTTTCCCTCGACATGGTATACTTCTTTGAGATATCTTTTGCGAGATGATTTGGAGATCCCACCTCCTGCAAATCCACCATGTATCATGTGGACATGTCTCTCTGGTGTCCGAGGTGATTGTTCAGTTTGTTTGGTATCTTCATCCCTTCGTCTCTTTCTTTGATCATCATCTCGGGTGGCCAGAAATCAATCTAATTTTCCTTCTCTCACCAATTTTTCTATGATATTTTTTAAGTCGAAGCATTCATTTGTGGAGTGTCCACAGACTCGATGGTATTCACAATATTCCTTTCGGTTTCCTCCTCCCTTTTTGCCTTTGAGTGGCCGTGCTGGAGGGATTTTTTCTGTATGGCAGACTTCTTTGTATATCCTGACCAGGGATGCCCTGAGAGGAGTGTAATTATGGTATTTTTTGATTTTCTTCCCTTGTCGATCTTCTTTTCTCTTAGATTCCTTGTCTTTGTCTCGGTAGGAGGTCCCCGATTTTGAGGTCTCTTCTAACCGAGCGTTTTCTTCCATGTTGATATATTTTTCTGCTCGTTCCTGTACTTCGTTTAAGGAGGTCGGGCACTTTTTTGATATAGACTGGCTAAAAGGTCCCTCTCGTAGGCCGTTGATGAGTCCCATGATGGCGGCTTCTGTTGGTAAACTTTGTTTGTCCATGCACGTTTTGTTGAATCTTTCCATGTAGTTACGGAGGCTCTCCCGATCTCCTTGTTTGATCCCTAGTAAGCTGGGGGCGTGTTTGGCCTTATCTTTCTGAATGGAGAATCTGGCTAGGAATTTTTTAGCTAGGTCATCAAAGCTTGAGATGGACTTTGGGGGTTCGGTTGTCGAACCATCGGATTGCTGTCTTTGTGAGAGTTGTTGGAAATGCTTTACAGCGAACAGCATCTGGGGCGTCGGTAAGGTACATTCTGCTTCTGAAGTTGCTGAGGTGGTGGTTGGGGTCCGTGGTGCCATCATCCAGGGTCATATCCAGGAGTTTGAAGTCTTTTGGAATTTTGGTTTTCATGATTTCCCTGGTGAACGGGTCTTGCTCTTTGCGTGAATTTTCTTCAGGATTGGCCCGGGGGCTTTTAATTTAAGATCGACTTCCAATTGCTGTAGTTTTTCTTCCAATTCTCAACGTCGCCGTACCTCTCTTTGTAGATCTTTTCCGATTTTTCGTTGTTGTTGGGTTTCTTTTTTAAGTTATTTTAGGTGATCTAGGAGCGCTTCTATTGCCCCGGAATTTGGTGAGTCTTTGTCCTTGTGCGGTGTTCTATCTTCCAGACCTGAATCATGGTCATTGTCATGGTCGTCCGCCATGGTGATGGGATGACTTCCAGGTTCCCCGGCAACGGCGCCAATGTTCCCTTGAAGATAAGCTGACCTCACCCAAAGATAAGATAAGATAAGATAAGATAACTAACTTATCTTATCTAAAATGGTCACTCCACACCTCTATAAATACACTAGAGCACCCAGGTATAACTCATACTCTGATTCTACTAAAAACGTACTTAATACCCTTGCTAACTTAAGCATCGGAGTCCCTTGCAGGTACCACCACCCTCCAGTGACAAAGGATCAGCAGCATTGCCAGTCTAACAAGTTAGACACGACAGCTCCGGCCGCCACGCATAAGCCGGACCCGTTATCTTAGATCAGTACAGAAGATCTATCTCGTCCGAGATCGACCTACAGTTTCAGGTAACCCTCGGAACAGTTCATATGGTTGGTAGCAAGGTGTGTAGACATTTTGGTTCTATGGTGGTGTATGATATGGTACTTGAATGTTCGGTGGTTGAGGGTTGTGTATGGGGTATCCTTCATATCTTTGGGTTTGATATTCGTATAGGGGAGAGTTTGGCTCATTATAGTATGAAAAAGGTGTTTTCCATGAGTGTTGCTCATACACAATTGGTTCCTCCCTTAATTGATTCTCCCATTCCATGAAGCAATCCCAACTTGAATTCATCATACCCTACAAAACAATCTCAACCAAGCTCCAAGCAACAAGGGTGATAGCTCATAGAGAAAGTAGGAAATAAAAACAAAAGACATTAACAAACAAGAAAAACAAGAACCTAGCTATTAACAAAAACAACCAAATAACCAAAAAGTAAACTATTTACACTATCAACATATTTACAACAACATAAGATATAACACCAATTGCATCCCCGGCAACAGCGCCAAATTTTGACAACGACCAAATGCATGGGGTTGGATTTTCACACTAAAAATAGGATTTGTCTGTTGTAAGCATAGTCCAAACCCAACAATTGATCGTCAATCAAATGTTAAAATCAATACAAAATAACCGAGATCAAGAGTAATTCAACATCGGGTCGTTCTTCCCTAGGATGCAATTGAAGTGTTACTTCCTTTGTTGTTAATGCAAAAAGGGGGTTTTCACGTAATAAGTGAAAGATTAAAAGAACCTAGGAATAAAAGAACTAAGAGATGATAAAAAATTATTATTAAAGCAATTAAAGATAAAGCAAGATCAAAACTAGTGAAAATGCTATAAATGCAATAAAGAGACTTGACTTGGGAATTTAGAATCCAAGGAATCCTATCATCGCCATAACCATAACTATGGTAATTGTCATGAGTTAGTCTCGCCTAGTCAACCCCAACCATCGAGGAGTAAGTCAAGCAAGCATAATTGACCTTAATCCATAAGTCTTAGCTAACTTACCAAACTAGTTGGTAAAAGGCTAGCGTTAATGGAAACAAGAGCCAACTAACTCCCCAAGAATTACCACTAAATGTCGGACATTATGACTCTAGTATCCTAGGAACTCAAATCCCAAGCCAAGGTCTGAAAATCTACTCAAAATCTAAAGTTGGCATTTTCATAAAACACCTTGTGTGCATAAAACAAAAAGGTGGAAATTTGCAAAGAAAAATAGAAAGCTATAACCAATTATGCATAAAATCAACAATAAACATCCAAACATACATAAAGAAAGCATGAAACATTAAATTCATCAATAAAACTTCAAGAAACTCAAAATTGCAATTATAAACAAAGTAACTTGAACCAAAGGAAGTGAAAATAAAGACAATGTAATTAAAGTGAAATTAAAGAGTACTTACAATTAAAGATGATCAAAATCCAAAATTTAGCTTGCTATAGAATGCTACATGAGAATGGAAAATGAAACCCTAAGAGAGCAATGCTACACTACTCCTACTCCTACTCCTAATTACTCTCCAAATTCAGCTCCAAGCCTTCAAAATCTGGGCCAAAAGCTCTCAGAAAACGCATAGCACGCGTCTTATTAACAAAATCACGTGTAGGGACCTGTGCAGACGCACCGATGTGTGCGTCCGCACACTCGGCTGAAAATCGACCAGTGCGTACACACAGGTACTTGTGCACACGCACACATGGAAATCCTCGCTTGTGTGTACCCACGCAGGGCTGTGCGCACGCACACTTCGCTGTGTATGCTTTTCCTTGTTTTCTTCATGTTTTCTCCCTTGTACATGCTTTCTTCCACGTTTGGCCATCCATTCTTGCCTTCAAGGCCTGAAATCTCTCACAAACCATATCACGACATCGAATGACATAAAAGTGGAATTAATTCACTCTATCAAAGCACAAAATTGCATGTTTTCACATTTAGGTTCAAATTAGGGACCAAACACAAAAGTATGCTATTTGAGTGCTTAAGTGTGAGTTCATGTGCTAGAATCCATCCAAATCAAGGCAAAATATATCAAAAAATATTGACTCATAAGTGCCCGGGGTGTCAGTGTACTCTGCGATGAAGTCAGCCAAGTACTGAGACTTGACGGCTGTCCAAGCTTTATACACGAGGTCGAACTCGGACAACTCCACTGCTCATTGTAGAATTCTTCCGGCTAAGTCTGTTTTCTGCAGAATACTTTTTATGGGTTGGTTGATCTGTACTCTGATTGTGTGGGCCTGAAAGTATGGTCGGAGTCGTCGGGAAGTGAGTATAAGGGCATAAGCGAACTTTTCTTTCTTTTGATAGTTTAGTTCAGCCCCTTGCAAAGCCTTACTAATAAAGTAGATAGGTTGTTGTGCATTTTCATCTTGTCTGACCAGTGTTGAGGCTATCACCCGACCTCCTACAGGGAGGTATATGATTAGTTCCTCACCTTCCCTAGGCCGGGTTAAGAAAGGTGGCTACCCCAAGAATGACTTAAAGTCTTGGAAGGCTTGTTCGCATTCTGAGGTCCACTCAAACCTTTTTCCTTTCCTTAGTGTTACGTAGAAAGGGAGAGATCTTAAGGCCGATCTAGCTAGGAATCTGGACAGAGCTGCTAGCCTTCCATTGAGCTGCTTGACCTCTTTTACACTGGTCGGACTTTTCATGCTAAGTATGGCCTGACATTTATCAGGGTTTGCTTCGATCCCCCTTTGGGTGATCATGAAGCCCAATAATTTGCCAGCCTCTACCGCGATGGTGTACTTTGCTGGATTAAATCTCATCCCATGTTTTCTTATGGTGTCGAACACTTCGGTGTGATTAGACAACAACATTTCCTCCCTTTGTGTCTTTACCAGCATGTCGTCTACATAAACCTCCATCAGCTTCCCAATATGATTGGCGAAAACTTTGTTCATCAATCTTTGGTATGTAGCTCCTGCGTTCTTGAGTCCAAAGGGCATGACTACGTAGTAGTAGTTTGCTTATGGGTTAGGAATGAGGTTTTCTCTTAGTCAGGTTGATACATCGGGATTGGATTATATCCCGATTAAGCATTTATGAAGGAGAGGTACTTATATCCCGGTGAAGTGTCGACTAGTGTGTCTATGCTCTGGAGTAGGTAGGGATCCTTTGGGCAAGCTTTGTTGAGGTTGGTGTAATCAATGCACATCCGCCACTTTCCGTATGACTTCTTAACCAATACTACATTAGCTAGCCATAATGGGTATGACAGACACTCAGAGTATGCAGTGAAGCATAGTCAGTCCATTTACAAGGCTCTAACAGTAACGAACTGCTCTTATACCATTTGTAACGACCCAACTTCCAGAACGTCATGATCGTACGAAAAGTAAGGCGTTACCAACCTGCTTTCCTTTATTAACTATTTACTATTGAGCCTTTAGTTCGATATCGTGATTTAGTTTTATGGAAAATTCCAGAAAAATTTTGTTTTTGATAATTAAAATCATATAGCAAACATCACCAAGATAATAATAGTCACATAATTATGAATAATAATAAATATTATACAAGAGAATTTAAGTAAAATTCAGGTACAACTCATATCCCTCTGCATAAAATAAAAATGTTAAGCAATAAGAGCGAGGGAACTCTATGAAAGTAACTTAACTTATAAGTAAATTCTATAATCTCCCGCAGCTTCAAACTGGGTCTTCAAACCTGTGTCACTGAAAAGGTGGAGGATTTTGGGGTGAGAACAAACCACACGTTCTCAGTATGGAATGGGAATGCCGTAAAAGTAATGAAATAGAATGCAAATAATTAATATACTCAAGGAAACTATATTTTTGTCAAACTCTTTTTGAAAATACTATTCTTTTGGTTTTACTTTACTAATTATTTACCTCTTTCAAAAATCTAAGCTCAAATCAAATTCCAAAATATAAAACTGGTCACTTTAAACATTTTTCAACCACATAGTTAATTTTCAATCACAACGTCAATTCTTAATCATCATTATACATTCACCAACTAATAGCACTAACAAAAGATTCAATTTAGCACACAAACAAGTCACAGCAAGGCAAACAGCACAATCACAGGGAAGTACAATGAGCAAACCCAATCAAATGCAAATGCACACACAAGGATGATGCATGTCTAGCCCTAGTGCAGGTAATGAGCTCATCTGTCGGTTATATACCCGCTCTCGACGTTACCCAGCAACCTCTGTCTGGATAAGGCTTTCCCGTTGGCAATATCCACTGCAAGCAACCTTTGTCTTGCAGGGTATCCACTGCAAGCAACCTTTGTCTTGCAAGGCGGCACTTATTAGCCGATATATGCCCAACAGACTCACTGTAAGCAACCTCTGTCTTACAGGAGCAACAACACACTCACTGTAAGCAACCTCTGTCTTACAGGAGCACACTCATCTCGATACCTCTGTAAGCAACCTCTGTCTTACAGCAAAGCATTATAGCAAGGTATCCCAGGAAAGCGTTCTTAGTGGTCGTACCACCATCTATCTGACTGCTTCTCTGCAGCAGATCATCACACAAATATCTCAGGAGTTGCCATAACGCAACAAATGAATAAACACATCTCTTGGGTTGCCTCAAGCAACAAATAGCCTTTCAACAGGTCCTCTGCTTTTTATTATCTTTTATAATTATAAATACGCAAGTGGGACAAAACCCATGTCCTTGCCAATAATTTCATAAACTGAATACCTTTTCCTCAAAAGAATCAGTGTAATTATCATCATAAGTTATCATTCTCATTATTCATCTCTAGTTACATATTCTTATACAATATCTCTCTCTTTCTTTATTCAACCATGCTGTACAAACCTTACGACTTCCACTTTTGCAACCTCTTATCTCAAACCAATTTTAAAATAATTTTCTAGTTTAATTTTCTTTCAAAAGACTCAAGAAAATCATTTATTTTAAATTTGCTAAATACTTTTCAAAACATCACCCTCTTACTAAAAGTAACCAAATAAAACTCTTTTTCAAGTTTACTAACTTCCCAAAGACTCAAAAATCATATCTCTTTACTACTCAAATTCAAATATTATTATTTCACCAAACTTCTAAAAAGATCATCCTTTATTTCAAACCTAAAACATAACTTTTTTCATATTAAATCAAACTCAAAACATAATTCTTTCTATTCTTAATAAATCAACTCAAAACGGAATCTTTTTCGTAATAAATCCATCTTAAACATAATATTTTTTTCTCAATGAATAAAACCGAAAAATATAATTCATTTCTTTTCTTAGTAAATCAGAATCAAATAATATAATTTCCCAAATCCAAACCTTTCAAAATAATATTTCAGATAAAGCCTCAGATTTATAAAATTTCGGCAGCACCTCCCCTAAAACTCGGACTTAGCCACCTTTACGGGTTCCCTCTTTCTCCACAAATCTCCAATTCTTTTATCAGCAGTTATCACAACAGAAGCTCAATAATCATCTCATCATAAATCAGTTTGAAAACCAACATCCTAACATTAACTAAAATCAGAGTTTCTATAAACCATTCTTTAAAAAGTAAACTAGTACAGCTTCAAGAATTCATAACTAATATTGGAAACACAAACTTTCTCATATTTCTAGTTATTCTTAAAGTAATTTAGTTATTAGCAAAGTTACCATTTTATTCTAAAGATGGTATTTTTAAAAAAAATAGTTCAGTGGTCAACCTTCAATTCTTTAACCGTCCTCAAAATCAACTCTAATTAGACTTAAATCAACCATAATAACCAACTTGGCATAATCAACTAAAATCGGAATTTCCAGCAATCCTAAAATAATCAGAAAAACCCGTAACAATCACGGCCTTAAATCAAGGTAAACCTCATCAGTTAATTACTCACGGCAACTTAGCCATTCAATATCACAGCCATAACCTGAACTCAGTTCACATCCACATCCAACTTCAATTATAACCCAGAATAATTACCACAACTAACCTTTCTCAAATACATTTCATTCAATAATTACATCATCATATTTCAATTTAATAAGTAACAATAAATGAATCACCACTTGCAGCCACATTTCAACCTGTTCCAACCCATCAAAAGTCCATTTTACAACCATTCCAATATATTAAAATTCCAATTCAATATCAAATAATTCAAAATAACTCACTCAAGATCAGAATCTCAGCCATCCCATCACAAAATCAGTAATTCAAAATACAATTCACAACCAAATTCCAGCCAATTCAGCAATATCACATAAGATCAGAATTTCCAACAATCTATCAAAATTAGAACACTAATATCAATTACAGCTTCAAACACTCAAAACAACAAAACACAAAGAACATTCACAGCGGCAATCCAAACTCAATTCATCAATTATCCATACGCCCGCTTTTCAATAATTAATTCAGCATATTTCAATTTAATAAGTTACACTAAAGTAATCATTATTTACAACAACATCTAAGTTCAATCACAGCTCAGAATAATCACAACGATTAATTAATTTCAAATGCATTTCAAGTCATTCATGTCAATTAAGAAATTCTTAAATATTGTTAACCATTTGCACTTATCCAATAACTTGGTAAGCATTCTAAATTAAAAACGTTAAATCCCCTACCTCAATTAGTCGAAACCGTCGAATTTAAACGCAACGATCCCTTTCTTTTTCCCAGTTTACAACAGCCAATACAGCCGGAACAGCAGCAGCAGCCTCACTTCTTCTGGGGCAGCAACAACAATGACAATCACGCCTATCCCAATCATCTCTATAGCGGTGACATCAGTGGTTCCGGATAAGGACGATAATACTAAACAGAGACATTAACATATACTATTGTAATCAAAACAAAATATGGTAGAGAAATAGATTCGGAAATAGAGCATAAGCAAGAGTGTTACAGTTTCAGGAATGGAATTGGGAACAAAGGGGAAACTACTGTCGGGCAATAGTAGTGGCGCTTCCCTTCAGGCTTGATGGTGGTAGAAGCTGACTTCAGTGATGGTGATGCTGGATAGAACGACGAAGGGAACGGAGGGCATGAATGGCAGCACTGGAATGACGACGGTGGAACCCTCGCAGTGGTGGCCATGGACTGGTGGCGAAAGCAGCGTGGAACACAGCTCCTCTCCTCGGTGGTGACCTTGACTCTCGTATTCGTTTTCTCTCCCTCTGTTGGCCCCTCGACGGTGACGGCTCCAAGGAAGACGACGAGAGAGGACGGCGGTGGCTCCTCGTGGTGGTCGCTCTCCTCTTTTCGGCGACGTCAGCAGCGACAACAGAGCCTTGAAACGGTGGCGGCAGAACGCGAATGAACGACGGCGATGCGGGCTTGGGCTCTATGGACGGGACAGCGCTGTGAAGCAGCTCGACGGCGAGCTCCAGGGAGGCAGCACGGCGCAGAAATGACAGCTGTGGCAAGGTGGCTGGATGGCTCTCTCTCTCTCCGCAGTTCCGTTTCCGACGAAGGCTCAACAGCAATGACCGGTGGTGACAGGCGACGGAGGTGGCGACTGCGTGGGCCTCCCTCTCCTTTCTCTGCACTCTCCGTTCTCTCTGTTTCTCGTTTCTCCAGTGTTTGTGCGTCTAAGCTGCTGAGTTTGGGGGAAGGGGGTTTCGGCGGCTGTTAGGGTTAGAGGAGATTAGGGTTTCTGTTTTCTCAATTTGGGAATTTTGGGAATTTAGGGTTAGGAATTAGGATTTTATAAAAGAATATGGATAGATATGAATAGATATTTTGATAAAATTGGAGGATAGGATAATTTTAAAATCAAATATACTCTATTAAAAATATTTAGGAACATTATTTATCAACATATTGCTAAGTTCAATCAATTATTTCTAATTTACATTATAAAATGAACAAGTTAATTATATTTTGTAAAGTACAATTTAAATTCAAATATCAATTTTCTAGATTAAATCATATAAATCTCTATTACTTTTCTGTCTCCGAAACTTTAATTTCAATTTATAAAGTAATTAATCATAATAAAAATTGTACATAAATATTAATTGACTTAAACTTAAAGTATTTATAAATATCAATCTAATCATTTCTAATAAAATAATTTCTAGGAGTTCAAATTAATAACATAATTCATTCAAAATAGGATTTATTTAAATTAAATTATACAATTTTTTCTTATTTTTCATTTATCAAAATTATAATTTCAATTATACCAAATATCTAATAAAGATTATATAAGGATTCTAATTAATTTAAACTCCATTATGATGAAACTCCATTTAATTACCTTTAGTAAAATAATTTTCTCAAAATAAAATTATCTACAAATAAAATAAATCACAAATAACTATTTTATTTGATTTTCAAAAACTAGGGTTGTTACACGCTGCTTTGGTAATTTGTTATGTGCTTTCCTTTGTTTGTGAGAGGGCAACTTTCGGACTTCATTTCCTCCTTTCAATTTTGTTGAAGCTTTTGGTTTTTCCATGTTGGTTCTTTTTTTTGCTTTTTTACTTCCTTCGTCGTTTTGCATCCTTTTTGAGAAAGTCTCGATCCTTTACTTTTGAATCTTCTTTTGCTTGCTTGTGTCTGATTGTTTCTGCAATGTGCGCTATTTTAGGGCTTCCTTAATTTGCCTGATCTTTTGCCATTCTTTTTTGATAGTTGCTGCCCTTAGGTCTTTGAGTTTTTGTTATTGCTCCTGATTGTGCCTTCTGGTTTTAAACGAATTTTGCTTGATTCTGAGGAAGATTGCATTTGTGATCATTTTCTACTTGGCATGATTTGATGCTTGACAATTCCACTTGCTGATAGACTGTTGGGTAAATGATGATGTTTTCATGATCTTGAAATGTTGTGGTTTGAAGGAGGGTTTTTTCCATTTGAGAGATGCCAGGATGTAGACTTGAAAATTTTTCTGCCTTCTCATTCCTTTGCTGCCTCCAAAGGATGCCCCTGGACCTTTTGCCATAAGTTCTGGGGTTTCCTTTTGTTTTTATATGCCTGACTTATTTTTTTCATGTTTCTATTGTTGAGTTGTATCCATTTATGGCCGAGCTGCTCTTCGCTGTCTTACCTGAGATGTTTGATTAGTACTTCGAGTAGTTTTAGTAATCCATCTTTTCTTTGATTGTAGGACTAGTTGGCCATGTCTTCTCACAAAAATATTGTAGAGATGTCTTCTAAAGTTCCTGAGGGGATGTTCGATTGGTTGGACTCCCTTGTCTTAATGTATGTTTCGGTGGTGAATGCTGAATTTTATGTAGAGCTGAGAAAACATCATAGGGTTTGTGGTAGCAGTGCCCAGGAGAGGGATTATGAGCTTGTAGCACCTGATTCTGACGAGAAGGTTTGCTTTCCGACTTCAGTCAAGGGGGAGCGTCCTTTCTTTTATGCCTATGAATATTTCTTCAGCCAATTAAACATTACTTTTCCTTTTACTGCTTTTGAGACTGATTTGTTGTGGTCGTGTAACGTTACCCCGTATCAGCTTCATCCGAATTCCTGGTGCTTTGTCAAGATTTTTCAGTTGCTTTGTTGTGAATTAGGCATCAAACCATCTCAGAATCTCTTTCTTTATCTCTTCGTTTCGGCCAAGCCTGGGGCTTCCAGAAAGAAAGCTTCTTGGGTTTCTTTTAGATCTGCTCAGGGGCATAAAATTTTTGCCATGTATGATGAATCCTTTAAGGATTTTAAGAACTATTTCTTTAAGGTTCGGGCTGTTGAGGGTGCTCGCCCCTTTTTTCTTTATAAAAATGATGAGCCTACTTTTCCTCTAGAATGGCAAAAGGATATGACAGTATCTCGTTATACCTGGGAGATGCTTGACGAGGTTGAGCGGGCATTTGTGATTGTTCTGGAGAACATATAGGGGGAACCCCCCATCTTGATACCAAAAAGTTTCTAGGGGACCCGTCCCTGGTCCGAACTGTGTTGGGTACAGTCCAACTTGTTTTTTATCCTTTGTTTCTTTAGCTTTGCTTCTTCTTATTCTGTGATTGTAATGTTTTACTGTGATTGTTTATGTTTTTCAGAGATGTCAAAAAATAATAACTCCATGAAGGCATTCAGAAAGGCAAGGAAGGATGCTGCTGCTCAAAACATCTCGGCCAAGGCAGCAGGATAGGGGCCTTCTCAAGTTCAGGTGAAGCCGCCTGGGCCGAGTTCACTCGGGCCAAGGAGGGTGATCCCAACTCCCCGGGTTCGTCTGGCTGACCCTCCACAAACTTTGGTTGCTACTTCTGGTGCTCCTCCTCTGAAAAAGCAAAAAACATCTGAGCCCTTTAACCTCAATGCCCTTGATTTTGATGCTGTTGAATTTGTTGACCAGCAAATTGCCCCCTACGGAGGTCTTTCGATGGATGATGTGTCCATTCTTCATCATCTGGAGTTCATAACTAAAAGTAGTATGAAGATGGTTCATATGGGCGCGGCTTTTTTTTGAACCGCTCAGGGTATCCAGGTCCATGCTACCAAATCTTTCATGATAGAGGCTAAGTCGGAGTTTGATAGGATAAAAGGTTTGAAGGAGGAACTGGAGGTAAAGTTGGCACAGGTGGAGAAAGAATTAGAGGGTGAAAAGGTTAGTTTTGTGGCTTTGGCGGCTTCTGTGAAGTTGGCCGAAGACACTGCGCTGAAGCACAAGGAGAGTATGTTTTGGCTTACAGAGAGGTAGTGCGTCTTCGTGGTGAGTTGGAAACTGCCAGGGATGATTATGCCGAGCTCCAGGGTCACCTCGTGGGTAGCGTAACTACTACTTATGAGAACTTAAAGGAGCAGGTACGGGTTCTTGTAGCTTTGCTTCCTCTTATTCAACGATTGTAATGCTTTACTGTGGTTGATTCTGTTTTTCAGAGATGTCAAAAAATAATGACTCCATGAAGGCCTTCAAAAAGGCAAGGAAGGCTGCTGCTGCTCAAAACATCTTGGCCAAGGCGGCAGGAGAGGGGTCTTCTCAAGTTCAGGTGAAGCCGCTCGGGCCGAGTTCACTCGGGTTAAGGAGGGTGATTCCAACTCCCCGAGTTCGTCTGGCTGACCCTCCACAAACTTTAACTGCTGCTTCTGGTGCTCCTCCTCCGAAAAAGCAAAAAACATCTAAGCCATTTAACCTCGATGCCCCTGATTTTGATGCTGTTGAGTTTGTTGACCAGCAAATTGCCCCCAACAGAGGTCTTTCGACGAATGATGTGTCCATTCTTCATCACCTGGAGTTCATAACTAAAAGTAGTGTGAAGATGGCTCATATGGGCGCGGCTCTTTTTCGAACCGCTCAGGGTATCCAGGTCCATGCTACCAAATTTTTCATGATGGAGGCTAAGTCGGAGTTTGATAGTATAAAAGGTTTGAAGGAGGAGCTGGAGGTAAAGTTGGCACAGGTGGAGAAAGAATTAGAGGGTGAAAAGGTTAGTTCTGTGGCTTTGGCGGATTCTATGAAGTTGGCCGAAGACACTGCGCTGAAGCACAATGAGAGCTATGTTTTAGCTTATAGAGAGGTGGTGCGTCTCCGTGGTGAATTAGAAACTGCCCGAGATGATTATGCCAAGCTCCAGGGTCACCTCGTGGGCAGCGTAATTGCTGCTTATGAGAACTTAAAGGAGAAGGTACGGGTTCTTGCACCCGAGCTCGACCTTACCCTCTTTAGTCTTGACATCGTTTGTGAGGGACGGTAAGATTGTCCCTGACGACCCTGATGATGATGATGCTGAGCCTCCTCCTGCGCCTACCACTAAGGCTTCTGTCGTGCTGACTTCTTCAGCTCCTGCAGCCAGAATCGAGTCAGAACCTGACTGTCAAATCTTGAACCAAAAGGATAGGACCGTGGATGCTGTGCCTTTACAAACTCGCCCTCCTTCGCCCCATGTTGATGCCGCTACTGGGAAGCCTCTGGATCCTCTTTAGTTATTCTTGGTATTGTTTTGTAGTTAGCCCGACTTGTGGGCTTTTGAACTTTCATTTTTGTAAATGGTATTTTGTTGACTGTTGACACTTTTTTAGTTGCTTGTGTAGCAACTTTATCTTGAAAAACGAAGTGGTTTCTAGGCTTTTTGGGCTGACCTTTGGTGGCCTCTGAAGCTTGCTACTATTATAACTCTTGTGTTTTCATATTATGTCCGTCTGCACTTGTTTTGGTACCTTTGTAGGCTTTGGAGTGTTGGAATTTTGTCCGACCTGATTGGCTTGATTCCTTTGCCTGAAGTTATTTTCAGCAATTTATTTTGTTCGAACTTTCTTCAGGTCTTTGTAAGGAATTACGCTGTGGTTGCCGATTTTGTCAAGTCGATTTTTTCTACCAGTTGCTGTTAGTAATCCTCTTTTTTGGACCTCATTTAGGTCTCTTTCAGGGATTACATTTGTAGCTTTATATTTTGGGTTGACTTTGTCATGTCGGGCCCTTCCAAGTTATTTTGTAATCCTCTTTCTTGGACCTTGTTCGGGTCTCTTTCAGGGATTACTTTTATAACTTCTTTTGTGGGAGTCCGACTTCATCATGTCAGGATCTTCTAAGTTATAGTAATCCTCTTTTATAGGGTTGGCCAGATCTCTTTCCAGGGCTTTAATTATAACTTCGGTTTTTTTGACTGGTCTGACTTTTTTATGTCGGTCAGCCTTTAAGTTATTTTTTTAGCAATCCATTTTATTAGGACCTCGTTAGGTCCTTTCTATGGATCACTTTCTATAACTTCTTGCATTATTCTGTTTTCATCTTTGCCGATTTTGTAGAGACTGGGTTAACCCTCGTTTGGATGACCTTTTAATGAATTTGGTTTTCATCTTTGGTCTTTATCGTGATCGCATAGTGAATTTAATTTTCACATTCTGCCGATTTGTAGCTTTATAATTGGACGATGAACGTTTCAGATTAATGCGGCTTGAACATTTGTAGAAGACCTAAACAGATTTTATTCAAAAGAAAGTGCAAATATATACATACGGGAGGTTTATCCTCTAAGTTGGGTGATTTATAGGTCTTGACTTGGCGCCTCGTTAAAAAACCTTTTTAGGAAAAAGAGTGTGCTTTATCCTAAGATCCTTTATCATCCCTAGCTATAGTACCTTCTCCGGTTGCAGGCGTGCCATGACCTAGGAAGCTCTCGCCCATCGAGTTCGGACAGTCTGTAGTAGCTCTTTCCAAGTACTTCTATGACCCGCAAGGGTCCTTTCCAGTTTGCTGCCAGCTTTCCTTCTCCAGGTCGGGCTGTTCCGATATCATTTCGGATTAGGATGAGGTCATTCTCAGCAAAGGCTCGCTGTACTACCTTTTGATTGTATCTTGTAGCCGTTCATCGTTTTAATGCTTCTTCCCTAATCCAAGCTCTTTCTTGGACTTCCGGAAGCAGTTCGAGTTCTTCCCTTTGAAGTTGGGAATTGGCTTCTTCACTATAGTGAATTACTCTAGGTGACCTTTCTTCAATCTCTACCGAGATCATTGCCTCCATTCCGTATGCTAATCGGAAGGATGATTCCTTTGTAGTGGAATGTGGTGTTGTTCGATATGCCCATAGGACTTGTGGGAGTTCCTCAGCCCAGGCTCCCTTTGCATCTTTGATGACTTCATTTCACTACCCCTTTTAAAAATTTAGTGAATGAGTTCTTTTGGCAAGCGCACCAAAATTATCGCCAAGTAATAACCCATAGAGGAGTGGGATCGTATCCACAGAGATTGGCAAATTCAAGCAGTTTTAATTGATTGATGAATTAGTCAAGCAGATCAATAAGATTGTGAAGTGCAGAATTGTAAATGGCATAAATGTAAATGACTAGAATATAAAGAAAAGCAATAATGTGCAGAATTAGAAATTACAGAATGTAAAGTGTTAAATCATAAATGACTTGAATGTAAATGGGAACGGGGAATTACAGAATGTAAAATTGAGCTATAAGGAAATAGATAGATAAGAATGGGGAAATTCATTGAGATTGGAAGATGTTGTCTCTTTGGATCAAATCTAGCTTATATCTTCTTCAATCATGCAACTCATTGACCTCTTGGCAATCAAGATTGATTGAGCCCCAATCCCTTGGTGACTCAATCTATCAGATCTTGATCAATAGCCAATTCCTTGGTCTAATTGCTCATAAAGAGAGATATGCTTGGTCCCTAATTATACCACACACCCTTGTAGGTCCAGGTAGAGGAGGAATTATATGTCACGTATCCCATCACCAAAACCCAGAATCTACTCAAATGTGGGAAGGGATTTCAAGCATGGTTTCATGTTTCCTTTCCCAAGGTTCCTATAAAACCCAATTGCATTCAGTCTCTTTCCCAAGATGATTGAACACTAAGCATTAAGAACGAAATTCCTCCTAGCAAATCAAGAGAAGATGAAGAGAAGAAGAATTTCAATATTATCAATCCATCAAGTACAACAGAGCTCCCTCTCTCAATGAGAGGGAAGTTAGCTACTCAAAAATGGAATGTAAAAGTGGATCTAGAACTAACTGCTTAACCCCTCTTCAATACTCTTTGGGGGTATTTATACTACTCCTAATGGAAATAAAGAAATTACAAAAGTGAAAAAGGGAAAATTATATTTTGGAGGGAAAAAAGGTACTCAATAAACGTGACTCCTTAGCTGGCGTGTGGCTGGCACTCCATCAGCGTGTCACGTGCCCTTCAAAATGGCTTGGCGTGCCACACTCAATCCTTCAAGTGGCACGCTCGTCCCTTGTCAACCTTGGCGTGCCACGCCTTCGAACTCAAGTGGCACGTGATAGTGACATTCTTGAGTTGGCATGCCACGCCTTCGAGCTCAAGTGGCACGCCATAGTGACATTCTTGTGTTGGCGTGCCATGCCTTCGAGCTCAAGTGGCACTGAAGAACTGAAGATTGATGGTTTAGAAGTTATAATAAATTCGCGTTGCAAGTATAGTTTCTAAACCAAGCAATCAACCTTTCTTACAAACGTTTTGGTTGTCACAAGTAACAAACCCCTTTAAAATTGATAACTGAGTATTTAAACCTCGGGTCGTCTTCTCAAGGAATTGCAGGGAGGTATGTTCTTATTATTGGTTATGCAAAGGTATATTTTGGGGTTATCAAAAGGGTTGAACAAGTAATATAAAATAACAAGTCGTCAAAATAATAACTAGTAAAGCTCTTGGCAAGGTATGAGAACTGGAAGTCCTATCCCAGTTATCCTTATCAATTGTGATGAGAATTGAATTTTTCTCTCACTAAGTCAACCTCTAACTATGAAGGTAAGTGATGAGCGGATAATTTGTATACTTTTTGGCATTGTTTTTAGTATGTTTTTGATATCTTTTAGTTAGATTTTAGTACATTTTTATTAGTTTTTATTTAAAATTCACTTTTCTGGACTTTACTATGAGTTTGTGTGTTTTTCTGTGATTTCAGGTATTTTCTGGCTGAAATTGAGGGACCTGAGCAAAAATCTGATTCAGAGACCAAAAAGGACTGCAGATGCTGTTGGATTCTGACCTCCCTGCACTCGAAGTGGATTTTCTGGAGCTACAGAAGCCCAATTGGCGCGCTCTCAACGGCGTTGGAAAGTAGACATCCAGGGCTTTCCAGCAATATATAATAGTCCATACTTTGTCCAAGATTTGATGGCCCAAACCCGCAAAGCAATCCGGCCTCAGGAATTCCAGCGTTAAACGCCGGAACAGGAATAAAAGTTGGAGTTAAACGCCCAAACTGGCATGGGAGCTGGCGTTTAACTCCAGAAAAGTTCTCTACACGAATTTCCTTGATTGCTCAGCCCAAGCACACACCAAGTGGGCCCGGAAGTGGATTTTTATGTCATTTACTCATCTTTGTACACCTAGGCTACTAGTTATCTATAAGTAGGACCTTTTACTATTGTATTTGTATCGAGACTTTGGTAGCTATCTTTGTTTTTATGCTATCTTAGATCTTTGGGAGGCTGGCCATTCGGCCATGCCTAGACCCTGTTCTTATGTATTTTCAACGGTGGAGTTTCTACACACCATAGATTAAGGGTGTGGAGCTCTGCTGTACCTCGAGTATTAATGCAATTACTATTGTTCTTCCATTCAATTCCGCTTGTTCTTTTACCAAGATATCACTTGTTCTTCAACATGATGATGGTGATGATTGACGCCCATCACCACTCTCACCTATGAACAAGGTGATTGACAACCATTCTTGTTCTACAAGCATTCGAGGCTTAGTGAATATCTCTTGGATTCTTCGGAGTCTTCGTGGTATAGGCAGGACCTGATGGCAGCATTCAAGAGAATCCGGAAGGTCTAACCTTGTCTGTGGTGTTCTGAGTAGGATTCAATGACTGAATGACTGTGACGTGCTTCAAACCCTGAGGGCGGGGGCGTTAGTGATAACGCAAAAGAATCACTGGATTCTATTCCGCGCCTGATTCAGAACCGACAGATGAATTCCGCTATGCCGTGACAGGACATATGCAATCGCTTTCACTGAGAGGATGGGAGGTAGCTGCTGACAACAGTGAGACCCTATACGAGCTTGCCATGGAAAGGAGTAGGAAGGATTGGATGAAGGCAGTAGGAAAGCAGAGAGACGGAAGGGAAGGCATCTTCATACACTTGTCTGAAGCTCTTACACCAATGATATACATAAGTATCACTATCTTTATCTTTATGTTATTTTCGTTCATCATCATATACATTTGAGTTTGCCTGACTAAGATTTACAAGATGACCATAGCTTGCTTCATTACTAACAATCTCCGTGGGATCGACCCTTACTCACGTAAGGTTTTATTACTTGGACGACCCAGTGCACTTGCTGGTTAGTTGTGCGAAGTTGTGTAATGCCATGGTATTAAGCGCACCAAGTTTTTGGAGCCATTACCAGGGATTATGAGAGTTGTGAAAAAGTGTAGTGATCACAATTTCGCCGACCAAGTTTTTGGCGCCGTTGCCGGGGATTGTTCATGTTTTGAGCAAGCTTTTGGTAACATCAGAGCCAAGATCCGGCAACAACATCAAATTTTTGGTGTTATTGCCCGGGATTGTTTAGGCTGGACAACTGACGGTTCATCTTGTTGCTTAGATTAGGTATTTTTTTTTCGAAATTCTTGAAGGTGAATTCTAGAGTTTCATGATGATTTGTTGAAATCTGGCTGGCTGAGAAGCCATGTCTAATCTGATTGGACCGAGGTTTCAACTTATCACCACAAGAGCTTGTTGATTTCGTATCAATCTTGCTGTTGGAGCAGTGATTTGCTAAGGCTTGGCTGACCTTGGTCATGTCTAGTGTTTTGGACCGAAGCTTTCTTTGAAAGCTTGGCTGGCTGTGAAGCCATGTCTAATTCCTGGACCGGAGCCTTAGACTAGCATTGCACTGATTCCTGGAATTCTCATTAAGAATTTTGATACTTTTTTTCACTTAATTTTCGAAAAATACAAAAAAATTTGCAAAACCATAAAATCCCAAAAATATTTCTTGTTTGAGTCTAGAGTCTCATCTTAAGTTTAGTGTCAAATGCATGTTTTTGTTATATTTTTCGAATCCATGCATATATTTCTTTGTTTTGATCTTTGAATTCTATTGACTTGAAGTATTTTGTGTGTCTCATATGCATTTTCATGTTGTTAGTGTCAGTAGTACACAAACTGCTAAGTTTGGTGTCTTGCATGCATTGTTAATTGATTCCTTTTGCATTTTGATTATCAAAAAATCCAAAAATATTTTTAATTTGTGTCCTTTCAAGTCAATGATACAAAGAATTGAAGATTCAAAACATGCTGCAGAGGAATTATACAGAAAAAGCTGAGCATTCAAAAATGCCCAGTGAAGAAGGCAGACTGGCGTTTAAACGCCAGCCAGGGTACCTGGTTGGGCGTTTAACGCCCAAAGAGGTAGCATTTTGGGCGTTAAACGCCAGAATGTATACCATTCTGGGCGTTTAACGCCAGGATGGTGCTAGGGGGAAGATTTTGTTTTCAAATCAATTTTTTTCAAATTTTTCAAAATCAAATCTTTTTCAAATCAAATCTTTTCAATCAAATGTTTTCAAAATCAATTTCTTTCCTTTTTAAAGATACTTACTAACAATTAATGATTTGATTGAACATCACAAGATTGTTACCTTTTCTGTTGAGAAAGGTTTGAATGTTTCAAATCATATCTTTTCTTGTTAAGCAAGTCATTCATTTTTAAAATCATATCTTTTCAAATAGTTTTCAAATCATATCTTCTCAATCACATTTTTTTTAATCTTTTTAACCACATCTTTTTCAAAACAGTTTTCAATCAAATCTTTTTAATTTCTAATTTCAAAATCTTTTTCAAAAATCACTTGGTTTCTTTTCCACTTTTATTTTCGAAAATTAATTAATGTTTTTCAAAATAACTTCAAAATTTTTCACTTGATTTTCGAAAATAAACTTCCCTCCTTCCCACATCCTTCTATTTATGGAGTGCCACTCCTTCTCAATGCACAATTCGAACCTTATCTAACTAAAGTTCGAATTTATCTTCTCCTTCTTCTTTCTATTTCTCTTTTCCTCTGACACTTAAAGGAATCTCTATACTGTGACATAGAGGATTCCACATTTTCTTGTTCCCTTCTCTTTCATATGAGCAGGAGCAAGGACAAAGGCATTCTTGTTGAAGCTGATCCTGAACCCGAAAGGACTTTGAAGAGAAAGCTAAGAGAAGCCAAAGCACAACTCTCTTTAGAGGACCTGACCGAATTCTTCAAGGAAGAAAACATGGCAGCAGAAAACAACAACAATGCAAACAATGCAAGGGAGGTGCTGGGTGACTTTACTGCACCTACTCCTGATTTTTATGGGAGAAGCATCTCTATCCCTGCCATTGGAGCAAACAACTTTGAGCTTAAGCCTCAATTAGTTTCTCTAATGCAACAGAATTGCAAGTTCCATGGACTTCCAATGGAAGATCCTCATCAGTTTTTAGCTGAATTCTTGCAAATCTGTGACAGTCAAGACTAATGGGGTTAACCCTGAAGTCTATAGACTGATGCTATTCCCTTTTGCTGTAAGAGACAGAGCTAGAATATGGTTGGACTCTCAACCTAAAGAAAGCCTGGACTCATGGGAAAAGCTAGTCAATGCCTTCTTGGCAAAATTCTTTCCACCACAAAGATGGAGTAAGCTTAGAGTGGAAGTCCAAACCTTTAGACAAAAGGATGGAGAATCCCTCTATGAAGCTTGGGAAAGATACAAACAATTAATCAGAAAATGTCCTTCTGACATGCTTTCTGAATGGAGCATCATAGGTATTTCTATGATGGTCTCTCTGAACTATCTAAGATGTCCTTGGATAGCTCTGCAGGAGGATCTCTTCATCTGAAGAAGACGCCTGCAGAAGCTCAAGAGCTGATTGAAATGGTTGCAAATAACCAATTCATGTACACTTCTGAAAGGAATCCTGTGAACAATGGGACTAATCAGAAGAAAGGAGTTCTTGAGATTGATGCTCTGAATGCCATACTGGCTCAGAATAAGATATTGACTCAACAAGTCAATTTGATTTCTCAAAGTCTGTCTGGAATGCAAAATGCACCAAACAGTACTAAGGATGCTTCATCTAAGGAAGAAGCTTATGATCCTGAGAACCCTTCCATGGAAGAGGTGAATTACCTAGGAGAACCCTATGGAAACACCTATAATTCTTCATGGAGAAATCACCCAAATCTCTCATGGAAGAATCAAGAGAGACCTCAACAAGGTTTCAATAACAATAATGGTGGAAGAAACAGGTTTAGCAATGGCAAGCCTTTTCCATCATCTTCTCAGCAACAGACAGAGAGCTCTAAGCAGAATAATTCTGACTTAGCAACCATGGTCTCTGATCTGATCAAAACCACTCAAAGTTTCATGACTGAAACTAGATCTTCCATTAGGAATTTGGAAGGACAAGTGGGTCAGCTGAGCAAGAAAATTACTGAACTTCCTCCAAGCACTCTCCCAAGTAACACTGAAGAAAATCCAAAAGGAGAGTGCAAAGCCATAGACATGGCCGAATTCTGGGAGGAAGGAGAGGCAGTGAACGCCACTGAGGAAGACCTCAATGGGCGTGCACTGGCCTCCAGTGAGTTCCCCAATGAGGAACCATGGGAATCTGAGGCTCAAAATGAGACCATAGAGATTCCATTGGACTTACTTCTGCCATTCATGAGCTCTGATGAGTATTCTTCCTCTGAAGAGGATGAGTATGTTACTGAAGAGCAAGTTGCTAAATACCTTGGAGCAATCATGAAACTAAATGACAAGTTATTTGGAAATGAGACTTGGGAGGATGAACCTCCCTTGCTCACCAAAGAACTGGATGACTTGTCTAGGCAGAAACTACCTCAAAAGAGGCAGGATCCTGGGAAGTTTTCTATACCTTGTACCATAGGCACCATGACCTTCAAGAAGGCCTTGTGTGACTTAGGGTCAAGTGTAAACCTCATGCCCCTCTCTGTAATGGAGAAATTAGGGATCCTTGAGGTGCAAGCTGCAAGAATCTCATTAGAGATGGCAGACAATTCAAGAAAACAAGCTCATGGACTTATAGAGAATGTTTTGGTGAAGATTGAAGACCATTACATTCCTACTGATTTCATAGTCCTAGAGACTGGGAAGTGCATGGATGAATCCATCATCCTTGGCAGACCATTCCTAGCCACAGCAAAGGCTGTGATTGATGTTGATAGAGGAGAGTTGATCATTCAAGTGAATGAAGAATCCATGGTGTTTAAGGCCCAAGGATATCCCTCTATCATCATGGAAAGGAAGCATGAAGAGCTTCTCTCAAAACAGAGCCAAACAGAGCCCCCACAGTCAAACTCTAAGTTTGGTGTTGGGAGGCCACAACCAAACTCTAAGTTTGGTGTTGAAACCCCACATTCAAACTCTAAGTTTGGTGTTGGGAGGTTTCAACACGGTTCTGAGTGTTTCTGAGGCTCCATGGGAGTCCTCTGTCAAGCTAATGACACTAAAGAAGCGCTTGTTGGGAGGCAACCCAATGTTTTATAATTAATTATTTTCTTTTGTTATTTTATCTTTTTTGTAGGTTGATGATCATAAGAAGTCACAAAAACAATGAAAAAAGCAAAAACAAAATGAAAAACAGGAAGAAAAACAGCACACCCTGGAGGAAGATGCTGCTGGCGTTCAAACGCCAGTCAGCCTAGCAGTTGGGCGTTTAACGCCCAGTCTGGCACCTTTCTGGGCGTTTAACGCCAGAAAAGGGCACCAGACTGGCGTTAAACGCCAGTAAAGGGCAACAACCTGGCGTTAAACGCCAGGAATGGGCACCAGCCCGGCGTTTAACGCCAGAAATGGGTCAAAACGTGATTTTGATGCCATTTGGTGCAAGGATGACTTTTCCTTGACACTACAGGATCTGTGGACCCCACAGGACCCTACCATCACTCTCTCTCTTCTTCCCCCATTCACCAATCACCTCAACACCTCTTCCCCAAAAACCCTCACCTATCAAATCCCATCTTTCTCTTCACCACTCACATCCATCCTTCATAAAACCCCACCAACCTCACCCTTCAAATTCAAACCACTTTCCCTCCCAAACCCACCCTCAAATGGCCGAACCTTTACCCCCCTCTCTCCTATAAATACCCTTCTTCAACCCTTCATTTTCACACAACCTAAAGACCACTTCTTCCCCCTTTGGCCGAACACACTACCCTCCCCTCTTCCTCATTTCTTCTTCTTCTACTCCTTTCTTTCTTCTTTTGCTCGAGGACGAGCAAACATTTTAAGTTTGGTGTGGTAAAAGCGTTGCTTTTTCGTTTTTCCATAACCATTATGGCACCAAAGGCCGGAGAAACCTCTAAAAAGAGGAAAGGGAAAGCAAAAGCTTCCACCTCCGAGTCATGGGAGATGGATAGATTCCTCTCAAAGGTGCATCAAGACCACTTCTATGAAGTTGTGGCCTTGAAGAAGGTGATCCCCGAAGTCCCCTTTTTACTCAAAAAGGGTGAATATCCGGAGATCCGCCATGAGATCCAAAGAAGAGGTTGGGAAGTTCTCACCAACCCCATTCAACAAGTTGGAATCTTGATGGTTCAAGAGTTCTATGCCAATGCATGGATCACAAAGAACCATGACCAAAGTGTGAACCCGAATCCAAAGAATTATCTTACTATGGTTCGGGGGAAATACTTGGATTTTAGTCCGGAGAGTGTGAGGGTGGCGTTCAACTCGCCTATGATGCAAGGAGATGAGCATCCTTACACTAGAAGGGTCAACTTTGATCAAAGGTTGGACCAAGTCCTCACAGTCATATGTGAAGAGGGCGCACAATGGAAGCAAGATTCAAGAGGAAAGCCGGTCCAATTGAGAAGGCATGACCTCAAGCCCGTGGCTAGAGGATGGTTAGAGTTCATACAACGCTCAATCATTCCCACTAGCAACCGGTCCGAAGTTACCATAGACCGGGCCATCATGATCCATAGCATCATGATTGGAGAAGAAATAGAAGTTAATGAGTTGGAGTTGACATAGAAGGAGATATCCCCATTGATGAGGACAAGCCCATCACCAAGAAAAGGATGGAATACACAAGAGACCCCTCTCATCAAGAAATCCCTGAGATTCCTCAAGGGATGAACTTTCCTCCACAAAACTATTGGGAGCAACTAAACACCTCCCTAGGAGAATTAAGTTCCAACATGGGACAACTAAGGGTGGAGCATCAAGAACACTCCATTCTCCTCCATGAAATTAGAGAAGATCAAAGAATCATGAGGGAGGAGCAACAAAGACAAGGAAGAGACATTGAGGAGCTCAAGCACTCCATAGGACCTTCAAAAGCAAGGAAGAGCCGCCATCACTAAGGTGGACCCATTCCTTGATTTCCTTGTTCTTTATTCCCTTGTTTTTCGAAATTTTTATGCTTTATGTTATCCATGTTTGTGTCTTATGATCATTAGTGTCTTAGTGTCTATGCCTTAAAGTTATGAATGTCCTATGAATCCATCACCTTTCTTGAAAAAATGTGCTTAATTGAAAAAGGAAGAATTGCATGAATTTTGAATTTTATAATAGTTTAATTATTTTGATGTGGTGGCAATATTTTTGTTCTCTGAATGTATGTGTAAACAGTGCATATGTATCTTGAATTTGTGGTTCATGAATGTTGGCTCTTGAAAGAATGATGAAAAAGGAGACATGTTACTGAGGATCTGAAAAATCAATAAAATGATTCTTGAAGCAAGAAAAAGCTATTCAAAAAAAAAAAAAAAAAGAGAAAAAAAAAAAACCAAAAAAAAAAAAAAAAAAAAATCGAAAAAAGAAAGAAAAGAAAGAAAAAGAAAAGAAATAAAGTTGTGATCCAAGGCAAATAAGAGTGTGCTTAAGAACCCTGGACACCTCTAATTGGGGACTTTAGCAAAGCTGAGTCACAATCTGAAAAGGTTCACCCAATCATGTGTCTGTGGCATGTATGTATCCGGTGGTAATACTGGAAGACAGAGTGCTTTGGGCCACAGCCAAGACTCAATAAATAGCTATGTTCAAGAATCATCATACTTTACTAGGAGAATCATTAACACTATCTGGACTCTGAGTTCCTAAAGAAGCCAACCATTCTGAATTTCAAGGGATAGATTGAGATGCCAAAACTGTTCAGAGACAGAAGGTTAAAAGCCCCGCTCATCTAGTTAATACTGATCTTCACAGATGTTTTTGGAATTCATTGCATATTCTCTTCTTTTGATCTTATTGATTTTCAGTTGCTTGAGGACAAGCAACAATTTAAGTTTGGTGTTGTGATGAGCGGATAATTTGTATACTTTTTGGCATTGTTTTTAGTATGTTTTTGATATCTTTTAGTTAGATTTTAGTACATTTTTATTAGTTTTTATTTAAAATTCACTTTTCTGGACTTTACTATGAGTTTGTGTGTTTTTCTGTGATTTCAGGTATTTTCTGGCTGAAATTGAGGGACCTGAGCAAAAATCTGATTCAGAGACCAAAAAGGACTGCAGATGCTGTTGGATTCTGACCTCCCTGCACTCGAAGTGGATTTTCTGGAGCTACAGAAGCCCAATTGGCGCGCTCTCAACGGCGTTGGAAAGTAGACATCCAGGGCTTTCCAGCAATATATAATAGTCCATACTTTGTCCAAGATTTGATGGCCCAAACCCGCAAAGCAATCCGGCCTCAGGAATTCCAGCGTTAAACGCCGGAACAGGAATAAAAGTTGGAGTTAAACGCCCAAACTGGCATGGGAGCTGGCGTTTAACTCCAGAAAAGTTCTCTACACGAATTTCCTTGATTGCTCAGCCCAAGCACACACCAAGTGGGCCCGGAAGTGGATTTTTATGTCATTTACTCATCTTTGTACACCTAGGCTACTAGTTATCTATAAGTAGGACCTTTTACTATCGAGACTTGGGTAGCTATCGAGACTTTGGTAGCTATCTTTGTTTTATGCTATCTTAGATCTTTGGGAGGCTGGCCATTCGGCCATGCCTAGACCCTGTTCTTATGTATTTTCAACGGTGGAGTTTCTACACACCATAGATTAAGGGTGTGGAGCTCTGCTGTACCTCGAGTATTAATGCAATTACTATTGTTCTTCCATTCAATTCCGCTTGTTCTTTTACCAAGATATCACTTGTTCTTCAACATGATGATGGTGATGATTGACGCCCATCACCACTCTCACCTATGAACAAGGTGATTGACAACCATTCTGTTCTACAAGCATTCGAGGCTTAGTGAATATCTCTTGGATTCTTCGGAGTCTTCGTGGTATAGGCAGGACCTGATGGCAGCATTCAAGAGAATCCGGAAGGTCTAACCTTGTCTGTGGTGTTCTGAGTAGGATTCAATGACTGAATGACTGTGACGTGCTTCAAACCCTGAGGGCGGGGGCGTTAGTGATAACGCAAAAGAATCACTGGATTCTATTCCGCGCCTGATTGAGAACCGACAGATGAATTCCGCTATGCCGTGACAGGACATATGCAATCGCTTTCACTGAGAGGATGGGAGGTAGCTGCTGACAACAGTGAGACCCTATACGAGCTTGCCATGGAAAGGAGTAAGAAAGGATTGGATGAAGGCTGTAGGAAAGCAGAGAGACGGAAGGGAAGGCATCTTCATACACTTGTCTGAAGCTCATACACCAATGATATACATAAGTATCACTATCTTTATCTTCTATGTTATTTTCGTTCATCACCATATATATCTGAGTTTGCCTGACTAAGATTTACAAGATGACCATAGCTTGCTTCATTACTAACAATCTCCGTGGGATCGACCCTTACTCACGTAAGGTTTTATTACTTGGACGACCCAGTGCACTTGCTGGTTAGTTGTGCGAAGTTGTGTAATGCCATGGTATTAAGCGCACCAAGTTTTTGGAGCCATTACCAGGGATTATGAGAGTTGTGAAAAAGTATAGTTCACAATTTCGCCGACCAAGGGTAAATAAAGGTCTGGACAAGATTCTAGAGGATATATGCATCCCTGAAGCCAGGTGGACCACCAGCACGACTGGCATCCCAAATCAACTCAAAAGAGAAGATCTAAAACCAGTAGCCAGAGGCTGGCTGAATTTCATTGCGCGTTCCATATTGCCCACCAACAACCGTTCTGAAGTTACCATTAAAAGAGCAGTAATGATTCACTGCATCATGTTGGGAAAAGAAGTAGAAGTCCATCAACTGATCTCATGTGAACTATACAAAATAGCAAACAGGAATTCCAAGGACGCGAGATTGGCCTATCCAAGCTTAATTTCTATGCTCTGCAAAGATGCCGGAGTGAAGATGGGAATAACAGAGTATATCTCAGTTGAGAGGCCAATCACTAGAATATCAATGGACAGACAACAGCTGCAGGATGATTCAAACAAGAAGAGAGCACAGGAAGTCCTCCCAGAACTTCCTCAATTCGAATATTGGGAACATCTTGAGGCTTCTATTTCCAAATTGCAAGAAGCTATGGACCAAATAAAGGAAGAACAGAACAATCAAAGTAGCATGCTTTGCAAACTGCTTAAGGAACAGGAAGAGCAAGGGCGTGATCTAAGGGAGCTGAAGCGCCAAAAATTAATCCTTGAAAAGCACCCCACAGATTAGAGGAACATCTACTTCTCAAAACAACAGGTTGTTGGGTTCCAATTTTTAGCTTTATCTCTGTGATAGTGTTTTTATAGAAATTTACCTTAGGAGATATATATAGTAGTAGTAGTAGTAGCAGTAGTAGTAATTAGTATATCTATTCTGGTTTTATTCCCAATTAAGTTATAATTTATTTTTCTCATCATCATCAAGCATGAATAAAATAGTAGATAATTAGAATAAAGAAGTAATTTTTCTTTTTCGAGTTCTTAATAATAAAAATTATAATTAACTATGTGTGGTGGCAATACTTTTGTTTTCTGAATGAATGCTTGAACAGTGCATAATTTGTATTTTGAATTTGATGAATATTGGCTCCTGAAAGAATGAGGATCACGAAAAATACTATTGATGATCTGAAAAATCATGAATTGGATTCTTGAAGCAAGAAAAGGCAGTCAAAAAAAAAAAGGGGGATCCAAGGCTTTGAGCATCAGTGGATAGGAGGGCCCAAGGAAATAAAATCCAGGCCTAAGCGGCTAAATCAAGCTGTCCCTAACCATGTGCTTGTGGCATGAAGGTCCAAGTGAAAAGCTTGAGACTGAGTGGTTAAAGTCATGATCCAAAGCAAAAGAGTGTGCTTAAGAGCTCTGGACACCTCTAACTGGGGACTTTAGCAAAGCTGAGTCACAATCTGAAAAGGTTCACCCAGTCATGTGTCTGTGGCATTTATGTATCCGGTGGTAATACTGGAAAACAAAGTGCTTAGGGCCACGGCCAAGACTCATAAAATAACTGTGTTCAAGAATCAGCACACTACACTAGGAGAATCAATAGTACTATCTAAATTCTGAGTTCCTAAGGATGCCAATCATTCTGAATTTCAAAGGATAAAGGGAGATGCCAAAACTGTTCAGAAACAAAAAGCTACAAGTCCCGCTCATCTAATAAGAATCTGAGCTCCATTTAAAACTCTTAAAAATTGTTACTTCTTAAATTCTTTTTATCCTATTTTATTTATCTAGTTGCTTGAGGACAAGCAACAGTTTAAGTTTGGTGTTGTGATGAGCGAATATTTTATATGCTTTTTGGGGGTAATTTCATGTATATTTTAGCATGTTTTAATTAGTTTTTAGTTAAATATTATTAGTTTTTAGGCAAAAATCATATTTCTGGACTTTACTATGAGTTTGTGTGTTTTTCTGTGATTTCAGGTATTTTCTGGCTGAAATTGAGGGAGCTGAGCAAAAATCTGAGTTAGGCTGAAAAAGGACTGCTGATGCTGTTGGATCCTGACCTCCCTGCACTCAAAATAGATTTTCTGGAGCTACAGGAGTCCAATTGGCGCGCTCTCAACGGCGTTGGAAAGTAGACATTCAGGGATTTCCAGCAATATATAATAGTCCATACTTTGTGCGAAGATAGACGACGTACCTTGGCGTTGAACGCCAAGTACATGCTGCTGTCTAGAGTTAAACGCCAGAAACACGTCATGATCCAGAGTTGAACGCCTAAAACACGTTATAACTTGGAGTTCAACTCCAAGAAAAGCCTCAGCTCGTGGATAGCTTTAGTCTCAGCCCCAGCACACACCAAGTGGGCCCCAGAAGTGGATTTATGCTCCAATCATCTTAGTTTACTTATTTTTCTGTAAACCTATGTTACTAGTTTACTATTTAAACAACTTTTAGAGACTTATTTTGTACCCCATGACATTTCCAGATCTGAATTACATACTTTTTGATGGCATGAGTCTCTAAACTCCATTGTTGGAGGTGAGGAGCTCTGCAGCGTCTCGATGAATTAATGCAATTGTTTCTATTTCACTCAAATGTGTGTATGGTCCGATCTAAGATGTTTATTCGCGCTTAATTATGAAGGAGGTGATGATCCGTGACACTCATCACCTCCCTCAATCCATGAACGTGTGCCTGACAAACACCTCCGTTCTACATCAGACTGAATGAGCTTCTCTTAGATTCCTTAATCGGAATCTCCGCGGTATAAGCTAGAATTGATGGCGGCCACTCTTGAGAATCCGGAAGGTCTAAACCTTGTCTATGGTATTCCGAGTAGGATTCCAGGATTGAATGGCTGTGACGAGCTTCAAACTCGCGATTGCTGGGCGTGATGACAAACGCAAAAGGATCAATGGATCCTATTCCAACATGATCGAGAACCAACAGCTGATTAGCCGTGCTGTGACAGAGCATCTGGACCGTTTTCACTGAGAGGATGGGAGGTAGCCACTGACAATGGTGACACCCTACATACAGCTTGCCGTAGACGTGCTTTACAAACAATTGAGTTGAATATTACATTACAGAAATTCAGAGGACAAAGCATCTCCAAAACTCCAACATATTTCTCATTACTACACAACAAGTAACGATTTTATTCTCTTTTATTTTTCCAATCTAATAATTCCAACTGATAATTTTAATTAATATCCTGACTAAGAATAATAAAATAAACATAGCTTGCTTCAAACCAATAATCTCCGTGGGATCGACCCTTACTCACGTAAGGTATTACTTGGACGACCCAGTGCACTTGCTGGTTAGTTGTGCGGATTGCAAAAGTGTGACTGCAATTTCGTGCACCACAAAGCATCTCCAAAACTCCAACATATTCTCCTCTACTGCGTAACAATCACTCAACTCATGCTTTTTCCCTTTTTACAATTGAAACTAAAGAACCCTATTGGTATCCTGACTAAGATTTACAAGATAACCATAGCTTGCTTCAAGCCAACAATCTCCGTGGGATCGATCCTTACTCACGTAAGGTATTACTTGGACGACCCAGTGCACTTGCTGGTTAGTTGTGCGGGTTGCAAAAATGTGATTGCAATTTCGTGCACTAAGTTTTTGGCGCCGTTGCCAGGGATTGTTTGAGTTTGAACAACTGACGGTGAATCTTCTTGCTTAGATTAGGAAAAATTTGTCTTTTTTTTAGAGTCACTAGAATTGCATCTTTTATTATTCCTTTTTTAAAAAAAATTTCTTCAAAAATATTATTTTTCTGTATTAATTGTTAGTTTTTCATTGAGTCTAGTTGTATGTTTTAAGTTTGGTGTCCTTTGTGTTTCTGTCATAAAAAAAATTAGTTTTTATCTTTTCAATCCTTGCATTTGTTAAATGTGTCTATTTTCTTGGGAATAGTTGCCCCTTTGAGTTTTCTTTTTTAAAATCTTTTTAAAAATAATTTCTCTTTGATTAAATCTTGTGCCAAACTTTAAGTTTGGTGTTCTCTTGTTAATTTTTCTTTGATTTTCGAAAATTTTATTGTGGTTTTCTAAAAAGTTTAAGTTTGGTGTTCTATCTTTTGTTCTTGTTGTTCTTGTGAGTCTTCAAGGCATTCTTGAGTCTTCTTGGTGTTTTGATCTTAAAATTTTTAAGTTTGGTGTGTCTTGGTGTTTTTCCTCCAAAATTTTCAAAAACAAGGAGCATTGGATTTAAAAATTTTTAGTCTTGTGTCTTTTGTGTATTTTTCTCTTTCATAATAAAATTCAAAAATAAAAAAAATTATCTCTTCTAACTATGTTTAAGTAATTAATTCGAATTTTTTTTTATAAAAATTCAGATTTCAATTTCAAAATTTTTCAAATCATATCATTTTCAAAAATATCTTAACCACTTTGTCTCTCCTCACTTTTTCGAAAATCTTCATAAAATATTTTCAAATCTCTTTTTTTTTTATTTTTTTATTTTAGTTTTTATTTTATTTTATTTTATTATTTCGAAAATTTTTTTTGTATAATTAAATAAATAAAATAAATCCACGTCATCTCCCTTTCTCCATCATGGACCTAAGTGGAAATGAACAGTCCAGAAGGACTCTGGGGTCATATACTAACCCCACTATTGCTTCATATGGGAGTAGTATCTGTATACCCTCCATCGGAGTCAGTAGTTTTGAGTTGAATCCTCAGCTTATTATCATAGTGCAGCAAAGTTGCCAGTATTCCGGTCTTCCACAGGAAGAACCTACCGAGTTTCTGGCAGGGGAAAGCAGAAATCCAGAAGACAAAGCATCTCCAAAACTCCAACATATTCTCCTCTACTGCGTAACAATCACTCAACTCATGCTTTTTCACTTTTTACAATTGAAACTAAAGAACCCTATTGGTATCCTGACTAAGATTTACAAGATAACCATAGCTTGCTTCAAGCCAACAATCTCCGTGGGATCGATCCTTACTCACGTAAGGTATTACTTGGACAACCCAGTGCACTTGTTGGTTAGTTGTGTGGGTTGCAAAAGTGTGATTACAATTTTGTGCACCATCACCGTTCAATGCTTTGTCTTCATGGAGGTAACAACTAAGAGGAAGGGATTGCAGAGGTTTTTTCTTTTCAGAAGAAGGATGTAACTAGAGAGATGTAAGGAAACAGGGATGAAAACCCAAGCGTTGTAACGGGAAGCAAACAAAATGACGCCGTTTAAGGTTTCGCTGAGGTGTCACACTAACAGCCAGGTCAGCAGAAGTTCACGCCGTTACTCAAACATTTGACGGAAGGACTAACGTTACCAATTTTAAATTTGTCAGGGACATTTTTGATTAACTTTTTCTTACGGGGACTAATTTGGAGATCAGGCTATCTTTTGGGGACCAATTTGGCTATTTACTCTACTTTAAATTTAAATTTAAAAAAAATTCAATTTCAAAATTTAAAATTTAAAATTTAATTTTTAAAATCAAATCTTTTTCAAAAATCAAATTTCAAATCTTATCTTTGCAAATCTTTTTCAAATCTTTATCATATCTTCTTACTTTAAATCCTTCTTATCTTATATTCTTTTTAAATTTAAAACTTTTCAATTTCAAATCTTTTCTTTCTTTTGAAATTAAAAATTCAAAATCAAATCTTTTATTTTCAATTCTTGTTTATTAGTTAGTTACTTGTTTTCTTTTATTCTCTTTCTATTTTCTTTCTCTTTCTTCTTTTTCAAAACTTCCAAACTACTTTCTCTTTCTTCTTTTTCGAAAACTTCATCTCTTTTTTCCTTTATATTTTTGAAAACATCTCCCCCTCCCTCTCTATTAAATTTCGGAAACTTCTTTAACCTAAAAGATATCTTTCTTTTCTTTTCTTCCCTTCTAACTCTATCAAAAAACCTCATACTCTGACATAGAGAATCCTTTTTTTCTTTTTCTTCTTGCATTCTTCCTTCTTGTTTTATGAGCAGAAATAGAGATAAAGAACCTCTCTTTGATTCTGAACCTAAACCTGAGAGGATCTAAGGAGGCGTTTACAACAAGTAAGAGCACAACACTCACAGAGCTTTTCGAACAAGAAGCTGAAATTACAGACATGGCAGCTAATCATAATGGTGGAGGAGACGCAAGGAAGGTCCTAGGTGACTTTACTGCACCCACTTCTAACTTCTATGGAAGAAGCATCTCTACACCTGATATTGGTGCAAATAACTTTGAGCTGAAGCCTCAACTGGTCACTTTAGTTCAACAGAATTTTCAGTTTCATGGACTTCCACAGGAAGATCCCAATAGATTCATCTTTGATTTCTTGCAGATCTGTGATACTGTCAAGACTAATGGAGTGGATTCTGAGATCTACAAGCTTATGCTTTTCCCATTTGTTTTAAGGGACAGAGTTAGGTTATGGCTAGATTATCAACCTAAGGAAAGCTTAGACTCTTGGAAAAAGGTGGTCAATGCATTCTTGACCAAGTTCTTTCCACCTCAGAAGCTGAGCAAGCTTAGGGTGGAAGTTCAGACCTTTAGGCAAAAAGAGGGTGAATCCCTCTATGAAGCCTGGGAGCGGTACAAACAATTGATCAGAAAGTGCCCTCCTAACATGATCTCAAACTGGACCATGTTAGGCATTTTTTATGATGGTCTCTCTTAGATATCCAAGATGGCATTAGACCAATCTGCTGGTGGTTCACTCCACTTGAGAAAATGCCTGAAGAGGCACAGAAACTCATTGACATGGTTGCTAAAAACCAATTCATGTACACTTCTGAGAGAAACCTTATGAACATTGGGGTAGCTCAAAAGAGAGGAGTCCTAGAGATTGATACTTTGAATGCCAAATTGGCTCAAAACAAGATCCTGACCCAATAGGTCAACATGATCTCTCAGCATCTGACTGGATTCAAGAAGCCTCCTATGAAGGAGATGCATATGATCCAGATCTACCCATGATGGATGAGATTAACTATTTGGGAAACTCCTCACGATATCCCAATATTGAGTCTTATGGCAACACCTACAATCCAACATGGAGGAATCATCCCAACTTTTCTTAGAGGGATCAATAGAAGCCTCAGCAAAGCTTCAATAACAATCAAGGTGGAAGAAACCATAATAGGTTTCTTAGTAAACCATTCCATTCTTTTCAGCAGTAAATAGAGACTCCTAGGCAGAGCCTCTCTGACCTAGCCACTATAGTCTCCAATTTCTCTAAGACCAGTCATAGTTTCATCACTAAAACAAGATCTTCCATCAGGAATTTGAAGGTACAGATTGGTCAACTGAGTAAGGGAATCCCTGAGACCCCTGCTAGTACTCTTCCCAATAACACTGAAGTAAACCCAAGAGAAGAGTGCAAGGCCATCACTGTAGAAGTTGAGGCTGAAACTGAAGAGGAAAAGCTAGGCGTTCAACACCTAAAAAGGGACATAATCTGGCATTGAACGCAACAATAGGAGTAGCTGGGCGTTTAACACCCATTAAGGGTCCCTTTGTTGAAGAACTAAAAGACACCATAACTCATGAGGAGACCATAGAGGTTCCCTTGAATGCCTGGTTGAAGATTATAGAATCTGAAGAATACTACTCCTTTGATGAGGAAGAAGAAACTAGGGAGGAGTAAATTGCTTGGTACCTAGGAATTCTAATGAAGCTGATGCCAAATTATTTGGAATAGAAACATTGGAGGAAAACCTCTAGTGCTCACCAAGGAACTCAATGCCTTGGTTCAGCAAAAACTACCTCAGAAGCTACCGGATCCCAGACGCTTCCTAATTCCATGCACCATAGGGGCAATTACTTTTGAGAAAGCTTTATGTGACCTAGGGTCAAGCATAAACCTCATGTCTCTCTCTATAATGGAGAGGATGGAAATCTTTGAGGTGCAAGCTACCAAGATTTCATTGGAGATGGCAGACAAGTCACTGAAAAGGGCATATGGCCTAGTAGAAGATGTATTAGTAAAGGTTGAAAACCTCTACATCCCTGCAGATTTCATAATCTTAGATACTGGAGAGGACAAGAATGAATCCATCATCCTTGGAAGACCTTTCCTGGCTACAGCCAATGCTATAATTGACGTGGCAAAAGGAGAGCTAGCCCTGCAATTATGGGAAGATTACATTTTATTCAAGATTTCCAATCCTAAATTCTTCCCTAAGGGAGAGACAACTGTGCAACACTTATATTCCAACCCTCTATCTCAGTGCAGAGTTATACAGAGCCCCCAGAGACCAACTCTAAGTTTGGTGTCGTGAAACCATCCACAAGCACTGAGGATAAGGGTACTAAAAAGAAGGTACCTAAAGGGTGGAGGGATAAGAAAATCCCCACTAAAGGCCTCTTACCTGGCTTGAGAGTTGTCTTCACAAATAGCCCAGTAATTACGCACACCGTGAATAAGGTCCTGTCTCTGAAACATGTGGAGCTCATCCATGAGAGCACAAGGAAAAAGTTCACTGTAAGGGGTGACATTCTGAGCCCTTATCCATCTTCGTTAAGTCCCGCTCATCTAATTGGAACTGAACTTCATTGGAAACTCTGATATTTATTGTATCTTAATCTTCTTTTTTATCCTACTGTGTTTTTAGTTGCTTGGGGACAAGCAACAGTTTAAGTTTGGTGTTATGATGAGCGGATATTTTATACGCTTTTTGGCATCATTTTTATATAGTTTTTAGCATGTTTTGTTTAATTTTTATTAAGTTTTCATAGGTTTTAGGGTTAAATTCACATTTTTGGATTCTAATAATTTGTTTGTTTTTGTGCAATTTCAGGTATTTTCTGGCTGAAATTGAGGAGTTGGAGCAAAAGTCTGATTCAGAGACAGAGAAAGCACTATAGATGCTGTCAGAATCTGACCTCCTTGCATTTGAAAGAGCTTTTCTGGAGCTACAGAAGTTCAAATGAAGCATTCTCAATGGCTATGGAAAGCTGACTTCTAGAGCTTTCCAGCAATATATGATAGCTTATACTTTGCTTCAGATTAGAAGGCTCAAAACCGGCGTCCATCGCCAGCCTCCTGCCCCCTTCCAGGCGTCCAGCGCCCACAAGGAAGAGACCAGCATCCAAACACCCAGAGAGGACCCGCTAGCCAGCGTTCAATGCCCTAGAGGCCTCATAGCACGTGGATCGCATCAAAGCTCAGCCCAAACACTCACCAAGTGGGCCTCGGAAGTGGATTTTAGCAACTTTGACACCATATTTCATTTTTATCATTGTATTTCCTATCAGTATGAGTTTCTAAACCTCCTATGCTGAGGGAAGGAGCGCTGTTGAGTTCTATGAATTAATAAAAGTATTATTGATTTTCTTCAATCCGTGTTTTATTGAATTCTAACATGTATAATCGTTATTCAACAAGGTGAATGGGATGGCTTATGACAACCAGCTCCGTTCATCATACTAGGACCACGTGCCCAATAACCACTCGTGTCTACTTGGGTTCGTGTGAATACGTGACTGGAAAGCATGAACCGCCAGCTTTATTATACATCTCTCAAATGGCTAATCCACGACCTCGTTGGGGACTTCTCGAGACACCAGTTCAGCCGAGGTATGGGGAGATTAGGGTTATCGTATAGGCTAGAATCCAAAGGTGCAGCATTCTCTAATCCAGAAGATTCGACCGTGTCTGTGGCATTTTGAGTAGGATCATTAAGGAGAATGGACTACAGGAGCTTTACCCTCAATCAGACTGGATGCGCATTAACCCTGGTGTTCAGATCTGGAGGAGCATTGACGACCTCTCAAGAAAGGTGTTGATCAAATACAGCCTGCCATTGAAGGAATCATTCACTAGCAAAGATGACAGTAAGACCAGAGTTAATTCAGAAGGACAAAGCAACTCCAAGCCTCATCCATCTAAGTTTTAAGATTATCATTGTAAACATATCAACCTAATTCTATATTCCAAATCAAAACCAACAACTTCTTGATTTTGCCTAACTAAGGCCTGCAAGATAACCATAGCTTGCTTCAAACTACAATCTTCGTGGAATCGACCCTGAATTGCTCAGGTAATACTTGGACGACCTAGTGCACTTACTGGTACAGTTGTACGAAGTGTGGGGATTGTCCACCACAGAGCTTTCCAGAAATATATAATGGTCCATACTTTGCTTCGGAAATGAAGGCCTAAAACTGGCGTTCAACGCCAGCCACTAGCTCTAGTCCTGGCGTCCAACGCCCATAAGGTGGTAGCTGGCGTCCAACACCCTTTAGGGGGTCCCAAGCCAGCGTTCAATGCCCTTAAGGGATACTAGCTCATGGGAGACACTCAAGCACAGCCCAAACACTCACCAAGTGGGCCCTAGAAGTGGATTTTTGAACCCTTAAGACTAGTCTATCATATTTCTGTAATCTTTAGTCTTGAGATTAGTATATATAGGAGAAGATCACCCATTTTCAGGATCTTTTTCCTCCCCCATTTTGTATTTTTTAATATTTTGAGTCACTAACCTCCTAAGGTTAAGGTTAGGAGCTCTGCTGTGTTTCATGGATTAATAATATTACCGTTCTAGTTCAATATGTCTGATTCTATTCTCTTATGCATTCTCGTTCTTCATCCCATGAATTAAGAGAGACCCGTGACAATCATCCTTGTTCTACATGGGTTCCATGCGAGTCTTAACCCAAATAGCATTGAACCAAAGCTAGAGATTGCATTGCGGATTCCAATAGAGTACTTGGGAAACTTTGGATACATGACGTATAATCCCATTGACCGTGGGTAAGTGAGGTCTCTGTGGCGTTAAGGCTAGAGTTTGAGAAGCAGCACTTTCTGATTTGGAATATCTGCCTTGTCTGTGGCACGTTGAGTAGGATCGTGAAGGAGAGTGAATTGGTTAGAGCTTCATCTTCTGCTACAGTGAGCCACCTAGAGGTGGCTTGATGAGAGGACATGAGTCATCTTAACGTGGTGGATTGCTGCAGTGGAGGAGGTTAACTTGACAAGAGGACATGAGTTAATCACTTATGGCTGCCATTGAAGGAATTAGAAAATTATTGAAGTAGACAGTAAAAAAGTTAATCCGGAAATACAAAGCATCTCCGAAGCCACAACCGTTCTCATACCATTGATTTCTCATCTATCTAAGTAACATTTTATTTATTTATTTTGTTTTATGCATTTTTTGTGACAAACTATAATTTCTATCCGCCTAACTAAGATCTGCAAGGTATCTACTGCTTGCTCAAACCAACAATCTCTGTGGGATCAACTCTCACTCACCTGAGGTATTATTTGGACGACCTGGTATAATTACCAGTCTATCTGTGCAAAATGTGTGGAGCCAGTTTTGTGCACCATGATGCCTAGGGAGGTACAGAATGATGCTACAGAAATGCCCTATGGAAATGTTTTCAAAATAGGTAAAGCTGGACATCTTCTATCATGGACTCAAAGATATAGCCAAGATGTCCTTAGACCATTCTGCAGATGGTTCAATCAACATGAGAAAGACAATTGAAAAAGCTCAAAAGCTCATTGAGATAGTCACTAGAAACTAGCATCTATACTCATCTGGTGAGACTGCAATGAATGGAGAGGTCAGGGCAGTGTAAACTGAATCAGACCCTCCAAAACAAAGTGAATTGTTGACCCAATAGTTACACTCTCTCGTGCAATAATTGCTGAGCTTGCAAGAAGTGTTGCAAGAAATTCGGGCCTCCAACAATAATATAGAGGCACAGCTAAACAGGTTGAACAACACTTATCTAAATAGAAAAGAGAAGAGTGCCAAGTGATCCAATTGAGGAGTGGAAGGACACAAAACAGCCAGTCTCAGAACAGTGAGAAGCAAAGAGGAGAAGAAATGCCAGAAGGTGAAAACACTGCAACCCAAGGCATGACCAAGGGTGTTGAACGCCCAGGAGGGAACACCACTGGCGTTCAACGCCCAGCAGAGGTCACCATGGGTGTCCAACGCCTAGGAGGGGTAAAGGTTGGCGTTCAACGCTAGGAATGGACCAGCATAGGCGTTGAACACCCAAATGGGGTAGGCCAGGCATGCGCAAGTTCAAGGAACACCCCTCCTAAGCAAGCTAGTGATCCTCCCTTAGGCATCATAGACATTCAACCTGTACCACTAAGAACATTTGAGTACAGGACCAAGATGCCATTCCCTCAGAAACTCTGGCAAACAGAAAAGGATAAGTAGTTTGCCTGGTTTGTAGATTACCTTAAGATATTGGAGATCAAGATCCCCTTTGCAGAAGCCCTTGAACAAATACCCTCCAATGCCAAGTTTATGAAGGACATATTAAGCCATAAGAAGGACCGGAGGGAGGTGGAGGCAATCTTCCTCACTGAATAGTGCAGTGCAGTCATCCAGAGGAACCTACCAGAAAAGCTTCAGGATCTTAGAAGCTTTGTGATACCTTGCAACCTTGGAGACACCTGCATAAGGAAGGCTCTGTGTGATCTTGGAGCAAGCATCAACTTAATACCTTCCTCACTAATAAACAAACTCGGTCTAATCCGAGAAGTTGAGCCCACTCGCATATGCTTGTAGCTGGCTGACGATTCTGCCAAGATTCCATCAGGTGTGATTGAAGACATGATTGTGAGGGTTGGACCATTTGCATTCCCCACAGATTTTGTGGTCCTGAATATGGAAAAACATAAGGATGTGTCCATTATTCTAGGGAGGCCTTTTCTGGCCACAGGAAGAACCCTCATTGATGTGGAAAAAGGGAAAGTGACCCTGAGGATCAATGAAGACGAGTTCATACTGAATGCCACTAAGGCCATGCAATACCTTGATACCCCAAAGGAATGCATGAGGATTGATCTCATCGATTTCCTGGTAGAGGAGGTACATACAGTTGAGAGCCTCGAGGAGGAGCTGAATGATATCCTTAAAGATTCCAGCCCTGATAGAGAGGCATCAGAAGAGTAGGAGGAGACCTTAGAGGCCCCTAAAGTAGAGGATGAACCTCCCAAACTCGAGCTCAAGCCACTGCCATCATCCTTGAAATACATGTTTCTAGAAGATGGAGACACTTACCCTGTGATCATAAGCTTTTCCCTGAAGCCACAAGAGGAAGAAGCACTGTTTCAGGTGCTGAAGACACACAAAATAGCTCTCGGCTGGACCATAAGTGACTTAAAAAGAATTAGTCCAACCCAATGCATGCACAACATCAGGCTCGAGAAGGATGCCAAACCAGTGGTGCAACCACAAAGACGACTGAATCTAGCCATGAAGAAAGTAGTGCAGAAAGAAGTAACTAAACTGTGGGAGGCTGAGATTATCTATCCCATCTTAAATTGCCAATCAGTGAGTCTTGTGCAAGTTGTACCCAAGAACAGAGGGATGATAGCGATCCATAATGAGAAGAATGATCTAATTACCACAAGAACAGTTACAGGGTGGAATATGTGTATTGATTATATGAGACTCAACAACGCCACAAGAAAGGATCATTTTCCCTTACCATTCATAGATCAGATACTGGAGAGACTGACTAGGCATGCTTTCTACTACTTCCTAGATGGTTATTCAGGCTACAATCAGATTGTAGTAGATCTTTAGGATTAGGAGAAGAGAGCATTCACATGCCCATACGGCGTGTTTGCTTACAGAAGAATGCCATTCGGCATCTGTAATGCACCTGCCACCTTTCAGAGGTGTATGCTATCCATTTTCTCGGACATAGTTGAAAAATTCCTTGAAGTATTCCTAGATGATTTTTCAGTTTTTGGCAATTCCTTTGATTCCTGCCTTAACCATCTCGCCCTGGTTCTGAAATGATGCCAAGAAACTAACCCGGTTTTAAACTGGAAAAAATGCCACTTCATGGTGACTAAAGGCATTATTCTTGGACATCAAATTTCGAACAAAGCAATAGAGGTCGATCAGGCCAAGGTGGAAGTAATTGAATAATTACCACCATCCACTAAAGTTAAAGCAAAAATAAGCTTCTTAGGACATTGATGAATCCATATTTGATGATATATTTTGGTTTGATTTGAGCGAATTTCATCATATAAACCCACATTTATTCACCAAAATAATATGCTTTTGTGTTTTCTCTCTAAATTATGTCCAATTGTAAAAACATGCTATTTTGAACTTAATTTAATCAATTGTATTCCACTTTCATTCCATTCGATGCCCTGATATGTTTGATAAGTAATTTTAGGTGTAATAGGTAGGGATGACTTGATAAGAGTGGAAGAGAAGCATGGAATTGGGAGAAAATATGAAGAAATCAAAGGAGAGAAGCATTTCAGCCTGTGCCCATGCACAAGGGTCAAAATCAGCATCTGTGCCCACGCATAGGTCTGTGCTCACGCACAGAATAGAAATCAGCAAGTGTGCCCATGCACAACATCTGTGCGTATGCACAGGAGAAAAATCAGCATGTGTACGTACGTACAGGTACCAGCGCGTACCTCCATTAAAAAGTCACGTGGACTCGCATTTTTGGGGCTTTTTGGCCCATTTCTGATGGCTTGGAGCTTATAAAGGAGGGGCAAGCAACCATATATCAAACCATACACTACCGTACTTCATAGAATAGTTTTTAGGAGTAGTTTTAGGGTAGTTTAGGTTAGATTTCTCTCAATTCTCTCTTAGGGTTTTCATTAGGGTTTTGTAGAATTTTATACTTCAAGTTTTGATTTGGGATTATAGCAATTTTATTGTAAGTATTTCTTTAATTATCTCTTTTATTATACCACTTGTTCTACACTTTCTTTTATTTCCATCTCTCTTGTTAATATATAATATATATATATATATATATATATATATATATATATATATAGTTTTGCAATTTTGGATTTTTAGTTGGTTAATTTGATGTTTGATGATCATTGCATGTTTGTTTGAGTTGCTTTTATTGATTTTGAGCATTTGTGATTCATAGCTTTCATTAATTTACCAATTTTGTGATGTTTTATGTTTATGCCCACTATGTGTTCGATGAAATGTCAATCGTAGTTATAAGGTAGATTTCCACCCCTTGGCTTGGGGGAAATGAGTTTATGGATTACTAGAGCCATAATGTCCAACATTTAGTGATAATTCTTGGGTTGTTAGTTGTTATTTTTTCCACTAACGCCAGCTTTTTACCAATTAATTTGGTAAGTTGGCTAGGATTTGTGGATTAATAACAATTATGCTCTCTTGACCTATCATTCGATGTTAAGGGTTGTCTTAGTGAGATTAATCCATCATAGTTGTGGTTATGGCAAGGAAGGGAATATCCATAACTCATCCCAAGTCAAGGTTTCATTTATGCTTTGAACCATTTTTCCATCACTTTATAGCATTACTTGTCTATATTACATACATAGTTCGTTTATTCCTTTATTAGTTTATTAATTGAAATTTTGTCTTGTTCTTTCATTTCTTAATTGTTTGCTTCCTTATTGAAAACAGCCCTTACTTTTCACAACCAAAATTGTATGCACTCTTTGGCATTAGTTCCTAGGAAAAACGACCCGAGGTTTAACTACTCTCGGTTTTTATAAGAAATTGTAAACTTTGATGGGGAGGATTATTTGTTGGTTTGGACTATGCTATCAACAAAGGAATTGTTTTGCTAAAATTCCGAACCATTGTAATTCTTCCTATCAAGTTTTTGGCGCCGTTGCCGGGGAACTAAGTGCAATGAGTGCTATATTTTGGTTGTTGTTAATATGTGAATAGTGTGAATAGATACTTTTTGGGTGTTTGTTTTCTTTTGTTGGTAATTAAGATTTTGTTTATTTTATTAATTGATGTCTTTAGTTTTTATTTTCAATTTTCTCTGAGTTATCACCCTTTTCTTGGTTTGGAGTTTGGTTGAGATTATTTTGTAGGACTTGATAACCTCAATTTTGGATTACACCATTGGATTGGATCATCAATTTTTGGAGAAGTAACCTCCTCTATACTACAATGAGCAAAATCCTCCCCAATATGCATACCCAACCCAAGGATATGGTGGATTTCACTTTGATGACGCACCCCTACCAGCATATGCCTATGACCCATACCACCAACATAACCCCCAATCACCACATTTTCAAACACCACAGCACCACCACCATACACCTTCTTACATACCACCTCTAAACACTTACCAACATGAACTACTTCCCACATATACAACCTTCCTCCTAAACAATAAACCTCATTTCTCACCACAATGTGAAGCTTTCCCACCCTTGGCCTAAAACTACAAGACCTTCAATCCTTTCTCCAAGAGCAAGAAGGATTCCGAAGGACACAAGGGCACTTCATGGCTACCGTAGGCGAAGTGGTAACCCGCTTAATCCTTTTACACTCATCTGATCAAGGCATTCCTCTTGAGAAATGTGAAGGATCAACTAAAGAATGTAGTGAAGAGGAGAGCATGGAGCCACAAGGGAAGGAAGAAGGGATAGAGCTTGAAGTGTAACAAGAGGAAGAAAGTGAAGTATTTAAACTGGAGGAGAGAAAGGGAGAATTGAGGGAGATTGATCAAGATGAGGATTCCATCATTGATGATTTTTTGTCCTCCTTAGTCAATCACCTTAATGATCCTAAAGAGCCTTTTCCCATTGAGTTTGGGAGAGATATAGAGGTAGACTTCTCACAACCTCCTTGTTATGATTTGAGTGATAGGGAAGAGGAAGTTGGTGAGCAAACAATTCCGTTCCAAGAACATATTGAGTGGGTCCTAATTTCACCTATGAGCTTCATTGGCCCCCATCAATATGCTATCTTAGAGACGAACTACCAACTCAAGGTCCTTCTTGGGTTGGTATATGGTGAAGAAAAGAGTGTGGGTTGTCAAAGGAGTCCAAGGCTCTTTAAGAAAATCAATTCAAGAGTTGGAGCTCAAGCATGGTGTGAAGCACAATTCAGTGATTTACGGAGAGTGTTGGGGTACTTCAAGGGTCAATTAGGAGTTTGTCTATCCGGCATGAAGCATAAAGATCAACAAGAAGGAAAGCGAATACATAGAATATGGGATCCCAGAGGAGCCATAAAGTGCAAGCTTGGATGGAGGTTCAAGGAGGAGTGGAAACACAAGCCACCTTAGCAAGAGTCTCCTCAATAAGTCTAACTTAAAGACTATAAACCAAAGTGCTTGGTGGGAGACACCCCACCATGGTAACATCTTTCTTACCCTTTCTCTTTGTTTATAGTCTTGATTTCTTGCATTTTTGTTTATCTTGGTTAGCTTAGGATTAGTTTAATTTTGAATTTAGTAGGTTGGTTTTGGTATGGATCATGATTTTGTAAAGTTTTGAATGTTTGGCATCGAAATTTGTGTTAAGCTAAAGTAGAGTGCCCTAGAATTTGAAGAAATTTTTTTTGGAAAAACAGGGCACTGTGCGTGCGCACAACCTTGTGCGTGCACACACAATCAGTAAAAATCACCTTCTGTGCATATGCAACCCTCTGTGCGTACGCACACTAGCTTGCGCACCCTTTGTTGGTAGCGCTCGCACACCTTGTGCCTGGGTGCTCCCCTGTTTTCTTACGCCTTGTGCGTACACACCCCTCTGTGCGTACGCACGCAACCCTTGTTTCACACTATCTGTGCGCTTGCACAAAGCTGTGCGTATGCACAGAGCTGTGCGTACGTACAGAAGCTTGCACTCCTTCTGGTGGGAGCGCTGGCTCAGCCTGTGTGCATGCATCCCCGCCTCTTTTTGCCCATGTGCGTGCGCACAGACCTGTGTGCGCACGCACACATGATCCTCAACCTGCAAAAAAAAAGTCGCCTGTGTATTCGCACATGCTTGTGCGTACGCACACTTCTTGACACTCCTTCTCTTTGGAGCACTCGCACACCTTGTGCGAGCGCACACCATCCACTTTTTACCTTGTGTGCGTACATACACGTACCTGTGCGTACGCACAAGTGCTGTTTTGGGCAAAATTTTGTTTGCATTTTTCCTAAAGCCCTAACGCACTCACACCCCTTCCATCCCTCCCTTTTCTTGCTTTTTCCATGTTTCTCTACTTGTTTTACTTAGTTTTCATTGCATCTCATTTTCATTTTAGTACTTATATTAGTTTTGGTTTACTTGCTTGTTAATTGAATAAGTTGCAAGTGTCGCTTTATGTTGAATGGGTTGCTTCTTGATTGAATTTCATTAATGCACTTATACTTTGCCTTAAGTTACTAGCACCTTATTGGATTTGCACATTTACATTTTGTTGCATATTACGTGAAATTTTTATTAGTGCATATGGAATTAAGTGAATTGAGTTGAAATTACTTGTTCATCATGATTTTCATATTAAATTCATCACATGACTGGTACTTGTTCCTTGTTAATGCTTTGCATTTGTTTGAGTGACTCAATTTGATTCCTATAAAGCCTATCACTTTTTGTAACAAGTACCTTTACCATGTGACTTTTTCTTTATGTTTCATGATGAATAAGGGGTTTTCTTTTCATTAATGGATTGGTTGTTGTTTATTGTGCTATTTTATATCAATTTTGTGCTTTCACTTGCACAATTTCAACATCCAATATCTCATACACTCAATTCAATTTTGTGGTTACCTAGGGTTGCTTGTGCCTTAAGTTTTACTTATTCTTTATATGCAACCTAGGCCACCTAATTGAGGACATGCTATCTCTTGTGATTATGTGGTTACCATTTTACCCAAATAATGTGTGTTATTCTAAATTGTGCACACATTTAGAATACACACATTGTCCTTTATCATACCATGCACATCTAACTTTTCCTCAATTCTTATTTAAATTGTTTTATTCAGCGACCTGAGCCCCCATGCCTACCAATTGAAGGTGGAGCCTCTTAGTCATTCACCCCCGTATCATGTGCATGCACGGAGGACCATGCATTAATTAAGTGTGGGAGAAGATCGGCAACTTTGAAGTGGGTAAAATTATTTTCTTAGACACTTTGCAATACCTTTTAGTTTTTTTTCCTCAATTTTTACAATTTTTTTCTTATTGCATCTTGTCTGGTTTGTTTGTATATATTTCTTTAGTGATTATAGTTATATGATAGTAAATATTTGCATGTTGCTTAGTAGAGTAAATAAGTTTGGTAAAACAGCAAAGAATTTTCATGAAATCTTTCTTAGGGCATGCCACTGATTGAATTGAAAAATTGTTTTTCAACTTGCTTGAAGCATTCTTTTTCATAGAACATAGAAAAAGAGCTAGAACAACATACCTTGTGAGATTTAAGCTCTAAATGATGGTTGTACATTCTCAACCATAAAGTTTGTTCTTGTGTGATTATACTCCTTTTTTATTGTCGTCTTAGATTTGCATAAATCTTTATGTCCTGTATTTGGTGTTTGAATGCATGTAGCATGATTGAGGCCATTGTTTAATGTTAACTTACTAACCTATAAGGCCAACCCTTGCATTCACCTTTGTAATCCCTTTTGAGCCTTTAAACCTCCTTTTGTTCTGATCCTGAGCACATTATTCCCCCAAAAGCGAAAAACTATTGATGTCCTTGAATTACTCTTTGATTAGCTTGGGTGAAGTAGTGTGTGTTACTCTAAGTGTGGGGAAAACTTGATGGGGAAGCATTGGTGATAAAGTTACATGCGGAATTCCTTAGAAAAATTTGGAAAAATGGGTAGTCACTCATGCATTCGTTACTTAAAGCATATGCATCTCTTTTCTATGATAAAAAAATATTTTGGTGTACATACTATATATATATATATATATATATATATATATATATATATATATATATATATATATATAAATAAAGAGAGAACAGAAACAAGAGAAAGAAAAGAAATAAATGACAATAAAAATGTAAATAAAGGATACATATGTGGTTGAATTGGAAAGAAAAATGCATGAGTGAATGAGAAAAAGGGAAGTGAATGGGTAGTTAGGATATTTTGTTATGTGTACATAGGATGGTATAGGATTAGGTGGACACTTGAGCTAATCAAAGATCTAATTCACTAAGTCCATAAAGAGAGAACTTTCGCGTTGTCTAGAATTCAGAATAATTTCCCGTTGCAAGTATAGCTTCTAAACCAACAAAAGTCCTTTCTTACAAATGTTTTGGTTGTCACAAGTAACAAACCCAATAAAAATAATTAACCAAAGTATTCAAACCTTGGGTCATCTTCTCAAGGAATTGCAGGAAAGTATGATTTATTATTGGTTATGGAAAATAAGGTTTTGGGTTTTAAAAAGAGTTTTAAGTAAGAGAAATAGTTTGCAGAAATTGATAAAGTAATAATGAAGAAAACTTTTGGCAAGGTATGAAAACTGGAAGTCCTATCCTAGTTATCCTTATCAATGGTGATGAGAATTATATTTTTGCTACCACTAAGTCAACCTCACTATGAAGGTCAGTTAAGTGGACAAATTATAGGAATCTAAATTAATAAGCAAGAATAATAATTACCAATCACGATGAGTTTGACAACTCAAGAGTTACCAATTAATCAACCAAAGCCAATAGTAAATAATCTAAATTAAAAATAGAGAAAAGCAATCATGAGTCTGAAATACCTCAATTTATATCAAATAAAGAAAATCCTAACATGAATGCTTCATAAGCCAAATAGGCAACATATATAATCAACAAATAAGAGAAGTCAAAATAAAAAGATATTGAACCTGATAGAAAGATGAGATAAAAATATTCCTAAGTTCTAAAAATCCTAATCCTAATCCTAAGAGAGAGGAGAGAACTTCTCTCTCTAAAAACTACATCTAAATCCTAAAAAGTGAATTATGAATGTGTTCTATATCTCCATGTAGCTTCTTCTTTATGAATGGATGGATTTCTCCATTTATAATCCTTTAATCTGTGTTCTCTGGACTTGGATCTGGGCCAAAAGGGGCCCAAAAATTGCTGGAAACGAGATCTGCAAATTCTGCAGATCGTGCACGTCACGCGTCCGCGTGGGTCACGCGGTCGCGTCATCTGGAGTTTTCCTTGTCATGCGTTCGCTTCGATCATGCGTCTGCGTCATCTGTGTTCTGCTTAAGGCGCACGGCCGCGTCAGTCACGCGTTCGCGTCACTTCCCTTTTGCGCTGGTCATGCGGCCGCGTCGTCCACGCGTTCACGTTGCTGCCAGTTTCTTCAAAAACTCCATTTTGTGCTTTCCTTCCATTTTAGTATGTTTCCTTTCCATCCTTTAAGTCATTCCTGCCTTAGAAGATCTGCAACTACTCAACACACAAATCACGGCATCGAATGGTAATAAAGGGTAATTAAAATAATTACTTTTAAAGCATAGAAAACATGTATTTCACATATATCACATAATAAGGAAGAGAAAGCAAAACTTTGCAATTTACATGAATAAGTAGGTGAAGGGTTGAATAAATCACTTAAATTGAGCACAATATATATCATAAAATATGGGTTTATCAACCTCCCCACACTTAAACAATAGCATGTCCTCATGCTAAATCCAAGATAAAGAGTAAGGTAAAGTGGTGGAATCTCATGCAATGCAATCTATCCTAGATGCAACTACCTAAATGGATCATACAAATCTAGTTATTATTCACTTGTATATAAAACTTACATGTAGTTGAATTAATTCACATCCCCAAGGAATCATATGTGCATAGCCAACCTTAGATAATGTTAAAGCACTTTTACAATTGAGATGGGTAAAAATATTTTTCAAACTTGCAAGACAATTAACAATAGAGGTAGAGATATATGGTGATGAGCTATTGAACCCTCACTGGATTTTATGTTTACTCTCTAGTCACTCAGTGTTTATTGGGTTAATCACTCTATTCTTCTTTTTATGCTTACTTTCTATAACTTTGTTCTTCATCTAACCAATCAACAATTATAGAATATAGATATACAAAACTCATGAGGTCTTTTCAGGGTTGTAATGAGGCCAAGGTAGAGGTAAGGGTATATGTATAAGGCTAAGTGAGCTAATAAGTGAATCCTTGATTAGTCTAAGATCTCACCTAACATATACATACTTTATACAAATCAGAAGTTTCTTAACCTATTTGCCCAAATTTTCCCACTTTGTATTGCAAACTCATGCATTAAATTCAACCTTGTCCCCATGTGCATTGATTTTTCTAATTTTGCGTTTGGGGAATTTTTGAATCCTCTTATTGAAAATAACAATTTTTTTTAGTGCACATGGTAATTTAATTATTTTGATTTTACATGAGCTTGCTTCCCAAATTTTTCAAATAATTTATTCAATTTAAATTTCCTACTTTTTTCTATCATCCATGTTCCTATAAAATTTCCCACACTTAAATTTTACACAATATCTATCTTAAGCTAACCAAGGATTCAACTTGGGATTTTTATTTTGTTTTTCTACTTAAGGCTAGTAGTGTGGTTATAAAACAGAAGGGAATTAAAAAGCTCAAGGGGGTTAACAAGGATGAGCACAAAAGGTAGGCTAATTTGGGATAAGCGAGGAAAAATTCAATTGATGGCCTCAATCACTTTCTTAGTATGTATCTATATTCTATAATTAGACATATAAATTAAAACAAAGCAAAGAACATCAGAATAAAAAGAAGGGCAAAGCACACAGGAACGAAATTTATGGTTTCATTGTAACCATACAAGTAAGCTCAAAACTCAAGTAAGCAAGTAGAAATTAAGAGTTTTCATTATTCTCAATGTAAAATTTATTTGGGTGGCTTTAAAGTTTTAGTGTTTCTCCTTGAAGAAATGTTGTTAACTAACTAACATGTAATGCTATATATACAAGGGGTGTGGATTGTTTTGATTCTGTTACAGTCTCTAGCTTACTTCCTTTTTATTTTCAATCAAATCAACTATCATATCCTAAAAAGGGTAAATTATACTAATTAATCCACTTAATATATAACTAGTAAACTAAGATGCAAATCAAGCTAAAATATCTAAGATATATACAACCCAAAGTGCATAATGCAAAAAGTACAATAAAAGCAAAAGAGAGAAATGTGCAAAAATACAAAAAATTGGCAAAATAAGAAGAGAGTCTGTAGTGGTTCACCAAAATAAATAGATGCCAGAGATGGCGACCTCCCCACACTTAAATAATAGCATTGTCCTCGATGCTCACTCAAGTCGGGTGTGAAGGCGTGTCACCACTAGAAGGATGGGCTGCTGGTGTGTCGGTGGTGGTTTGAGGATCTGTAGACTGGATGAAGGTAGGAGGATCTGTCTACGGCAGAGGAGGCTCTGACTGGATAGGAATCTCAGGATTTGTGATCTGTATCTGGTGTGGCTCCTCAGGATGTGGCGCAGCCTGCTCCGGGCCTGCCTGCTCAGCCTGGGTGGGTGTCTCCTCCTCATGAGCGGTTGCCTCCACCTCAGATGTGTCAGAAGGGGTCTCAGGCTCGGAGGGGATGTCGCCACCGGACCATATCATCAACTTGAGGTGCTCGTAGCGTCGCTTATTGCGATGCTCCATACGGTCCAAGCGGGCGAAGAGTCGATGCACCAAATGGTAAATAGGCTTAGGAGCAGCTGGAAGTACAGTGGGCGGGGCAGGTGCAGCAGTGGAAGAAGAGAGGGCAGCTGAAGGTGTGGCTATCTCATTAGAAGCAGTAAGGAATGGAGGTCTGTAGCCTAAAGCCAGAAAGTTCCTGCTGTAAAGAATGATCTTCTTGCAGTCTGCAGCAGGTGGCTTCTCATCAGCATCCTCCCAAGGCACGTCAGCTCGACGGCCTAGCTGGGTGACCAAATAAGGGAATGGGAGGGTGCCTCTGATATGGACCCTGGCCATATAGTGTCGGATGAATCGTGGCAGGTACAAGTCCTTACCCTCCATCACACACCAGATGAGGGTGATCATGGCAGTAGGCAGCTCTGTCTCATGAGTGCTCGGCATAATAAAGTTACTCAAGATCTGGTGCCAGAGCCAAGCCTCATCATTCAAGTATATCCGCTTGATTCCTTTAGGCATGGTGGTATTCGTACCCATGACCCATGGGACAGTAGGGTCAAGGGCTATCCTCTCCTTGACAGCATCCCAGTCAAATCTCAGAAAGCGCATGTCCTCTTCAACCTTTTGGTAACTGTCAGGCTGATCTGACTTAGGCTGAAGGCGCAGAATATCCTCAATGGCCTCTTCAGTGACCAGTATCTGTTTCCCTCTGAGGTGAACGGCCTCCAGGGAAGTCTTGAAATAATTGCAGTAAAACTCTCTTATCCAAGAAGCATTTACCTCAGTCAAGTTTCTCTCCAAGAAGAACCAGCCTCTTTGTTTGATCTGATCGGAGGTGTACTGCTGTAGTTCTTCTAGAATTTTTAAAGTCCTCTCTAGGTATAGATTTCTGGAGGTAGCAAACACTGGAAACTTCAGCTCACAGTACCGGTTTGCAAACTTAATTGGATCATTGGCAGGGAGGAGCTGGTCAGCCTTCTCCTGCGCGGTAAAGTGCTTGTCTCGCCAGGATTCATCATGCAGAAGTTCCAGGAGAGACATAGAGGATTCACCTCTTTTCCGTTTGCCAGTTGTTGCCTTTTCTTTTCCCTTTCGCTGAGGGTTAGACATTCTGAAAAAAGAAACAGAAATCTAAGATATAATAAAAGCTGGAAAACAAGTAGGCAAATAACAAGATAAGCACGAAGTGGCAAAGGATTAGTAGAAAAAAGAAATGAGTTAAATAAATGTATATTTTAGATTGTTTTGGAGTTGAAAAGCTGGGATGAGAAATCACATTCCAAAATATGTTAGAAGTGGGAAGCCTGTTAATTAGGAAAAACAATAATCATGCCATGAGTGAAATTAATTTAAAGAAGTAGTGAAAAGGCAAAGGGGGAAGTTAGAAAGTTAAAAATTGGTAAAATTGAGAAAAAAGAGGTTAGAAAGCGAAGATTAGTGAGTTAGTAAAAAGGAAGTCAGAGTAAGTGGCATGATGATTGGTTTCTAAGTAACAAGAATTACACAATTTTAAACAACAGTCAACTCATATTCAAGTAGGGATACCAGGGTATTGATGATGATTCATATAGATATAGGAGTAGTAAAAAGTAAAATCAAATCATCAATAATCTAATTTATTAACCAGGAAATCAGAAATAAGAAGAATGCTGGCCCGTGCATTCAAGAATTGGTTTGGTAATTCGTGGAGTAGTGCAAAATTGAGAATTGCCAAAACTAATACTTAAATGTGAAAAGGAAACAATTTGCAAAAAATTGGGCAGCATCCCGGCTAAAATTGGATGGTCCCGGAAAATAAACAGTAAGAACAGTTCATATGAATTGAAATAAGGTTGCACAAATAGCAAGAATAAGAACGAGCAGTGTAACCGCAGCATGTAACAGTTAAGAGCAGCATATGAACAGTATTAACATTAGAGCCAGAATAAAATTGCAGAACAGATAAACAGATAGCAGGAACGGTGCAATTATCAGGCCTAAATCCACTAACCAGATCCTAGCTACCTAACCACTTAGAATCCACTACAAACATGCATCTCTATCTAGCCTATTCGGAACGAAAATTGGAAAACAAACTTAATGAGTCGCAAGGAGAAATTGCAGTATGGCAGAACCTGGTGCGTGTACGAACAAGGGATAGGGCAGAGGGAAGGTAGTGGTGGAGTGGCGGCACCGGGAGGAGCACGGCGGCGCGGCGGTGGCGCAATGGCCGTCGGAGGTGGCCGCGGTGAGGTGGCAGTGGCGGAGGAAGGTGAGAGTGTTGGGGTTTGATGAGAGCGGGGTGAGGTTCAGGGTAGTGGCCAGTGGAGGTTGCTGCGGCAGATTGAGGCTTGCGGCGGTGGGGTTCCGGTCATGGTGGGGGTTGGCAGAGAGGAAGGGAAAGAAGAGAAGAGAGAGGAGAGAAGAGAGGGGAGGGGTGGTGTAACGACCCAATTTTCAATATGTCTAGATCATACCTGAAACTGAGTGCTACCAATTTGTCTTCCTAATTATTATCTATTATTTATCATATGAGCCTGATTCGTTGTTAAAAACGTGGTTAATTTGCGAGGTATATTTTTTTTTGTTTGAAAAAACATTTGGGTTAATAGACGGAATCAGTCATAATCAATTCACAAGCAATAACAAATAAGTCAATTATAACCAACCACACATAAATACATCACGAGTGCTAGAAACATTCATTTATCCAGCCTTTGTTAGAGTATAGACCGTTAGTTAGAACACCCCTAGATATATCTAAATAATATCTGTATACATATATATATATACAACATCCCAGGTCCTGACCTGTTCAAGAAGTCCCTAAGCTGGCACCCAGGCTAGCTTAGACTCTATACTCGCCTAGTCCCTCTAAACTACTAAAGCGAGGGAAAGTACGTTCTAAGTCTTCAAAACTCAAGTCAGGTGAACGTCACCAAAGGTAGGACATCATCTGCTATTTCTCTGCACGATCAGACATTGCCATAGGACGTCCCTCTAGTACCTCATCAAGTAGCCACACAATAGGAGTCTTGTACACGGGTTTTAGGTTAAAGTGCGCATACGAACGGGGTGCAGACGTTGGCTGGTCTCACAGTATATACGTATAATCAGAGAACGATATTCACCCTAGACTCAGAAGACTATCTAGAGTAGGATCCTCTTCGTAGAACCATCATCAACGAACTACGGTAAGGTACTCTTACTTCCATCTGAAGGGGAAGGGAGAGAGAAGGGGTAAGAACTGGGGAGTTCTTAGTAGGGTCGGGGTTATTAGTTACGTTCATTAATTCTATGTTGTTTAGCAGACTATTAGCAGAATACAAAGAAGCAGTAATTAGAAAGCACAGATAAGTAGAGAAGATAGAGGAAACAAATAGCAGAACACAACAGAAGAATACAAGAAAATAGCACAAGCACAGAGAATGGAATACAAACAAGGAAAGCATACATTCATACCACAATCATAACAAAGGAAATGCGCAACCAAGTATGATGCATGTCTAGCCCTAGCGCAGGTAATGAGCTCATCTGTCGGTTACATACCCGCTCCCGACGTTACCCAGCAACCTCTGTCTGGATAAGGCTTTCCTGTTGGCAATACCCACTGCAAGCAACCTTTGTCTTGCAGGGTATCCACTGCAAGCAACCTTTGTCTTGCAGGGCAGCACTTATTAGCCGATATACGCCCAACAGACTCACTGTAAGCAACCTCTGTCTTACAGGAGTAACAACATTCTCACTGTAAGCAACCTCTGTCTTACAGGAGCAACAACACACTCACTGTAAGCAACCTCTGTCTTACAGGAGCACACTCATCTCGATACCTCTGTAAGCAACCTTTGTCTTACAGCAAAGCATTATAACAAGGTATCCCAGGAAAGCGTTCTCAGTGGTCGTACCACCATCTATCTGACTGCCTTCATGCAGCAGATCATCATACAAGTATATCTGGAGTTGCCTTAACGCAACAAATGAATAAACACATCTCTTGGGTTGCCTCAAGCAACAAATAAATATCTCATGGGTTGCCTCAAGCAACAGATCATCACATAATCATTCTCATTATCATCATTCATCATCATTCTCATTATTCATCATCATTTTCACATTCTTATGCAGTACCTCTTTCTTTCTCTGTTCAATCATTCTGTACAAACTTTACATCTTTCACTTTTACAACATCTTAATTCAAACCATCTTTATCAAATTACTCTTTTCTCTTGATCTCTTTTCTCTATTCTGGTTACTCTATTCTCTGCTTAACGTACGTACTTAAAGCTTATGTAAATCTCGGTATGAATAGTTTTCCTGTCCCAAGTATAGGTTCATTAAGTCTATACTGAAACAGTTTAACTTTTCATACAATACCTAACCCTAGTCGCAAATCAAGAACTAACTATTTTGCCCTAGTTCGTTCGCTAGTCTCTGTCTGTTCTTCTGTTATTAAAACTTTACAGACTTTTCTTTGGTTTTTATCTTTCCTTTAACTTTTTATCTTTCTTTTATCTTTGCCTCACTAATATGTTCTTACCACTCCCTAAGTGTTTTATGAAGGTAATTATGAGATTCTGCACTTAAAGTTGTCTTTCTAAAGCTTTTACAGAAAACTGCCTTTTCTGTATTATTTTATTATTTTTATTAAAATATTATTTTTAATTAAATATTATTATTTAATATTTTATTATTATTTATTATTTTATTAATATATTTTCGAAAATTAACTTTACTTTAACCTTTAACCTTTAAAATTCACTTTTTACCACCCGTAACTTTTAATATTTCTACTTTAACCACCCTAACTTTCAGAAATTACAAAATAACCCCTCAAACACCAAAATAATTACTTCCTTGCCCTTTTATGAATCAAAAAGGTGTTCTTCATTGTTCTTCACCACACTCAAAGTGTTCTTCGTGTTCTTCATAAATTCTTCAGATTCTTTCTCTGTTTTTACCCGTTTTTCAATCTTTTCAGCAACCGATTTTTACCAAAATTCATAATAAATTCCCAGCCACTAAAACCCCATCTTTTCCACATGATTTTAACACAAATTGAACCTCAATTTAGGGCCTAGGGTTCGTTTTTCCAGCAGCCACAAGAACACACATTCATAGCTTGAATTTCATCAAATTTCATCAAACTTTCACCAAATTTTCACCAAGAATCAATCATATATGCAACCACTTTTTAGCACAGCCAAATCATACAACATTCACACATCTCAAACACAAATAATCAAGATTAATTTCGTGACACCCTACCTTGATTTGCTGCTCCTAATTCGGTTACTCTCTCAGGTGGTCCTTAAGCACTTTTTCCTCCTAAATCACATCAAGAACAACTTTAAATCTAAAAACTCTCAACTGACCAAATCTCACTAAGCATGTTAGGAAGAGATATATCACCTTAGAGTTGCTGGAAATTAACGTTTCTTGGCCCTCAAGTCAAGTTAAGCATGATTCCTAAGGAAAAACATCAAGAAAACACATGTTTACATGGTTTTCCTTGAAAACCGAATTGAAGAGGGAGGGAGACAGCCATCTCACCTTATTTCCAGCCTTGATATGTTATATGGTTATGTAGAGGAAGAAGAGAGGATCATTTTGGTGAAATCGGAGTTTTGATTTGAGTTTTAGTTCAGAAGAAATCAAACTTTGAAGATTAAAGGGTCATGAAAGTTTCTCTCTTTTTCTCTTGGTGATTTTCGGCCACAATGAGCAAATGAGGCAGCCTTGGAGGTCTTGGGGGTGTAAAGGTGAGTTATGATTGGTTGGCTTGGAGGTGGATTAAAATAATATTAAAATATCTCTGGTGTACAACTACTAAAACTAGGTGTATCGGAACACTCGTAAAAACATCTCTAAAAATTATTTTTTGAGCTACTAGCATAAATGACACTAGTAACATATTTATTATGATAATAGAACATGTATAATGAGGCCTTAGCATTGCTAAATTCATCAGAGAGTGCTGGTGCTAAGCTGCACCAGTAAACCGTAAACCCGGTTAAACCGATTTTCTGTTTTTAACAAAAATAGACTAGCTAACCTTATGATATCATTCAAGCATTTTCTAATACTAATATAATGATAATATTATACTATTATCTCTCTCCTCCCATGAATCGAGTCCGGTTCGTCAAACAGAGACTATTTACGAAAACTAGAATCAAAACTCCTAACCGATACGGTTCAAAAACTAGGTTCTCCGTGGCCGCGTTGTCGAGCTTGCCTCAAAAGAGGTTTTGGCTTAAAGATGTCATAATGACAATGAGGATTGAGATGCTTGATGATATAACAGAGGTGTTCCCTTTCCTGATCTTCCGGAGAAATTCGTACTTTCAGAAAAGATCTCGCGTACTCGAAAATCAGGGTTGTTACAGGTGGTGGTCGTGGTGGTGTCTGGGTGGTCGAGGGTGGCTGGCGGCGGTGCGGTGGTCGGGGTTGAGAGAGAGTGTTGCAGAGGAGAGGAAGAGGGTGGGTTTGGGGACGCGACGGGCTAGGGTTCGCGTGGATTGGGGTTAATGATCGCAAATCCACGCGAACGCGTGGAGGACGCGATCACGTGAGTAGGGTGAAATAGGGTTGACGCGGATGCATGGTCGACGCAATCGCGTGGGTTGGGTATAAGATAGGTGATGTGGACGTGTGACGCACGCCACCGCGTCGCTGGAATTTGTGTTAGACGCACGATTCCAGCGTCGTTTTAGCGCAACTCTCTGTTTGATATAGAAGGTCATAATATCCGCGCGACGCGATCGCATCGCTCACGCTTTCGCGTGGGATGGGTGTTGTATAAGTGACGTGTTCACGTCAGGGACGCGTACGTGTGAGTTGTTTTGTGCTAAACGCACAATAGCCGCACGATTCCAGCCCAACTTTCTGGGTGTTGGATCTTTACGCCGATATCCAGATCACGCGTTCGTGTGGGTGACACGAACGCGTGGGAGGCATTTTTTGCAACTGACACGATCGCGTGGGGCACGCGGTCGTGTGGAACGATTTGTGCCAAAGGCACGCTTCCAGCCTCGCTTTAGCGCGACTTTCTGTTCACTTTCCTTTTCCTTTTAATGCACTTATGACGTGGACGCGTCAGTGATGCTGTCGCGTCGCGTGCACGTTTTCTCTCTTTTATTTATTTTGATGCAGTATGCAGAATGCAAAATGCAATGAATGTCATGCAAAAATTCAGGTTCAAACAAAATTCAAAAACAAAGTGGAATGGAGAAGGAACGATTATACCATGGTGGGTTGTCTCCCACCTAGCACTTTTAGTTAAAGTCCTTAAGTTGGACATTTGATGAGCTTCCTGCTATGGTGGCTTGTGCTTGAATTCGTCCAGAAATCTCCACCAGTGTTTGGAATGCCAACATCCTCTGGGGTCCCAAACAAGATACGTAAGGCCTTTGAGCAATTTCAGACATGTTTCCAGGCTCCAGGGGTGTTGAATGTCAAAATAGACTCCAGGATCCCAAACTCTATTTTTACACCCGTTTTTGTCTAGATCTGCGTTTTTCCAGTCGGGTGATAAGTAATCTGAATTCTCACTGCAGTGACCAAACAGCTTCCGAGATCCTTTCAATTGAGCTTGACACCAATCTTTGCACCTCAAATTGAAGTGTGAGACCTCATTGAATCTTGCATACCAGCTCTGAGTGCGAGTCATTTTCCTTTTGCTCTTAAAGCTGCAGAGAGCTCTAAGCTGGCCATCTATTTCATGTAAACCATATTCAAGTGAAAAAGTGAAAATAAAGGTCAAGGATTTTACCCACTTGAAGTTTGTGTTGGGTGGTAATGGTCTTGGGATAGGTGTTTCCAGTGGTTCTGCAAGTTCTACTCCCTTGTGGTTTTCAGTGAATTCCTCTACTTCCTTGCAAATTTCCTCAATTTCAACCATGTCTTGATCAAAGTCTTCGATATCTTCCTCATCACTTGAGAGTCATAACTGGGAGGTTGAGAAAAGTCTACCTCTGCGTCATCTTCATATTCACTTGGGGGAGATTCTTCTGTCTCAAAGAATTCACTCGCGGATGCTAGTTCATTACTAAGAGAACTTGAGTGGTGACTATCATCATCAAGAAAACTTGAGTCTTAGGTCATTCCATCCAATTCCTCATAAGATACCTGCCTTGGGGGTTGTGCACTATCCTCCTTATCATTAATTGTAACGTCGTCAACGGAATTCTCCATAATTCTAGGTTCCTGCGGAGGTTCAGCATCTCCTAAATCCTCAACCAACTCTTCTTCTTCTACAATGACATCGTCCTCTACTTGTTCTAGTACAAACATATGCTCTATGCTGTCCACTGGAGTTTCTAGTGTCTTCTCCGTGCTGCGTTCTTCAGTAGATTCTCCACATGAAGCCATGGGAGTCTGTTGAGTGTCTGAATGTTTGGAAGATAATTGATTTATTGCTTGCTCTAGTTGATGAAGGGTTGCATTAAATTGGTCTACTGATTCTTCGAAGCGAACCTGTGATTCTTGGCTTGATGGATATGGACATGGTGCATAGGGAAGTGGTGTTTCTTGGGAGTAATTGGATTGGCGTTGGGGCGGATAAGGATCATATGGTGGCGAATGGCAAAAAGAAGCTTGTGAGTGTGGCGGTTCGAAGCTATGTTGAGAGGATGGTCTCTGGGCATAGGGTGGGGCTTGTTGGTAGCTACAAGGGGGTCCACCAAATCTATCAGTTGGGTATGCATTGTAGAATGGTCTCTGTCCATGATATCTTGGAAGGTGTTGTTGCCTAAAGGGTTGATCAGATCCTCTTGGCTCCATCCATCTTTGATTGCTTAGACCTTGATGCATAGTCGTGTTATAGCTTCCATTCCTTTCAACAAAAGTAGAACAAAACTCAAAGCGAGAGGGGTGAGAATTCATTGTAGTTATCAGAAATAAGAAGGGAAAACAAAAACAAATAAACAAGTAAAAGAAAAATATTTACAATAACCAATAATAAGGCACACGTTTGCAATTCCCCAGCAACGGCGCCATTTTGAAGAGAGAACTTTCGCGTGGTCTAGAATTCAGAATAATTTCCCGTTGCAAGTATAGCTTCTAAACCAACAAAAGTCCTTTCTTACAAACGTTTTGGTTGTCACAAGTAACAAACCCAATAAAAATAATTAACCGAAGTATTCAAACCTCGGGTCATCTTCTCAAGGAATTGTAGGGAAGTATGATTTATTATTGGTTATGGAAAACAAGGTTTTGGGTTTTGAAAAGAGTTTTAAGCAAGAGAAATAGTTTGCAGAAATTGATAAAGTAATAATGAAGAAAACTCTTGGCAAGGTATGAAAACTGGAAGTCCTATCCTAGTTATCCTTATCAATGTTGATGAGAATTATATTTTTGCTACCACTAAGTCAACCTCTAACTATGAAGGTCAGTTAAGTGGACAAATCAATTTAACACCTAAAGTCCTAGTCAACTCCTTAAGGAAAGACTAGAGTTATAGGAATCTAAATTAATCAGCAAGAATAATAATTACCAATCATGATGAGTTTGACAACTCAAGAGTTACCAATTAATCAACCAAAGCCAATAGTAGATAATCTAAATTAAAAATAGAGAAAAGCAATCATGAGTCGGAAATACCTCAATTTATATCAAATAAAAAAAATCCTAATATGAATGGTTCATAAGCCAAATAGGCAACATATATAATCAACAAATAAGAGAAGTCAAAAAAAAAAGATATTGAACCTGATAGAAAGATGAGATAAAAATATTTCTAAGTTCTAAAAATCATAATCCTAATTCTAAGAGAGAGGAGAGAACCTCTCTCTCTAAAAACTACATCTAAATCCTAAAAAGTGAATTATGAATGTGTTCTATATCTCCATGTAGCTTCTTCTTTATGAATGGATGGAATCCTCCATTTATAATCTTTTAATCTGTGTTCTCTGGACTTGGATTTGGGCCAAAAGGGGCCCAAAAATCGCTGGAAACGAGATCTGCAAATTCTGCAGATCACGCACGTCACGCGTCCACGTGGGTCACGCGGTCGCGTCATCTGGAGTTTTCCTTGTCACGCGTTCGCTTTGATCATGCGTCCGTGTCATCTGTGTTCTTCTTAAGGCCCACGGCCGTGTTAGTCACGCGTTCGCGTCGCTTCGCTTTTGCGCTGGTCATGCGGCCGCGTTGTCCATGCATTCGCGTCACTGCCAGTTTCTTCAAAAACTCTATTTTGTGCTTTCCTTTCATTTTAGTATGTTTCCTTTCCATCCTTTAAGTCATTCCTGCCTTAGAAGCTCTGCAAGTACTCAACACACAAATCACGGCATCGAATGGTAATAAAGGGTAATTAAAATAATTACTTTTAAAGCATAGAAAATATGTATTTCACATATGTCACATAATAAGGAAGGGAAAGCAAAACTATGCAATTTACATGAATAAGTAGGTGAAGGGTTGAATAAATCACTTAAATTGAGCATAATATATATCATAAAATATGGGTTTATCAGTCCACTTAACCATATTTGTTCTAGCTTGACCCTTGCCCCATTACAACCCTCCAAAGACCTCATGATATTTTTTTTCATGTATCAGATATTAGTTGATTGTTAGATGACTTGCAAATCTTTGAAAAACATGATTAAATGAGAATTGAGTGATTAAGCCCTAAGCACTGAGCAAATAGAGTGAATACACATCTGGTGAGGGGTTCGATTGCTCAATTCTATGTTCTTGTCCCTAATATTGTATCTTATTGCAAGTTGTTTGGTTGCTAGTTTGAAAATCTCAATTCAATTCTTTGGAAAATGATCATATTGCTATACTTTCTTACCTTAGCCCCAAGGTTTTATTTTGGACTGATTGGAATTCTCTTGTTTGTTTTTGCCAAACTCAATAGGAGTCATAGTATAGATATAGATAGATAGCATTTAGCATAGTTGCATGCATATGAGTATTTGCATTGAATAAGTTGCTTGCCTTTTTATCCTTCTCCTTTGTATGTGCTTAGCATGAGGACATGCTATTGTTTAAGTGTGGGAGAATTGATGAATCCATATTTGACGATATATTTTGGTTTCATTTGAGTGGATTTCATCATATAGACCCACATTTATTCACATAAATAGCATGCTTTTGTGTTTTCTCTCTAAATTATGTCCAATTGTAAAAACATGCTATTTTGAGCTTAATTGAATCAATTTTATTCCACTTTGATTCCGTTCGATACCTTGATATGTTTGATGAGTAATTTGAGGTGTAATAGGTAGGAATGGCTTGATATGAGTGGAAGAGAAGCATGGAATTGGGAGAAAACATGAAGAAATCAAAGGAGAGAAGCATTTCAGCCTGTGCCCACGCACACCTTCTGTGCCACGCACAAGGGTCTAAATCAGCACCTGTGCCTACGCACGGGTCTGTGCCCACGCATAGAATGGAAATCAGCAAGTGTGCCCATGCACAACTTCTGTGCGTACGCACAGGAGGAAAATCAGCATGTGTGCGTACGCACAGACCTGTGCGTAGGCACAGGTACCAGTGCGTGCGTCCATTAAAATGTCACGTGGACTCACATTTTGGGGGCTTTTTGGCCCATTTCTAATGGCTTAGAGCTTATAAAGGAGGGGCAAGCAACCATATATCAAACCATACACTACCATACTTCATAGAATAGTTATTAGGAGTAGTTTTAGGGTAGTTTAGGTTAGGTTTTCTCTCAATTCTCTCTTAGGGTTTTCATTAGGGTTTTGTAGAATTTTATACTTCAAGTTTTGATTTGGGATTATAGCAATTTTATTGTAAGTATTTCTTTAATTCTCACTTTTATTATACCACTTGTTCTACACTTTCTTTTATTTTCATCTCTCTTGTCATATATATATATATATATATATATATATATATATATATATATATATATATATATATATATATATATATATAGTTTTGCAATTTTGGATTTTTAGGTTGTTAATTTGATGTTTGATTATCATTGCATGTTTGTTTGAGTTGCTTTTATTGATTTTGAGCATTTGTGATTCATAGCTTTCATTAATTTACCAATTTTTCCATGTTTTATGTTTATGCCCACTATGTGTTCGATGAAATGTCAATCATAGTTATAGGGTAGATTTCCACCTCTTGGCTTGGGGGAAATGCGTCTATGGATTACTAGAGTCATAATGTCCAATATTTAGTGATAATTCTTGGGTTGTTTGTTATTATTGTTTCCACTAACACTAGCTTTTTACCAATTAATTTGGTAAGTTGCCTAGAATTTGTGGATTAATAATAATTATGCTCACTTGAAATATCCTTCGATGTTAAGGGTTGACTTAGTGAGATTAATCCATCATAATTATCATAGTTGTGGTTATGGCAAGGAAGGGAATATCCATAACTCATCCCAAGTCAAGGTTTCATTTATATTTTGAACCACTTTTCCATCACTTTATAGCATTACTTGTCTATATTACATACATAGTTCGTTTATTCCTTTATTAGTTTATTAATTGCAATTTTGTCTTGTTCTTTCATTTCTTAATTGTTTGCTTCCTTATTGAAAAAACACCCTTTACTTTCCACAACCAAAACTGTATGCACTCTTTGGCATTAGTTCATAGGGAAGACAACCCGAGGTTTAACTACTCTCGGTTTATAGTGCACGAAATTGTGATCACACTTTTCACAACTCCGCACAACTAACCAGCAAGTGCACTGGGTCGTCCAAGTAATACCTTACGTTAGTAAGGGTTGATCCCACGGAGATTGACGGCTTGAAACAAGCTATGGTCATCTTGTAAATCTCAGTCAGGCAGATTCAAATGGTTATAAGGATTTGACAATTAAAAGATAAATAAAGCAGAAAATAACATAGAGATACTTATGTAATTCATTGGTGGAAATTTCAAATAAGCATTTGGAGATGCTTTGTTGCCTGTGAACCTCTTCTTTCCTATTGCCTTCATCCAATCATGCCTTCTCCCTTCCATGGCAAGCTGTATGATCCTCTCAGTAAAAATGGTCCGGCTACAGTCTCTGTACGGCTAATAAACTGTTGGATTTCTCGTCTCGGATGAAAAATACCAGGCACAGCTACCACAGGGCTAATCATCTGTCGGTTCAGTGGAATCTCTATGGTCCCTTGAGGTCTTCCTCACTAGAAATCACTGCCTTTTCAGTCTCTCCAGGTTTGGCCACGTTGGATGTGGTTATGGCCTTGCACTCTCTTTTGGGATTCTCTTATGTATTGCTTGAGAGAGTACTAGGAGGAGTTTCAGTAACTCTTTTACTCAGCTGACCCACTTGTCCCTCCAAATTTCTGATGGAGGACATTGTTTCAGTCATGAAACTGAGAGTGGCCTTAGATAGATCAGAGACTATATTTGCTAAGGCAGAGAGGCTCTGCTCAGAATTCTTTGTCTGCTGCTGAGAAGATGATGGAAAAGGTTTGATTTTGCAAACCTATTTCTCCCACCATTATTGTTGTTGAAGCCTTGTTGAGGCTTCTATTGATCCTTCCATAAGAAATTTGGATGATTCCTCCATGAAGGATTATAGGTGATTCCATAGGATTCTCCTATGTAATTCACCTCTTCCATTGTAAGATTCTCAGGGTCATAAGCTTTTCCTTCAGAGGAGGCTTCTTTAGCACTGCCAGATGTAGCTTGCAATCCAGTCAGATTCTGAGAAATCATATTGACTTGCTGAGTCAATATTTTGTTCTGAGCCAATATGGAATCCAGAGTATCAATCTCAAGAACTCCTTTCTTCTGAGTCATCCCATTATTCACAAGATTTCTTTCAGAAGTGTACATGAACTGGTTATTTGCAACCATCTCAATGAGTTCCTGAGCTTCTGCAGGGGTTTTCAGAAGAAGATATCCACCAGCAGAATGGTCCAATGACATCTTAGACAATTCAGACAAACCATCATAGAATATGCATATGATGCTCCATTCTGGAAGCATGTCAGAAGGACACCTTTTGGTTAATTGCTTGTATATTTCCCAAGCTTCATAGAGGGATTCACCTTCCTTCTGTTTGAAGGTTTGGACTTCCACTCTAAGCTTGCTCATCTTTTGAGGTGGAAAAAATTTGGTCAAGAAAGCATTGATCAACTTGTCCCAAGAGTTCAGGCTTTCTCTAGGTTGTGAGTCCAACCATATCCTAGCTCTGTCTCTTATAGCAAAAGGGAAAAGCTCAAGTCTATAGACCTTGGGATCAACCCCATTGGTCTTAATAGTATCACAAATTTTGGAAGAATTCAGCTAAGAACTGATGAGGATCTTCCGATGGAAGTCCATGAAACTTGCAATTCTGCTGTATTAGAGAAAATAATTGAGGCTTAAGCTCAAAGTTGTTTGCTCCAATGGCAGGAATTGAGATGCTTCTTCCGTAGAAGTTGGAATTTGGTGCAGTGTAGTCACCAAGCATCTTCCTTGCATCTCTTGCATTATTGTTGGGTTCGGCTGCCATGCTTACTTCTTTTTCAAAATTCTCTAAAAGGTCCTCTCCAGAGTGTTGTGCTTTAGTTTCTCTTAGCTTCTTCTTCAGAGTCTTTTTAGGTTCAGGATCAGCTTCAACAAGAATGTTTTTATCCTTGTTTCTGCTCATATGAAAAAAAAGAGAACAAAAGGGAGTAGTGGAATCCTCTATGTCACAGTTATAGAGATTCCTTAATGTGTCAGAGGAAAAGGAGTAGAAGAATAAGAAGAGAGAGGAGGTGAGTTCGAAATTTTAGATGAGTGGAGGAGGAATGTTAGCAATTAAATAAAATAGAACGAGAGGAGAGAGAGAGTTTTTGAAAATTTGTAAAAGGAATGAAATAAAATTAGAATTTAAAACAATTAGTTAATTAAAAGGATTTTTGAAAAAATGGTTTGTGATATTCGAAAATTGGAAGTGGAAAAGTGGTTAGGTGGTTTTGAAAAAGATAAGAAATAGTAATTAGTTGAAAAAGATTTGAAAATAATTTTGAAAAGATAAAGAGTTAGAAAGAGATTTTGAAATCAAAATTTTAAAACAAGATATGATTGAAAAAGATTTGATTGAAAAAGATATGATTGAAAAAGAAATTAAAAAGATTTGATTTTGAAAAGATATGATTGAAAAGATATGATTGAAAAAGATTTGATTTTTAAAATTGATGACTTGACTAACAAGAAACAAAAAGATATGATTCTAAAATTCAAAGATTGATCCCTTCTTAACAAGAAAGTAACAAACTTGAAATTTTTGAATCAAAACATTAATTGTTAGCAAGGATTTTTGAAAATGTGGAAAGATAAGATTTTAAAAATTATGATTTAAAACATGAAAAATTAAAAAAAAAATTGAATTAGAAGCAAAATTACCTCCCCTGTGTCATCCTGGCATTAAACGCCCAGGATGCTATCCATTCTGGCGTTTAACGCCCAGAATGCTACGTCTTTGGGCGTTTAACGCCCAGCCAGATACCCTGGATGGTGTTTAACGCCAGAATTCCTTCCTTACTGGGCGTTTTTCTAAACGCCCAACTTTTTCTCTGTGATTCCTCTGCTGTATGTTCTAAATCTTCATTTCTCTGTATTATTTACTTGAAAAGTGATATTTTTTTATTTTTGAATTTTTAATGAAGAGAGAGAAAAATAACAAAATGAAATAAAACATAAAAATGCAAGATCAAAACAAGTAATGCATGCAAGGACACTTTGAATGTCAGGATGAACACCAAGAACACTTTGAAGATGATGATGAACATCAAGGACATATTTTTGAAAATTTTTAAGAAAAGAAAGATATGCAAGACACCAAACTTAGAAATTTTTAATGTTTAGACACTATGGATTTGAAAATGCATATGAAGAACAAGAAAAGACACAAAACAGGAGAATTTAAAGATCAGAACAAGGAAAATCATCAAGAACAACTTGAAGATCAAAGAAGAACACAACGCATGAATTTTTTTTCGAAAACTTAAGAAAATTTGAAAACATGCAATTGACACCAAACTTAGAATTTGACACTAGATTCAAACAAGAAACACAAAAATTTTTGGTTTTTATGATTTCATTAAATTTTTTTGTATTTTTTTTTTGAAAATAAAAATAAAAGAGGGCTTAAACATAAAATAAAATTACCTAATCAAAGCAACAAGATGAACCGTCAGTTGTCCAAACTCGAACAATACCTGGCAACGGCGCCAAAAACTTGGTGCACGAAATTGTGATCGCACTTTTCACAACTCTGCACAACAAACCAGCAAGTGCACTGGGTCGTCCAAGTAATACCTTACGTGAGTAAGGGTCGATCCCATGGAGATTGACGTCTTGAAGCAAGCTATGGCCATCTTGTAAATCTCAGTCAGGCGGATTCAAATGGTTTTGAGGATTTGACAATTAAAAGATAGATAAAGCAGAAAATAACATAGAGATATTTATGTAATTCATTGGTGGGAATTTCAGATAAGCGTTTGGAAATGCTTTGTTGCCTCTGAACCTCTGCTTTCCTATTGCCTTCATCCAATCATGCGTCCTCCCTTCCATGGTAAGCTGTATGATCCTCTCAGTGAAAATGGTCCAGCTACGGTCTCTGTACGGCTAATCAACTGTCGGATTTCTCGTGTCGGATGAAAAATACCAGGCACAGCTACCGCAGGGCTAATCATCTGTCGGTTCTCACGTGTGTCGGAATAAGATCCATTGATCCTTTTGCACACTATCACTGCACCCAATGTTCGTGAGTTTGAAGCTCCTCACAGCCATCCCTTCCCAGATCCTACTCTGAATACCACAGACAGGGTTTAGACTTTTCGGATCTCAGGAATGCTGTCTGTTGATTCTAGCCTATGCCACGAAGATTCTAATCATGGGGTTGGATGTTCTGTTGTCAGGAGAGATGATGCGAATCCGTGGATTAGAGACCCAAGAGAGTATACTCCGGTTGGCGTCTAATGACTACGTTGAAAATCATGTAGACCGCTTTGTGGTTGTTAGGCACGCAGATCTTAGCTAAGCGAGTACTGAAGATAGTGGGTGATTGTCACGTGTCACCCCTTCAGTCTGACTTAACTGAATTAAGTATAAGAGTATATCATGGAGAAGAAGTAAGTGTGAATTGAAGGAAAAATAATAGTACTTGCATTAATTCCTGAGGAACAGCAGAGCTCCTCACCTTAATCTATGAGGTGTAGAAACTCCACGTTAAAAATACATAAGAACAAAAGGTCTAGGCATGGCCGAATGGCCAGCCTCCCATATGGCATAAGAATTCAAAAACAAGGGAAGAAGACATGATCAAAGGATCGAAAAGTGGTCCAAAGATATGAATACAATAGTAAAAAGTGCTATTTATACTAAACTAGTAAACTAGGTTTACAGAAAATGAGTAACTAAGTGCAGAAATCCACTTTCGGGGCCCACTTGGTGAGTGCTTGTGTTGAGCATTAAAGCTTCATGTGCATAGGCTCTTCTTGGAGTTAAACACCAGCTTGGGTGCCAGTTTGGGCGTTTAACTCCAGCTTTGGTGCCAGTTCTGGCGTTTTACGCCAGAAAAAGGGTCTCTGGTGGGCATTTAGACGCCAGTTTGGGCCATCAAATCTCGGGTAAAGTATGGACTATTAAATATTGATGGAAAGCCCAAGATGTCTACTTTCCAATGAAATCTAGAGCATGCCAATTGGGCTTCTCTAACTCCAGAAAATCCACTTCGAGTGCAGGGAGGTCAGAATCCAACAGCATCTGTAGTCTTTTCTCAGCCTCTGAATCAGATTTTTGCTCAGGTCCCTCAATTTCAGCCAAAAAATACTTGAAATCACAGAGAAACACACAAACTCATAGTAAAGTCTAGAAATATGAATTTTTCCTGAAAACTAATAAAAATATACTAAAAAGTTACTAAAACATACTAAAAACTACATAAAAACAATGCCAAAAAGCGTATAAATTATCCGCTCATCAATTTATATAAGAAATTGTAAACTTTGATTAGGAGGATTATTTGTTGGTTTGGACTATGCTATCAACAAAGGAATTGTTTTACTAAAATTTTGAACCATCGTAATTCTGTTTATCAGACATGCAGGTTTTTGCAGGAGGTTTATAAAAGACTTCTCCAAAATTGCAAAACCCCTGTGCAATCTATTAGCCACTGACATTCCTTTTGTTTTTTATAAAGACTACCTACATGCCTTTAAGACTCTGAAGGCAAGGCTTATCTCTGTACCTGTCATTTCTGTACCCAACTGGGACCTACCATTCGAAATGATATGTGATGCCAGTGATTATGCAATAGGTGCAGTCCTCAGACAGAGACATGATAAGCTCTTGTACGTCATTTATTATGCTAGTCATGTTTTAAATGATACACAAAAGAACTACACCCCCACAGAGAAGGAGTTACTTGCAGTGGTCTATGCCATTGACAAGTTCATATCCTATTTAATAGGCTCTATGATCATTATCTATACTGACCATGCTGCTCTCAAGTTCCTTCTTTCCAAGCAAGACTCTAAACCTAGATTAATAAGATGGGTGTTACTCCTGCAAGAGTTGGGCATAGAGATCAGTGATAGGAAAGGATCAGGAAATCAGGTGGCTAACCACTTGTCCCAGATTTAACCTGTAGCAGGGACGTCCCCTCCCACTACCGAGATATCCGAGACCTTCCCTGATGAACAACTCTTTGTAATTCACAAGGCACCTTGCTTTGCTGACATTGCAAATTACAAGGCAATAAGATTCATTCTGAAGGACTACAGTAGACAACAAATTCAAAAACTCATCCATGATGCTAGGTACTACTTATGGGATGAACTATATCTTTTCAAATGGTGCTCGGATGGTATAATCTGCCGTTGCATGTTAGAGGAAGAAATGCTGCAAATCTTCTGGCACTGTCATGGGTCAGAGTATGGAGGATATTTTGGAGGTGAGCGAACAGCCATCAAGGTCCTCCAGAGCGGGTTCTACTCGCCAACACTCTTCAAGGACTCCCGGGAGTTTGTCCGCAACTATGATAGTTGCCAACGTGCTGGAAATCTCCCTCATAATCATGAAATGCCACAACAAGGGATCTTGAAAATTGAGCTATTTGATGTATGGGGCATAGACTTCATGGGGCCTTTTCCACCCTCATATTCAAAAACATAAATCCTGGTGGCAGTTGACTACGTGTCTAAATGGGTTAAAGCAATTGCATCACCCACTAATGACACTCGAGTAGTGATGAAGTTCCTCCAAAAATACATTTTCAGTAGGTTCAGTGTCCCAAGGACACTAATTAGTGATGGAGGCAGCCACTTCTGTAACAGACAGCTCGACTCCATTCTGCAATGTTATAGTATTCGCCATACAGTGGCAACTCCCTACTATCCACAAGCAAATGGACAAGCCGAGGTCTCCAACAGGGAGCTCAAAAGAATCCTAGAGAGAACAATGAGTACCTCTAGGAAGGATTGGGCAAGGAAGCTTGATAATGCTCTCTGGGCATATAGAACAACTTTCAAGACCCCTATTGGAATGTCACCCTACCAGCTGGTCTATGGTAAGGCCTATCATCTACCAGAAGAACTGGAGCACAGGGCCTATTGGGCAACCAGATTCCTCAACTTTGATGCTAAGGCTACAGGAGAAAAAGGTTGCTCCAGTTAAATGAGTTGGATGAATTTCGACATGCTGCATTTGAAAATGCAAAAACCTACAAGGAAAGGGCTGAGAAATGGCATGATAAAAAGATATATTCCAGAGTTTTCAAGCCTAGCCAGAAGGTCGTACTCTTCAATTCCAAACTCAAGCTCTTCCCTGGAAAGCTTAAGTCAAGATGAACATGACCTTTTTTGGTCACTAATGTGTCACCTTATGGTCATATAGAGCTTCAAAGCTACCACTCGGACAAAATGTTCACAGTTAATGGACAAAGGGTCAAGCACTACTTAGGGGATAACATTGAGCAGGAAAAATATACACTGCTGCTAACATGACAACAGTGAGGCCAAGCTAATGACGGTAAAGAAGCGCTTGTTGAGGGTAACCTAACCATAAGTAGTACATTACTGTTTTAGTTCTTTTGTTTATTATGATTTAAACTCCTTTTCAATTCATTTCCTATTAATTTTCATAGTTCCCTTTGCTTTTCGATGTTTGTAATCATACGCAACACTTAGAATAAAGACAGTGATATTCATAATTGAAATCAGAACACCCTGGGGAGGATTCTTTGCTAGCATTGAATACCAGAAAGGAGGCAACATGGGTGTCCAACACCCATAGGGGAGTGAAGCGCTGGCATTAAATTCCAGAGAAAGAGCTCCTTAGGCGTTCAACGCCCACATAGGGGCAGGCTTAGGACCATTTTATGGTCCCCTATGGGCATTCAACGCCCATACTTGGCGTTGAACGCCCAAGAGGGAGTAAGCCAAAATTCGAATTGCAAAGAAGGGGTGGAAGGGTTGACTTTGTCAAATCATATCTTTTCAAAACCTTATCTTTTCATCAATCTTCTTTTCACATCACACTTTCTTTTAATTTAAATTGAAAAATTTAAACCATTTATCCCATATCTCTTTCAACAACTTAATTGCCAATCTTATCTTTTCATATCAAATCATTTTTATTTCAATTCTTTTTCAAATCTTTTTAATCTATATCTTATGTTTCATACCTCTTTATGAATTCCCTTTCTTCTCACATAAACTTTTTTTCAAATCTTTTTCAAATCGTTTTCAAACCTTTTTCAAAATCTTTCTCTAATCTTTCTTCAATCAAAAGATTTTCGATTATATCCTGTTCTTTCTTTGATCCTATCTTTAAAAATTTAAAATTGATAATCTTTTCCCCTTTAATAATGACCCACCCTCCACCCTCTTCCTCTATATTCGAATCTTTCTCCCTCCTTCGCGCCTCTTCTTCCTCTTTCGTACGTCTCTTCTACTTCTCTTTTTTGCTCGGGACAAGTAAACCTTTTAAGTTTGGTGTGACAAAAGCATTGCTCTTTCACTTATTTATAATCCATGGCTCCAAGAAGTGGAAGATCTACATCAAGAAATAAGAAAGAAAGTGCTCTACCAACAACTGCATATAAACCTTACAGATTCTACTCCAAGCTTTACAAAGAACACTACTATAATGAAGTGTGAAAGAAGATAGTGATTCCGGAAGTCAAGTTTGATTTAAAAGAAGATGAATACCCGAAAATCCAACCCTAAAACCAATATTGGAATAGTAAGAGTCCATGAATTTTATGCAAATCTGTGGATAACAGATAAACAAAAGAAAGAAGGACAAGGATTCCATACATGGCGCACCATGGTCCAAGGAAGGACTCTGCATTTCAATCTGGATAAGGTGGGGGAAATTTTCAAATTACCCCCACAAAAGGATGATCCTGACTCCTTTAATAGGAGGGTACAAGCTAATCCGAGACTAGATCAAGTCCTTAAGGACATGTGTCTTCCTAGAACTCAGTGGATCAATTACAAGAAAGGTAAACCAAACCAACTGAGGAGAATAAATCCCAAGCCAGTTACTAGGGGTTGACTAGACTTCATTGGGCATTCCATACTTCCTACTAGCAGCCGTTCTGAAGTTACTGTTAGGCGAGCTGTAATGATCCACTGCATCATGATGGGTAATGAGGTGGAAGTGCACCAACTAATCCCTTGTGAGTTGTATAAATTCACAAACAAGACCTCAACTCAAGCCAAGCTGGCTTTCCCACACCTCATCTCTCGCTTATGTAGTGAGGCAGGAGTCCTGATTGACAGAGACATGAGCATCCCAGTAGACAACCCAATCAGCAAAGAAAGTATGGAGAGTACCAAGGGGTTAGTGCCAGATAAAATTCAACAATCAGTTGATCCCCCTAAGAGGAAGACGCCCGAGCCACCTTAAGAGCAGAATATCCCTCCAATTGAATATTGGAATTAACTGGCAGCATCTGTTGAATAGTTGCAATCCACTATGGTCCAATTAAGAGAGGAGCAAAAGAACCAGTCTTGCATCCTACAAAAGCTGGTTGAAAAACATGAGAAGCAGGGGCGAGAATTAGAAGAATTAAAGCATCAAAAAGTATCTGCTGGAGACGGCAGTGACCACCATGATTGAGGTGGTTGAGTCTCCACCCCTGTTTAATTCTTATTTCAGTACTTTATTTCCTGTCTTTTAATTTTAATATTGCATGATCACTAGTAAGATTTATTTATTTTCTAGTAGTTAATTTTTATTTCTGTTAACTAAGTAATTTCGCTTTTCTTTAGAAGCAGTAGATTACAAGAATTCTTGAGTGATGATAATTCGTTCCTTTTAAAAGTAGTAGCCTTGCATTTACTTTCTGAATGTATGACTTAACTGTGCATAATTACCTTGAAGTTGATGGTGTTGGCTCTTGACAGAACAGTGAGTTTAGAGAAGTGTTATCGGTTCCCAGAAATATCCAAATTATTAATATTCTTGAAGCAAAATAAACAGCATATTCCAATATATATATATATATATATATATATATATATATATATATATATATTCTTTTCAAGAAGAAAACGAAGAAAAAGGTCCAAGGCTTTGGGCATCAATGGTTAGAAAGGACAGAAATTGGCCTAAAAAGCCCACTATATGCTTGTGGTGTGAAGGCGTCAAGCAAAAAACTTGAGATTGAGAAGTTAAAGTCGTGATCCAAAGCTGAAGAGTACGCTTAAGAACTCTGGGCACCACTGTCTGAGAATATAAGCAAAGCTAAATTTGAATCCAAAGGACTCCCCCAGTTAAATGCCTGCGGCGTTTATGTATCCGGTGGTAATACGGGAAAACAAAATGCTTAGAGTCACGGCTAGGCTCAAAAGGTGCAAAGCACCAAAAGAAGTTGTGTTCAAGAATCAAGAAGAGATAAAATAAGAGAATCAATAATATCATCCAGATTCTAGTTCCAAAGGATGTCAGTATTTCTGAACTTCAAAGGGAAATGAGATGCCAAAACTATTCAGAAGTAAAGAGCTATTAGCCTCACTCAGTATTTGAAACTGAGCTTTATTGAAAAATGTTGATACTCATTATATTTTTCTCTTCTCTTTGGTCCTACTTTGTTTTTGGTTGCTTGAGGACAAGCAACAGTTTATGTTTGATGTTCTCATGTGTGGATATTTTATACGTTTTTGATGCTATTTTTAGTAGGAAAATATGAGTTTCACTATGTTTTAGTAGGTTTTAATGCAAAATTCACTTTTTGGATACTAATTTGAGCTTTTGTGCCTTTTCCATGATTTTAGGTGATTTGTGAGTGAATTTGGTAAGTTATGGCAAAGTCTGATTCTGAGGCAAGGAAAGTATAGCAGATGCTATTAGATTCTGACCTCCATAAATTCAAACAAGTATTTCTAGAGCTACAAATGTCCAATTGACACGTTCTCAATGGATTTGGAAATCTAACTTCCAAGGCTTTTTATAAATATATAATGATCCATACTTTTATTTGAATTGGACTGCCCAAAACGGGTGTTAAACGCCCAAACTACCCTCTTTCTGGCCTTCAACGCTCCAATAGGACTAGGGCCGGCGTTGAATGCCCAAAACTGGCATTCAACTCCCCCAAGGGAGCTCAAGGAAGCGCATCTCACCCCCTAATGGGCGTTCAATGCCCACTTTTTCAAGTTGGACGTCAAGCTCATCCTAAACACTCACCAAGTGTGCCCAAAAGGAGATTTTCGCACCTTTAGCTTAGTTTATTTTATTTTTGTAATTTCTAATTATTATTAAGGTATTTTTAAGTTTAGAATTAGTATATATAAGGGAAAATCACCATTGTTTAGGATCTTCTCCTCCATATTCGAACTTTACACATTATTCTCTGTAAAGCATGAGCAACTAAACCTCCTAGGTTAAGGTTAGGAGCTCTGCTAATTCCTATGGATTAATAATATTACTGTTTCTATTTCAATATATATTTGACTCTATTCTATGATGCATTTTTGTCCTTCATCCTTATGAATCTGGGGTGGAACGGAAGCATGACCCCTTATTCTACATGAGTTCATACGAGTCCTAACCTGGATAGTATTGAGCTACAGCTCGAGAGTACATCACAGGTTCCAAGAGAGTACCTGGGCTAATTGGGATACGTGACATATAATTTCGTTAGTCATGGGTAAATGAGGTCTCTGTGGTGCTAAGACTAGAATCATAAAGCATCATTCTTCGATCCGGAAGATCCGACCTTGTCTGTGGTATTTTGAGTAGGATCAACAAAATGAGAGTGAATTGCACGGGCTTCATCTTCGGCTATAGTGAAGCACTATGAGCTAACTTGATGAGAGGACAAGAGTTACTCAAATACAGTATTTTTCTATGGTTTAGAGGAGATTAACTTGATGAGAGGACATGATTTAATCACTTACAAATTTGTCATTGAATGAATCATTCATCATTGAAGAAATCAGTAAGATAAGTTAATCCAGAAAGATAAAGCATCTCCAAAGTCTTAATTGATTTATCATTATTGTTTCTCTGCTATTTCTTTATTGCTTCCTTTAATTATTTTATGCACATTCAATAACAACTACATTTTCTGTTCACCTGACTAAGATCTGCAGGATAACCACAGCTTGCTCAATCCGGCAATCCTCGTGGGATTCGACCCTCACTCACCTGAGGTATTACTTGGATGACCCGATACACTTGCCGGTTCAGTTGTGCGAGTTTTCATTTTGTGCACCATGTGTTTGTATTGAATGGATATTAGTAAGAGCCTATATATGCTGGGCTTGGGCCTAACTTGGTTTCGGTTCACATATATGGCCCGTTTGGCTCACTTTTGGGTCAAAACCTTTAAGATTAGCGTTTTAATCTACATTTTAAATATTTTTACCTTCTTAAATCATAAATTCTAATATCTTAACCTTTCTCACTCATAATTAATTTTCTCAGGTGTAATACCGGACAAATCTAAGCCGATACTGCCGGTTAAATTTTCAGTGTGCGTTTTTATGTATAAAACTATGTTTTTCGACTTGAAAAATTCTTTGAGTCCAAATATCATCTTTAAATTCTCAAATTATGCTTGCTAAATTTTCCAAACCTTTTTCTCATATTTAATTAATTTCTTATTTAATTAAGGTTTGACCAGGTTTTACAATGAGCCTTACAACTTGAGATTGTAAGTTTTAGGTACTAGTTTTCCAGCAATAAATCATCCTTACAAAATATTTTTCTTAACTTTTTATTCTCCAAGGATTTATTGTGTGGAACTATTTACATTCATATATAATCAAGAGGACTTTAACTTGTTTGAAACGTGGCCAATGTAAGAGACATGGCCAAGGTAAGGATGTAGTAAGATTTGAAAAAGGTGAGTTAATAGCCTACTTCTCTAAGAACTTAGGTTATATGTGACTAAGCCTAAACCTAACTAACCCACAATCACAATTTATCCTATTCTAAATCATATAGCTTAACAATTGTCTAATTTTTTCCTTCTTTCTTCTTTCTTTTTTGCTTTTGCTATTTATACCTTATATATCAATGCATATATATGTACACATGAACTTTTTTTTCTTTCTTTTTTTTATATACACATTTTTTCTTTTTTTATATACAAAACGTGTAAATCTTGAGTAAATAGTAAATAATTAATTAATAAATTAATTATTATTTAAAAAAATTATAAACTTAAATTTTATAGTTTAAAGAAATAGAAATAATTAAAATATAAATTTTAACATTAATTTTAAAGATTTTGGCCCGAAATTGGATCGACAGGTTGAACTGGTTGAACTGAGCCCATAATGGGCCCAAAGCCCAACATAAATATATATGAGTTCAGCCTTTCCTCTTGTTTCATTATGAAACACGTTGAGGATGAAGAGATAGTGAGAAAAATGGTGGCGAAGTGCAAATCCTTGCTCCAATTTTATTCCTCCAAAACTTTCAATCCGGAGCTCCGATTGACGAGCAGTCAGCGGCCACGCGTTCGTCTCAGAATTCTCTACAAAACTCACCCAACAATTTGGTATGAAGATTGATATTTTGGGCCAGTTCTCTCTCCTCTTCAATTCATAATTTTGGATTTTGGTAATAATTGAGAGATATTGTGATTTTAATGGTTTAGGGGTACTCTAGCGGTGGATAATCACTGGATTTTGTCTATTTGACTCATAGGTAACGATAAGAAAACTGTAACCCTTGTGAATTAGTGATTTAGTGAGCTCAATTTTGATTATTGTGATATTGTATGAATTAGGTTATGTATCTTGTTGAATTGAAGTTAAATTGGTGGATATTGGAAGCTTGGAATTGAATCTTGGGAGCTGAAAATTCAATTGGTGAGGAGTTGGAGCTTTGGAGCTTTAGGAACGGTGGATAATCGGGGTGTTCCGACCATTAGAGAGAAATCAGCCAAGGTATGGTTTTGGTTTCTCATATATAATATATAATGTCTTGTGAAAACTTAGGCTAGATGACCATAGGTTAAGTTGTATGATATTGAAGGTTGAGGTTTAGTAACTTGTTTTTGGAAATTGTTGAGTGGGTGGTTGAAATGCATGATGATTGATTATTGATGATTATGAATAATGATAATGAGAATGATTGATGATTGATAAATGATACTGAATTGTAATGATGAGCTTTGAAATGAATAATGAATGTAATAAATAATACTGACAGTAAGTAATGACGAGGATAGGTTGTAGAGATTCGTTGATTTTATATATGTAGGTATTTGTGGATGACTGAGTGGTTTGGATGGGACTTGAGAAGGGTGACAAAGTCCGAGTTTTAAGGGAGGTGTTGCCAAAATTTTGTGAGAATTTTTGGGAAGTTTTGTATTTGGTTAATTTGGATGGAAGAATAGTTTATTTGATTTTGATTTATTTAAGAAAAGAATGAATTGGGTTTGAGTTTAAATTTATTGATAAAAGAATTATGTTTTGAATTTGATTAAGAAATCACATTTGGAGGAATTTTAGTGAACTTCAAAAGTAATTGGTTTTAAGTAAAATTGTTTTGAAGGTTTTGAAGAATGTTACAAAGAGGTGGTTTTGGTTTTAAAGAAAAAAGATATTTGAGATTTGAATTACCTAGGTAGTAGCAAGGACTGTGGTTTGTCCCTGATAAGCGGATAATTTATACGCTTTTTGGCATTATTTTTAGGTAGTTTTTAGTATGATCTAGCTACTTTTAGGGATGTTTTCATTAGTTTTTATACAAAATTCACATTTCTGGACTTTAATATGAGTTTGTGTATTTTTCTATGATTTTAGGTATTTTCTGGCTGAAATTGAGGGACCTGAGCAAAAATCTGATAGGAGGTTGCCAAAAGACTGCTGATGCTGTTGGATTCTGACCTCCCTGCACTCGAAATTGATTTTTTGGAGCTACAGAACTCCAAATGGCGCGCTCTCAATGACATTGGAAAGTAGACATCCGGAAATTTTCAGCAATATATGATAGTTCATACTTTATTCGAGTTTAGACGACGCAAACTGGGGATCAACGCCAATTTCATGCTGCATTCTGGAGTAAAACGCCGGAAACACGTCACAAACCAGAGCTAAATGCCAAAAACACGCTCCAACTTGGCTTTTAACTCCAAAAGAAGCCTCTGCACGTGTAAAGCTTATGCTTAGCCCAAGCACACACCAAAATGGGCCCCGGAAGTGGATTTCTGCACTTAGACTTATTTTTGTAAATCCTAGTAGCTAGTCTAGTATAAATAGGACTTTTTACTATTGTATTTGAATCTTTGGATGTTTAGTTCTTAGACCATGGGGGCTGGCCATTCGGCCATGCCTGGACAATCGCTTATTTATTTTCAACGGTGGAGTTTCTACACACTATAGATTAGGGTGTGGAGCTCTGCTGTACCTCGAGTTTTAATGTAATTACTACTATCTTTTATTCAATTCGGCTTATTCTTATTCTAAGATATTCGTTGTACTTCAACCTGATGAATGTGATGATCCATGACACTCATCATCATTCTCACCTATGAACACGTGACTCACAACCAGTTCCGTTCTACCTCAGAACGAACGAATATCTCTTGGATTCCTTAATCAGAATCTTCGTGGTATAAGCTAGAATTATTGGCGGCCATTCTTGAGAATCGGAAAAGTCTAAACCTTGTCTGTGGTATTCCGAGTAGGATTCAGGGATTGAATGACTGTGCGAGCTTTAAATTCGCGATTGTGGGGCATGGTGACAGACGCAAAAGAATCATGGATTCTATTCCGACATGATCGAGAACCGACAGATGATTAGCCGTGCTGTGACAGAGCATTTGGACCATTTTCACTGAGAAGATAGGATGTAGCCATTGACAACGGTGATGCCCTACATACAGCTTGCCATGGAAAGGAGTAAGAAGGATTGGATGAAAGCAGTAGAAAAGGAGAGATTCAGAAGGAACACAGTATCTTCATGCACTTATCTGAAACTCCCACCAATGAATTACATAAGTATCTCTATCTCTATTTTATGCTTTATTTATTATTATTTTCGAAAACTATTATAACCATTTGAATCCGCCTAACTAAGATCTACAAGATGACCATAGCTTGCTTCATGCCAACAATCTCCGTCGGATCGACCCTTACTCACGTAAGGTTTATTACTTGGACGACCCAGTGCACTTGCTGGTTAGTTGTGCGAAGTTGTGAAGAAAGTGAGTGAACCATAGTAGTGTGCACCAAGTTTTTGGAGCCATTACTATGAATTGTTCGAGTTATGAAAAGAATAAATCACAATTTTGCCTATCAAGTTTTTGGCGCCGTTGCCGGGGATTGTTCGAGTTTGGACAACTGACGGTTCATCTTGTTGCTCAGATTAGGTAATTTTCTTTTCAAAAAGTTTTCAAAAAAATCTTTCAAAAATTTTTTTTCTTCTTTTTCGTTTTTCCAAAAATAATTTTCGAAAAAAATACAAAACATTATAAAATCATAAAAACCAAAAATATTTTGTGTTTCTTGTTATATTCTAGTGTCAATTTTTAAGTTTGGTGTCAATTGCATGTTTTTTAAAAAAAAAAGTTTATGCATTTTTTGAAAATTCATGCATGTGTTCTTCATGATCCTCAAGTTGTTCTTGGCAAGTCTTCTTGTTTGATCTTGATATTTTCTTGTTTTGTGTCTTTTGTTGTTTTTCATATGCATTCTTGAATTCTTAGAGTCTAAATATTAAAAATTTCTAAGTTTGGTGTCTTGCATATTTTCTTTCTTGAAAATTTCTCAAAAATAAGTCTTGATGTTCATCTTGATCTTCAAAGTGTTCTTGGTGTTCATCTTGACATTCATAGTGTTCTTGCATGCATCATTGGTTTTGATCCAAAATTTTCATGTTTTGGGTCATATTTATGTTTTTCTCTCTCATCATTAAAAATTTAAAATTCAAAAAAAAAATATATTTTCCTTATTTCTCTCAAAAATTCGAAACCTTTTTAAAATAAGTCAAGATTTCAATTTTAAAAATCTTATCTTTTCAAAACCTTTTTCAAAATTAAATCTTTTCTTTCTCTATTTATTATTTTCGAAAATTTCTAAAATTTATTTTCAAAATCTTTTTCTTATCTTTATTTCATGATTTTCAAAAACTTTACTAACAATTAATGTGATTAATTCAAAAATTTGAAGTTTGTTACTTTCTTGTTAAGAAAAGGTTCACTCTTTAAGTTCTAGAATCATATCTTTTAGTTTCTTGTTAGTCAAGTAATCAATATTAATTTTAAAAATCAAATCTTTTTAATTTCCTTTTCAAATCTTTTTCAAAATATCTTTTTAATCATATCTTTTTCAAACCATGTCTCTTTCAAAAATTTGATTTCAAAATATTTTTTCTAACTTCTTATCCTTTCAAAATTGATTTTCAAATCTTTTTCAACTAACTAATTGACTTTTTGTTTATTTCTTATCTTTTTCAAAACCACCTAACTACTTTTTTCTCTCTAATTTTTGAAAATCAACCTCCCTCTTTTTTAAAATTCTTTTAATTAACTAATTGTTTCAAATTTTTAATTTTAATTTTAATTCTTCTCTTAATTTTCAAAAATCACTAACCTTTTTCTCAAAAACAATTTTCGAAAATTCTCTCCCTCTCATCTCTTTCTATTTATTTTATTTATTTACTAACACTTCTCTTCATCTTAAAATTTGAACCCTCTCTTCCTCTCTGTGTTCGAATTTCTCTCATCATTCTTCTATTCTTTTCTTTCTCTACTAACATAAAGGAATCTCTATACTGTGACATAGAGGATTCCTCTTTCTTTTCTGTTCTCTTCTTTTTGATATGAGCAGGAGCAAGGACAAGGACATTCTTGTTGAAGCAGATCCTGAACCTGAAAGGACTCTGAAGAAGAAGCTAAGAGAAGCTAAAGCACAATAATCCAGAGAAAACCTTACAGAGAATCTCAAAAAAGAGAGAGATATGGCCGAACCCAATAACCATGGTGAAGGCGCAAGAAGGATGCTTGGTGATTATACTACACCTACTTCCAATTTTTATGGAAGAAGCATCTCAATCCCTGCCATTAGAGCAAACAATTTTGAGCTGAAGCCTCAACTAGTTGCTCTAATGCAACAGAACTGCAAGTTTCATGGACTTCCATTAGAAGATCCCTATCAGTTTTTACTGAGTTCTTGCAGATCTGTGAGATTGTTAAGACTAATGGAGTAGATCCTAAAGTCTACAGGCTCATGGTTTTCCATTTTGCTGTAAGAGACAGAGCCAGAGCATGGTTGGACTCACAACCTAAAGATAGCCTGGACTCTTGGGATAAGCTGGTCACGGCCTTCTTGGCCAAGTTCTTTCCTCCTCAAATACTGAGCAAGCTTAGAGTGGACGTTCAAACCTTCAAACAAAAAGATGGTGAATCAGTCTATGAAGCTTGGGAAAGATACAAACAGTTGACCAAAAAGTGTCCTGCTGACATGCTTTCAAAGTGGACCATTTTGGATATATTCTATTATGGTCTATCTAAGTTCTCTAAGATGTCACTGGACTATTCTGCAAGTGGATCCATTCACCTAAAGAAAATGCCTGCAGAAGCTCAAGAACTCATTGACATGGTTGCAAATAACCAATTCATGTACACCTCTGAGAGGAATCCTGTAAGTAATGGGACGCCTCAGAAGAAGGGAGTTCTTGAAATTGATGCTCTGAATGCCATGTTGGCTCAAAATAAAATGTTGACTCAGCAAGTCAACATGATTTCTCAGAGTCTGAATGGATGGCAAAATGCATCCAACAGTACTAAAGAGGCATCTTCTGAAGAAGAAGCTTATTATCCTGAGAACCCTATAATGGCAGAGGTGAATTACATGGGTGAACCCTATGAAAACACCTATAATTCCTCATGGAGAAATAATCCAAATTTCTCATGGAAGTATCAACAAAAGCCTCAACAAGGCTTTAATAATGGTGGAAGAAACAGGTTTAGCAATAGCAAGCCTTTTCCATCATCTTCTCAGCAACGGACAGAGAATTCTGAGTAGAGTCCCTCTAGCTTAGCAAACATAATCTCTGATCTATCTAAGGCCACTTTAAGTTTCATGAGTGAAATAAGGTCCTCCATCAGAAATTTGGAGGCACAAGTGGGCCAGTTGAGTAAGAAAGTCATTTAAACTCCTCCTAGTACTCTCCCAAGCAATATAGAAGAGAATCCAAAAAGAGAGTGCAAGGCCATTGATATTATCAAAATGGCCGAATCCAAGGAGGAAGTGGAGGACGTGAATCCCAATGAGGAAGACCTCATGGGACATCTCCCAGGCAGAAAGGAGTTCCCTATTGAGGACCTTAAGAAATATGAGGCTCATATAGAGACCATAGGGATTCCATTAAACTTCCTTCTGCCATTCATGAGCTCTGAGAACTATTCTTCATCTGAAGAGGATGAAGATGTAACTGGAGAGTAAGTTGCTCAATATCTAGGAGCCATCATAAAGCTGAATGCCAAGTTGTTTGGTAATGAGACTTGGGAAAATGAACCTCCATTGCTCATTAGTAAACTAAATACAAGGGTTCAACAAACTTTACCTCAAAAGAAACAAGATCCTAGTAAATTCTTAACACCCTGTACCATAGGCACCATGACCTTTGAGAAGGCTCTGTGTGACCTGGGGTCAGGTATAAATCTTATGCCACTCTCTGTAATGAGGAAACTGGGGATCTTTGAGGTATAGGCTGCCACATTTTTATTAGAGATGGCAGACAAGTCAATACGACAAGCTTATGGAATGGTAGAGGACATGTTAGTAAAGGTTAAAGGCCTTTACATCCCTGCTGATTTCATAATCTTAGACAGTAGGAAGGAGAAGGATGAATGCATCATCCTTGGAAGACCCTTCCTAGCCACAGCAGGAACTGTAATTGATGTTGACAGAGGAGAGCTAGTCCTTCAATTGAATAGGGACTACCTTGTGTTTAAGGCTCAAGGATTTCCTTCTGCAAACATGGAGAGGAAGCATGAGAAACTTCTCTCAATACAGAGTCAAACAAAGCCCCCACAATCAAACTCTAAGTTTGGTGTTGGGATGCCATAACCAAACTCTAAGTTTGGTGTTGAGAAGCCCCCACATTCAAACTCTAAGTTTGGTGTTGGGAGGCCCTCATCATGCTCTGATCATCTGTGAGGCTCCATGAGAGCCCATGATGACAAGTCATCATATACCCATTTTTCAAGCTAATTTCACTTGTTTTGTTAGCATTTATGCACTTTCTTGCATCCTAAGTTAGTGATTTGGAGTGAAAATGCATAAATTCTTTAAATCAAGCAACCACCATGAATTTAATGTTAATCATTGAGGTTTGAGCTCATTTTAATTGAATTTTAATTGATTTATAAGCCTCTTGAATTTAGTGATACTTTGAGTGGTTGTTTTGGTTTATTGTAGGTGAAGAAAAGAAAAGAAAATGAAAAGCGTGGCCTAAGAAGTGTAGCCAAGAAAAGGAAAGCGTGGCCGAATCAAGAAAGAGCGTGCCGCATGCTAAGGGAGAAGCAACATTGCCCTCCACAAGGGCTGACTGCCCTCTAGGAGGGCAACACTAAGTAACCAAGCCAAGGAAGGCAACCCTGCCCTGCCCACTCTAAGGGCAGAGCACAAAATGGTGCCTAGGAACCAAGAGAAAGCAATTTCTGCCCTGCCCTTGTGGAGAGCAGGATCGGGCTCTCAAAGGAAAGAAATCAAAGGAAAAATAGCTCCCATGCATGCCACAAGGTTCGAACCAAGAACCATGAGGAAGCCAAAGACTAAAGGTGATTGACGTGCCAAGAAGCCAAGAAAATATTAGCGTGTTTGCACCCTCCCAGGTTCGAACTCGAGACGTGAAGGAAGCAACTCTGCCCTGCCCTTGGCGCGGGCAGGGCAGCATTTGAATTGGCACGATCTTGGCGCACCATTTCTCAATCTGGCGCACCAATTTCCTCGACCTGGCAGCATCTGGCGCGCGCGTTCCTTCCCTGGCGCACCAAGCCGTTCCTGCCCTGCCCTTGGCGCGGGCAGGGCAGCGTTTAGCGTCCCACGCACCATTTCTCAATCTGGCGCACCAAATTTCCTTCTGGCAGCACCATCTGCACGCACGCCTCACATCCTGGCGCATCAGCTTTCCCGCCCTGCCCTTGGCGCGGGCAGGGCAGCCTCTGGCGCACCAAACTCGTGCCAAACGCGCACAGACTCGCACCACACGCACCAAGGCCGCACCAAATCACACCACCATGCATCAATTTTCTGCCCTGCCCTCCACAAGGGCAGGGCAGCCTCCTGGGAGTGGTTTTTGGGCCAAAATTCAAATTAAAAATTCATTTGAATTCATTTCTTCACCAATCCAAAAGCCCATCCAAATCCCATTACCCAAGAATAGAAAGTGTATAAATAGGACTTAGTTTGATGTAATTAGGACTTTTAGCTACCTTTACTTTGAGCTTTGAATTTTTTGCTTTCATTTTGAACTTTCGTCTTTGAGCTTTCTTGAGAGATTTGTCCGAGCACCAAGAGGATCAAGGGAGAATTGATTGATCTCCTTCCTCAATTCCCTTGGGCAATTCTACTCTTCTGTTTTCTGAGTATTGGGTGTGTGAAATTGGGGAAATTCTGTCCCAATTCCCATTCAAGCTCTTTGCATTTTGTTTTCTGCATAATTGAATTCAAATTCTGTTCTTCAATTGTTTCTTCTTTAATTTTCTGTCAATTGCTTAGTTAATCCAGATCTGGGAAGGAAATTGGGTTTTAGGATCTGCTACCTAAGCCCTTGGAACCCTGAGATCACAGTTTTACTTGGTTCCTCTTGGAACCTCTGCTGCATTTAATTTCTTTGCTGTTTAAATTCCCATTGCTCCTAATTCAAATTCTGCTACCTTAATTGTTGCACTTTACTTCCTCTTTGTTTAGATCTTGCAATCCCATTCCTCAGTTCCCTTTTACTTTCTAGCATTTTATCTTTCTTGCCATTTAAGTTACTGCAATTTAAGTTTCTTGCACTTTAAGTTTCAGTTATTTCCTTTCTTGCTCTTTAAGATTCTGCCCATTTACAATTCTGTTCTTCAATTTACTGCATTTCTTCCGTCCCTCTTTACATTTATTGTCATTTACTTTCTGTTAAACACAAATCACTCAACCAAAACTTGATTCGCTTGACTAAATCACCCACTAAACTAAAATTGCTCAATCCTTCAATCCCTGTGGGATCGACCTCACTCATGTGAGTTATTATTACTTGATGCGACCCGGTACACTTGCCGGTGAGTTTTGTGTTGGATCGTTTTCCACACATCAAGTTTTTGGCGCCGTTGCCGGGGATTGAAATAGATTGACAATGATTAAGTGAAGTGGAGGTCTAGATTAAGCATTTTTTTCTTTTCTGTTATTCTAACTCTTACTAACACATTAACTGTTTGAGTTTTTGCTTAAACTAACCAACCAGACCTTCATTCTAGCTATAGATTGAAGTTTCATAGTGTTTCTGGGTTTGTGTGTTTATTGTTGTGTGTTTGTATGTCAGGTATAGGGAGATCCTCTACTATCCACTCTGAAATTGATCAAAGAACATTGTTGGAGAAGAAGAAGAATCTGAGGAGGAATTCCAAGATATGGAAGGAGATACCAGTCAACCAGGAGGAGGAGCCAACAATGACCAACAGAGAAGAGTCTTGGCTTCATACACATTTGCAAATGCTAGGCATTGTGGGAGTAGCATTCTTCCTCCCAATGTCAATGCAAATAACTTTGAACTCAAGCCACAACTCATCACTCTGGTTCAAAACAATTGTTCTTTTGGAGGAGGACCTTTGGAAGATCCAAATCAGCATCTGTCTACATTCTTGAGAATATGTGATACAGTGAAAACAAATGGTGTACCTCCTGATAGCTATAAGTTGCTTCTCTTCCCATTCTCTCTCAGGGATAAAGCAACTCAATGGCTAGAGACCTTTCCAAAAGAAAGCATCAACACTTGGGATGATTTGGTGAGGAAGTTCCTTGCCAAATTCTATCCACCTCAAAGAGTCCTAAGGTTGAAGACAGAGGTTCAAACATTCACTCAAATGGAGGCCGAGAGCTTATATGAAGCATGGGAAAGATATAAGGCTCTATTGAGGAAGTGTCCACCAGAAATGTTCACTGAGTGGGACAAGCTACAAAACTTCTATGAAGGCCTCACTCTTAAAGCTCAAGAAGCTCTTGATCACTCTGCCGGAGGCTCTCTACAACTCATGAAAACCACAGAGGAAGCTCGAAACCTCATTGATATGGTGGCCAACAACCAATATTTCTTTGCTCATCAAAGACAACGCCAACCATCACAGAGAAGAGGAGTCATGGAGTTGGAAGGAGTTGATTCAATCTTAGCTCAAAACAAGATGATGCAGCAGCAGATTCAACAACAATTTGAGCAAATGGCTAAGAGAATTGATGGCTTGCAAGTGGCAGCAGTGAGCACCACAAGCCAACCTCCAACCACTTGGGTGCAAAGTGAAGAAACTCAAGAGGAGCAACAACAAGAGCAGGTTCAATACATGCACACCCAAAATCCTGGAACAAATGAAGTCTATGGTGACACCTACAATCCATCTTGGAAGAATCATCCCAACCTCAGATGGGGAGACAACCATAATCAAAACCAACAACCATGGCAAAGAAACACAGGCCAAAACAATTGGAAAAACACAAACCATAACCCCCAGCCAAACACTAACCAAAACTCATACAGAAAACCACAAAACAACTACCCAAATTCTAACCAATACCCAACCAATAACCACCCAACTAACCAAAACACTTATCTTCATCCATCAACACCCCAAAACCAACCCACCACACAAGATTCACAGAGAATCACCAATCTAGAGCTACTCCTGGAGAAATTAATGAAGAGCCAAGAATTGACAAACAAAAATCAAGAAGCTACCATGAAGAACCTAGAGAGGCAGATTGGGCAAATCTCTAAGAAGATCTCTGTTGAGAAGCCATCAAGTTCACTACCTAGTGACACCATCCCCAACCCAAAGGAAGAATGCAAGGTGGTGCAACTAAGAAGTGGAAGAGTGTTAACAGATAATAACACTGAACCAACAAAGAAGGATGAAGTCATCAACCAGGACATAATAACCAAGAGTGCTCCAGAACAACTCACAGAGGAAGAAAACAAGCCACAGAATTTAAAGAAAGGAAAGAAAATCATGGAAGAACCAATTCCAAAACAGCATCAAGTGGAGAAGAGCTCAACACCACCACTACCTTATCCATAGAGATTTCACAAGGAAACAAAGGACCAGCACTTCCACAAATTTCTTGAGACTTTCAAGAAGTTGGAGATTAACATACCTTTGGCAGAGGCTTTGGAGCAAATGCCCTTGTATGCTAAGTTTCTAAAGGAGCTCATCAACAAGAAAAGAGATTGGAATGAGAAGGAAACGGTGATGCTTAGTGAGGAATGCAGTGCACTCATTAAAAAGGGACTCCCTCCCAAGCTCGAGGACCCTGGAGGTTTCTTCCTGCCATGCACTATTGGAAACCTGTTCATTAACAAAGGGATGTGCGATCTAGGAGCAAGCATAAATCTAATCCCATATCCTCTAGTGAAAAAGCTTGGCATAGAAGAGGTAAAACCAACAGAGATAACTTTGGAATTGGTGGATCAATCAATAGTCTATCCTAAGGGGTTGATTGAGAACCTTTTAGTTAAGGTTGGCAAGTTCATCTATCCGGCAGACTTTGTGATCCTGGATTCTTCAGAAAATGGAAATGACTCCATAATACTTGGTCGACCATTTTTGGCCACTGCTAGAGCCATTGTGGATATAGAGCAAGGAGAGTTAACCCTCAGGATGCATGAGGAGAGCATCATCCTGAAAGTCTTTCCAGAAGAACAAAAGGATGAAGAAACAGGCAAAATGAGTAATGATCTCCCTCCAAAACAATCCACTGAAAAGGAAGTGGAACATAAAAACAAACAGATGCAAGAAGAAAAAGGGATTCACAAGGAAGCAGGGGTGATCAGCAAGAAGGAAGGCATCACAACTCAAGTAATTGCCAAGAAAGGAAGATCAACAAGCAAGAAAAAGGTGAAGAATAAGAAAAAGGCTCACAAAGGGTGGAAGAACAAGAAAATCCCAACTGAAGGATTCTCTAAGGGTGATAAGGTGCAATTAATATACCAACAGCAGGGAGCAGAAGATTATTACACTGTCAACCAAATTCTTTCTCTTGAGCATATGGAAATTGAGCATCAAAGCACACAGAGAAAGCTGACAGTGAGAGGTGACAAATTGAGACATCACCAACATCAACCACCTTAAAGGGAGGTCAAGGTCAAGCTAATGACAATAAAAGAGCGCTTGTTGGGAGGCAACCCAACCTGAGGTAGTTTCTTATCATAGCTTTTCAATAAAAATGTTGAGTAATTGTTGTGCATTGCAAGGAGCTAAGTTTGGTGTTGCACACCAAAACAATTTGAGGGGGAATGAAAACTTCTAAGTTTGGTGTTCCACCAAAAAGATCATTTAATACATTCTCACCTCTTGCATGATTCTAGCTCCAAGTAATCAAACACATTATTCAACTGTTGAATCATTTTCTAGCTTTTATTCCATTAACCTTTAGCAAGAACACATGGTTTCAAATATGGTTAACTTGTTACATCTGAGACAGTGGCAAAATAATTAAGTTTGGTGTTCACACACCAAAATCAATCCAGGAGCCACACTCAGTATTGAACATACTAACCATATAATCAAGAGCTTGAGAAGCAAGCAACTTTGAGGATTATGCAGGACATGAATCAACAATTGAAGACACTATGCATTTTGACTCAAAGGGAACACAACAGAAAGAAAAATCAAAGGGCTGCAACTTCAAAGGTTGTATCTGAACTTAATCCTTGCTGCTGTGTATTGTTTCGAACATGGAAACTCTTGTATGGCTTACTAGGGGACGGATTCGGTACGCTGCCCCAGTTAGCGCACCAAAACGCCATTTTGGTGTTTGGCGCATCGGTGAGCCAGGAAGCGCCAAAATAAAATTTAATGTTTTTCCTGGGTTCTTTTTGCAAATTCATATAAAGTAGGGTTATTTTTTATTTTTTTTTGCTCTCTATTCTTTATAATCTATTTTTGCTTTCTATTATATTTCTTTGTTTATGTTTTGAGGTGATCACTTAATTTTTTCCCCCCACCCCCACCCCCACCCTCACCCTCCCCTTCCCGTCTCCCCCTTCCCACCACCATCCACCCCCCACCCCACCTCACCCCCGGTCTCCCCCTCCCTGTCTCCCATTCCCGCCACCCCCAGCCCACTCCCCGGTCTCCCCCACCCCCACCCCCACCCCCGGTCTCCCCCTCCCCGTCTCCCCTTCTGCCACCTCACGCCTCGCCGCCTCACATCGCCGCCTCCGCCTTGCTTCTGCTGCCTCACGCCTTGTTTCTGCTTTTTTGTTTTTTGTTTCTGTTTGGTGTTGTTTCTGTTTCTGTTTGGTGGTGGTGGTGGTTGGTGGTGGTTGTGGTTGTGGTTGTGGTGTTGTTTCCTGCTTTCTTGGTGGTGGTCTTGGTGGTGGTGATTGGTGGTTTGTGGTGGTTGTGGTTGTGGTTGTGAGGGTGGGGGTGGATGGTGGTGGAAAGGGGAGACCGGGGGTGGGGAAGGGGGGAAGGGGAGACCGAGGGTGGGGTAGGGGTGGGGGTGGCAGAAAGGGGAGACGGGGAGGAGGAGACCGGGGGTGGGGTGGGGGTGGCGGGAAGGAGAGACGGGGGTGGGGGGGGAGACGGGGGGGTGGGGGAGGGGGGAAAGGGAGACCGAGGGTGGGGTAGGGGTGGGGGTGGCAGAAAGGGGAGACGGGGAGGAGGAGACCGGGGGTGGGGTGGGGGTGGCGGGAAGGAGAGACGGGGGTGGGGGTGGGAAGGGGAGACGGGGGGGTGGGGGAGGGGGGAAAGGGAGACCGAGGGGAGGGGAGGGGTGGGGTGGGGACTGTGTGTGTATGTGTTACCGGGGGTGAGGTGGGGTGGGGGGTGGATGGTGGTGGGAAGGGGGAGACGGGAAGGGAAGGGAAGGGAAGGGGAGGGTGAGGGTGAGGGTGAGGGTGAGGGTGGGGATGGGGGAGGGGAGGGGTGCGGTGGGGACTCTGTGTGTGTGTGTGTTTTTTTTTTTTTTATTAAAAAGGAAGGGTAATTTAGGAATAAAAATTAAAAAGGACGATTTTAATACGAAAAAAACACGTTAAGGACGATTTTAAATCAAAATATACATCGGGGACGGGTTCGATTCCGACCCTCAACGCGAGGGACCAAAACAATACTTATCCCTATAATCTACTAATATAGAAAAATACAATAAAATTATTTTAATCTGTAAAAACTAAAAAAACATAATAAGATTTTTTTTTCCTTTAAAAGTATTTGATATTATAGTCTTATGGACGGTAAATATAAGTTTTATACACAAAAAATTTTAGAAATTAAAAATAATTTAATATTAATTGATAATCACCAACATTTTATTTCAACGTAATAATATTTGTCCCGGGCAAAGCCCGGGTTTTAATAATAAACAGACTCACTAAACAGCCATTAATTTAGTTCTTAAAACATGATAAACTAATTCTACATAAACCCAACTAATTTTTAATTGTAACAAAAATAACCACCTACAAAGTTAAATTTGCAAACTAATCCCTCTGACACACCTACACTACTAACCAATCATAGGAGGAGAGAGAAAGAGTAATCTGTACCATTGGATTAAAAAAACAGAGAGATCCGACGGCCATCCTCAAATGGCGCACCAATCAGCCAAACATAAACATCATGTGCACTGGTGTGCCAAAGCGGTTCGGCACACCGAATCCGTCCCCGGCTTACTAAAGTGTTTATCTAGTTGCAAGTGAAATTGTTTGTGAAAATGATAAGTCTGCATAATGCTTGTATCCATCATTTAGCTTGAAAATTGCTTTGATTCCCATATGCTTAAATAAAAGAATTTGGTTTGAATTGAAAAGTAAAATATCCAATGTTGCATAAGTATGAATGGAAGTTGGTGGTGGCATATGTGTTTGATTAAATGCATAACTCATGAAATAAGTGTTGCATGATGTCATTCTCATTCAATGGTAAGTTAGCTTGCTGTTACAAAGACTTTTATCAATAATGAAACACCCTTGGTAACAAAAACAGAAAGAAGAAGGAAAGAAAAAGCCAAAATGGCAAGAAAAACAAAGAATAAAGGTTGGACACCAATGGTTTGAACCTTAGGACAAATGCCTGTGGTGTTCTTGTACTGAGATCTGCTTGGATGAGTAAATTCTAAGGGGTATTTTGAAACCCGGTCACTTAGATCAACTGATTTGGGATGGCCAATTGAAAATCCACAATAAAGAGCAACTTAGATACAAAGCACTTAGTGATCCAAAGAGATGCTGGGCATCAATGATCCTAGGAAGAATTAGTGAGCTAAGTGTCTGTGGTGGAAAGATGTTGAGCAAAAGAAAAGAAAATAAAGCCAAAGGCTATGCTGCAACATTTGACACCCAACCTATAAAAGAATAAGAAGCTTGTTAAGCATTATAAGCCAAGAAGAGTTACCAAGGGAGTAATCAAAAGGTGAGTCTTATGACAGCAAGTTTAGCAAACCTTTGATGCAAAATGTGTATTATGCAGCAGCAACAATAAATGAGTGGTCATTGTCTGCATAAATGCCCCATAAATTGAAGTTCTGCTATCTGCATAATAAGGATATATACTCTTTTCTTATTCATTTCATTTACTCTTAGTTTTGATGCTTGCTTGGGGACAAGCAAGGTTTAAGTTTGGTGTTGTGATGACAAGTCATCATATACCCATTTTTCAAGCTAATTTCACTTGTTTTGTTAGCATTTATGCACTTTCTTGCATCCTAAGTTAGTGATTTGGAGTGAAAATGCATAAATTCTTTAAATCAAGCAACCACCATGAATTTAATGTTAATCATTGAGGTTTGAGCTCATTTTAATTGAATTTTAATTGATTATAAGCCTCTTGAATTTAGTGATACTTTGAGTGGTTGTTTTGGTTTATTGTAGGTGAAGAAAAGAAAAGAAAATGAAAAGCGTGGCCTAAGAAGTGTAGCCAAGAAAAGGAAAGCGTGGCCGAATCAAGAAAGAGCGTGCCGCATGCTAAGGGAGAAGCAACATTGCCCTCCACAAGGGCAGACTGCCCTCTAGGAGGGCAACACTAAGTAACCAAGCCAAGGAAGGCAACCCTGCCCTGCCCACTCTAAGGGCAGAGCACAAAATGGTGCCTAGGAACCAAGAGAAAGCAATTTCTGCCCTGCCCTTGTGGAGAGCAGGATCGGGCTCTCAAAGGAAAGAAATCAAAGGAAAAATAGCTCCCATGCATGCCACAAGATTCGAACCAAGAACCATGAGGAAGCCAAAGACTAAAGGTGATTGACGTGCCAAGAAGCCAAGAAAATATTAGCGTGTTTGCACCCTCCCAGGTTCGAACCCGAGACGTGAAGGAAGCAACTCTGCCCTGCCCTTGGCGCGGGCAGGGCAGCATTTGAATTGGCACGATCTTGGCGCACCATTTCTCAATCTGGCGCACCAATTTCCTCGACCTGGCAGCATCTGGCGCGCGCGTTCCTTCCCTGGCGCACCAAGCCATTCCTGCCCTGCCCTTGGCGCGGGCAGGGCAGCGTTTAGCGTCCCACGCACCATTTCTCAATCTGGCGCACCAAATTTCCTTCTGGCAGCACCATCCGCACGCACGCCTCACATCCTGGCGCATCAGCTTTCCCGCCCTGCCCTTGGCGCGGGCAGGGCAGCCTCTGGCGCACCAAACTCGTGCCAAACGCGCACAGACTCGCACCACACGCACCAAGGCCGCACCAAATCACACCACCATGCATCAATTTTCTGCCCTGCCCTCCACAAGGGCAGGGCAGCCTCCTGGGAGTGGTTTTTGGGCCAAAATTCAAATTAAAAATTCATTTGAATTCATTTCTTCACCAATCCAAAAGCCCATCCAAATCCCATTACCCAAGAATAGAAAGTGTATAAATAGGACTTAGTTTGATGTAATTAGGACTTTTAGCTACCTTTACTTTGAGCTTTGAATTTTTTGCTTTCATTTTGAACTTTCGTCTTTGAGCTTTCTTGAGAGATTTGTCCGAGCACCAAGAGGATCAAGGGAGAATTGATTGATCTCCTTCCTCAATTCCCTTGGGCAATTCTACTCTTCTGTTTTCTGAGTATTGGGTGTGTGAAATTGGGGAAATTCTGTCCCAATTCCCATTCAAGCTCTTTGCATTTTGTTTTCTGCATAATTGAATTCAAATTCTGTTCTTCAATTGTTTCTTCTTTAATTTTCTGTCAATTGCTTAGTTAATCCAGATCTGGGAAGGAAATTGGGTTTTAGGATCTGCTACCTAAGCCCTTGGAACCCTGAGATCACAGTTTTACTTGGTTCCTCTTGGAACCTCTGCTGCATTTAATTTCTTTGCTGTTTAAATTCCCATTGCTCCTAATTCAAATTCTGCTACCTTAATTGTTGCACTTTACTTCCTCTTTGTTTAGATCTTGCAATCCCATTCCTCAGTTCCCTTTTACTTTCTAGCATTTTATCTTTCTTGCCATTTAAGTTACTGCAATTTAAGTTTCTTGCACTTTAAGTTTCAGTTATTTCCTTTCTTGCTCTTTAAGATTCTGCCCATTTACAATTCTGTTCTTCAATTTACTGCATTTCTTCCGTCCCTCTTTACATTTATTGTCATTTACTTTCTGTTAAACACAAATCACTCAACCAAAACTTGATTCGCTTGACTAAATCACCCACTAAACTAAAATTGCTCAATCCTTCAATCCCTGTGGGATCGACCTCACTCATGTGAGTTATTATTACTTGATGCGACCCGGTACACTTGCCGGTGAGTTTTGTGTTGGATCGTTTTCCACACATCAGCCCACTGTTAAGCTATTGACATTAAAGAAGCGCTTATTGGGAGGCAACCCAATTTTTATTTATCTATATTTTTATTGTTCTTTTATGTTTTATTAGGTTCATGATCATGTGGAGTCACAAAACAATTGCTAAAATAAAAATAGAATGAAAAACAGCAGAAGAAACAGCACACCTTGGAGGAAGAGCTTACTGGCGTTTAAACGCCAGTAAGGAGCATTTGGCTGGCGTTCAACGCCAGAACAGAGCATGAATCTGGCGTTGAACGCCAGAAACAAGCAGCAATCTGGCGTTTAAACACCAGGATTGCACCCTGAGGAAAGCAGGCATTTAATGCCAGCTACAAGCATCAGGCTGGCGTTAAACGCCAGAAACAAGCTACATCTGGGCATTTAACGCCAGAAACAAGCTTCAGCCTGGCGTTAAACTTCAGGATTGTAGGCAGAGGGCGTTTTACACGCCTAATTGGTGCAGGGATGATTCATCCTTGACACCTCAGGATCTGTGGACCCCACAGGATCCCCACCTACCTAACTCACCTTCTCTCATCTTCAATCAATCCAATAACACTCTTCCCCAAACACCCTTCACCAATCACCTCAATCTCTCTTCACCAATCACCCTCTCCCTCCACTATATAAACCCCTCCATCCTTCTTCATTTTCACACAACACAACCCTCTCTTCTCTCCCTTGGCCGAAACACACCACTCTCTCCTTCTCCTCTATATCTTCTTCTTCTTCTTCTTCTATTCTTTCTTCTCTTGCTCGAGGATGAGCAACATTCTAAGTTTGGTGTGGTAAAAGCATAGTTTTTTTGTTTTTCCATAACCATTTATGGCACCTAAGACCGGAGAAACCTCTAGAAAGAGGAAAGGGAAGATAAAAGCCTCCACCTCCGAGTCATGGGAGATGGAGAGATTCATCTCAAAGGTCCATCAAGACCACTTCTATGAAGTTGTGGCCAAGAAGAAGGTGATCCCCGAGGTCCCTTTCATGCTAAAAAAATGAGTATCCGGAGATCCGACATGGGATCCAAAGAAGAGGTTGGGAAGTTCTGACCAACCCCATTCAACAAGTCAGAATCTTAACGGTTCAAGAGTTCTACGCCAATACATGGATCACTAGGAACCATGATCAAAGTATGAACCTGAATCCAAAGAACTATCTTACAATGGTTCGGAGGAAATGCTTAGATTTCAATCCGAAAAATGTAAGGTTGGCGTTCAACTTGCCTATGATGCAAGAATATACACGCCCCTACACTAGAAGGGTCAACTTTGATCAAAGGTTGGACCAAGTCCTCATGGACATATGTGTGGAAGGAGCTCAATGGAAAAGAGACTCAAAAGGCAAGCCGGTTCAATTGAGAAGACTGGACCTTAAGCCTGTGGCTATAGGATGGTTGGAGTTCATCCAATGCTCCATCATCCCCACTAGCAACCGATCCGAAGTTATTGTGGATCGGGCCATCATGATCCATAGCATCATGATTGGAGAGGAAGTAGAAGGTCATGAAGTTATCTCTCTAGAACTCTACAAAGTAGCCGAAAAACCCTCCACCTTGGCAAGGCTAGTTTTCCTCATCTCGTTTGCCATCTATGCTACTCAACTGGAGTTGTCATAGAAGGAGACATCTTCATTGAAGAGGACAAGCCCATCACTAAGAAGAGGATGGAGCAAACAAGAGAGGCTATTCATAGATCTCAAGAGACGCATGAGGAAGCTCATCATCAAGAAATCCCTGAGATGCCTCAAGGGATGCATTTTCCTCCAAACAACTATTGGGAACAACTCAACACTTCTCTAGAAGACTTGAGTTACAACATGAACCAATTAAAGGTGGAACACCAAGAGCACTCCATCATTCTCAAAGAAATTAGAGAAGATCAAGAATCTATGAGGGAGGAGCAACAAAGCCAAGGAAGAGACATAGAGGAGCTCAAGGACATCATTGGTCCTTCAAGAAGAAGGCGCCACCATCACTAAGGTGGACTTATTCCTTAACTTCCTTGTTTTTATCTCTCTGTTTTTCGATTTTATGCTATATGTTTGTCTATGTTTTGAGTCTTTACTACATGATCATTAGTATTTAGTAACTATGTCTTAAGGCTATGAATAATTCCATGAATCCTTCACCTTTCTTAAATAAAAAATTGTTTTTAATACAAAAGAACAAGAAGTACATGAGTTTCGAATCATCCTTGAAATTAGTTGAATTATATTGATGTGGTGGCAATACTTTTTGTTTTCTGAATGAATGCTTGAACAGTGCATATTTTTTATCTTGTTGTTTATGAATGTTAAAATTGTTGGCTCTTGAAAGATATATGAACAAAGAGAAATGTTATTGATAATCTGAAAAATCATAAAATTGATTCTTAAAGCAAGAAAAAGCAGTGAAAAAAGCAAAAGCTTGCAAAAAAAAAAAGAAGAGAAAGAAAGAAAAAAGAAAAAGCAAGCAGAAAAAGCCAATAGCCCTTAAAACCAAAAGGCAAGGGTAAAAAAGATCCAAGGCTTTGAGCATCAATGGATAGGAGGGCCCAAGGAAATAAAATCCAGGCCTAAGCGGCTAAATCAAGCTATCTCTAACCATGTGCTTGTGGCATGCAGGTCCAAGTGAAAAGCTTGAGACTAAGTGGTTAAAGTCGTGATTCAAAGTAAAAAGAGTGTGCTTAAGAGCTCTGGACACCCCTAACTGGGGACTTTAGCAAAGATTAGTCACAATCTAAAAAGGTTCATCCAGTCATGTGTCTATGGCATTTATGTATCTGGTGGTAATACTGGAAAACAAAGTGCTTAAGGCCACGGCCAAGACTCATAAAAGTAGCTGTGTTCAAGAATCAACATACTTAACTAGGAGAATCAATAACACTATCTGAAACTCTGAGTTCCTATAGATGCCAATTATTCTGAACTTCAAAGGAAAAAGTGAGATGCCAAAACTGTTCAGAGGCAAAAAGCTACAAGTCCCGCTCATCTAATTAGAACTAATATTCATTGATGTTTTGGATTTATAGTATATTCTCTTCTTTTTATCCTATTTGATTTTCAGTTGCTTGGGGACAAGCAACAATTTAAGTTTGGTGTTGTGATGAGCGGATAATTTATACGCCTTTTGGCATTGTTTTTAGGTAGTTTTTAGTAGAATCTAGCTACTTTTAGGGATGTTTTCATTAGTTTTTATGCAAAATTCACATTTCTGGACTTTACTATGAGTTTGTGTGTTTTTCTGTGATTTCAGGTATTTTCTGGCTGAAATTGAGAGACCTGAGCAAAAATCTGATAGGAGGCCGACAAAGGACTGCTGATGCTGTTGGATTCTGACCTCCCTGCACTCGAAATTGATTTTCTGGAGCTACAAAACTCCACGCGCTCTAAATGGCGTTGGAAATTAGACATTTAGAGATTTCCAGCAATATATGATAGTACATATACTTTATTCGAGTTTAGACGACGCAAACTGGCGTTCAACGCCAGTTCCATGCTGCATTCTGGAGTAAAACGCCAGAAACACATCACAAACCAGAGTTAAACGCCAAAAACATGCTACAACTTGGCGTTTAACTCCAAAAGAATCCTCTACACTTGTAAAGCTCATGCTCAGCCCAAGCACACACCAAAGTGGGCCCTGGAAGTAGATTTCTGCACTTAGACTTATTTTTGTAAACCCTAGTAGCTAGTCTAGTATAAATAGGACTTTTTACTATTGTATTTGAATCTTTGGACGTTTAGTTCTTAGACCATGGGGGCTGGCCATTCGGCCACGCCTGGACCATCACTTATGTGTTTTCAACGGTGGAGTTTCTACACACCATAGATTAGGGTGTGGAGCTCTGCTGTACCTCGAGTTTTAATGCAATTACTACTATCTTTTATTCAATTCGGCTTATTCTTATTCTAAGATATTCGTTGCACTTCAACCTGATGAATGTGATGATCTGTGACACTCATCATCATTCTCACCTATGAACGCGTGACTGACAACCACTTCCGTTCTACCTTAGAATGAACGAATATCTCTTGGATTCCTTAATCAGAATCTTCTTGGTTTAAGCTAGAATTATTGGCGGCCATTCTTGAGAATCGGGAAAGTCTAAACCTTGTCTGTGGTATTCCGAGTAGGATTCAGGGATTGAATGACTGTGACGAGCTTCATACTCGTGATTGTTGGGTGTGGTGACAGACGCAAAAGAATCAATGAATTCTATTCCAACATGATCGAGAACTGACAGATGATTAGCCGTGCTGTGACAGAGCATTTGGACCATTTTTACTTAGAGGATGGGATGTAGCCATTGACAACGGTGATGCCCTACATACAGCTTGCCATGGAAAGGAGTAAGAATGATTGGATGAAAGCAGTAGGAAAGCAGAGATTCAGAAGGAACATAGTATCTTCATGCACTTATCTGAAACTTCCACCAATGAATTACATAAGTATATCTATCTCTATTTTATGCTTTATTTATTATTATTTTTGAAAACCATTATAACCATTTGAATCCGCCTAACTAAGATCTACAAGATGACCATAGCTTGCTTCATACCAACAATCTCCGTGGGATCGACCTTTACTCACGTAAGGTTTATTACTTGGACGACCCAGTGCACTTGCTGGTTAGTTGTGTGAAGTTGTGAAGAAAGTGAGTGAACTATAGAAGTGTACACCAAGTTTTTGGAGCCATTGCTAAGAATTGTTTGAGTTATGAAAAGAGTAAATCACAATTTTGCCTATCAGTCCCGCTTGCTCTGGGTCAATGTCTGAGATGTGCTGGTGCATGAAATTGTTATCACTAGGCATGGCTCCAAAAACTTGGTGCACAATACCATGATTCACATGTCTCTTCACAACTTCGCACAGCTGACCAGCAAGTGCACTGGGTCGTCCAAGTAATACCTTACGTGAGTAAGGGTCGATCCCACGGAGATTGTTGGTTTGAAGCAAGCTATGGTCATCTTGTAAATCTCAGTCAGGCATATTCAAATGGTTATGGGATTTTGATAATTAAAAGATAAATAAACATAAAATAAAGATAGAGATACTTATGTAATTCATTGGTGGAAATTTCAGATAAGCGTATGGAGATGCGTTATTCCTTCTGAATCTCTGTTTTCCTATTGTCTTCATTCAATCATTCATACTCCTTTCCATGGCAAGCTGTATGTTCGGGATCACCGTTGTCAATGGCTACCTCCCGTCCTCTCAGTGAAAATGGTCCTCTACGGTTTCTGTACAGCTAATCAACTGTCGGATTTCTCGTCTCGGATGAAAAATACCAGGCACAATTACCGCATGGCTAATCAGCTGTCAGTTCTCAATCGTGTCAGAACAAGATCCAATGATCCTTTTGCGTCTGTCACTACACCCCACAGTTGCGAGTTTGAAGCTCGTCACAGTCATCCCTTCCCAGATCCTACTCGGAATACCATGATAAACCCCAACTTTGTGGTTTATCTTGTGCTTAATTTGGGGGTTTTTGTCAATATTTCTCGCACTTATTCACAAAAAATGCATGGTTTTGTGTTCACTTCCTAATATTGCTTCATGATGGAAAACATGCTTATTTTGCCTTAGAATTGCTATATCTTGATCCTCTTTATTGCCATTTGATTCCGTGATGTATTTGTTGAGTGATTTCAGAATTAATAGGGTAAGAATGGCCTAGAAGAGAGAAAGAAAGCATGCACAAGAGGAAGGAACATGAAGATTTGGATTTTGGGAACTTCAGCACCGACGTGCACGTGCACTTCACGCGCACGCGTGGATGAGAATAGCTGGAAGTGGCACGCAAGGATGGACGCAACCTCGCAAGCCAGAGAATTCCAACCGACGTGCACGCGCACTTAGAGCACACGCGTGGATCACAAAAGCAATCGGCCCGCACGCACGTATTGCGCACACGCGCGGGAAGCTGCACGTGACCTCATTAAAGAAAATCGTGTCTGGTGATTTCTGAGGCTCATTAGGCCCAATTTCAAGCTGTTTCTGCATGGAAAAAGGCCCAAGGATGCTAGGGAGATGGGGGGATCAATCATTTTTACACTAAGACACATTTTCTAGTTTTTGGGTTCTTTGTTCTTCTAGAGAGAGAAACCCTTGTTCTTCTCTAGATCTAGCTTTAATTTGATCTTCCCTTGTTGAATTCTGAATTGGATCTTGTTAATTACTAGTTTTGATTATCTAATTTGAATCTCTTAGTATAATTTTGCTTAGATCTTGTGTTAGTTTTATGGATTCTTGTCAATTATTACTTTATACCCATTGCATGAATGTCGTGAATCTTGGTTCGTTGATGTTACATTGATGATTTCTATGATTAATTGTGTTGTTTGAGTGATTGTATGTTGATACTTGTTAGTGGGTATTTGTTAATTTCAATCCAATTGCAATTTGAACATGTCTTTTGTTAATGCCTACCATTTGCTTGATGAATTGTTTACCTTGATTATGGAGTAGTTCTTTTTACTCTTGGCTTAGGCCAAGGGAATTAGGTAAACTTGAGTCATTGGATCTAATGGATTTGATGATTTGGGAACTCTTAGTGGTTAATTTGATAGCAATTGACACTAGCCTACTACTAGGTTAATTAATAGTGAGGTTAGACCTTATGGGTGGATGTTGACCAAACTATTTAACATACTTCAAGTATAGAAGTAGACTTAATGAGTTTGGTTCCTCATAATTGTCAAGATATGGTTATTAGACAAGGATAGTGACCCCAATTCCCATGTCTAGCCAAGAGTTGCTTTTATCATTCTTAATTGAAGACGCAAAAATCTTGATTGCTTTGCCTTGATTATAGTTATTGTTTAGTTGAGAGTAGAATTGTATTGAATGTTGTCTTCTTAGTTTGGAATTGCTCACATCTTGCTTAGTTATTTGAATTATTTCCTTGCACTTTAAGATTACTTGTTTGCTAAGATTCCTAGTTTAATTCCTTGCCCATGACTTACAACCCCGGATTCTTAACCAACGTTGAAGCATATGTTTGCCCATTCCTTGTGAGACGACCCAAGGTTTGAATACTTTGGTTATTTTATTGGGGTTGAACTTATGACAACCAATTCCTTTCTAAATTTGATCCTCGAGGATTGTTGTTGGTAGAGCTATACTTGCAACGCAACTTTATTGAGAAATTCTCTTCCGACATAGTCCACGAGCGCTCATCAAATTTTTGGCGCCGTTGTCGGGGAGTTGCAATGGTGTTATGTTATTGGCTATTGTGAATATTGTGAATATGTTTGCCTTTTGCTTATTTGTCAGTTTTTGTTAGCTTTAGGACTTTGTTGCTTATTTTTGTTAGCTTTTGCTTTTATTTGTTACTATGAATTCTCACCCTCACTATGGTTGTGAGTTTAGCTCAAATTATGTTGTAGGAAATGGGAGCTACAATGACAATATGCATCAAGGATGGAACAATCAAGGGCGGGAGGAGCCTCAAGGGATTGATCAACCTTCTTGGCAACAACAACCTCCAGATTCTTATGGGTATAACTCTCATCCTAATGCATATCAATCTAATGGATGTGGTGACCCTTATTGTGATTGTCAAAAACTACCACCATATGCCTATGAACCACTCCTCAATATAATTTTGCACCACCTTACTCACAAGCCCCTTTTCACCAAACACCTCTATATGACCCCAACCCATATTCACCATACCAACCACCTTATGAGCCATATGAACCATATGAAGAACCACCCCAATTCCACCACCATTACCCTCAAGAACCACCACCTCCATATTATCACCAAGATGAATCACCTCCCATGTATGATAACTTTCAACCACATAATGAATTTCCCTTTCCACCACAAAACCTCCATGGAAGAACACCCATATCCATCCATCCAAAAGCCAATGGATCATCTCAAGAAAGCAATGGATCGACTTCAAGAAATAATCCGTCAAAAGGAGCAAGAGGAAGCCCAAAAGAATTATGAAGCTATCGAGGCTAACCTTGCCAAAATTAAAGCCAACTTGGACTCATGGGACTCATGCAACAAGCAAAGTATCTCCACGGATGAATGTGAGAAATCAACCGAAGAAAGGAGCAATTGTTTGTTGGTATAGAACTATACTTGCAACGAGAATTCATTCATTTTGTGTGAAAATCTATACCGACACGACAATTTTTTTAAATTATACCACGGACAAGGTTTAGACTTTTCGGATCTCAGGATTGTTGCCAAATGTTTCTAGCATATACCACGAAGATTCTAATCTCGGATTCAGATGCCCCCATTGTCAGAGGGGAAACAATGTGAATCGTTGATTAGAGATCCAAGAGATATGCATTCAAGCTTGTTTTCATGTAGAACGGAAGTGTTTGTCAGGCACGCGTTCATAAGTGAGAATGATGATGAGTGTCAGTTGATCATCACATTCATCATGTTCTTGTGTGCAAATGAATATCTTAGAATAAGAATAAGCTTGAATTGAATTGAAGAATAATAGTACTTTGCATTAACACTCGAGGAATAGCAGAGCTCCACACTTTAATCTATGGTGTGTAGAAACTCCACCGTTGAAAATACATAAGTGATGAAGGTCCAGGAATGGCCGTATGGCCAGCCTCCAAATCTAAGGAAAAATGTCCAAAGATGATCTAAGGATAATCCAAAGATCTAAATACAATAGTAAAAGGTCCTATTTATACTAGACTAGTTACTAGGGTTTACAAAAATAAGAAAATGATGCAAAAATCCACTTCCGGGCCCACTTGGTGTGTGCTTGGGCTGAGCATTGAAGCTTTCATGTGTAGAGACTTCCTTGGAGTTAAACGCCAGCTTTTATGCTAGTTTGGGCGTTTAACTCCAGATTTTATCCTGTTTCTCGCGTTTAACGCCAGGATAGGGCAGGAAGTTGGCGTTTAAACGCCAATTTGCATCGTCAAAACTCGGACAAAGTATGAACTATTATATATTGCTGGAAAGCCCAGGATGTCTACTTTCCAACGCAATTGAGAGCGCGCCACCTGGGCTTCTGTAGCTCTAAAAATTCCATTTCATGTGCAGGGAGATCAAAATTCAACATCATTTGCAGTCCTTTTTCAGCCTCTGAATCAGATTTTTGCTCAGGTCCCTCAATTTCAGCCAGAAAATACCTGAAATCACAGAAAAACCACAAACTCATAGTAATGTCCAGAAATGTGAATTTTGCTTAAAAACTAATAAAAATATACTAAAAAGTAGCTAGATCCTACTAAAAACTACCTAAAAACAATGCCAAAAAGCGTATAAATTATTCGCTCATCACAACACCAAACTTAAATTGTTACTTGTCCCCAAGCAACTGAAAACAAAATAGGATAAAAAGAGGAGAATATACAATGAATCTCACAATATCAATGAAACTTAGTCCCAATTAGATGAGCGGGGCTAGTAGCTTTTTGCTTCTGAACAGTTTTGGCATCTCACTTTATCCTTTGAAATTCAGAATGATTGGCATCTATAGGAACTCAGAATTTTAGATAGTGTTATTGATTCTCCTAGTTTAGTATGTTGATTCTTGAACACAGCTACCTTATGAGTCTTGGCTGTGACCCTAAGCATTTTGTTTTCCAGTATTACCACCGGATACATAAATGCCACAGACACATAACTGGGTGAACCTTTTCAGATTGTGACTCAGCTTTGCTAGAGTCCGCAGTTAGAGCTGTCCAGAGTTTTTAAGCACACTCTTTTTTTTTTGGATCACGACTTTAACCACTCAGTCTCAAGCTTTTCACTTGGACCTTCATGCCACAAGCACATGGTTAGGAACAGCTTGATTTAGCCGCTTAGGCTAGGATTTTAGTCCCTTAGGCCATCCTATCCATTAATGCTCAAAGTCTTGGATTCCTTTTTACCCTTGCCTTTTGGTTTAAAGGGCTATTGGCTTTTTCTGCTTGCTTTTTCTTTTTTTTCTTTCTTTTTCTTTTTCACCATTTTTTTCGCTACTTTTTCTTTTTCACTGCTTTTTCTTGCTTCAAGAATCAATTTCATGATTTTTCATATTATCAATAACATTTCTCTTTGTTCATTAATCTTTCAAGAGCCAACAATTTTAACATTCATAAACTTCACTATAAAAAATATGCACTGTTCAAGCATTCATTCAGAAAACAAAAAGTATTGCCACCACATCAAAATAATTAAACTAATTTCAAGATAAAATTTGAAATCCAAGTACTTCTTGTACTTTTGTAATTAGGCACATTTTTTATTTAAGAGAGGTGAAGGATTCATGGAATTATTCATAGCTTTAAGGCATAGACACTAGACACTAATGATCATGTAATGAAGACACAAACATAGATAACACATAAAGCATAAAATCGAAAAATAGAAAAATAAGAACAAGAAAATTAAACAACGGGTCCACCTTAGTAATGGCGGCTAGTTCTTCCACTTGAAGATCCAATGGAATGCATGAGCTCCTCTATGTCTCTTCCTTGCCTTTGTTGCTCCTCCCTCATAGCTCTTTGATCTTCTCTAATCTCATGGAGAATGATGGAGTGCTCTTGGTGCTCCACCCTTAGTTGGTCCATGTTGTAACTCAAGCCTTCCAAAGAGGTGTTGAGTTGCCCCCAATAGTTGTGTAGAGGAAAATGCATCCCTTGAGGCATCTCAGAGATTTCTTGATGAGGAATTTCCTCATGCTCTTGTTGAGGTCCATGAGTGGGCTCTCTTGTTTGCTCCATCCTTTTCTTAGTGATGGGCTTCTCCTCTTCAATGAGGATGTCTCCTTCTATGTCAATCCCAGCCGAATTGCATTGGTGACAAATGAGATGAGGAAAGGCGAACCTTGCTAAAGTGGAGGACTTGTCAGCCACCTTGTAGAGTTCTAGAGGTATGATCTCATGAACATCCACTTCCTCCCCAATCATGATACTATGGATCATGATGGCCCGATCCACAGTTACTTTGGATTGGTTGCTACTAGGAATGATGGAGCGTTGGATGAACTCCAACCATCTTCTAGCCACAGGCTTAAGGTTCGGTCTTCTCAATTGAACTGGCTTGCCTCTTGAGTCTCTTTTCCATTGAGCTCCTTCCACACATATGTCCATGAGGACTTGGTCCAACCTTTGATCAAAGTTGACCCTTCTAGTGTAGGGGCGTATATTTTCTTGCATCATTGGCAAACTGAATGCCAACCTTACATTTTCCGAACTGAAATCTAAGTATTTTCCCCGAACCATTGTAAGCCAATTCTTTGGATTCGGGTTCATACTTTGATCATGGTTCCTAGTGATCCATGCATTGGCATAGAACTTTTGAACCATTAAGATTCTGACTTGTTGAATGGGGTTAGCGAGAACTTCCCAACCTCTTCTTCGGATCTCATGTTGGATCTCAGGATACTCATTCTTTTTGAGCATGAAAGGAACCTCAGGGATCACTTTCTTCTTGGCCATAACTTTATAGAAGTGGTCTTGATGGACCTTTGACATGAATCTTTCCATCTCCCATGACTCAGAGGTGGAAGCTTTTGCCTTCCCTTTCCTCTTTCTAGAGGTTTCTCCAGCCTTAGGTGCCATAAATGGTTATAGAAAAACAAAAAGTAATGCTTTTACCACACCAAACTGAAAAGGTTTGCTCATCCTCGAGCAAAAGAAGAAGGAAAGAAGGGGAAGAAGAAGAAAATGGAGGAGATGGAGGGTGGAATGTGTTTCGGCCAAGGAGTAGAAGTAGTGTTGGTGATGTGTGAAATTGAAGGAGTGAAGAGGGGTATTTATAGGGAAAGAGAGGGAGAGTGGCCGAATGGAATTGGGTGGGTTTGGGAGGGAAACATGTTTGGATTTGAAAAGTGAGGTAGGTGGGGTTTTGGGGAAGAGGGATGGAGGTGATTGGTGAAGAGAATATAGGGAAGAGGATAGGATTTGATAGGTGAGTGGTGTTTTGGGTAGAGTGTTATAGAGATGTGTTAGGGAGAGAGAGAGAGGTGGGGTAGGTGGGGATCCTGTGGGGTCTACAGATCCTAAAGGGTCAAGGACTTCTCATCCCTACTCCATTTAGGCATGCAAAATGCCCTTAGAGTGCAATTATGGCGTTTAACGCCAGATTGCTACCTATTTCTTGCGTTAAACGCCAGCTTTTATACATTTCCTGGCATTTAACACCAAGATGTAGCCTGTTTCTGGCGTTAAACGCCAGTCTGGTGCTTCTTTCTGGCGTTAAACGCCAGTCTGGTGCCCATTTCTGGTGTTAAATGCCTAGAATGGTGCTAGACTGGGTGTTTAACGCCCATCCTGCTACCCTTACTGGCGTTTAAATGCCAGTAAGTTTTTCCTCCAGGGTGTGCTATTTCTAATGTTGTTTTTGAATTTGTTTTGATTTTTGCAGTTGTTTTTGTGACTCCACAAGATCATCAACCTAAAGAAAACATGAAATAATAATGGAAAATGGAAATTTAACATAGATAAATAAAAATTGGGTTGCCTCCCAATAAGTACTTCTTTAATGTCAATAGCTAGACAGTGGGCTCTCATGGAGCTTCACAGATAATCAGAGCATGGTTGGGGCCTCTCAACACCAAACTTAGAGTTTGGTTATGGCCTCTCAACACCAAACTTAGAGTTTGGTTGTGGCCTCCCAACACCAAACTTAGAGTTTGAATGTGGGGGCTTTGTTTGACTTTGTATTGAGAGAACCTTTTCATGTTTCATCTCCATGTGTATAGAAGGAGAACCTTGAGTCTTGAATACAAGGTAGTCTTCATTCAATTGAAGGACCAACTCTCCTCTGTCAACATCAATCACAGCTTTTGCTGTGGCTAGGAAAGGTCTGCCAAGGATGATGGATTTATCCTCATCATTCCCAGTGTCTAGGATTATGAAATCAGCAGGGGTGTAAAGGCTTTCAACCTTCACTAGTACGTCCTCTACTAGTCCATAAGCCTGTTTTATTGATTTGTCTGCAATCTCTAGTGAGATTCTTGTAGCTTGTACCTCAAAGATTCCTAGTTTCTCCATTACAGAGAGTGGCATGAGGTTAATACCAGACCCTAGGTCACACAGAGCCTTCTCAAAGGTCATGGTGCCTATGGTACAGGATATTAGGAATTTACCAGGATCCTGTTTCTTGTGAGGTAAAGTTTGCTGAACCCAGGTATTCAGTTTATTAATGAGCAATGGAGGTTCATCCTCCAAAGTCTCATTACCAAATAGATTGGCATTCAGCTTCACGATTGCTCCTAACTACTGGGCAACTTTCCCTTCAACAATGTCGTCATCTTCTTCAGAAAATGAATAGTTATCAGAGCTCATGAATGGTAAAAAGATGTTCAAAGGAATCTCTATGGTCTCTGTATGATCCTCAGATTCATTTGGTTCCTCATTGGGGTACTCCTTAATGGCCAGTGGATGTTCCCTGAGGTCTTCCTCACTGGGAATCACTACCTTTTTACTCTTTCTAGGTTTGGCCATGTTGGTCACAGTTATGGCCTTGCACTCTCGTTTGGGATTCTCTTCTGTATTTCTTGGGAGAGTTCTAGGAGGAGTTTTAGTAACCCTTTTACTCAGCTGACCCACTTGTGCCTCCAAGTTTTTGATGGAGGACTGATGAGCGGATATTTTATACGCTTTTTGGGGGTAATTTCATGTAGATTTTAGTATGTTTTAATTAGTTTTTAAGAGAATATTATTAGTTTTTAAGCAAAAATCATATTTCTGGACTTTACTATGAGTCTGTGTATTTTTCTATGATTTCAGGAATTTTCTGGCTGAAATTGAGGGAGCTGAGCGAAAATCTGACTTAGGCTGAAAAAGGACTGCTGATGCTGTTGGATCCTGACCTCCCTGCACTCGAAATGGATTTTCTGGAGCTACAGGAGTTCAATTGGCGCGCTCTCAACGTCGTTGGAAAGTAGACATCCAGGGCTTTCCAGCAATATATAATAGTTCATACTTTGCGCGAAGATAGACGACATAACTTGGCGTTGAACGCCAAGTACATGCTGCTGTCTGGAGTTAAACGCCAGAAAAACGTCATGATCCGGAGTTGAACGCCCAAAACACGTCATAACTTGGAGTTCAACTCCAAGAAAAGCCTCTACTCGTGGATAACTTTAATCTCAGCCCCAGCACACACCAAGTGGGCCCCAGAAGTGGATTTCTGCACCAATTATCTTAGTTTACTCATATTTTGTAAACCTAGGTTACTAGTTTATTATTTAAACAACTTTTAGAGAATTATTTTGTACCTCATGATATTTTTCAGATCTGAATTACATACTTTTTGACGGCATGAGTCTCTAAACTCCATTGTTGGGGGTGAGGAGCTCTGCAGCGTCTCGATGAATTAATACAATTACTTTGTTTTCCATTCAAACACGCTTGTTCTTATCTAAGATGTTCATTCGCGCTTAATTATGGAGAAGGTGATGATCCGTGACACTCATCACCTTCCTCAATCCATGAACGTGTGCCTGACAACCACCTCCGTTCTACATCAGATTGAATGAGTATTTCTTAGATTCCTTAATCAGAATCTTCGTGGTATAAGCCGGATTGATGGCGGCATTCATGAGAATCCGGAAAGTCTAAGCCTTGTCTGTGGTATTCCGAGTAGGATTCTGGGATTGAATGACTGTGACGAGCTTCAAACTCCTGAAGGCTGGGCGTTAGTGACAGACGCAAAAGAATCAATGGATTCTATTCCAACCTGATTGAGAACCGACAGATGATTAGCTGTGCTGTGACAGAGCATAGGAACGTTTTCACTGAGAGGATGGGAAGTAGCCATTGACAACGGTGACACCCTGCATAGAGCTTGCCATAGAAGGGATTTTGCGTGTGGAAAACGATTTCAAGGAAAAGTAGAAATTCAAAGGACAAAGCATCTCCAAAACTCCAACATATTTCTCATTACTGCACACCAAGTAACGATTTGATTCTCTCTTATTTTTCTAATAATTTTAAACACTTTGACTTCTTACAATTAATTCCAAATAATCTTATTGGCCTCCTGACTAAGATTAATAAAATAAATATAGCTTGCTTCAAACCAATAATCTCCGTGGGATCGACCCTTACTCACGTAAGGTATTACTTGGACGACCCAGTGCACTTGTTGGTTAGTTGTGCGAATTGCCAAAGAGTTCGATTGCATTTCGTGCACCAAGTTTTTGGCGCCTTTGTCGGGGATTATTTGAGTTTGAACAACTAAAGGTTTATTTTATTTCTTAGATTAGGAATAATTTATTATTTTTATTGTTATAGAGTCATTAAATTCTGATAGGATAGTTTCTTTTCAAAAATTTCTTTTCAAAAATATTATTTTTCTTTATTAATTGTTAATTTTTCGTGAGTCTAGTGTCTTGTTTTAAGTTTGGTGTCAATTGCATGCTTTTCCTTGTCTCTTAATTTTTTTTCGAATTGCATGTTCTTGTTTTTCCTTGACCTTCAAGTTGTTCTTGTTTATCTTTCTTGTTGATCTTGAGTTTTTCTTGCTTTGTGTCTTTTCTTGTTTCACTTGTGTTCTTTTTAAAGCATTAATTGGAATATTCAGAACAAGTGTTACATTTACTCCCAATTGGCTAGAGTATTGGTTTATATTCTTGATAATTGGGTATACGCTTTGGAACCTTTTTCAAAAAATAATTTTTCTTTGATTGAATCTTGTGCCAAACTTTAAGTTTGGTGTTTTCTTGTTAATCTTTTTATAATTTTCGAAAATTTTATTAAAGTTTTCTAAAAATCTTAAGTTTGGTGTTCTTCCTTTTGTTCTTGGTGTTCTTGTGAATCTTCAAGGTGTTCTTGAGTTTTTCTTGTGTCTTGATCTTAAAATTTTTAAGTTTGGTATTCCTTGGTGTTTTCCCTCCAAAAATTTTCGAAAATAAGGAGCATTAGATCTAAAAATTTTAAGTCTTGTGTCTTTTGTGTGTTTTTCTCTTTCATCACAAAATTCAAAATTAAAAAAAAATTATATTTTCTAACTAATTTTGAACTTCATTTTTCGAAAATTTTATATAAAAATTCAAATTTCAATTTCAAAATATTTCCAATTTCTTTTATTCATTTCATTTTTTTTATTTTATTTTAAAAAAAAATCAACATATATATTATCCCTTGTATTCCATCATGGAGGCAAGTAGGAATGAACAGTCCAGGAGGACTCTGGGGTCATATGCTAACCCCACTACTGCTTCATATGGGAGTAGTATCTGTATACCCTCCATTGGAGTTAGTAGCTTTGAGTTGAATCCTCAGCTCATTATCATGGTGCAGCAAAACTGTCAGTATTCTGGTCTTCCACATGAAGAACCTATAGAGTTTCTGGCACAATTTTTGTAAATTGCTGACACAGTACATGATAAGGAAGTGGATCAGGATGTCTACAGATTATTACTGTTTCCATTTGCTGTAAAAGATCAAGCTAAGAGGTGGTTAAATAACCAGCCTAAGAACAGCATAAAAACATGGAAGCAGCTGTCCGAAAAATTCCTGAATCATTATTTCCCTCCAAAACGGATGACACAGCTAAGGCTAAGCATCCAAGGCTTCAAACAAGGAGATAATGAATCTCTTTATGATGCCTGGGAGAGATACAGAGAGATGCTAAAAAAATGCCCCTCTGAAATGTTTTCAGAATGGGTGCAATTAGACATCTTCTACTATGGGCTTACAGAAAAAGCTCAGATTTCTCTAGACCACTCAGCTGGTGGATCAATACATATGAGAAAAACAATTGAAGAAGCTCAAGAGCTTATTGATACAGTTGCCAGGAATCAACATCTGTACCTAAGCAGTGAATCTTCCATGAAAGAAGAAGCTAAAACAGTAACTGCTGAGCTCAGTCCGGTGGATCAGGCTAATGAATTCAATCAGCAATTAGACTTTCTAACTCAGCAGCTAGCCGAATTCAAGGAAATATTACAGGAAACAAGAATGGCTAACAGGAATATGGAAGTACAATTAAAGCAGACAGAAAAGCAACTGTCAAAATAAATAGCAGAAGAATGTCAAGCAGTTCAATTAAGAAGTGGGAAAAAATTAAATACCTCACTTCAAAGCAGCAGGAAACCAAGAAATGAACAAATGGCTAATCAAAATCCCTCTGAGGACAGTCAGAGCCCAGAGAGGAATAAAGCTGGCGCTGAACGCCCAGACCATGCTCATTCTTGGCGTTCAACGCCAGAAACAAGCATGAATCCGGCGTTGAACGCCCAAAGGGAGCATGGTTCTGGCGTTCAAACGCCAGTAACAAACAAGGAGGTGGCGTCTAACGCCACTCCAGCTTCCACCCCTGGTATTCAAATGCCAGTGGTGGATCAGTCACATACAAATGCTGATGACAACCCTTCTAAAAAGGCTTCCCAACCCACTTCTGTAGGTAATAAACCTGCAGCAACTAAGGTTGAGGAATACAAAGCCAAAATGCCTTATCCTCAAAAACTCCGCCAAGTGGAACAGGATAAGCAATTTGCCCGCTTTGCAGACTATCTCCGGACTCTTGAAATAAAGATTCCGTTTGCAGAAGCACTTGAGCAAATACCATCTTATGCTAAGTTCATGAAAGAGATCTTAAGTCATAAGAAGGATTGGAGGGAAACTGAAAAAGTTTACCTCACTGAAGAAAGCAGTGCAGTCATTCTGAAAAGCTTACCTGAGAAGCTTAAAGATCCTGGGAGCTTTATGATACCATGCACATTAGAGGGCACTTGCACCAAGCAAGCTTTATGTGATCTTGGGGCAAGTATCAACCTAATACCTGCATCTACTATCAGAAAGCTTGGTTTAACTGAAGAAATCAAACCAACCAGGATATGTCTTCAACTTGCTGATGGCTTCATTAAATACCCATCAGGCGTGATTGAGGACATGATTGTCAAGGTTGGGCCATTTGCCTTTCCTACTGACTTTGTGGTGCTGAAAATGGAGGAGCACAAGAGTGCAACTCTCATTCTAGGAAGACCTTTCCTAGCTACTGGCCGAACCCTCATTGACGTCCAAAAAGGGGAAGTAACCTTAAGAGTCAATGAGGAGGAGTTCAAGTTGAATGTTGTCAAAGCCATGCAACATCCAGACACCCCAAATGACTGCATGAGTGTTGATATCATTGACTCTCTGGTAAGAGAGGTCAATATGGCTGAGAGTCTCGAATCAGAGCTAGAGGACATCTTTAAAGATGTTCAGCCTGACTTGGAGGAATCAGAGAGAATAGTAGAACCTCTGAAAGTCCCTCAGGAAGAGGAGAAACCCCCAAAACCCGAGCTCAAACCATTACCACCATCCCTAAAATATGCATTTTTGGGAGAAGGTGATACCTTCCCTGTAATTATAAGCTCTACCTTAGAGCCACAGGAAGAGGAAGCACTAATTCAAGTGCTAAGGACACACAAGACAGCTCTTGGGTGGTCCATCAGTGATCTCAAGGGCATTAGCCCAGCCAGATACATGCACAAGATCTTACTGGAGGGTGACGCCAAGCCAGTGGTTCAACCACAAAGGCGGCTAAATCCAGCCATGAAGGAGGTGGTGCAGAAAGAGGTCACTAAGTTACTAGAGGCTGGGATTATTTCTCCTATTTCTGATAGCCCCTGGGTAAGCCCTGTCCAAGTCGTCCCTAAGAAAGGTGGCATGACAATGGTTCATAATGAAAAAAATGAACTGGTTCCTACAAGAACAGTTACAGGGTGGCGTATGTGTATTGATTACAGAAGGCTCAATACAGCCACCAGAAAGGATCACTTTCCTTTACCATTCATAGACCAGATGCTAGAAAGACTAGCAGGTCATGAATACTACTGCTTCCTGGATGGATATTCAGGTTACAATCAAATTGCAGTAGATCCCCAAGATCAAGAGAAAACAGCATTCACATGTCCATCTGGAGTATTTGCATACAGAAGGATGCCATTTGGCCTGTGCAATGCACCTGCAACCTTTCAGAGGTGCATGCTCTCAATTTTCTCTGATATGGTGGAAAAATTTCTGGAAGTCTTCATGGATGACTTTTCAGTGTTTGGAAACTCATTCAGCTCCTGCCTTAACCATTTAGCACTTGTTCTAAAGAGATGCCAAGAGACTAACCTGGTTTTGAACTGGGAAAAGTGTCACTTTATGGTGACTGAAGGAATTGTCCTTGGGCACAAAATCTCGAACAACGGAATAGAGGTGGATCAAGCTAAAGTTGAAGTAATTGAAAAATTACCACCACCCGCCAATGTTAAGGCAATCAGAAGCTTTCTGGGGCATGCAGGATTCTATAGGAGGTTTATAAAGGATTTTTCAAAAATCGCCAAACCTCTGAGCAACCTGCTAGCTGCTGACACGCCATTTATCTTTGATAAAGAGTGTCTGCAGGCATTTGAGACTCTGAAAGCTAAATTGGTTACAGCACCAATCATCTCTGCACCAGACTGGACATTGCCATTTGAATTGATGTGTGATGCCAGTGACCATGCCATTGGTGCAGTGTTGGGACAAAGGCATAACAAGCTTCTGCATGTCATTTACTATGCCAGCCGTGTTCTAAATGACGCACAGAAGAATTACACAACCACAGAAAAGGAGCTTCTTGCAGTGGTTTACGCCATTGACAAATTCAGATCCTATTTAGTAGGATCAAAAGTGATTGTGTATACTGATCATGCTGCTCTTAAATATCTACTCACAAAGCAGGATTCAAAGCCCAGACTTATAAGATGGGTGTTGCTTCTGCAAGAGTTTGATATAGAAATAAGAGACAGAAAAGGGACAGAGAATCAAGTGGCAGATCACCTGTCCCGAATAGAACCAGCAGAAGGGGCGTCTCTCCCTCTCACTGAGATCTCTGAAACCTTTCCGGATGAACAACTCTTTGCCATCCAGGAAGTGCCATGGTTTGCAGACATTGCAAACTACAAGGCAGTGAGATTCATACCCAAAGAATACAGTAGACAGCAAACAAAGAAGCTGATCACAGATGCAAAGTATTATCTTTGGGATGAACCGTATCTCTTTAAGAGATGTGCAGACGGAGTAATCCGTAGATGTGTGCCTAAGGAAGAAGCACAGAAGATCCTATGGCACTGCCATGGATCACAGTATAGAGGACATTTTGGAAGTGAGTGAACAGCCACAAGAGTCCTCCAATGTGGCTTCTACTGGCCTACCCTCTATAAAGACTCCCGAGTGTTTGTACTTAATTGTGACAGTTGCCAAAGATCTGGCAATCTACCTCACAGTTATGCCATGCCTCAACAAGGGATCTTGGAGATTGAGTTGTTTGATGTATGGGGCATTGATTTCATGGGACCTTTCCCACCATCATACTCAAACACTTATATTCTGGTGGCAGTGGATTATGTATCCAAATGGGTGGAGGCTATCGCAACACCCACTAATGACACTAAAACAGTGTTAAAATTCCTCCAGAAACATATCTTCAGCAGATTTGGTATCCCTAGAGTATTAATCAGTGATGGGGGCACTTATTTCTGCAATAAACAGCTTTACTCTGCTCTGGTTCGTTATGGAGTTAGCCACAGGGTAGCTACTCCATATCACCCACAAACTAATGGGCAAGCTGAAGTCTCAAATAGAGAACTCAAGAAAATCTTAGAACGGACTGTAATTAACCGTAGAAGGGATTGGGCAAGAAGCTTGGATGATGCTCTGTGGGCATACAGGACAGCATTCAAGACCCCTATAGGGACCTCTCCATACCAGCTTGTGTATGGAAAGGCATGTCACTTGCCAGTGGAACTGGAACACAAGGCCTACTGGGCAACCAGATTCCTGAACCTTGATGCCAAGTTAGCTGGAGAAAAACGATTGCTCCAGTTAAATGAGCTAGAGGAATTTAGACTCAATGCTTTCGAGAATGCAAAAATTTACAAAGAGAAAGCAAAAAGATGGCATGATAAGAAATTGTCATCCAGAGTCTTTAAGCCGGGGCAGAAAGTTCTGCTATTTAATTCTAGGCTCAAATTATTCCCCGGGAAATTAAAATCCCGGTGGAGAGGTCCATATGTAATTACAAACGTATCACCATATGGATACATAGAGCTTTAGGATAATGACTCTGACAAAAAGTTCATTGTTAATGGACAAAGAGTTAAACATTATCTTGAAGGCAATTTTGAGCAAGAATGCTCAAAACTGAGACTTAATTAAAGCTCAGTAATAGTCTAGCTAATGACATTAAAGAAGCGCTTGCTGGGAGGCAACCCAGCCAATCACAAAATTTAATTTTATTTGTTTTTGTTGATTTTTACAGGTATAGGTCAAAATATCTTCAAGGTAAAAAAAGCAATTAATTGAATTCACAGAGTTACAGGGAAATTTGGAAGCTCACTGGCGTGAAAAAAAGCCAGTAAGAAACATTTTGGGCGTTGAACGCCCAAAAGAAGCACCCACTGGGCGTTCAACGCCAGTAAGGGTAGCCATCTGGGCGTTAAACGCCAGAAAGGAGCATCTTCTGGGCGTTCAGCGCCAGAAAGAAGCATCAGCTGGGCGTTGAACGCCCAGGAGAAGCAGCATGTGGGCGTTAAACGCCCAAAACATGCATCGTTTGGGCGTTTAACGCCAGGATGGTGGGGAGGAGGTAAAATTCATTTTTTTTACAAATTTTCTAAATTTTTATGTCTCAATTCATAATTTCTTGCATCAACATGTTTCAAAATGTCATCCTTCAAATCAAATTAGTTTTCTAAGAACCTTAATTTCTAAAATTCCTTTTTCAAAAATTTCAAATATATCTTAATCCATAAGAACAAATTGTTTTCCAATCCAATCCAACTCTTTTAGGTTTGTTTTTAAAACTCAATTATCTTTTTAAAATCTTTTTCAAAATTAAAAATTCAGATTTATCCTTTTAATTATTGTTCATATCTTTCTTTTTTTAACTATATCTTTTTCTTATCATATCTATCTTTTCTAGATCATATCTTCTATCTTATTATTTTCTTATTTTCGAAATTTCCCACCCCCTCCCTATATATTGAGTTCGGCGACCCACTCATCATCACCTTGCAACACTTGCTCTCCTCCTATCCCTCTCCTTTCTTCTCTTTTGCTTGAGGACAAGCAAAGCTCTAAGTTTGGTGTGGTTATCCGTGATCACAAAAAAATACTCATTAAGATCATGGCTCCTAAAGGAAAACAACCCACCCCAAGAGGCAAGAAAGAGAGTACTCCAAAGCCACTTTGGAATCAAGGGAAGTTCTTAACTAAAGAACATTCAGACCATTACTACAAAATAATGAGTCACAGATCAGTGATCCCGGAAGCTAAATTTGATCTGAAAGAAGATGAATATCCGGAGATCCAAGAGCAAATTCGAAACAGGAATTGGGAAATTCTGGCCAATCCTGAAACGAAAGTGGGAAGGAACATGGTTCAAGAGTTCTATGCTAATCTATGGCAGACAGACAGGCAAAGAATAATTGGAGCTGCTCTCTATGACCATCGGACCTTAGTCAGAGGAAAGATTGTTCATACCCATCCTGACAAGATCATGGAGATATTTAAGATTCCTCAACTGAAAGATGACCCAGACTCCTTTAATAGGAGAATGATGCGGGTAAATAAAGGTCTAGACAAGATTCTAGAGGATATATGCATCCCTGAAGTCAGGTGGACCACTAGCACCACTGGCACCCCAATTCAACTCAAAAGAGAAGATCTAAAACCAGTAGCCAGAGGTTCGCTAGATTTCATTGGGCGTTCCATATTGCCCACCAGCAACCGTTCTGAAGTTACCATTAAAAGAGCAGTAATGATTCACTGCATCATATTGGGAAAAGAAGTAGAAGTCCATCAACTGATCTCATGTGAGCTATACAAAATAGCAAACAGGAATTCCAAGGACGCCAAATTGGCCTATCCAAGCTTAATTTCTATGCTCTGCAAAGATGCCGGAGTGAAGATGGGAATAACAGAGTATATTCCAGTTGAGAGACCAATCACTGGAATATCAATGGTCAGACAACAGCAACAAGATGATTCAGCCAAGAGGAGAGCACAGGAAGCCCTCCCAGAACTGCCTCAAAACAACAGGTTGCTGGGTTCCAATTTTTCTGCTTTAACTTAGTGATAGTGTTATTATAGAAATTTACCTTAGGAGATATATAGTAGTAGTAATTAGTATATCTATTTTGATTTTATTTCCAATTAAGCTATAATTTATTTTTCTCATCATCATCAGGCATGAATAAAGTAGTAGATTTTTTTTAGAATAAAGAAGTAATCTATATTTTTCGAGTTCTTAATAATAAAAAAAATTATAATTAACTATGTGTGGTGGCAATACTTTTTGTTCTCTGAATGAATGCTTGAACAGTGCATAACTTGTACTTTGAATTTGATGAATATTGGCTCCTGAAAGAATGAGGAACACGAAAAATATTATTGATGATCTGAAAAATCATGAAATTGATTCTTGAAGCAAGAAAAACCATTCAGAAAAAAAAAGAAGAAGCAATAGAAAAAGCCAATAGCCCTTAAAACCAAAAGGCAAGGGTGAAAAGGATCCAAGGCTTTGAGCATCAGTGGATAGAGGGTCTAAGGAAATAATTCCAGGCCTAAGCGGCTAAACCAAGCTGTCCCTAACCATGTGCTTGTGGCATGCAGGTCCAAGTTACAAACTTGAGACTGAGTGGTTAAAGTCATGATCCAAGGCAAATAGAGTGTGATCAAGAGCTCTGGACACCTCTGACTGGGGACTCTAGCAAAGCTAAGTCACAATCTGAAAAAGGTTCACCTAGTCATGTGTCTGTGGCATTTATGTATCTGGTGGTAATACTGGAAAACAAAGTGCTTAGGGCCACGGCCAAGACTCATAAAATAACTGTGTTCAAGAATCAACATACTACACTAGGAGAATCAATAATACTATCTGAATTCTGAGTTCCTATGGATGCCAATCATTCTGAAATTCAAAGGATAAAGGGAGATGCCAAAACTGTTCAAAAACAAAAAGCTACAAGCCCCGCTCATCTAAAAAGAATCTGGGCTCCATTTAAAACTCTTAGATATTATTACTTCTTAATTTCTCTTATCCTATTTTATTTATCTAGTTGCTTGAGGACAAGCAACAGTTTAAGTTTGGTGTTGTGATGAGCGGATATTTTATACGCTTTTTGGGGGTAATTTCATGTAGATTTTAGTATGTTTTAATTAGTTTTTAAGAGAATATTATTAGTTTTTAAGCAAAAATCATATTTTTGGACTTTACTATGAGTGTGTGTATTTTTCTGTGATTTCAGGTATTTTCTGGCTGAAATTGAGGGAGCTGAGCAAAAATCTGACTTAGGCTGAAAAAGGACTGCTGATGTTGTTGGATCCTGACCTCCCTGCACTCGAAATGGATTTTCTGGAGCTACAGAAGTTCAATTGGCGCGCTCTCAACGGCGTTGGAAAGTAGACATCCAGGGCTTTCCAGCAATATATAATAGTTCATACTTTGCGCGAAGATAGACGACGTAACTTGGCGTTGAACGCCAAGTACATGCTGCTGTCTGGAGTTAAACGCCAGAAAAACGTCATGATCCGGAGTTGAACGCCCAAAACACGTCATAACTTGGAGTTCAACTCCAAGAAAAGCCTCTACTCGTGGATAACTTTAATCTCAGCCCCAGCACACACCAAGTGGGCCCCATAAGTGGATTTCTGCACCAATTATCTTAGTTTACTCATATTCTGTAAACCTAGGTTACTAGTTTATTATTTAAACAACTTTTAGAGAATTATTTTGTACCTCATGATATTTTTCAGATCTGAATTACATACTTTTTGACGGCATGAGTCTCTAAACTCCATTGTTGGGGGTGAGGAGCTCTGCAGCGTCTCGATGAATTAATACAATTACTTTGTTTTCCATTCAAACACGATTGTTCTTATCTAAGATGTTCATTCGTGCTTAATTATGGAGAAGGTGATGATCCGTGACACTCATCACGTTCCTCAATCCATGAACGTGTGCCTGACAACCACCTCCGTTCTACATCAGATTGAATGAGTATTTCTTAGATTCCTTAATCAGAATCTTCGTGGTATAAGCCGGATTGATGGCGGCATTCATGAGAATCCGGAAAGTCTAAGCCTTGTCTGTGGTATTCCGAGTAGGATTCTGGGATTGAATGACTGTGACGAGCTTCAAACTCCTGAAGGCTGGGCGTTAGTGACAGACGCAAAAGAATCAATGGATTCTATTCCAACCTGATTGAGAACCGACAGATGATTAGCTGTGCTGTGACAGAGCATAGGAACGTTTTCACTGAGAGGATGGGAAGTAGCCATTGACAACGGTGACACCCTGCATAGAGCTTGCCATAGAAGGGATTTTGCGTGTGGAAAACGATTTCAAGGAAAAGTAGAAATTCAAAGGACAAAGCATCTCCAAAACTCCAACATATTTCTCATTACTGCACACCAAGTAACGATTTGATTCTCTCTTATTTTTCTAATAATTTTAAACACTTTGACTTCTTACAATTAATTCCAAATAATCTTATTGGCCTCCTGACTAAGATTAATAAAATAAATATAGCTTGCTTCAAACCAATAATCTCCGTGGGATCGACCCTTACTCACGTAAGGTATTACTTGGACGACCCAGTGCACTTGCTGGTTAGTTGTGCGAATTGCCAAAGAGTTAGATTGCATTTCGTGCACCAAGGACCTTGTTTCATTCATGAAACTGAGAGTGGCCTTAGATAGATCAGAGATTATATTTCCTAAGCTAGATGGATTCTGCTCAGAATTATCTGTCTGTTGCTGAGAGGATGATGGAAAAGGTTTGCTATTGCTAAAACCTGTTTCTTCCACCATTATTATTGTTAAAGCCTTCTTGAGGCTTTTGTTGATCCTTCCATGAGAAATTTGGATGATTTCTCCATGAGGGATTATAGGTGTTTCCATAGGCTTCACCCATATAATTCACCTCTGCCATTGCAGGGTTCTCAGGATCATAAGCTTCTTCTTCAGAAGATGCTTCTTTAGTACTGTTGGATGCATTTTGCAATCCATTCAGACTCTGAGAAATCATATTAACTTGCTGAGACAACATTTTGTTCTGAGCCAATATGGCATTCAGAGCATCAATTTCAAGAACTCCTTTCCTCTGAGGCGTCCCATTACTCATAGGATTCCTTTCAGAGGTGTACATGAACTGGTTATTTGCAACCATTTCAAGGAGTTCCTGAGCTTCTGCAGGCATTTTCTTCAGGTGAATAGATCCACCTGCAGAATGGTCCAATGACATCTTAGACAATTCAGATAGACCATCATAGAATATATTCAGGATGGTCCATTCTGAAAGCATGTCAGAAGGACACTTTTTGGTCAGTTGCTTGTATCTTTCCCAAGCTTCATAGAGGGATTCACCTTCTTTCTGCCTGAAGGTTTGAATATCCACTCTAAGATTGCTCAGCTTTTGAGGAGGAAAGAATTTGGCTAAGAAAGCCGTGACCAGCTTATCCCAAGAGTTCAGGCTATCTCTAGGTTGAGAGTCCAACCATATTCTAGCTCTGTCTCTTACAGCAAAAGGGAAAAGCATAAGCTTATAGACCTCGGGATCAACTCCATTGGTCTTAACAGTATCACAGATCTGTAAGAATTCAGTTAAGAACTGAAAATGATCTTCTGATGGAAGTCCATAAAACATGTAATTCTGTTGCATTAAAGAAACTAATTGAGGCTTTAGCTCAAAATTGTTTGCTCCAATGGCAGGGATTGAGATGCTTCTTCCATGGAAGTTGGAATTTGGTGCAGTGAAGTCACCAAGCATCTTCCTTGCATTGTTGTTGGGTTCGGCCATTACTTCTTTTTCGAGATTCTCTGTAAGGTTTTCTCTGGATTGTTGTGCTTTAGCTTCTCTTAGCTTCTTCTTCAGAGTCCTTTCAGGTTCAGGGTCAGTGGTGCACAAAAATTACACTCACACTATGTAATTCCACACAACTAACCAGCAAGTGCACTGGGTCGTCCAAGTAATACCTTACGTGCGTAAGGGTCGAATCCCACGGAGATTATTGGCTTGAAGCAAGCTATGGTTACCTTATTATTCTTAGTCAGGATACCAATAGGGTTCTTTAGTTTCAATTGTAAAAAGTGAAAGAGCATGAAAAGGGTAATTGTTACGCAGTAATGGAGAATATGTTGGAGTTTTGGAGGTACTTTGTCTTCTGAATCTCTGCTTTCCCCCTGCCTTCTTCTTCGCACACGCAAGGTTCCTCTATGGCAAGCTATGTGTTGGTGGATCACCGTTGTCAATGGCTACCATCCGTCCTCTTAGTGAAAATGGTCCAAATGCGCTGTCACCACACGACTAATCATCTGTCGGTTCTCGATCATGTCGGAATAGGATCCATTGATCCTTTTGCGTCTGTCACTACGCCCAACACTTGCGAGTTTGAAGCTCGTCACAGTCATTCAATCCCTGAATCCTACTCAGAATACCACAGACAAAGTTTAAACTTTCCGGATTCTCAAGAATGCTGCCAATGGATTTTAGCTTATACCACGAAGATTCTGATTAAGGAATCTAAGAGATACTCATTCAATCTAATGTAGAACGGAGGTGGTTGTCAGGCACACGTTCATGGGTTGAGAATGGTGATGAGTGTCATGGATTATCACCTTCTTCATATTGAAGTGCGAATGAACATCTTATATAGAAACAAGCGTGTTTGAATAAAAAACAAAAATAATTGCATTAATTCATCGAGACGCTGCAGAGCTCCTCATCCCCAACAATGGAGTTTAGAGACTCATGCCGTCAAAGAGTACAAAGTTCAGATCTAAAAAATTTCATGAGATACAAATTAAGTCTCTAAAAGTTATTTATATACTAAACTAGTAACCTAGGGTTACAGAAAATGAATAAACTAAGATAGATAGTGCAGAAATCCACTTCTGGGACCCACTTGGTGTGTGCTGGGGCTGAGACTTAAGCTTCTCACATGCCTGGGCTATTTCTGGAGTTAAACGTCAGGTTGTAACCTGTTTCTGGCGTTTAACTCCAACTTGCAACCTGTTTCTGGCGTTCAATGCTAGAATGCAACATGGAACTGGTGTTAAACACCAGTTTACGACATTTATCGTCGTGCAAAGTATAGACTATTATATATTGCTGGAAAGCCCTGGATGTCTACTTTTCAAATCAATTGAGAACGCGCCAATTGGACTTTTCTAGCTCCAAAAACTCTATTCTGAGTGCAGGAAGGTCAGAATCCAAGAGCATCAGCAGTCCTTTTTCAGCCTGAATCAGATTTTTGCTCAGCTCCCTCAATTTCAGCCAGAAAATACCTAAAATCACAGAAAAACACACAAACTCATAGTAAAGTCCAAAAATGTGAATTTTGCCTAAAAACTAATAAAAATATACTAAAAACTAACTGTTGCTTGCCCTCAAGTAACTAGATAAATAAAATAGGATAAAAAGAAATTAAGAAGCAATAATATCTCAGAGTTTCAAGTGAAGCTCATATTCTAATTAGATGAGCGGGACTAGTAGCTTTTTGTTTCTGAACAGTTTTGGCATCTCACTTTATCCTTTGAAATTCAGAATGATTGGCATCCATAGGAACTCAGAATTCAGATAGTATTATTGACTCTCCTAGTTTAGTATGTTGATTCTTGAACACAGCTACTTTATGAGTCTTGGTCGTGGTCCTAAGCATTTTTTTTTCCAGTATTATCACCGGATACATAAATTCCACAAACACATAACTGAGTGAACCTTTTCAAATTGTGACTCAGCTTTGCTAAAGTCCCCAATTAGAGGTGCTAGAGTTCTTAAGCACACTCTTTTGCTTTGGATCACGACTCTAACCACTCAGTCTCAAGCTTTTCACTTGGACCTGCATGCCACAAGCACATGGTTAGGGACAGCTTGATTTAGCCGCTTAGGCCTGGATTTATTTCCTTGGGCCCTCCTATCCATTAATGCTCAAAGCCTTGGATCCTTTTTACCCTTGCCTTTTGGTTTTAAGGGTTATTGGCTCTTTCTCTCTTTTTTTTTCACTACTTTTTCTTGCTTCAAGAATCAATTTCATGATTTTTTAGATTATCAATAACATTTCTCTTGTTCATCATTCTTTCAGGAGCCAACAATTTTAATATTCATAAAATTCAATATAAAAAATATGCACTATTCAGGCATTCATTCAAAAGACAGAAAGTGTTGCCACCACATCTAAATAATTAAAATTTTTCTTATTAAAAACTCGAAAAAATATTGCTTCTTTATTCTAAAAATCTACTATTTTATTCATGTTTGATGATGATGAGAAAAATAAATTATAGCTTGATTGGAAAAAAAATCAAAATAGATATACTAATTTCAATTACTCATATATAACTTCTAAGGTAAATTCCTATAAGAACAACTATCACAGAGTTAAGACTAAGATTAGGACTCCATAACCTTTATCTTGGGAGGTGGATGCTCCTTTAATCTGTGGGGTGCTTGGCTCTTCAAGAGACAGCTTCTGACGCTTCAGTTGCTTCAGTTCACGCCCTTGCTCTTCTTGTTCCTTAAGCAGTTTGCAAAGCATGCTATTTTGATTTTGCTGTTCTTCCTTCAGTTGCTCCATAGCTTCTCACAACTTGGTGACAGATGCTTCAAGATGCTCCCAGTATTTAATTTGAGGGATTTCCGGGAGGAACTCCTGTGCTCTCCTCTTGATGGGGTCGTCCTGCACTTGTTGTCCTTCCGTTGACTTTTTGGTGATTGGTCGCTCAACTGAGATATACTCAGTTACCCCCATCTTCACCCCAGCATCTTTACATAGCATAGAGATTAAGCTTGGATAAGCCAATTTTGCATCTTTAGGGTTTTTGTTTGCAATTGTGTAAAGTTCACAAGAAATCAGCTGATGAACTTCCACTTTTTTTTCCAACATAAAGCAATGGATCATTACTGCTCTTTTAATGGTGACTTCAGAGCAGTTGCTAGTGGGCAGTATAGAACGCCCAATGAAGTCCAGCCAGCCTCTGGCGACTGGTTTGAGATCTTCTCTCTTGATTTGATTTGGGACACCCTTTGTGCTGGTTGTCCACTTGGTTCCAGGGAGGCATATGTCCTCTAGAATTTCGTCCAAGCCTTTATTTGTTCTCCTCATTCTCCTATTAAAGGAGTCTGGGTCATCTTTCAGCTGAGGTAGCTTAAAGATCTCCCTGATTTTGTCAGGGTGAAAGTGAACAATCTTTCCTCTAACCAGAGTTCGATAGTCATAGAAGGCGGCTCCAGCTAATCTCTGCCTGTCTGTTTGCCACAGATTAGAGTAGAATTCCTGAACCATGTTCCTTCCCACCCTTGTTTCAGGATTAGCTAGGATTTTCCAGCTCCTGTTTCGAATTTGCTCTTGGATATCCGGATATTTATCTTCTTTCAGATCGAATTTGACTTCCGGGATCACTGACCTTAGACCCGTTATTTTGTAGCAATGGTCTGAATGTTCTTTGCTTAGGAACTTCCCTTGATTTGAAAGTGGTTTTGGAATATTCTCTTTCTTGCCTCTTGGAGTGGTTTGTTTTCCCTTAGGAGCCATGATCTTAGTGGGTATGGCTTGGTGATCACAGATAAACACACCAAACTTAGAGGTTTGCTTGTCCTCAAGCAAAATAAAGGAAAAGAGAGCTAATTTTGAATTGTGGATGAGAGGAGAGAGGCCGAATGTGGATTTAAAGGGAAGGGGGTGGGTTTTTGAAAATTTTGAGAAAGATAAGATAGAAGATATGATTTGTAAAAGATACGTATAACAAGAAAAAGATGTAATTTAAAATTGAAAAGTTATGAAAGATAATTGAGAAAGATAAATCTGAATTTTGAAAGGAAGATATGATGAGATTAAAAAGATTTGAGAAGAATTTAAAAAGATTATTGAGTTTTGAAAAAGATTTAAAAAGAAGTTGGATAGGGTTTGTGTTTAAGAATTAAGATACATTTGATATCTTTGAAAAAGGGATTTGAAAAATTAGGATTAAAAATTTTTGGAATTGAAATTTGAAATATGAGAGTTTGTAACATGTTTATGTAAGAAATCATGAGTTGAAACATGAAAAATGGAAAAAATTTGAAGTGAAAATGAATTTACCTCCTCCCCACAATCCTGGCGTTAAACGCCCAAACACTGCATGTTTTGGGCATTTAACGCCCATTTGTAGCTTCTCCTAGGCATTTAACGCCCAACTGTTGCTTCTGGCCGGCGTTGAACGCCAGAAACTCCTTTGTCACTGGGTATTTTTCTAAACGCCCAGGACGCTATAAATCTGGCGTTAAATGCCCAGAAGATGCTTCTTTTGGGCATTTAACGCCTATATGGCTATCTCTACTGGCATTGAACGCCCAGTAGATGCTTCTTTTGGGCATTTAACGCCCAAAACAGCTCTTACTGGCTTTTTCGCACCAGTGAGCTTCTCTTTTGCTGTTTTATCCTCTGAATCCTTCTGTAACTCTGTGAACTCATACAATTGCTATTTTACCTTGAAGATAATTAACATGAACATGTGAAATTCAATTAATTAACAAATAAGCTTTGTTAATGGCTGGGTTGCCTCCCAGCAAGCGCTTCTTTATTGTCTTTAGCTGGACTATTACTGAGCTTTAATCAAGTCTCAGTTTTGAGCATTCTTACTCAAAATTGCTTTCAAGATAATGTTTGACTCTCTGTCCATTAACAATGAACCTTTTGTCAGAGTCATTATCCTGAAGCTCTACGTATCCATATGGTGACACACTTGTAATCACATATGAACCTCTCCATCAGGATTTTAATTTCCCGGGGAATAATCTGAGCCTAGAATTAAACAGCAGAACTTTCTGCCCTGGCTCAAAGACTCGGGATGACAGTTTCTTGTCATGCCATATTTTTGCTTTCTCTTTGTAAATTTTTGCATTTTCGAAAGCATTGAGTCTGAATTCCTCTAGCTCATTTAACTGGAGCAATCATTTTTTCTCCAACTAACTTGGCATCAAGGTTTAGGAATCTGGTTGCCCAATAGGCCTTATGCTCCAGTTCCACTGACAAGTGATAGGCTTTTACATACACAAGCTGGTATGGAGAGGTCCCTATAGGAGTCTTGAATGCTGTTATGTATGCCCACATAGCATCATCCAAGCTTCTTGCCCAATTCCTTCTACGGTTAATCACAGTCCGTTCCAGAATTCTTTTAAGTTCTTTATTAGAGACTTCAGCTTGCCCATTTGTCTGTGGATGATATGGGGTTGCCACTCTGTGGCTAACTCCATATCAGACCATAGCAGAGTAAAGCTGTTTATTGCAAAAATGAGTGCCCCCTTCACCGATTAGTACTATAGGAACACCAAATCTGCTGAAGATGTGTTTCTGGTGGAATTTCAGCATTGTCTTAGTATCATTAGTGGGTGTTGCAGTAGCTTTCACCCATTTGGATACATAATCCACTGCCACCAAAATATAAGTGTTTGAGTATGATGGTGGGAAAGGCCCCATGAAGTCAATACCCCATACATCAAACAACTCAATCTCTAAGATCCCTTGTTGGGGGCATGGCATAACTTTGAGGCAGATTTCCAGATCTTTGGCAACTGTCACAATTAAGTACAAACTCTCGGGAGTCTTTATGGAGAGTAGGCCAATAGAAGCCACATTAGAGGACTCTTATGGCTGTTCGCTCACTTCCAAAATGTCCTCCATATTGTGATCCATGGAAATGCCAGAGGATCTTCTATGCTTTTTCTTTAGGCACACATCTATGGATTACTCCGTCTACACATCTCTTGAAGAGATATGGTTCATCCCAAAGATAGTACTTTGCATCCGTGATCAATTTCTTTGATTGCTGCCTACTATGTTCTTTGGGTATGAATCTTACTGCCTTGTATTTTGTAATGTTTGCAAACCATGGCACTTCCTGGATGGCAAAGAGTTACTCATTTGGAAAGTTTTCAGAGATCTCAGTAAGAGGGAGGGACGTCCCTTCTACTGGTTCTATTCGGGACAGGTGATCTACTACTTGATTTTCTGTCCCTTTTCTGTCTCTTATTTCTATATCAAACTCTTGCAGAAGTAACACCCATCTTATGAGTCTGGGTTTTGAATCCTGCTTTGTGAGTAGATATTTAAGAGCAGCATGGTCAGTGTACACAATCACTTTTGATCCTACTAAGTAGGATCTGAACTTGTCAATGGCATAAACCACTGCAAGTAACTCTTTTTCCGTGGTTGTGTAGTTCTTCTGTGTGTCATTTAAAACACGACTGGCATAATAAATGATGTGCAGAAGCTTGTCATGCGTTTGTCCCAATATTGCACCAATGGCATGGTCACTGACATCACACATTAGTTCAAATGGTAATGTCCAGTCTGGTGCAGAGATAACTGGTGTTGTGACCAGCTTAGCTTTTAGAGTCTCAAATGCCAGGAGACACTCCTTATCAAAGATAAATGGCATGTCAGCAGCTAGCAGATTACTTAGAGGTTTGGCGATTTTTGAAAAATCTTTTATAAACCTCCTATAGAATCCTGCATGACCCAGAAAGCTTCTGATTGCCTTAACATTGGCAGGTGGTGGTAATTTTTCAATTACCTCTACCTTAGCTTGATCCACCTCTATTCCCTTGTTCAAAATCTTGTGCCCAAGGACAATTCCTTTAGTCACCATAAAGTGACATTTTTTCCAGTTTAAAACTAGGTTAGTCTCTTGGCACCTCTTTAGAACAAGTGCTAGATGGTAAAGACAAGAGCTGAATGAGTCTCCAAATACTGAAAAGTCATCCATGAAGACATCCAGAAATTTTTCCACCATATCAGAGAAAATAGAGAGCATGCACCTTTGAAAGGTTGCAGGTGCATTGCACAGACCAAATGGCATCCTTCTGTATGCAAATACTCCGGATGGACATGTGAATGCTGTTTTCTCTTGATCTTGGGAATCTACTGCAATTTGATTATAACCTGAATATCCATCTAGGAAGCAGTAGTATTCATGTCCTGCTAGTCATTCTAGCACCTGGTATATGAATGGTAAAGGAAAATGATCCTTTCTGGTAGCTGTATTGAGCCTTCTATAATCAATACACATATGCCACCCTGTAACTGTTCTTGTAGGAACCAGTTCATTTTTTTCATTATGAACCACTGTCATGCCACCCTTCTTAGGGACAACTTGGACAGGGCTTACCCAGGGGCTATCAGAAATAGGATAAATAATCTCAGCCTCTAGTAATTTATTGACCTCTTTACTGTCCTCAGAGGGATTTTGGGTAGCATTTTGTTCATTTCTTGGCTTCCTGCTGCCTTGAAATGAGGTATTTAATGTCTTCCCACTTCTCAATTGAACTGCTTGGCATTTTTCTGTTATTTATTTTGATAATTGCTTTTCTGTTTGCTTCAAATGTACTTCTATATTCATATTAGCCATTCTTGTTTCTTGTAATATCTCCTTGAATTCGGCTAGTTGTCTTGTTAGAAAATCTAATTGCTGATTGAATTCTGTAACTTGTTCTACAGGACTGAGTTCAGCAGTTACTGTTTTAACTTCTCCTTTCATGGAAGGTTCACTACTTAAGTACAGATGCTTATTTCTGGCAACTGTATCAATGAGCTATTGAGCTTCTTCAATTGTCTTTCTCATGTGTATAGATCCACCAACTGAGTGGTCTAGAGAAATCTGAGCTTTCTCTATAAGCCCATAATAGAAGATGTCTAACTGCACCCACTCTAAAAACATTTCAGAGGGGCATTTTCTTAGCATCTCTCTATATCTCTCCCAGGCATCATAAAGAGATTCATTATCTCCTTGTTTAAAGCCTTGGATGCTCAGCCTTAGCTATGTCATCCATTTCGGAGGGAAATATTGATTCAGGAATTTTTCTGATAGCTGTTTCCATGTCCTTATGCTAGCCTTAGGTTGGTTATTTAACCACCTCTTAGCTTGATCTTTTATAGCAAATAGGAACAGTAACAATCTGTAGACATCCTGATCTACTTTCTTATCATGTACTGTGTCAGCAATTTGTAAAAACTATGCCAGAAACTCTGTAGGTTCTTCCTGTGGAAGACCGGAATACTGGCAACTTTGCTGCACCATGATAATGAGCTGAGGATTCAACTCAAAACTACTGACTCCGATGGAGGGTATACAGATACTACTCCCATATGATGCAGTATTGGGGTTAGCATATGACCCCAGAGTCCTTCAGGACTGTTCATTTCCACTTAGGTACATGATGGAGAAAGAGAGATGATGTGGATTTATTTTATTTATTTTATTATATAAAAAAATATTTTTGAAATAATAAAATAAAATAAAATAAAAACGAAAATAAAAATAAAAAAGAGATTTGAAATTATTTTTTCAAAATTTTTGAAAAAGTGAAGAGAGAAAAAATAGTTAGGATATTTTTTAAAAAGACATGATTTGAAAATTTTTGACCAAGTCAACCCAAGTAATTCAAAAATTATGAGAAATTAGAGGAAAAGATATTTTTTGATTTTTGAATTTTATGGTGAAAGAGAAAAACACATAAAAGACACAAGACTTAAAATTTTTAAATCTAATGCTCCTTATTTTCGAAAATTTTGGAGGAAAAAACACCAAGGAACACCAAACTTAAAAATTTTAAGATCAAGACACAAGGAAGACTCAAGAACACTTTGAAGACTCACAAGAACAACAAGAACATGAAGATAGAACACCAAACTTAAAATTTTTAGAAAACCAAAATAAAATTTTCGAAAACTAAAGAAAAATTAGCAAGAAAACATCAAACTTAAAGTTTGGCACAAGATTTAATCAAAGAAAAATTATTTTGAAAAAGTTTTAAAAAGAAGATAGCCAATTACCAAGAACATAAACACAACGCTCTAGCCAATTAAGCTATATATTTAACGTGTTTTAAAAAAGTATATAAAAAATATTTTTGAAAGAATGTTAAAAGGAATAATAGAAGATGCAATCCTAGTGACTCTAAACCAAAAAGACAAATTTTTCCTAATCTAAGTAACAAGATAAACCGTCAGTTGTTCAAACTCGAATAATCCCCGTCAACGGCGCCAAAAACTTGGTGCACGAAAATTACACTCACACTATGTAATTCCGTACAACTAACCAGCAAGTACACTGGGTCGTCCAAGTAATACCTTATGTGAGTAAGGGTCGAATCCCACGGAGATTGTTGGCTTGAAGCAAGCTATGGTTATCTTATTATTCTTAGTTAGGATACAAATAGGGTTCTTTAGTTTCAATTGTAAAAAGTGAAAGAGCATGAAAAGGATAATTGTTATGCAGTAATGGAGAATATGTTGGCGTTTTGGAGATGCTTTGTCTTCTGAATCTCTGCTTTTCCCCTGCCTTCTTCTTCTCGCACACAAGGTTCCTCTACGGTAAGTTGTGTGTTGGTGGATCACCGTTGTCAATGGCTACCATCCGTCCTCTCAGTGAAAATGGTCCAAATGCGTCGTTACCGCACGGCTAATCATCTGTCGGTTCTCGATCATGTCGGAATAGGATCCATTGAACCTTTTGCGTCTGTCACTACGCCCAACACTCGCAAGTTTGAAGCTCGTCACAGTCATTTAATCCCTAAATCCTACTAAGAATACCACAGACAAGGTTTAGACTTTTCAGATTCTCAAGAATGCTGCCAATGGATTCTAGCTTATACCACGAAGATTCTGATTAAGAAATCTAAGAGATACTCATTCAATCTAATGTAGAACGGTGGTGGTTATCAGACACATATTCATCGGTTGAGAATGGTGATGAGTGTCATGGATCATCACCTTCTTCATATTGAAGTGAGAATGAACATCTTAGATAGAAACAAGCGTGTTTGAATAGAAAACAGAAATAATTGAATTAATTCATCGAGATGCTGCAAAGCTCCTCACCCCCAACAATGGAGTTTAGAGACTCATGCCATCAAAGAGTACAAAGTTCAGATCTAAAAAATGTCATGAGATACAAATTAAGACTCTAAAAGTTGTTTAAATACTAAATTAGTAACCTAGGGTTACAGAAAATGAATGAACTAAGATAGATAGTGCTGAAATCCACTTCTGGGGCCCACTTAGTTTGTGCTGGTGCTGAGACTTAAGCTTCTGACGTGCCTGGGCTGTTTCTGGAGTTAAACGTCAGGTTGTAACCTGTTTCTGGCGTTTAACTCCAACTTGCAACCTGTTTCTGGCGTTCAACGCCAGAATGCAATATGGAATTGGCGTTAAACACCAGTTTACGTCGTTTATCTTCGCACAAAGTATGGACTATTATCTATTGCTTGAAAGCCCTGGATGTCTACTTTCCAACCCAATTGAGAGCACACCAATTGGACTTTTGTAGCTCCAAAAAATCTATTCTGAGTATAGGGAGGTCAGAATCCAACAGCATAAGTAGTCCTTTTTCATTCTGAATCATATTTTTGCTCAGCTCCCTCAATTTCAGTCAGAAAATACCTGAAATCACAGAAAAATACACAAATTCATAGTAAAGTCCAAAAATGTGAATTTTGCCTAAAAAATAATAAAAATATACTAAAAACTAACTAAAACACACTAAAATCTACATGAAATTACCCCCAAAAAGCGTATAAAATATCCGCTCATCAGTCAGCTTCAACAAGAATGTTCTTGTCCTTGCTCCTGCTCATATGAAAAAGAAGAGAACAGAAAGAAAGAGGAATCCTCTGTGTCACAGTATAGAGATTCCTTAAGGTGTCAGAGAAAAATATGAATAGGAGGGTAAGGTAGATAGAGGCGAATTCGAACATATAAGGAATGAGAGAGTCCGAATTCCTAGTAGAGGAGAAGTGTTAGTGATTAAATAGAAAGAGATGAGAGAGAGGAAATTTTCGAAAATTAAATCAAACTTTAAAATAATTTGTTAATTAAAAAGAATTTTAAAAAATGGTTAACGGTTTTCGAAAAAAAAATGAGAAAGTGGTTAGGTGGTTTTGAAAAAGATAGGAAATAATAAATTTGAAAAGATAAGAAGTTAGAAAAGATTTTTGAAATAAAAAATTTGAAAAAGATATGATTTGAAAAAGATTTGATTGAAAAAAAAAGAAAGATATGTTTGAAAAGATATGATTGAAAAACAAATTTTTGAAAAAAAATTGGTTTTTAAAATTTGATGACTTGACTAACAAGAAATTAAAAGATAGGATTCTAAAATTCAAATATTGAACCTTTCTTAACAAGAAAGTAACAAAACTGAAATTTTTGAATCACAACATTAATTGTTAGCAAGGATTTTTGAAAATATTGAAAGAAAAATGAAAAAGATTTGAAAAAGATTTGATTTTGACAAAGATATGATTGATAAGAGAGGATATTTAAAAGATAATATTTTGAAAAATTAGTTTTAAAACTTGAAAATTTGAAAAAGATTTGAATTGAAAACAAAATCTCCTCTTTGGTGCTATCCTGGCGTTAAACGCTCAAAATGGTATTCATTCTGGCGTTTAACGCCCAAAATACTACCTCCTTGGGCGTTAAACGCCCAGCTAGGTACCCTGACTGGCGTTTAAACGCCAGAATTCCTTCCTCACTGGGCATTTTGAACGCCCAGCTTTTTCTCTGTGATTCTTCTGCTGTATGTTCTGAATCTTCAATTCTCTGTATTATTGACTTGAAAAGACATAATTTTGAAATTTTTTTTTGACTTTTTAATTAGGAGAAGGAAAAACAACAAAATGAAACTAATCATGAAAAATTAGAATCAAAGAGATAATGCAAGAACACTTTGAATGTCAAGATGAACACCAAGAACATATTTTTTTGAAAAAAAATTATGCAAGACACCAAACTTAAAAGTTTGTATACTATGGACACTAACAATTTGAGAATGCACATGAGAAACAACAAAGGACACAAAACAAGAGAATTTGAAGATCAGACAAGGAAAATCATCAAGAACAACTTGAAGATCAATGAAGAACACCATGCATGAGATTTCGAAAAAAATTTTAGGAAAAATTAAAAACATGCAATTGACACTAAACTTAAAATTTGACACTAGACTCAAACTAGAAACACAAAATATTTTTGATTTTATGATTTTATTTTTTTGTATATTTTTTTCGAAAATTATTTTGAAAATGAAAATAAGAAACTCAAAAATTTTTAATACGAATTCCAGGAATCGTGCAATGTTAGCCTAAAGCTTCAGTCTAAAAAGATTAGACATGGTCAACCAAGCTTCAGTAGGACATTACATACAACAGCCAAATTGATGGGTATCAACTAGCTCCTGTGATGATAAAAGCATCATCTGAAACTCTAGAAATCATTCTTAAAAATTCTGAAGAACAAAATAGAAAGAAAAATACCTAATCTAAGCAACAAGATGAACCGTCAGTTGTCTAAACTCGAACAATCCCCGGCAACGGCGCCAAAAACTTGGTGCATGAAATTGTTATCACTAGGCATGGCTCCAAAAACTTGGTGCACAATACCATGATTCACACGTCTCTTCACAACTTCGCACAGCTGACCAGCAAGTGCATTGGGTCGTCCAAAGAATACCTTACGTGAGTAAGGGTCGATCCCACGGAAATTGTCAGTTTGAAGCAAGCTATGGTCATCTTGTAAATCTCAGTCAGGCGGATTCAAATGGTTATGGGATTTTGATAATTAAAAGATAAATAAACATAAAATAAAGATAGAGATACTTATGTAATTCATTGGTGGGAATTTCAGATAAGGATATGGAGATATGTTATTCCTTCTGAATCTCTGCTTTCCTACTGTCTTTATTCAATCATTCATACTCCTTTCCATGGCAAGCTATATGTTGGGGATCACCGTTGTCATTGGCTACCTCCCGTCCTCTCAGTGAAAATGGTCCTCTACGATTTCTGTACAGCTAATCAACTGTCGGATTTCTCGTCTCATATGAAAAATACCAGGCACAGCTACCGCATGGCTAATCAGCTGTCGGTTTTCGATCGTGTCGGAATAAGATCCAATGATCCTTTTGTGTCTGTCACTACGCCCCACAGTCGCGAGTTTGAAGCTCGTCACAATCATCCCTTCCCAGATCCTACTCGGAATACCACAGACAAGGTTTAGACTTTCCAGATATCAGGAATGCTGCCAAATGTTTCTAGCCTATACCACAAAGATTCTAATCTCGGATTCAGATGCCCCATCGTCAGAGGGGAAACAATGTGAATCATTGATTAGAGATCCAAGAGATATGCATTTAAGCTTGTTTTCATGTAGAACGGAAGTGTTTGTCAGACACACATTCATAAGTGAGAATGGTGATGAGTGTCACATGGTCATCACATTCATCATGTTCTTGTGTGCGAATGAATATCTTAAAATAAGAATAAGCTTGAATTGAATAGAAGAACAATAGTACTTTGCATTAATACTCGAGGAACAGCAGAGCTCCACACCTTAATCGTTGGTGTGTAGAAACTCCACCGTTGAAAATACATAAGTGATGAAGGTCCAGGCATGGCCGAATGGCCAGCCTCCAAGTCTAAGGAAAAATGTCCAAAGATGATCTACGGATAATCCAAAGATCTAAATACAATAGTAAAAGTTCCTATTTATACTAGACTAGTTAATAGGGTTTACAGAAATAAGTAAATGATGCAGAAATCCATTTCCGGGCCCACATGGTGTGTCCTTGGGCTGAGCATTGAAGCTTTCATGTGTAGAGACTTTTCTTGGAGTTAAATGCTAGCTTTTATGCCAGTTTGGGCATTTAACTCCAGCTTTTATCCTATTTCTGGCGTTTAACGCCAAAATAGGGCAGGAAGTTGGCATTTAAATGCCAATTTGCGTCGTGAAAACGCAGACAAAGAATGGACTATTATATATTGCTGGAAAGCCCAGAATGTCTAATTTCCAACGCAATTAAGAGCGTGTCATTTGGGCTTCTGTAGCTCCAAAAATTCCATTTCGAGTGCAGGGAGGTCAGAATCCAACAGCATCTGCAGTCCTTTTTCAGCCTCTAAATCAGATTTTTGCTCAGGTCCCTCAATTTCAGCCAGAAAATACCTGAAATCATAGAAAAATACACAAACTCATAGTAAAGTCCAGAATTGTGAATTTTTCTTAAAAACTAATAAAAATATACTAAAAGTAGCTAGATCCTACTAAAAACTACCTAAAAACAATGCCAAAAAGCATATAAATTATCCGCTCATCATGTGCTAATGATGATAATTGATTAAGAATGAATGGATGTATGTTTGTGATATCTGGACAGTAGCAAAGATTATGGTTCATCCCGCTTTCTCCAGGTAAGTGTTTGTGACGCCTGGGTAGTAACAGCAGTAGTGGATTATTCCACTTGCTCCAAGTTGAGCTTTTAAACGCCCGCCTGGGTAGTAGCTGCAGTAGTGGTTATTCCACCAGCTCTGGGTTAAGCGGGTAGTAGAAAAGGGGCTGTAGCTCAAAGTCACTTGCTCCGCAATGGGTGTTTCAGTCCATGGTTAGCTACCAGGACATATCGGGTTGGCTATATAACAGACAGATGATATCATCAGCTACAGGACAGGCATACATCATATGCATATGTTTGTTTTGTTTTGTTTGGCTGTGCATAAATTGGACTTGCTTATGTGATTATTATGCTTTCCTGCTATATCTGCTACCTGTCGTATCTGTATTCTACTTGTGATTGCTTTGTTTGCTTTGTTTGTCTGTCTGGTTCTACAGGTATTTTGGAGGATTGTCGAGGAAGGTAAATAGTTGTGGGTTCAACTTAGAGCTTAGTTAAGATTAAGAACATTAGAGAGCTACCCCATTTATGGCTACTGTTTTAAATCTTTAAGTTTTAAAAACTGAGTGTCGGAGTTCTAGGATTGCTTCTGGCTTTTCCAAGACCTTATAAATTATGTATGTGGGAACCATGATGATGGCCGAAAGTGGGTTAGAAATTTTTCTCAAAATAAAATTGGCGTTGCAAGTATAGTTCCAAACCCAACAATTGACCATCAATCAAAGTTTAAATTAAGGAATTCTCACAATCAACACAAAATAACTGATAAACCCCAATTTTATGGTTTATCTTGTGCTTAATTTAGGGAATTTTATCAACTTATCTCACATTTATTCAATGAAATAGTATGGTTTTGTAATTCTCCCTAAATTTGTGCTTAAGAGTAAAAACATGCTTTTTAGGCCTTTAATTTACAAAATTTAATTCACTTAAATTTCATGCGATGCCTTGATGTGTTTGTTCAGTGATTTCGAATTCATAAGGCAAGAATTGGATGGAAGATGTGAAGAGAAAAGCATGCAAAGTGGACAATTCATGAAGAAATGAGCATTAGGAGTATTCAAATCAACGCGCACGCGTGACAAACGTGCACGTGTGAAGCGGTGCATTGTCGAAGGCGACGCGTACGCGTGACGAGAAAAATCCAGACGACACATATGCGTGACCTATGCATACGCGTCACAATCAGCACGTGACCTCATTAAAGTGAATACGCTGGGGGCGATTTCTGAGCTGCCCAGGCCCAAATCCAACTCATTTTTTAGGCTATTTGATGCAGAATTCAAGAGAGGTCAAGGTGGGAGCAATTAGTTTAGGTTAGAAAGCATTTAGGATAGTTTTCTAAAGAGAGAAGCTCCCTCTTCTCTCTAGAATTAGGGTTCTTAGGTTATTTTTCATCTTAGATCTAGGTTTAATTTCTTGTTCTCATCTAGTTTTCTTTATAATTTCTTGTTCTTTCATCCTAGCTCTTCTAGTTTTACTTGTCATTTCCTTTATTTTGTTGCTTTTATGTTGATGAACTCTTGTTGGATTTGGATTTCCTTTTAATGCAATTTATGTTTTATGTTTCTTTGATGTTTAATTGAGTTGCTATTGTTAAATTCTTGCATTGGGAAGTGGTAGATTTTATTATTTCTTGCAATTAATGATGCTTTCCTTTCTTGGCTTCCAAGTGTTTGACAAAATGCTTGGTTGGATGTTAAAGTAGCTTTTGAGCTTTCTTGGCTTGGAAAGAGAAATTAGGCAATATTGAGTCATTAATACCCAATTTAGGTTAGTGATCTAGAGTTGTTGGTTAATATTGTTTTCATTGATTCTAATCTCTTGCTAATTCAATTAGTGAGTTGATTAGGACTTTTGGATTGAGATTAACTAGTCTTATTTGACTTTCTCTCATGTGAAGATAACATTATACCTTCTTCCAATATTGGAGATGACTAAACGGTATTAGCTCTTGTTAATTATTGTACTATGATTGATGATTAGGATAGAAAGCCTATACTCTCAATCCTTGCCATGAATGTCTCTCTTTATTACTTACTTTCTTTAGTTGTTTGGTTTATATTCTTGTCATTTAATTTCTTGTCCCCTTATTTGCAAACCACCCCTTGGATACCATAACCAATAATATGTATACCTCACTGCAATTCCTTTGAGAGATGACCCGAGATCTAATACTCTCGGTATTTTTATTGGTTTTCACTCGTGACAAATAAAGTAAACTTTGATTGAGTGTTACTTGTCGGCTGGGAACTATACTTTCAACGAAGTTATTTCCTCTAACCGAGAAGAAATTCTTAGCCGACGATTTTACTCTTTCAAGTTTTTGGCGCTGTTTCCGGGGAATTATAATGTATGCTTGTTATTGGTTATTGTATATATGTGAATATTGTGAATATGTTTACCTATTGCTTCTTTGTTAGTTGTTGCTAGTTTTAGGAGTTTATTTTCACAATTTCTTGTTAGCTTTTATTTTTATTTTATCTTGTCACTATGAATTTTCACCACTTGGGCTATGAGTTTGGTTCTAACTATATTGTAGGGAATGAAAGCTACAATGAGGATATGTATCAAGGACGGGACAATCAAAGGTGGGAGGAGCCCCAAGCTTATGTACAACCTTCTTGGCAACAACCTCCTCCAGTTTTCTATAGGTATAATCCAACTTCTAATGCATACCAATCTAATGGATATGGTGACCCTCATTGTGGTAGTCAACCATAATCACCATATGCCTATGAACAACCTCCTCAACATAGTTTTGAACTACCATACTCACAAGCCCTGATGAATCCATATTTGATGATGAATTTTGGTTTGGTTTGAGTGGATTTCATCATATAAACCCACATTTATTCACCTAAATAGCATACTTTTATGTTTTCTCTCTAAATTATGTCCAATTGTGAAACATACTATTTTGTGCTTAATTTAATCAATTTTATTCCACTTTCATTTCATTCGATGCCTTGATGGTTTTGATGAGTGATTTTAGGTGCAATAGGTTGGAATGGCTTGATAAGAGTGGAAGAAAAGCATGGAATTGGGAGAAAACATTAAGAAAACAAGGAGAAAAGCATTTCAAAGTGTGCCACACACCGTCTGTGCCTACGCACAAAAGTCAAAATCAGCACCTGTGTCCACGCACAAAATGGAAATCAATAAGTGTGCCCATGCACAACTTCTATTTGTACGCACAGCAGGAAAATCAACATGTGTGTACGCACACACCTATGCGTACGCACAAGTCCCTACATGTGACTTCATTAAAAAGTCACGTGGCTCACAATTTGAGGGGCTTTTTGGCCCATTTCTGATGGCTTTGGAGCATATATGAAGGGGCAAGCAACCATAGATCATACTATACACTACAATACTTCATACCATACACTTAGGAGTAGTTTTAGGTTAGTTTTCTCTCAATTTTCCTTAGGTTTAATTAGGGTTTATATTTCAAGTTTACAATTCCCAATTTTGATCTTGGATTCTAGCTATTTCCATTATAAGTAATTCTCAATTTTCTTTTTTATTACACTATTTGTTCTACACTTTCTTTTATTTTAAGTTACGTTGTGAATACATATATGATTTTGTAATTTTGAGTTTGAGTTAATGAATTTGATGTTTGATGGCTTTTATATGTTTGTTTGAGTTGCCTTTGTCAATTTTAATCATTTGTGGTTAATAGCTTTTATCATTTTCCCAATTTTGTCATGTTTTATGATTATGCCCTCTAGGTGTTTGATGAAATGCCAATTTTAATTATCGGGTAGATTTCCACCCCTTGGCTTGGGGGAAGTGAGTATATGGATTACTAGAGTCATAATGTCCGACATTTAGTGATAATTCTTGGATTGTTAGTTGTTATTGTTTTCACTAACGCTAGTAACTTACTAAGGTAATTAGTAAGTTAGCTAGGAGATGTGGATTAATAACAATTATGCTCACTTGACTTACTCTTCGATGTTAAGGGTAGACTTAGTGAGATTAATCCATCATAATTATCATAGTTGTGGTTATGGCAAGAAAGGAATTCCATAACTCATTCCAAGTCAAGGTTCTATTTATGTTTTGAACCACATTTCCATCAATTTTGAGTCTTACTTATTCATATTACATACATAGTTCTTTTATATCTTTATTAGTTAATTAATTGCAATTTTGGATCGTTCTTTTATCTCTTTATTGTTTGCTTCATTATTGAGAACACGCTTTACTTTTCACAACCAAAAAATGTGTGCTCATGGTCACTAGTTCCTAGGGAGAATGACCCGAGGTTTAACTACTCTTGGTTAATTTGAATTAAAAATTTTAAACTTTGATGGTGGGAGTTGGTTGCCGGTTTGGTCTATACTTGCAACGGAAGTTATCTTAAGTGGAAAAATCCGAATCGGCACAAATCATCATCCATCAAGCCCCCTATCACCAAACACCTCCATATGATCCTAATCCTTATCCACCATACCAGTCACCTTATGACCGATATGAACCATACATAGAACCATAACAATTCCAACACAATTACTCCCAAGAACCACCTTGATATAAACTATCTCCATACCCTTACCAAGATGAACCACCTTCCAATTATGAACCCTCTCTTCCACCACCTCCTCTAATGGATGAAGCTCTCCAAACCTTCTTGAAAGAACAACAAAGAGATATTAGCTCTTATATCCAAAGGCAAGAAGAGAAACAAAAAGAGCTAAAGAAGCTAGAAGTCATGGTTGCTACCATGGCGAAAGCCATTAACAACATGGCCTCCCACCTAAGCTTGTGCATCCCAAGTACTCCCATTGATGAATGTGGAGGATCAACCAAGGAGCATAAGGAGGGAGTTAAGTTGAAGCTTCAAGGTGAAGAAGCGGAGTTGAAGCAAGAATTGCAACAAAGGGAGGAAGTTGAGACAATTGAGCTGAAAGGAGTGGTTGAAAATTTAGGTGATGTTGAGAGTCCATGGAAATGTAGAATTATAGAGCCCTCTCCTAAGAAGCTTGATATTGATGTTGAGGAGGGTGTACAACCTCTAAAATATATCATGGTTGAAGACTTTAAAGAGGTTGATCAATAGATGGATTTAATCATTGATGAGTTTCTATCTACAATTGAATCCTCCCCCATTGGACATGAAATTGAGATCATAGAAGAATGTGCACAACCTCCCATACCTTTGGTAAGCAATAAAGTAGAGATTGAATTGGAAGAGAGCTACCAAGAGGAAGAGGTTGAAATTGAAGAAGCTTACAAAGAGGTGGAGGCAATTGAAGAAGAGCATAAGGGAGTAGAACTTGCAAGGACATGGAGACACTTCTCCCCAAGCCATCACTATCCATCCTTTCATTCAAGTGGGTAAATCTCTTATCTCTAAGCTTTATTATCCCATTTGAATATGGTTTGCTTGAGACGGATGATTAACTTAGAGCTCTTTATGGCTTTAAGAGCAAAAGGGAGATGCTTAGTGGTTGGAAACATTACTCGAGGTTCATGATGGATGCTGGTGGACGAAATTGTGATCCATATTCTTTAAGTTGTACTCCTTGTACTTTTATGGAATTTGAAATTGGCACGAGTGAACACAACTCCGTTCAACTAACTAGCAAGTGTACTGGGTCGTCCAAGTAATAAACCTTACGCGAGTAAGGGTCGATCCCACAGAGATTGTTGGTATGAAGCAAGCTATAGTCACCTTGTAAATCTCAGTTAGGCAGATTAAATTGGGTTATGGTTTCGAAAATTAATAAAAAGAAGAAATAATAAAAGGGATAGAATACTTATGCAGATTCATTGGTGGGGATTTCAGATAAGCGAATGGAGAGACTGTATGGCTCAAGAACGCCTGCTTTCCTACTGCTTCAACTCAATCCTTCTTACTCCTTTCCATGGCAAGCTGTGTATAGGGGTTCACCGTTCGACGATGGCTACTTTGAATCCTCTCGGGAAAATGGTCCTCTGCGGCTGTCACTCGCATGGCTAATCGTCTGGAGGCATCACACTGGCCGAAGGCTACATCCCATCCTCGCAGTGAAAACTACGCTCACGCGCTCTGTCACAGCACGGTTAATCACTGGTTGGTTCCCGCTCCTACTGGAATAGAATCCCTTGATTCTTTTGCGTCTGTCACTAACGCCCAGCACTTGCAAGTTTGAAGCACGTCACAGTCATTCATTACCGGAATCCTACACGGAATACCACAGACAAGGTTAGACTTTCCGGATTCCCAGGATCCTACTCGGAATACCACAGACAAGGTTAGACTTTCCGGATCCTCATAAATGCCGCCATCTATCTAGCTTATACCACGAAGATTCTGTTGGGGAATCTAAAAGATAAACATTCAAGCTCTGTTGCATGTAGAACGTAAGTGGTTGTCAATCACGCGCGTTCATAAGTGAGAATGATAATGAGCGTCACATAATCATCACATTCATCATGTTCTTGGGTACGAATGAATATCTTGGAATAAGAATAAGAGAGATTTGAATAAAAGAAAATAGAATTGCATTAATACTTAAGGTACAGCAGAGCTCCACACCCTTAATCTATGGTGTGCAGAAACTCCACCGTTGAAAATACATAAGTAAAAGGTTCAGGCATGGCCGAATGGCCAGCCCCCATGATCTGAGAACTAATCGTCCCAAGCTGTCTAATACACTAGTAAAAAGTCCTATTTATAATAAACTAGCTACTAGGGTTTACATGAGTAAGTAATTGATGCATAAATCCACTTCCGGGGCCCACTTGGTGTATGTTTGGGCTGAGCTTGATCAATCCACGAGCCGAGGCTTCTCTTGGAGTTGAACTCCGAGTTATGACGTGTTTTGGGCGTTCAACTCCGGATCATGACGTTTTTCTGGCATTTAACTCCAGACAGCAGCATGTACTTGGCGTTCAATGCCAAGTTACGTCATCAATTTCCGAATAAAGTATGGACTATTATATATTGCTGGAAAGCTCTGGATGTCTACTTTCCAACGCCGTTGAGAGCGCGCCATTTGGAGTTCTGTAGCTCCAGAAAATCCATTTCGAGTGCAGGGAGGTCAGATTCCAACAGCATCAGCAGTCCTTTTGTCAGCCTTTTTTAGAGTTTTGCTCAAATCCCTCAATTTCAGCCAGAAATTACCTGAAATCACAGAAAAACACACAAACTCATAGTAAAGTCCAGAAATGTGAATTTAACATAAAAACTAATAAAAAAATCCCTAAAAGTAACTTGAACTTACTAAAAACTACCTAAAAACAATGCCAAAAAGCGTATAAATTATCCGCTCATCAGATGCATGCTCAAATTTGAGTTGCAAGGGTTGGAGTCATGGTTTGGAAGCTTAAGTGAGAATTCCAATGCTAAACCACCCGAGTGGAACAATGATTATCGACTTGAAGACGGGTGTGAAAACAAAGAGTGGGATCCCGAATTACAAGAAGAGAATCAATTTTGGGAGCTCATGGTTTGTGAAGAACTCCATCAAAGCTTGGAGCTATTAATTTTGAATGATGGAGCTTATTGGAAGTCCAAGCATTGGTGGATGCTCAAGGATGGATTCAAGCACAAGCCACCTTGATGAGAGCTCCCCATAAGTCCAACTTAAGGACAATAAATAAAAGTGCTAGGTGGGAGACACCCCACCATGGTAACATCCTTTCATTTTTCTCTTTTTGTACATATTGGTAAAAATAGGTTTAATTTTATGTTTAGTTTAGTTTGTTGAGTTTATTTGGGAGTCTAGTATGTTAAATAAGGTTTTATGGTGTTTTGGATAGCTGTTTGGAGGGTTGGAATGCTTGGTTTGGTGCTAGAACTTGAAAAATTTTGAAAAATAGAGCACCCAGCCACGCGTACGCGTGACTTTCAAGTTTTCAACCATCCACGCGTACGCCTCGCCCACGCATACGTGTGACCACCAAAATTTTCAAGGTCCAGTACAAAAACCAGAGAGTTACGCGTGTTGGTTTGCCAAAATTGTGCCTCTAGCACAATTTTCACCCATGCGTACTGGTACACGAAATCGTGACACACAACTTCGTGCAGCTGACCAGCAAGTGCACTGGGTCGTCCAAGTTATACCTTATCTCAGTCAGGCAGATTCAAATGGTTATGGGATTAAAAGAATGAAATAGAACATAAAATAGGATAGAAATACTTATGCAATTCATTGGTGGGAATTTCATATAAGCGTATGAAGATGCTTTGTTCCCTCTGAGCCTCTGATTTCCTATTGCCTTCATCTAGTCATTCATACTCCTTTCCATGGCAAGCTGTATGTAGGTGGATCACCGTTGTCAATGGCTACCATCCATCCTCTCAGTGAAAATTGTCCGGCTATGGGTAACGTAGGGCTAATCATCTGTCGGTTCTCGATTATGTCGGAATAAGATCCATTGATCCTTTTGCACACTGTCACTGCACCCAACACTCGTGAGTTTGAAGCTCGTCACAGTCATCCCATCCCAGATCCTACTCAGAATACCACAGACAAGGTTTAGACTTTCCGGATCTCAAGAATGCTGCCCATTCGATTCTAGCTTATACCACGAAGACTCTGATCTCACGGAATGAAAGGCTCTATTGTCAGGAGACGCAAACATGCGTCGTGAACCAGAAGGCCAAGAGATACACACTCAAGCTATGGCATGTAGAACGAAAGTGGTTGTCAGGCACGCGTTCATAATGGAAAATGATGATGAGTGTCATGGGTCATCACATTCATCAGGTTGAAGTGCGATTGAATATCTTAGGACAAGAATAAGCTTGAATTGAATAGAAGAACAGTAGTAATTGCATTAATTCATGAGGAACAGTAAAGCTCCACACCTTAATCTATGCTGTGTAGAAACTCCACCGTTGAAAATACATAAGAACAAGGTCTAGGCATGGCCATGCCTCCCAAATAGCATGAAACAATCGAAAAAGGGTTCAAAGACCTGATCCCAAGATCAAAGATGATCAAAAGATCACAGATGATCAAAAAGATGAAAATACAATAGTAAAAGGTCCTATTAATAGTGAACTAGTAACCTAGGGTTTACAGAAAGAAGTAAATGATGCGAAAATCCACTTCTGGGGCCCGCTTGGTGTGTGCTTGGGCTGAGCATTGAAGCTTTCACGTGCATAGGCTTTTCTTCGAGTTAAACGCCAGCCTTGGTGCCAGTTTGGGCGTTTTACGCCAAAATTTTTATGCTGACTTGGAACACCATATTTGGCCATCAAATCTCAGGCAAAGTATGGACTATTATACATTGTTGGGAAGGCCAAGATGTCTACTTTACAACACAATTAAGAGCGCGCCAATTGGGCTTCTGTAGCTCCAGAAAATCCCTTTCGAGTGCAAGAAGGTCAGAATCCAGTAGCATCTTCAGTCCTTTTTCAGCCTCTGAATCATATTTTTGCTCAGGTCCCTCAATTTCAGCCAGAAAATACCTGAAACCACATAAAAACACACAAACTCATAGTAAAGTCCAGAAATGTGATTTTTGCATAAAAACTAATAATTATATACTAAAAACTAACTAAATCATACTAAAAACTACCTAAAAATAATGCCAAAAAGCGTATAAATTATCCGCTCATCCCAACACCAAACTTAAATTGTTGCTTGTCCCTAAGCAACTGAAAACAAAATAGAATAAAAAGAAGAGAATATACAATGAATCTCACAATATCAATGAAACTTAGTCCAAATTAGATGAGCGGGGCTAGTAGCTTTTTTCTTCTGAACAGTTTTGGCATCTCACTTTATCCTTTTAAATTCCGAATGATTGGCATCTACAGGAACTCAAAATTTTAGATAGTGTTATTGATTCTCCTAGTTCAGTACGTTGATTCTTGAACACAGCTACTTTATGAATTTTGGCCGTGACCCTATCCACTTTGTTTTCCAGTATTACCACCGGATACATAAATGCCACAGACACATACCTGGGTGAACCTTTTTAGATTGTGACTCAGTGGTGCACAAAAATTACACTCACACTATGTAATTCCACACAACTAACCAGCAAGTGCATTGGGTCATCCAAGTATTACCTTACGTGAGTAAGGGTCGAATCCCATGGAGATTGTTGACTTGAAGCAAGCTATGGTTATCTTATTATTCTTACTTAGGATACCAATAGGGTTCTTTAGTTTCAATTGTAAAAAGTGAAAGAGCATGAAAAGAGTAATTGTTACGCAGTAATGGAGAACATGTTGGAGTTTTGGAGATGCATTGTCTTATGAATCTCTGCTTTTCCCCTGTCTTCTTCTTCACGCACGCAAGGTTCCTCTATGGCAAGCTGTGTGTTGGTGGATCACCGTTGTCAATGGCTACCTGATAAACCCCATTTGTATGGTTTATCTTGTATTGATTTTAAGGGATTTTATGATCTTTTACCCACATTTATTCAATGAAATAGCATAGTTTTGTGATTGTCTCCTTATTTGTGCTTAGATATGAAAACATGCTTTTAGACCTTTAATTTGATGGTTTTTACTCACCTTTGATTCCACTATATGCCTTGATATGTTTGTTAGTGATTTCAGATTGAAAAGGCTAGGAATGGATCAAAGGAGTGAAGAGGAAAGTATGCAAAGTGGAGAAATCATGAAAAGTCAAAGAAGTTGAACTCGCCCATGGACGCGGGCACGCACCTAGCGCTTACGCGCACCTTGCGAATTACCCCATGGACGCGTACGCGTGATGTGCGCGTACGCGTCGGTGCCGGTTTATGATTTTTTAATGAAAACGCACCCAACGAACTCTCAAGGGTTATGGGACCCAATCTCAACCAACTTTGGCGCCAGAAATGCTATTTAAAGCCAAGGATTGAAGAGCAAAGGGATTCCAATCATTCACACATTAGGATTAGTTAGAAGTAGTTTCTAGAGAGAAGCTCTCTCTTCTCTCTAGAATTAGGATTAGGATTAGGTTTAGTTCTTAGATCTAGGTTTTAATTCATGCATTCTTCTACTTTTACTCTTCAATTCCTTGTAGTTACATTCATTCTTCTCCCATTCTTTTGTTGTAATTTCCTTTATGTTGTTCTTATACTTTGTTGTAGATCTACTCCTGTTCCTTCTCTTTTCTTTCAATTCAATTCAAGGTAATTCAATAATACTTGTGTTTCTTTTGATTGTTGTTGTTAATTCCTTTCAATAATTGTTGTTAGATTTTATTCTTGTTGTCAATTTACTATGCTTTTCTTTTGTGCCTTCCAAGGGTTTGATGAAATGCTTGGTTGGATTTTAGTGTAGGTTTTGTTCCTCTTGGCCTAGGTAGAGTAATTAGTGACACTTGAGTTATCTAATTCCTTTGTTGATTGATAATTAGAAGTTGCTAATTGATTTGAATGACTCTAAAGCTAGTCTTTCCTTTAGGAGTTGATTAGGACTTGAGGAATCAAATTGATTCATCCACTTAACTTTCCTCCATGGTTAGAGGTTAACTAAGTGGGAGCAATGAACAATTTGTTATCACAATTGAGGAGGATAACTAAGATAGGACTTCTAGTTCTCATATCTTGCCAAGAGCTTTGTTAGTTGTTAGTTTATTTTCTTTGCCCTTTATATTTCTTGTCTAAAATCTTAAAAACCCCAAATATAACTCACAACCAATAACAAGACACTTTATTGTAATTCCTAGGGAGAACGACCCGAGGTTCAATACTTCGGTTTATAAATTTAGGGGTTTGTTACTTGTGACAAACAATCTTTTGTATGAAAGGATTATTGCTTGGTTTAGAAACTATACTTTACAACGAGATTTCATTAGTGAATTTCTAAGCCATAAAAAATCTAATCATCAAAATGGCGTCGTTGCCGGGGAATTGCAATGGTGTTATGTTATTGGTTATTGTATATATGTGAATATTGTGAATAGCTTGCTTTTTAGATTGCTTGTTAGTTTTTGCTAGTCTTAGTATTTTGTTTCATTATTTCTTATTAGTTTTTGTTTCTTATTTTCTCTTGCTACCATGAATTCTCATTTTGGCTATGAGTGTGATTACAATTATGTTGTAGGTGATGAGAGCTACAATGAGGATGTGTATCAAGGATGGGACAATCAAAGGTGGGAGGAGCAATGTGCATATGATCAATCTTCATGGCAACAACCCCCACCAATGCACTATGAAGAAGAGCCATTTTTTTATGCATATCAGTCCAATGGCTATGGTGAATCTCCTTGTGATTTTCAAGAACCACCGCCATATGCCTATGAACCCCCTCCTCAACATGATCCTCCACCATGCTCACAAGCCCCCTACCACCAAACACCCCCGTATGACCTTGATCCATATCCACCATACCAACCACCTTTTGAACCACATGAGCCCTACATGGAATCACCATTCCAAGATTACTACTCCCAAGAACTACTTCAATACACACCAGCACCTTACCAAGAAGAATCACCTTCCTATAATGAACCCTTTCTCTAAGACAATGAACCTTCTTATCCACCCCAATCCTTAATGGATGAAATCCTTAGCCTTATACTTCAAGGGCAAGGAGAAATGCAAAGGGAGACACTAGAATTTATGCCTACCTTTACCAAGGTAGTAAGCATTTTAGCCTCCCAATGTTTGAGCACTCAAAGCACTCCCATGGTCACATGTAGAGAATCAATTAAAGAGCATAGCATGAAGGAGAGATTGGAAACTCCGGTGGAGAAGGAGGAATGTTACCTTGTATTAGAGCAATTGGGGAAGCCTATGATTATTGAAGAAAAGGAGGAAGTGGTTGAAGACTTAAGAGATGTGGAACCTCCTTGGGAAGCTAAAATCATAGAAAATCCTTCCAAGAAGAGTGAATTTGATGTTGAGGAGGAGAGTGCACAACCTCCAAGGCAACTTTTGAATGAAGACTTGGAAGGAGTGAAGCAAGAATTGACTTCCCTTGGTGATGAAGATCATGTATCCAATCTTCTTGGTGAAGAATCCTTTGAATTTGAAGAACCTTCTCCTAATGAATTTGAAAGTGATATGGAGGTAGATTTCTCTCGTCCTCCCATTTATGATTTGAGTGATGGAGAAGAGTGGGATGAAAATGATGAACAAAGGATTGAAAGTGAAGAAGTTTGTGAAGAGGTGGAGGCAATCAAGGAAGAAAACAAGGGAGTGGAGCTTACTAGCACATTGGAAATACCTCTCCCCAAGCCACCACCATCCACTCTCTCATTCAAGTGGGTAAATTCCTTATAGTCAAGCTTTATTATTCCCCTTGAATATGGTTTACTTGAAACGGATGGTCAACTTAGATATATTTGTGGCTTTAAGAGTAAAAAGGAGATAGTTAGTGGTTGGAAATGCCATTCTAGGTTCACCATGGTTACATGTTCAAAGCTTAATAGCAAGAGTTGGTGTAGAACTAGATTGCTTGGGTCTAGGATGATGTTTGGTCATTTCTTTGAGAATTCACTTTGCTCACCACCCACATGGACTAATGATAATCAACTTGAAGATGGGTGTGAAAATAAAGTGTGGGATCCTGGATTATAAGAAGAGGATCAACATTGGGAGCCCATGGTTTGTGAAGAACTCCATCAAAGCTTGGAGATATTGATCCTAAATGATGGAGCTTATTGGAAGTCCAAGCATTGGTGGAAGTTCCAAGATGAGTACAAGCACAAACCACCTTGATGAGGAGCTCCCCATAAGTCCAATTCAAGGACAATAAACAAAAGTGCTAGGTGGGAGACACCCCACCATGGTAAATTCTTTTTATTTTCTCTTTTTGTACATATTAGCGATTAGTTTAAATTCATGTTTTTGGTTGATTTGTTGAGTTTGATTGGTAGTTTAGTATGTTAAATAAGGTTTTATGGTATTTTGGTAGCTGTTTGGAGGTTTGGAATGCTTGGATTGGTGCAAAAACATAGCAAAAATTTTTGAAAAACAGAGCACCGTCCACGCGTATGCGCACCGCACGCGTACGCGTGCATCAAGCGTTTTTGACCATCCACGCGCGCGCGCCATGCGTGCGTACGCGTGGATTGAGAAGTTCCAACCTCCATACATTTTCCAGAGAGTTGTGCCTGTGCCGCGCCAACGTTGTGCCTCTAGCACAAACCCCATTCGCGCGCACGCGCACATGACGCGTACGCGCCACTCTCGAAATAAGCCATCGACGCGTGCGCGCCATGCGTGCGTACGTGTGGATGCCCTTTCTTCCATCCACTTCTTTTCTTTTCCTCTTTCCATTTCTTTCCTTCCCCTTTCTTCTTCCCTTCTCCTACCCCTCATCCAACACTTCCAAACACCATTGTTAACCATTTATTTTAGCCAGTTATTAGTTAGTTTGTTAATTAATTAGTTAGTTAGTTAGTTGGTTAGTTAGTTTTAGTTAGTTTTCATTTCATTTTCTCTTTTTCATCATAAGTGTTGGATTGATATCCTTGTTTACCATTAATTACTGCTGAGTATTAAAAAAGGGATGTTTTCTTAACATCATCATGTTTATAATCTTTGTTGGATTCTATGATTGAGGTTATATTTTGCTACTTGGTTTTGAGTTCTTCATGCTTACTTTTTAAGAATGCCAAGTGATGAGAATTGCCTTCGAGCTTGTAACTCTTCTTGAATTACATGATTTGGCCACCATGTGATTTGAGCCTTATTCTGTGATTAGGCAACCTCTTGATGGATGTTGTGCAATTACCTTAATGCATGGTGTTTTATGATTATATGCATCCATATGTGTTTGACTTGAATGCTTTCATGCTTCTTTAATGCTTGTTTTACCTTACAAGTTTACTTAAAGCATCTCAAGCACACTAGGATAAGTGAAGTACATGCTTCTTTTGTGACATCGCCCTTTTATGCTAATGTGTGTTCTAAATTGCGCAATTTAGAATTCACACACCTAATATTTCTTAATGTCACACTAATTCACTCACTCAATTCTAGTGATTTACCTCATTCCAACAATGTATGCTTCCTTGCTTTCTTATGTTCTCATCTTATGGTGTTATTTTCTATTTTTCATGATGGATGCACCACAAGCAATACGGAAGCAAAACTAAGAACACGCAGCACCGGTTGACCTACCAGCTGAAGGTAGCAATCCGGAGATTCGCCGTACCCCCTTGCTCATCTTTGAGTGCACCGAGGACGGTGCAAACTTTTAAGTGTGGGGATGTCGTCCGACCGGTCGGCGATTTTGGGTGACAAATTTCTAATCCCAACACTTTTGCATTTCATTCTAGGATTTTATGGTTTTTACTTGCATTTTTTTATTTTTGCATATGCATACACAATAAGCTTAGTCAAAATAATGAAATTTTCCGAGGATTTCTATCTATAGGGCACCAATTGATTTGAGTGAAAACTTTTCATAAAACTTGCTTGAATTATATATCTTGTGGATCATGTTTTGAGCTAAGAATACAAGCTTGTGAGATTTGAGCCTAATGGTGTGGTTACATCCTATAACCACTTATTTTTCCTTCTTGTGTGCATTATTCTCTTCCTATGATTGTAATCTTTGAATTGTTTGATTCTTTATGTCCATTATTTTGTGTATTCATGCATTTATATGATTGATATCCTTGTTTAGCATTAATTACTGCTGAGTATTAAAAAAGGGATGTTTTCATAACATCATCATGTTTATAATCTTTTTTGGATTCTATGATTGAGGTTATATTTTGCTACTTGGTTTTGAGTTCTTCATGCTTACTTTTTAAGAATGCCAAGTGATGAGAATTGCCTTCGAGCTTGTAACTCTTCTTGAATTACATGATTTGGCCACCATGTGGTTTGAGCCTTATTCTGTGATTAGGCAACCTCTTGATGGATGTTGTGCAATTACCTTAATGCATGGTGTTTTATGATTATATGCATCCATATGTGTTTGACTTGAATGCTTTCATGATTCTTTAATGCATGTTTTACCTTACAAGTTTACTTAAAGCATCTCAAGCACACTAGGATAAGTGAAGTGCATGCTTCTTTTGTGACATCGCCCTTTTATTCTAATGTGTGTTCGAAATTGCGCAATTTAGAATTCACACACCTAATATTTCTTAATGTCACACTAATTCACTCACTCAGTTCTAGTGATTTACCTTATTCCAACAATGTATGCTTCCTTGCTTTCTTATCTTCTCATCTTACGGTGTTATTTTCTATTTTTCATGATGGATGCACCACAAGCAATACGGAAGCAAGACTAAGAACACGCAGCACCGGTTGACCTACCAGCTGAAGGTAGCAATCTGGAGATTTCCCGTACCCCCTTGCTCATCTTTGAGTCCACCGAGGACGGTGCAAACTTTTAAGTATGGGGAGGTCGTCCGACCGGTCGGCGATTTTGGGTGACAAATTTCTAATCCCAACACTTTTGCATTTCATTCTAGGATTTTATGGTTTTTACTTGCATTTTCTTATTTTTGCATATGTATACACAATAAGCTTAGTCAAAATAATGAAATTTTCCAAGGATTTCTATCTATAGGGCACCAATTGATTTGAGTGAAAACTTTTTATAAAACTTGCTTGAATTATATATCTTGTGGATCATGTTTTGAGCTAAGAACACAAGCTTGTGAGATTTAAGCCTAATGGTGTGGTTACATCCTATAACCACTTATTTTTCCTTCTTGTGTGCATTATTCTCTTCCTATGATTGTTGTTCATACCCTGACCGAGCTCCTCCAACTCGGCAAATCTATGAAAGGTCCGACCTCGTCCTAAGGCCCACGCCTAGAGGTCGGACCTCGGACAACAAAGCAAGGAAGGCCCATCAAAAGGAACGCAGCCCAAAACCCAAAGGCCGAAAAGGCCTAGCAAAGGCGGTTCCACAAAGATAGGGATAAAACTCCCGAAAGATAAGATAAGATAAGAATATCTTATCCAGGGAAGATCACAGCCAACTACTATAAATACACTGGAGCACCCAGGTATGAGATACATTCCACATTCTACACATATCTGCTTGGACCCATGCTAACTTAAGCATTGGAGTGTCATTGCAGGTACAACCACCAACCGCCAACACATCAAGCTCGGGTCCCTGACCCCCACCTCGGGCATCTCCAGACGACCGAGCTACACGTTTCAGGTAACCCCCGGAACATTGGCGCCGTTGCCGGGGACCTGGAAGTCATCCCTTTACCATGGCGGACGACCCACTCAACAATGACCACGCCACATCAGAACAAGAGGAGGAAGTTGACACCGGAGAACGACCGGGGAGCCCTCTATCACCACGCACCCCAGGAGGAAACAAACAGAATCGCCCAAAGACATCACTCCCAAACAAGGATCCACGAAATCCCGAAAAAGAAAAAAGCTCGGAAATTCTAGAAGCAGTCCGGGCACAACAAAACCGACTGAAACAACTCGAAGAGGACATAAAGAAGTAGAAAGAAACGGAACAAGATCTGAGAAGGGAGGCTCGCAAGCGCAGAGAATTAGAAGAAAAACTGCGGAAAATAGAGGCCAACCTAAGAGATCAGACAGAATGCGACACCACCCCCGAAGGCAACCATGATCCCTTCACGCAAGAGATCATGAAGGAGAAGGTACCGCGAAACTTCAAACCACCCGATATGGATCTCTACGACGGCACCACCGACCCAAGTCACCACCTCAGCAACTTCAGAAGCAGAATGTACCTAGTTGACGCCTCCGACGCGATTCGGTGCAAAGCCTTCCCCACCACTCTCACCAAGTCAGCCATGAAGTGGTTCGACAATCTGCCACCAAGATCAATCACCAGCTTCGAAGACCTAACCAAAAAATTCCTAACAAGGTTCTCCATTCAAAAGGACAAGGCAAAACATGCCCCCAGTCTACTCGGGATCAAACAAGGTAACCAAGAAACTCTCCGAGAATACATGGAGCGATTCAACAAAGCCTGCCTGGACATACAACACTTGCCCACTGAAGCAGCCATTATGGGACTAGCAAACGGCCTAAAAGAGGGACCGTTTAGCCAATCCCTATCCAAACGATACCCGACCTCTCTATACGAGGTACAGGAGCGGGCAGAAAAATATATCAACATGGAGGAAACCTCCCAGCTAAGAGACTCTTCTAGGAAGGAATCAACCTACCCACTTCGAGATCGAGATCGGGAACAGAAGAAGAAAGAAGAACCCCACTCGGACAAGCCACGGAAGTACCACAACTACACCCCCTCCGAGTCTCCCTGGTAGACGTCTACAGAGAAGTATGCCACACCGAAAAAATTCCACCGCCCCGACCTCTAAAACACAAGAGAGCGGGAGAGATCGGTCCGAATACTGTGAATATCACAAGCTCTACGGTCATTCTACTAACGACTGCTACGACCTAAAAAATGTTATAAAAAAGCTGGCCAGAGAAGGAAAACTCGACAGATACATAGCAGAGAAAGGAGAAGAGACCAGGAAGAGAAGGCGGGGAGATAATGAAGCTCGGGCCGAACAAACCCCGCGAACCCCTGAAAGACACGTTCACATGATAAATGGAGGTTTTGCAGGCGGAGGAACATCCAGATCCTCGCGAAAAAGACACCTCAAAGAAGTCTATCATGTCCGAGAAGACAGTCCCCTGCCCGAGCTACCTACTATCTCATTTACCCGAGAAGATGCTCAAGGAATAATTCCCGGGCACGACGATCCAATGGTAGTCACCATTATCCTGGCAAACGCCAACTTACATCGAACCCTGATTGACCAGGGAAGCTCAGCAGATATCCTGTTCAAAACGGCATTCGATAAGCTCGGACTTGAAGAAAAGAACTAAAGGCCTATCCCACCGACCTATTTGGGCTAGGGGACACCCCGATCCATCCCTTAGGATACATCTCGCTACACACTACCTTTGGAAGAGGCGAGCAATCTAAAACATTAAGCATCGACTACATTATAGTCGACGTCACCTCGACATACAATGCCCTCATTGGGCGACCCACCCTAAACAGACTGGCAGCTATAGTCTCGACCCCACACCTCTGTATGAAGTTCCCTACCGCAAAAGGAATCGCTACCCTAAAAGGCGACCAAAAACTAGCGCGGCGATGCTACAACGAAAGCCTGAGCCTAAAAGGGAAGGAGGTCAACACGATAGAACTCGGACGAGTGCAGTCCCGAGAAGATCTTCGACCACAACCAGAGGGAGAGACCGAAAAAGTTCAGATTGGGAACACACCTGAAAAAATAACAAACATAGGAGCGAACCTCAGAACGGGCCTAAAAGAGGAACTCATAACCCTCTTAAAGGAGAATTCCGACCTCTTCGCCTGGAAAGCCTCCGACATGCCAGGCATAAGCCCCGACCTGATGTGCCATAAGCTATCAGTTTACCCGGAATCCCGACCTGTCCAACAAAGACGCCGGAAGCTCGGACCCGAGCGCATGCAAGCGATAGAAGAACAAGTACAAGCACTACTAGAGGCAGGGTTTATTAGGGAAGTAAAATACCCCCTATGGCTTGCAAACGTGGTCTTGGTAAAAAAGCCCAACGGAAAATGGAGGATGTGCGTCGATTACACAGACCTCAACAAAGCCTGCCCCAAAGACCCATATCCACTACCAAACATCGACGCCTTAGTAGACGCAGCCTCAGGCTACAGATATCTCTCCTTCATGGACGCATACTCGGGATACAATCAAATCCCGATGTACGGACCCGACCAAGAAAAGACCTCGTTCATAACCCCGAGGGCAAACTACTGCTACGTAGTGATGCCCTTCGGGCTGAAGAACGCAGGGGCAACCTACCAGAGGCTAATGAACAAAGTGTTCTCAGAGCACATCGGACTACAGCTAGAGGTGTACGTCGACGACATGCTGGTAAAGACACAAGAAGACAGAAACTTGCTGACCGACCTCACCAGCGTCTTCGGCACCCTCAGAAAACACAACATGAGACTTAACCTGACAAAGTGCACCTTCGCCGCAGAAGCCGGAAGGTTCTTAGGCTTCATGCTAACTCAAAGGGGCATCGAAGCGAACCCGGACAAATGCCAAGCAATACTCAGTATGAAGAGCCCGACGTGTGTCAAAGAAGTACAACAACTGAATGGAAGGCTAGCCGCCCTATCAAGATTCTTGGCAGGATCAGCGATAAAATCACTACCTCTCTACTCGCTCCTAAAGAAAGGGAAACCCTTCTCATGGACCCCGGAGTGCGAAAAAGCCTTCCAAGAATTCAAGGAATTCCTCGGGCAGCCACCAATCCTAACCCGACCTTTAAAAGGAGAAGAACTCGTACTATACCTCTCGGTTGGAAATCGAGCAGTCGCCTCAGCGTTAATACGCGAAAATGATCAAGGACAACACCCTATATACTTTGTAAGCAAGGCACTACAAGGGGCCGAGTTAAACTATCAGAAGATAGAAAAATTCGCCTACGCCCTAGTGTTCACAGCTCGGAGGCTCCGTCCCTACTTTCAAGCCCACACCATCAAAGTCCGGACAAACCAACCCATGAGACACATCCTCCAAAAAACAGACCTGGCAGGACGAATACTGCAATGGGCAGTGGAACTGTCCGAGTTCGACCTCCACTATGAAACCCGGACTGCCATAAAATCTCAGTATCTAGCCGACTTCATCGCAGAATACACTGAGACCCCTGGAACCCCACTCTCATGGAACCTTTATGTCGACGGGTCCTCAAACAAAACTGGAAGCGGAGCCGGGGTTATACTCGAAAGCGACCAAGGAACGCAGATAGAATTATCCCTAAAATTCGAGTTCCAGGCCTCGAACAACCAAGCCGAATACGAGGCCCTACTAGCAGGTCTAAAGCTAGCCGAAGAGGTCGGAGCCCGAAAAATCACGATCTTCAGCGACTCCCAGGTCATCACATCACAAGTGAATGGAAGCTACCAGGCCAAAGACCCAACTATGAAAAAATACCTGGACCAAACAAAGGCACAATTACGCCACTTTCCAGAGATACAGATCCAGCACATACCTCGGGAACACAACGCCCGGGCAGACGCGCTCTCAAAACTTGCCAGCACCAAGCCCGGAGGCAACAACAGAAGTCTCCTCCAGGAAACCTTACAATCTCCCTCCGTGGCAAGAGAGGAAGAAACGCTAAATATATCCGACCAACAGCAAGGATGGATGACCCCCATACTCAGCTACCTGAAGTCGGGAACTCTCCCCGCCGAAAGAAAAGAAGCTAAAAGACTCACGAAAGACGCCCAGAATTATACACTAATTCACGACGTATTATACAGAAGAGGATTCGCAAACCCCCTCCTTAGGTGCGTCCCGACCTCAGAAACAAAGGGCGTCCTCGAAGAAATCCACGGAGGCATGTGTGGGAACCATCTCGGAGCTCGGGCATTATCCAAAAAAGTAGTCCGAGCCGGATTCTACTGGCCGACCTTGCAAAGAGACGCAACGGAATTTGTGAAAATATGCCCCCTGCCAAAAACACGCCAATTTTCACAAGGCACCACCCGAAGACCTTATCAGCATCACCGCACCATGGCCCTTCGCAAAATGGGGACTTGACCTACTCGGCCCGTTTCCCCAAGGACCGGGGCAAGTCAAATACCTCATAGTAGGGGTCGACTACTTCACAAAGTGGATCGAAGCTGAACCCTTAGCCACCATTACGGCTCAGAAAAGTCGCAAATTCCTATACAAAAATATTGTCACAAGGTTCGGAGTCCCCTACTCCATCACAACAGACAATGGAACACAGTTCACGGACACAAGTTTTCAGAACTTGGTGGCCGAACTAAAAATCAAACAGCAATTCACCTCAGTCGAGCACCCACAAGCCAATGGACAAGCAGAGGCTGCAAATAAAGTCATCTTGGCCGGGTTAAAACGGAGACTCCAAGAGGCCAAAGGGGCATGGGCCGAAGAGCTCCCCCAGGTGCTATGGGCATATCGGACAACTCCACACTCTACAACGGGAGAATCGCCATTTCGACTAGCTTACGGGATGGAGGCAATGATTCCTATCGAAATAGATGAAGGGTCACCCAGAGTCATCTTCTACAACGAAGAAGGTAACCCGCAGGCACAAAAGGAAGAACTCGACTTCCTCCCCGAGGTCCGAGAAAGAGCCCGGATCCGAGAAGAAGCCTTAAACGGCGAACGGCCCTCAGATACAATCAGAAAGTAATAAAACGAAGCTTTTCCACTCACGACCTAATTCTAATCCGAAATGACATCGGAACACAAAAGTCGGGAGAAGGAAAGCTGGCTGCAAATTGGAAAGGACCCTACAAAGTAACAGAAGTCTTAGGAACAGGCTATTACAAGATATCCGACCTAGAAGGCAATGAGCTGCCCAGAGCCTGGCACGCCTGTAATCTAAGACGGTACTACAGCTAGGAAAATTTGACCCGAGGTGTACTCTTTTTCCCTACAAGGGTTTTTTAATGAGACACCCGGTCAAGTAAGGCACCCGACCTAGTCAAGGGTAAAACACTCTGTAAATATTCTTTCTTTTTTAATACTAATCAAATTTCTCTATTTTCTTTTCTTCTTCCCCATGATGAAACAAATCAAAGTACCCCGCCAAGGCGCATTAATTTATGCTCGACAAAACGCAAAAAATCATTTGCCAAAAGACCGCACAAGGTCGGCAAAGATAAAGCGACGAGGTTCAAATTAATGTGAGAAGTTATAAAGTAACTCTGAAAAGGCTCAAAAAGCCAAATAAAAAGAGATTACAAAAATAACTTAAAAGGCCGACCAACGACAAGGTCGGACCCAACAAAGGGAAGTACTCGAACACCCGAGGTCCGAGGAAAAACCCGGATCCAGGAAAGAAGCCTTAAAGAGGCAAAGCCAAGATTTCGAAAACGCTTACTAAAAAGTTGCTATACAAAAACAACTAAAAAGTACAAGCGAAAAAACGAAATCAAAGGAAGAGGCAAAGCCAAGATTTCGAAAACGCTTACTAAAAAAGTTGCTATGCAAAAACAACTAAAAAGTACAAGCGAAAAACGAAATCAAAGGAAGAGGCAAAGCCAAGATTTCGAAAACGCTTACTAAAAAAGTTGCTATACAAAAACAACTAAAAAGTACAAGCGAAAAACGAAATCAAAGGAAGAGGCAAAGCAAAGTTTCAAAACGCTAGCTAAAAAAGTTGTTATCCAAAAACAACTAAAAAAGCATAAAAGCGGAACAAAAGTCAAAACACGAATAAAACACCGCATAATAAAGCTAAAAAGTTACTACAAGTAGCTAAAAGCAAAAGGTGTCCAAAGCGTTCACAGAAACCATCCAAAAGCAAAGAGCCCACAGGCCGGGCAAAAAACTAAAAATAAAAGATTACAGAGGATCAAGGTCCTTTCCGGACTCCACATCAACAGAAGGCTGCGGAGGAAACATAGAAATCGGGACTGCATCAACGGCACCGTCATCCCGGCTTGAAACCTCCACGCCAGATCCATTCCCGACCAAGGGTGAAGTCGGATCCGCAACCGGAACCTTAAGGTCGGACACCGGAACCTTGGGATCGGACACCGGAACCTCATCCTCATTGGGGGCAGGAACAATCTTTCCCTCCACAACGACGTTATCCGTACTAAATAAGCTCAAATCCAGGTCAGGAGCAAGAACCCGGACCTGAGCCTTCAAATTCTCGAACATAGCATCCATACCCTTAGCCACATGGCCTTCCAGCTCGTAAAAATCATCCTGAGCAGATTGCAACTTCTCCCTTGTCTCCACAAGCTCGGCATATATCCGAGTATAATTCTCCGTCGCCGCCTTCGCCATCTCCTCGGACGCTTTCGCTGCCGCCACAGCCGCGGTAGCTTTAGCCTTCTCCTTCTCCAAAGAGGCCTCCAGCTCCGTAATCCTAGCAGCCTTCAGCTCACTAATCTTCTCGAACTCGGACTGAGCCTTCTCAAGTCGGGAGCTGGTCGCGCCAATGGGGGATTTCTTGAACTCCCGGGCAATAGCAGCATGAAGACTGGCCATCCGAACACAACTCCGCGCCATATACTGAAAATGATGCTCCATAGACACGTCATCAGTAGAGATAAAAGTCTGAGGGAGAATATGCTGTTCAATCCAACCGAGAGCATCGAAATCCTTATCATTAAAACCCGCAAGCTCTTGAGAGGTCTTCTGCTTCTTGGGGGGAGGTCCCGAGAACGGGGGAGGAGAAGAGGTAGCAGGCCCAGAGGTCGGAGGATCCTGACTTATAGCTCGGAACTGGGGAGTCGGAATAGTCTTCGACCGAGTCTGAACACCCACGGTAGTCTTCTGCGGAGAAGATCGGGCAGAAGCCTCAACCTCGATATTTCGAGCAGCCACAGACTTCTTCGTCCGACGAAGGAACTTCATGGAATCCGCCTGAGAAGACATCTCTGCAGAAATAAAAAGAAAAGGATTACCACAACAGAAATTCCACCAAAAACAAGCAAAACCAAAATACTAAAGAAGAAGAATCTCAGAGAGGTCGGGAAACTACCTAACTCGGAACGGAGAAGGCTTGGATCTCCCAACATTTTCTTCGTATCCAAGTGAGGTGCCCGACCCCATAAACTGCTCACCACACCCACAAAAGCCTGCTCAACCTCATCTAGACTCTCAAAAGTATACTTAGCAGACACTACATTCTCCTGCCAACAAAGAGGAAAAGAAGGCTCCCCACTCTCATCCAGAAAGAAAGGTCGGACGTCTCCAGTAGCCGGACCTTGAAATAAAAGTTCTTGAAATCATGAAAGGACTCATCATAAAGGGTACAAAACTTCCTCCCATGGTTAGCCCTAAAAGAGACCCAAGACACCTTACCTCCACCGAACCCGGCTTCGCAACACAAACAAGTAGGAAAAAGAGAAATAGAGGGAGCGACGCCCAAAAACTGACACAAAAGTTGAAACAGCTTTAGAAACGCCCAAGAATTTGGATGGAGCTGCGTAGGGCAAGGTTACAAGACCACAACACCTCGGACTCCAGGTCGGTAAAAGGAAGTCGGACACTCAGCTTAGAGAAAAAACAATCATAAGCATAAAAGAAGAGCTTCTCGGAACTATCTAAGGGCGGGAAGCAAACTCTCTCCTCGGAATCCGGGGCTACTAGTTCATAATCCCTCTCAGACTCTCTATTCTCACATATGCTACAGTGCCTACGGAACCTAGCCAAATATTCAGAATCTACCACAGAAGGGACTTTTAGAGGAAGAGGGTCTACCCAACCAAGACACTTGGAATCTTGGTCGACATCGCTTGAAGAACCTTTCGAGACATAAAACTCTTACCTACAAGAAGAAATACAACAGCAAGCAAAAATCACATAAAGCAGACAGCGAAAACCCGTTCAGCCAAGCAAGAAACAAAAAACCAAAAGAAAATGCGGCAACCCGGAACAAAGTACCAGAAAAACAAAAAGAGCCCCCCCCATATACAAACAAAGCAATGGCGGCGCCTCTTTTTGGGGCAAACCAGGCATAAAGAAAGAAGAAACAGACAAAGAGCCACAAAGGAACAGAAAGCATATGCACAAAGAAAAGAGACGGGAACAAACCTGGAAAAAAGAAAAGACGACGAGCTCCGAAGCAAGGAGAACGAAACGGCGACACAAAGGAAACCTCGGAAAGACGCACGGAAAGATAAGGGGAAGAAGAACAAAGAGAAAGAAGAAGCAGTGCTCGAAAAAAAAAAAAAAAGAGATGGCGAAAACTTAGAAAAGCAGGAAGGAACAAGAATAAACGAAGAAAAAGGAAGGGAACAAATAAATAATGCCTTCACAGAGCCCGAACGGAAATCGAGAAAAAACGGTAAAATGCAATAAATGCAGGAACGACCATTTTGAAATTTGAAAAAAACAACTATGCCCGAGCTCGACCTCCCAAAAAGGACGAACTCGGGCAGGGGCACTGTTCATACCCTGACCGAGCTCCTCCAACTCGGCAAATCTATGAAAGGTCCGACCTCGTCCTAAGGCCCACGCCTAGAGGTCGGACCTCGGACAACAAAGCAAGGAAGGCCCATCAAAAGGAACGCAGCCCAAAACCCAAAGGCCGAAAAGGCCTAGCAAAGGCGGTTCCACAAAGATAGGGATAAAACTCCCGAAAGATAAGATAAGATAAGAATATCTTATCCAGGGAAGATCACAGCCAACTACTATAAATACACTGGAGCACCCAGGTATGAGATACATTCCACATTCTACACATATCTGCTTGGACCCATGCTAACTTAAGCATTGGAGTGTCATTGCAGGTACAACCACCAACCGCCAACACATCAAGCTCGGGTCCCTGACCCCCACCTCGGGCATCTCCAGACGACCGAGCTACACGTTTCAGGTAACCCCCGGAACAATTGTAATCTTTGAATTGTTTGATTCTTTATGTCCATTATTTTGTGTATTCATGCATTTATATGATTGATATCCTTGTTTACCATTAATTAATGCTGAGTATTAAAAAAGGGATGTTTTGTTAACATCATCATGTTTATAATCTTTGTTGGATTCTATGATTGAGGTTATATTTTGCTACTTGGTTTTGAGTTCTTCATGCTTACTTTTTAAGAATGCCAAGTGATGAGAATTGCCTTCGAGCTTGTAACTCTTCTTGAATTACATGATTTGGCCACCATGTGGTTTGAGCCTTATTCTGTGATTAGGCAACCTCTTGATGGATGTTGTGCAATTACCTTAATGCATGTTGTTTTATGATTATATGCATCCATATGTGTTTGACTTGAATGCTTTCATGCTTCTTTAATGCTTGTTTTACCTTACAAGTTTACTTAAAGCATCTCAAGCACACTAGGATAAGTGAAGTGCATGCTTCTTTTGTGACATCGCCCTTTTATGCTAATGTGTGTTCTAAATTGCGCAATTTAGAATTCACACACCTAATATTTCTTAATGTCACACTAATTCACTCACTCAATTCTAGTGATTTACCTTATTCCAACAATGTATGCTTCCTTGCTTTCTTATCTTCTCATCTTACGGTGTTATTTTCTATTTTTCATGATGGATGCACCACAAGCAATACGGAAGCAAGACTAAGAACACGCAGCACCGGTTGACCTACCAGCTGAAGGTAGCAATCCGGAGATTCCCCGTACCCCCTTGCTCATCTTTGAGTGCACCGAGGACGGTGCAAACTTTTAAGTGTGGGGAGGTCGTCCGACCGGTCGGCGATTTTGGGTGACAAATTTCTAATCCCAACAGTTTTGCATTTCATTCTAGGATTTTATGGTTTTTACTTGCATTTTCTTATTTTTGCATATGCATACACAATAAGCTTAGTCAAAATAATGAAATTTTCCAAGGATTTTTATCTATAGGGCACCAATTGATTTGAGTGAAAACTTTTCATAAAACTTTCTTGAATTATATATCTTGTGGATCATGTTTTGAGCTAAGAATACAAGCTTGTGAGATTTGAGCTTAATGGTGTGGTTACATCCTATAACCACTTATTTTTCCTTCTTGTGTGCATTATTCTCTTCCTATGATTGTAATCTTTGAATTGTTTGATTCTTTATGTCCATTATTTTGTGTATTCATGCATTTATATGATTGATATCCTTGTTTAGCATTAATTACTACTGAGTATTAAAAAAGGGATGTTTTCTTAACATCATCATGTTTATAATGTTTTTTGGATTCTATGATTGAGGTTATATTTTGCTACTTGGTTTTGAGTTCTTCATGCTTACTTTTTAAGAATGCCAAGTGATGAGAATTGCCTTCGAGCTTGTAACTCTTCTTGAATTACACGATTTGGCCACCATGTGGTTTGAGCCTTATTCTGTGATTAGGCAACCTCTTGATGGATGTTGTGCAATTACCTTAATGCATGGTGTTTTATGATTATATGCATCCATATGTGTTTGACTTGAATGCTTTCATGATTCTTTAATGCATGTTTTACCTTACAAGTTTACTTAAAGCATCTCAAGCACACTAGGATAAGTGAAGTGCATGCTTCTTTTGTGACATCGCCCTTTTATGCTAATGTGTGTTCAAAATTGTGCAATTTAGAATTCACACACCTAATATTTCTTAATGTCACACTAATTCACTCACTCAATTCTAGTGATTTACCTTATTCCAACAATGTATGCTTCCTTGCTTTCTTATCTTCTCATCTTACGGTGTTATTTTCTATTTTTCATGATGGATGCACCACAAGCAATACGGAAGCAAGACTAAGAACACGCAGCACCGGTTGACCTACCAGCTGAAGGTAGCAATCCGGAGATTCCCCGTACCCCCTTGCTCATCTTTGAGTGCACCGAGGACGGTGCAAACTTTTAAGTGTGGGGAGGTCTTCCGACCAGTCGGCGATTTTGGGTGACAAATTTCTAATCCCAACACTTTTGCATTTCATTCTAGGATTTTATGGTTTTTACTTGCATTTTCTTATTTTTACATATGTATACACAATAAGCTTAGTCAAAATAATGAAATTTTCCAAGGATTTCAATCTATAGGGCACCAATAGATTTGAGTAAAAACTTTTTATAAAACTTGCTTGAATTATATATCTTGTGGCTCATGTTTTGAGCTAAGAACACAAGCTTGTGAGATTTGAGCCTAATGGTGTGGTTACATCCTATAACCACTTATTTTTCCTTCTTGTGTGCATTATTCTCTTCCTATGATTGTAATCTTTGAATTGTTTGATTCTTTATGCCCATTATTTTGTGTATTCATGCATTTATATGATTGATATCCTTGTTTACCATTAATTACTGCTGAGTATTAAAAAAGGAATGTTTTGTTAACATCATCATGTTTATAATCTTTGTTGGATTCTATGATTGAGGTTATATTTTGCTACTTGGTTTTGAGTTCTTCATGCTTACTTTTTAAGAATGCCAAGTGATGAGAATTGCCTTCGAGCTTGTAACTCTTCTTGAATTACATGATTTGGCCACCATGTGGTTTGAGCCTTATTCTGTGATTAGGCAACCTCTTGATGGATGTTGTGCAATTACCTTAATGCATGTTATTTTATGATTATATGCATCCATATGTGTTTGACTTGAATGCTTTCATGCTTCTTTAATGCTTGTTTTACCTTACAAGTTTACTTAAAGCATCTCAAGCATACTAGGATAAGTGAAGTGCATGCTTCTTTTGTGACATCGCCCTTTTATGCGAATGTGTGTTCTAAATTGCGCAATTTAGAATTCACACACCTAATATTTCTTAATGTCACACTAATTCACTCACTCAATTCTAGTGATTTACCTTATTCCAACAATGTAAGCTTCCTTGCTTTCTTATCTTCTCATCTTAGGGTGTTATTTTCTATTTTTCATGATGGATGCACCACAAGCAATACGGAAGCAAGACTAAGAACACGCAGCACCGGTTGACCTACCAGCTGAAGGTAGCAATCCGGAGATTCGCCATACCCCCTTGCTCATCTTTGAGTGCACCGAGGACGGTGCAAACTTTTAAGTGTGGGGAGGTCGTCCGACCGGTCGGCGATTTTGGGTGACAAATTTCTAATCCCAACACTTTTGCATTTCATTCTAGGATTTTATGGTTTTTACTTGCATTTTCTTATTTTTGCATATGTATACACAATAAGCTTAGTCAAAATAATGAAATTTTCCAAGGATTTCTATCTATAGGGCACCAATTGATTTGAGTGAAAACTTTTTATAAAACATGCTTGAATTACATATCTTGTGGATCATGTTTTGAGCTAAGAACACAAGCTTGTTAGATTTGAGCCTAATGGTGTGGTTACATCCTATAACCACTTATTTTTCCTTCTTGTGTGCATTATTCTCTTCCTATGATTGTAATCTTTGAATTGTTTAATTCTTTATGTCCATTATTTTGTGTATTCATGCATTTATATGATTGAGGCCATCATTTTCCTTACACTAGGTTTTGTTTCTCTTGGCCTAAGTAGAGTAATTAGTGACTCTTGAGTTATCTAATTCCTTTGTTGATTGATAATTAGAAGTTGCTAATTGATTTGAATGCCTCTAAAGCTAGTCTTTCCTTTAGGAGTTGATTAGGACTTGAGGAATCAAATTGATTCATCCACTTGACTTTCCTCCATGGTTAGAGGTTAACTAAGTGGGAGCAATGAACAATTTGTTATCACAATTGAGGAGGATAACTAGGATAGGACTTCTAGTTCTCATATCTTGCCAAGAGCTTTGTTAGTTGTTAGTTTATTTTCTTTGCCCTTTATATTTCTTGTCTAAAATCTTAAAAACCCCAAATATAACTCACAACCAATAACAAGACACTTTATTGTAATTCCTATGGAGAACGACCCGAGGTTCAATACTTCGGTTTATAAATTTAGGGGTTTGTTACTTGTGACAAACAATCTTTTGTATGAAAGGATTATTGCTTGGTTTAGAAACTATACTTTACAACGAGATTTCATTAGTGAATTTCTAAGCCATCAAAAATCTAATCATCACTACCATCCGTCCTCTCAGTGAAAATGGTCCAAATGCGCTGTCACCGCACGACTAATCATCTGTCGGTTCTCGATCATGTCGGAATAGGATCCATTGATCCTTTTGCGTCTGTCACTACGCCCAACACTCGCGAGTTTGAAGCTCGTCACAGTCATCCAATCCCTGAATCCTACTTGGAATACCACAGACAAGGTTTAGACTTTCCGGATTCTCAAGGATGCTGCCAATGTATTCTAGCTTATACCACGAAGACTCTAATTAAGGAATCCAAGAGATACTCATTCAATCTAATGTAGAACGGAAGTGGTTGTCAGGCACACGTTCATGGGTTGAGAATGGTGATGAGTGTCATGGATCATCACATTCATCACGGTTAAGTATGAATCAATATCTTAGATAGAAACAAGCGTGTTTGAATGGAAAACAGAAATAATTGCATTAATTCATTGAGAAACAGCAAAGCTCCTCACCCCCAACAATGGAGTTTAGAGACTCATGCCGTCAAAGAGTACAAAGTTCAGATCTAAAAATGTCATGAGATACAAAATAAGTCTCTAAAAGTTGTTTAAATACTAAACTAGTAACCTAGGTTTACAGAAAATGAGTAAACTAAGATGGATAATGCAGAAATCCACTTTTGGGGCCCACTTGGTGTGTGCTGGGGCTGAGACTTAAGCTTCTCACGTGCCTGGGCTGTTTCTGGAGTTAAACGTCAGGTTGTAACTTGTTTATGGCGTTTAACTCCAACTTGCAACCTGTTTCTGGCGTTCAACGCCAGAATGCAGCATGGAACTGGCGTTAAACGCCAGTTTATATCGTTTTTCTTCACGCAAAGTATAGACTATTATATATTGCTGGAAAGCCCTGGATGTCTACTTTCCAACCCAATTAAGAGCACGCCAATTGGACTTATGTAGCACTAAAAAATCCATTCCGAATGCAGGGAGGTCAGAATCCAACAGCATCAGCAGTCCTTTTTCAGCCTGAATCAGATTTTTGCTCAGCTCCCTCAATTTTAGCCAAAAAATAACTGAAATCACAGAAAAACACACAAACTCATAGTAAAGTCCAGAAATATGAATTTTGCCTAAAAACTAATAAAAAATATACTAAAAACTAACTAAAACATACTAAAATCTACATAAAATTACCCCCAAAAAGCATATAAAATATCCGCTCATCACTCAGCTTTGCTAAAGTTCCCAGTTAGAGGTGTCCAGAGTTCTTAAGCACACTCTTTTGCTTTAGATCACGACTTTAACCACTCAGTCTCAAACTTTTCGCTTGGACCTTCATGGCACAAGCACATGATTAGGGACAGCTTGGTTTAGCTGCTTAGGCTAGGATTTTAGTCCTTCGGGCCCTTCTATCCATTAATTCTCAAAGTCTTGGATCCTCTTTACCCTTGCCTTTTGGTTTAAAGGGCTATTGGATTTTTCTACTTGCTTTTTCTTTTTCTTTCTTTTTCTTTACTTTATTTTTTTTTTCCGCAAGCTTTGTTATTCACTGCTTTTTCTTGCTTCAAGAATCAATTTCATGATTTTTCAGATTATCGATAACATTTCTCTTTGTTCATCATTCTTTCAAGAGCCAACAATTTTAACATTCATAAACTTCACTATCAAAAATATTCACTGTTCAAGCATTCATTCAGAAAACAAAAAGTATTGCAACTACATCAAAATAATCAAACTAATTTCAAGATAAAATTTGAAATTCAAGTACTTCTTGTTCTTTTGTAATTAGGCACATTTTTCATTTAAGAAAGGTAAAGGATTCATGGAATTATTGATAGCTTTAATGATCATGTAATGAAGACACAAGCATAGATAACTCATAAAGCATAAAAATCGAAAAATAGAAAAATAAGAACAAGAAAATCAAAGAACGGGTCCACCTTAGTAATGGCGGCTAGTTCTTCCTCTTGAAGATCAAATGGAATGCCTGAGCTCCTCTATGTCTCTTCCTTGCCTTTGTTGCTCTTCCCTCATGGCTATTTGATCCTCTCTAATTTCATGGAGAATAATGGAGTGCTCTTGGTGCTCTATCCTTAGTTGCTCCATGTTGGAACTCAAATCTTCCAAAGAGGTGTTGAGTTATTCCCAATAGTTGTGTGGAGGAAAATGCATCCCTTGAGGCATCTCAGGGATTTCTTGATGAGGAACTTCCACATGCTCTTGTTGAGGTCCATGAGTGGGCTCTTGTTCCGAGGGTACCTGAAACTGTAGGTCGATCCGGACGAGACCTTCTGTGCTAGTCGGAACCGATGTGTCCGGCTGGTGAATAGCGGCCGGAGCTGGCGCGTCCGACTTGTTGGACTGAATGTGCTGTTGATCCTTTGTCACCGAAGGGTGGGGGGTACCTGCAAGGGACTCCGATGCTTAAGTTAGCAAGGGTATTAACCAGGTATTGAGTAGAATCAGAGTATGAGTTATACTTGGGTGCTCCAGTGTATTTATAATGGTGAGATGTGACCTTTTGGATAAGATAAGTTAGTTATCTTTATCTTATCTTTATCTTCGAGTTGAGGTCAGCGTATCTTCGATGGAACCGCCGTTATCTCTATAGGCTTGGGTTGCCCTTAGATTTGGGTCGTGTTCCTCTGTTTGGGCCCTTTACTGGGCTCTCCTGTCGATTTGGCCGAGCTCTTTGAGAAGAGGTCGGCTAGTCGGACCTGAGGAGGTCGGTCGCTTTATCTCCAATCATCCCGGGTCGGATAGCTCGACCCAGGGTATGAATAATGCCCCTACTTGAGCTCGGTCTTCTTTGTCGAGGTCGAGTTTTTGACTTCGGTCTTTCTCTAGTGAAACTGAACTCAAGCATTTTGTCGACACCTTTTTGTAGCAGCTTTTGAATGTAGAACGTTTTTCTCTAAAAGCGCGCGCTTTTGTATTAGCGCTTTTTTGGGAATGCAAGCAGTTTTAACATCCGCATTTAATTGGCATTAATTGCCCCATTCTCTCTTGGCTTTTTATTTTGAATCTCTCAATCAAAAAACGGTTTCTCTTCTTCACTTCTTCTCCGTAACTCCTCACTTTACTCTCTCATTTTCTGTTTCTTGCCTAGAGTTTGTAGTTTTTTCTTTGTGACGCCTGTTCTGCTACTGCGTTTTCGGAAGAGGGCTGATTCTCCTTCTGTCTTTGCATTCTTCCACTTCGGGGGGGTGGCTTTGTTGCTTCTGCTCTTCAGCTTTTCTTCGAGGTTTTCTTCTATTCTCCAGGTTAGTCCCATTTCGTGTTTCCTCGTTTATTTTTGACTTTGCGATGGAGTTTTCCTTTTGATCTTCCTTTTGGAGAAAGTTTGGATCTTTCTATTTTTATCATGCTTGACTTATTGCATGCTCTAGATTTTTCCTTTTTTGGTGCGAATCTCTTCTTTGTTTGCTTGAATCTTTTTCTTTTGTATGTTGCTGCCGTTTCTGCCTATGCTTTTGCTGATTATTTTTTACTTGATTTCAAAAAAGTTTGCACCTTTGCTATTTTTCTTCTTGGTCCTTTCGGTGTTCTGATAAACTGTAGCAGTAGTGTTTTTCACTGATAAACTGTAGGAGCAATGCTTTCTCTGATAAACTGTAGAAGGGTGGTATTTTTGTGTTTTTTGCTTCTTTTGTTTCTTTCGGGATTTTATTTTCTTTTTGATGAGTGCCGGGATGTAGGCTGTATATACAACTTAAAAACCTTGCCTGTTTACTGCCTCCAAGGGATGCCCCTAGACTTTCTTATCTTGAGTCTTGGGGTTTTCCCTTTCTGTTTGTCGAGATGTTTTTCTCCTCGTCCGTGGTGTTTTTAAGTAATCCATTCTTCTCTTCTTTTTGTAGGATTTAGTTGACCTCATGTCTTCCCGAAATAACGTTGTAGAGATGCCTTCCCAGGTTCCTGTGGGTATGGCCGATTGGTTGGACTCCATGGTTCTTATGTGTGTCTCGCTGGTTGATTCTGAGTTTTGTGCTCAGCTTAGGCAGTTTCATAGTGTCTGTAGTAAGTCTGGTGATGAGAAGAATTATGAACTTGTCCCTCCCTCTTCCGACGAGAGAGTCTGCTTTTCAACTCGGGTTATTGATGGTCGCCCTTTCTTTTATGCTTATGATTTTTCTTTGGTCAGCTGGGTATTAACCTTCCTTTTACTCAATTTGAAATCGACCTGTTATGGTCTTGTAATGTTGCCCCCTCTCAACTTCACCCCAATTCCTGGGGTTTCATAAAAATTTTCCAATTGTTGTGCAGTGGTTTTGGTATTCCTGCTTCCCAATCTCTCTTTTTCTACTTGTTTGTCTTGACTAAGTCCGGAGTAGTGAAAAAGAAGGCAGCTTGGGTCTCCTTTCATTCCACCCAGGGAAAGAAGGTCTTTTCCATGTTTGACGAGTCATTCCGCGATTTTAAAAACTACTTTTTCAAGGTCCGAGCTGTTGAAGGAACTCGGCCCTTTTTTTTGGATGAAAATAATGAGCCTGCCTTTCCCTTGGAATGGCAAAAAGACGTGAAGGTCTCCAGGTATTCTTGGAAAATGTTGGATGAGGCTGAGCGAACCTTTGTTACTATTTTGGAAGAACGCTGGGGTCAACCTCCCCATCTTGATACAAAGAAATTTCTAACCAATCCTTCTCTTCTTCAAACTGAACTGGGTATCTTGTGTTTCCTTTATTATCTGTTTATGTTGCTTGTAGCTGTTTTTCCGACTTGTCCGACTTGTAGCTTAACTTTCTGTTTCATTTGCAGAGGCAATGAAGAATAACGAATCTATGAAAGCTTTTAAGAGGGCACAAAAGGCGACTAATGCTAGAAATATTGCTGCCAAGGCGGCTGGGGAGGGGTCCTCCCAAGTGCACGAGAAGCCATCAGTGCCGAGTTCCCCCGGGGTGAGGAAGGTGATCCCAACACCTCGGGTCCGCTTGGTGGATCCTCACCCTACTTCTGCCGCTCCATCTGCAGCTCCTCCAAGTAAGAAGCAAAAGACGGCTGAGCCCTTCGACCTCAATGCCCCTGATTTTAATGCCATTGTGTTTGTAGATCAACAAATCGGGCCCTATGTTACCATCTCCATGGACGATGTGTCCATTCTCCATCATCTGGAGTTTATGGCCCGAAATCATGTAAGGATGGCATATATGTCGGCTGCTATATACCGGACTGCTCAAAATCTTCCTCTCCATGCTACCAAGGCATTTATAGAGGAGGCAAAGCAGGAGTTTGACCGGATGAAGGGGATGAAGGAGGAGCTTGAATTAAAGGTGACCAAGTTGGAGAAGGATCTAGAGAATGAGAAGGCAAGTTCCCTTTCACTGGCGGCTTCTTTGAGGTTGGCCGAGGACACAGCCTTGATGCATAAGGAGAGTTACGTTACGACTTATCGGGAGGTGATGCGCCTCAGGGAGGAATTGAATAATGCCCGGGAAGATTATTTTGAGCTCCAAGGTCATCTCGTTGGTAGCGTGACTGCTGCTTTCGAGAACTTGAAGGAGCAAGTTCGGGTTAATGCTCCCGAGGCTGATCTCACCCCTTTCAGCCTGGACAATGTTGTCAGGGATGGCAAGATTGTCCCTGATGATGATGGTGATCATGATGCTGATCCTCCTCCTGTGTCCTCTGCCAAAGTGTCAACTTCTTCTGCTCCACCGGTTGCACCTGATTCGGATTGCCAGGTTCTGAACCGGGAGGATGGAACTATAGATGCCGTGCCTATTCAGACTCGTCCCCCTTCTCCTTGTCCTGATGATGCCAAGAAGGCTCCTGATGCTTGTTGATCTTTTGCTGGATGTAGTTGGCCCGGCTTGTGGGCTTTTGAAACTTTTTATTTAATTGCTGACATTTCTTAGTTGCTTTATCTAGCAACTTTTTATTTTGAAAGACAAACAATAGCTTGCTATCTTTTTGATAGTAGGTTTTGGTGGTCCTTTCAAGGCCTTTATAACTCTGTAGAAAAAGAAGTAGTGTTTTGACTTGGCATTTTCTTCTGTTTTCTGCTGATGTTGAAATCTTGCAGCTCGACCTCCTTGGATTATTTCGTTTTATTGCTTGTATCTCGGATCCTTTGAGGCTGCGATTGTATAGGTCTAACTTGTTTCTCGGTTTTCTGTATTTGTGTCCGATTCCTTTGCGTTGGTCCTCTTCTAAGTTATTTTTGTAATCCTCTTTTTGGACCTTTGTCAGGTCTTTGTTAGGGATTACTTTGATAACTTTTTAGTGGTAGGAGTCCGACTTGGTTATGTCGGCCTCCTTTAAGTTATTTTTTGTAGTCTTCTTTCTTGGATCTTTGTTAGATCTCTTTCAGGGACTACTTGTATAACTTTTTATTTTGGGCTGACTTTGTTATGTCAGGCCCTTCTAAGTTAAAGTAATCCTCTTTAATAGGGTTGGCCAGACCTCTTTCCATGGTTTACTTATAACTTGGGTTGACTTGGTTCGACTTCTTAACGTTCGACCAGTCCTTAAGTTATTATTTTAGCGATCCGTAAGACCTCGTCGGGTTCTTTTTTGGATTGCTTTCAATAACTTCTTACATTATTCTGTGTTCACCTTCGCCGATTTGTAGAAAGTGGTTGGCATCTTTAGATCGTCCTTTGGGTGAATCGCGTTTTCACCTTTGTCAGACGATTTATCTTTATCGTGGTCGTGCAGTGAAATTGTTTTTCACTTTCTGCTGACCTGTCGCTTTATAATCAGACGATGAATACTTCATATTAATGCGTCTTGGATTCTTTGTAGAATATTTAAATAAACTTTATTCAAAGAAAAAATGCAAATATATACATGTGGGAATTTTCTTATCCCTTTAAGTCGGGCATGACCTAGATCTCAACATGGTGCCTCATTAAAAAACTTTTTCAGGAAAAAAAGCACATCCACTAGTGAGATCCGTTGCCTTTTCTAGCTGTAGTACCTTCTTAGGTTGCAGGCGTGCCATGATCTGGGAAGCTCTCGTCCATCGAGATCGGACAGTCGGTAGTAGCCCTTCCCAAGTACTTCTATGACTCGGTAGGGTTCTTTCTAGTTTGCTGCCAGCTTCCCTTCTCTGAGCCGAGTTGTTCCAATGTCGTTTCGGATTAAGATAAGATCGTTCTCAGCGAAACTTCTTGGTACTACCTTTTGATTATATCTGGCAGCCATTTGACGTTTTAGAGCTTCTTCTCTGATCCGAGCTCTTTCCTGGATTTCAGGTAGTAGGTCGAGTTCTTCCCTCTGAAGTTGGGAGTTTGCTCCCTCATTATAATGGACTACTCTATGCGATCCTTCTTCAATTTCTACTGGAATCATTGCCTCTATTCCGTATGCTAATCCGAAAGGGGATTCCTTTGTGGTGGAATGTGGCGTCGTTCGATATGCCCAGAGAACCTGTGGAAGCTCCTCTGCGCAAGCTCCCTTGGCGTCTTGCAGCCTTCGTTTCAACCCTGCCAATATGACTTTGTTGGCGGCTTCGGCCTGTCCATTGGCTTGTGGATGTTCGACAGAGGTGTACTGGTGCTTTATATTCAAGTCGGCTACTAATTTTCTGTAGCCTGCGTCTATGAATTGGGTGCCATTGTCTGTGGTTATTGAATATGGGACTCCAAACCTCGTGACAATGTTTTTATATAAGAATTTTCGGCTTCTTTGGGCGGTGGCATTGGCTAGGGGTTCTGCCTCGATCCATTTTGTAAAGTAATCTACCCCTACTATGAGGAATTTAACTTGCCCTGATCCCTGGGGAAAGGGACCGAGAAGGTCGAGTCCCCATTTTGCGAACGGCCAAGGCGAAGTCACGCTAATGAGTTATTCTGGCGGGGCGATGTGGAAGTTAGCATGTTTTTGACATGGTGGACATGTCTTTACAAATTCTGTAGATTCTTTCTGTAAGGTTGGCCAATAAAACCCTGCCCGAAGTATCTTTTTGGCGAGAGCCCGTGCTCCGAGATGATTGCCACAAATGCCGCCGTGTACCTCTTCTAACACTTCCCTGGTGTGGGAGGTCGGCACACATTTTAGTAATGGTACCGAGATCCCTCTTTTGTACAGGACGTTGTTTATGATGGTGTAGTATTATGCCTCCCTTTTTAGCCTCTTTGCTTCCTTTTCTTCTGTGGGGAGTGTTCCTGTTTTGAGGTAGTTGACTATGGGGATCATCCATCCTTGGTCCTGGTCTGTTATGGTTAGGACTTTTTCTGCTTCCGAGATTGATGGGTTCTGTAGCATTTCCTGGATGAGGCTTCTATTGTTGTCCCCTGGTTTGGTGCTGGCTAGTTTTGAGAGTGCGTCAGCTCGGGCATTTTTCTCACGGGGTATGTGGCAGATCTTGTATTCCCCGATTTGTCCGAGCTGTTCTTTGGTCTTATCCAAGTACTTTTTCATGGTGGGATCTTTGGCTTGGTAGCTCCCTGTTATTTGTGATGTGACCACTTGCGAATCGCTGTAAATGTTAAGTTTTCGAGCTCCCACCTCTTCAGCCAGTTTCAAACCAGCTAGCAATGCTTCGTATTTCGCCTGGTTATTTGAAGCCGGGAATCCCAACTTGAGGGAGAGCTCAACTTGGGTTCCCTGGTTGTTTTCTATTATCACTCCTGCGCAGCTTCCCGTTTTATTTGAAGAACTGTCCACATAGAGATTCCACTCTATGGGGGTTTCCAGGACATCTGTGAATTCTGCGATAAAGTCGGCCAGGTATTGTGATTTGATGGCTATCCGAGCTTCATATTGGAGGTCGAACTCGGACAGCTCGACTGCCCATTGTAGAATTTTGCCTGCTAAATCTGTTTTCTGCAATATTCTTTTTAAGGGCTGGTTAGTTCGAACTTTGATGGTGTGGGCCTGGAAGTAAGGACGGAGTCGTCGAGATGTTAGAACGAGAGTGTAGGCAAATTTTTCTATTTTCTGATAGTTCAGCTCGGATCCCTGTAGTGCTTTGCTAATGAAGTAGACGGGTTGTTGTCCATTTTCGTCTTCTCTGACCAGTGTTGATGCTACTGCCCTGCTTCCTACTGCGAGATATAATATGAGTGGTTCTCCTTCTCGTGGTCGGGAAAGGATAGGTGGCTGTCCTAAGAACTTCTTAAAGTCTTGGAAGGCTTGTTCGCATTCTGTCGTCCATTCGAACTGTTTTCCCTTTCTTAAAGTAGCATAGAAGGGGAGGGATCTTATCGCGGCTCCTGCTAAGAATCGGGATAGGGCAGCCAATCTCCCGTTGAGTTGCTGTACTTCTTTGATGCAGGTTGGGCTCTTCATGTTGAGTATAGCCTGGCATTTATCTGGATTTGCTTCAATTCCTCTTTGTGTGAGCATAAAACCTAAGAATTTGCCTGCTTCTACCGCAAAGGTGCATTTTGCTGGATTGAGTCACATATCATGCTTCCTGATGGTGTCGAACACTTGGGCTAGGTCAGACAATAATGTCTCTTTACTTTGTGTTTTAATTAGCATGTTGTCCACGTAGACTTCCATGATCTTTCCGATGTGATCTGAGAAGACTTTATTCATTAGCCTTTGGTAAGTAGCTCCTGCGTTCTTGAGACCGAAAGGCATCACGATGTAGCAGTAGTTTGCTTTTGGTGTTAGGAACGAGGTCTTTTCTTGATCTGGTAGATACATAGGGATTTGATTATACCCCGAGTATGCGTCCATAAACGAGAGATATTTGTATCCGGAGGAAGCATCTACTAGAGCGTCAATACTTGGGAGTGGGTATGGATCTTTTGAACAAGCCTTGTTGAGATCGGTGTAATCGGTGCACATTCGCCACTTCCCATTTGATTTTTTCACCAAGACAACGTTGGCTAGCCATAACGGGTATTTGACTTCTCTTATGAATCCGGCTTCTAGTAGTGCCTGTACTTGTTCATCCACAGCTTGGGATCGCTTCGGCCCAAGTTTTCTTCGTCTCTGCTGCACCGGTCGAGATCCTGGATAAACTGCCAATTTATGACTCATCAGCTTAGGGTCTATGCCTGGCATGTCTACGGCTTTCCACGCAAAGAGGTCGAGGTTATCTCGCAAGAATTGTATTAATAATTCTTTTGAATCTCCTTTTAGGATTGTGCCGATATTGGTTGTTTTTTCCGAGGTGTCCCCGATCTGAATCTTTTCTATCTCGCCTTCTGGCTGGGGACGAAGTTCTTCTCGTCGGTGAACTCCGCTCAGCTCGATTGTGTGGAACTCTTCTCCTTTGCCTTTGAGATTTAGGCTTTCGTTATAACAGCGACGTGCCGTCTTCTGGTCTGCTTTTATCGTGGCTATCCCTTTTGGGGTCGGGAACTTCATACATAGGTGTGGGGTTGAGACTACTGCGCCGAGTTGGTTGAGTGTTGTCCGCCCTATGAGAGCGTTGTAAGCTGAACTTACGTCGACTACGATGTAGTCTATTCTGAGGATCCTGGATTGGTCCCATTTTTCGAAGGTTGTATGTAGTGGTATGTATCCGAGTGGTCGAACCGGGGTATCTCCTAGCCCAAACAGGCTATTCGGATATGCTTTAAGTTCTTTTTCTTCCATGCCGAATTTATCAAAGGCTGTTTTGAATAAGATGTCGGCAGAACTCCCTTGGTCTATTAAAGTGCGGTGTAGGTTAGCGTTTGCCAATATGATGGTGATAACCATGGGATCATCGTGTCCTGTGATGATGCCGGATGCGTCCTCTTTAGTGAATGTAATTGCCGGCATGTTGAGTGCTTTCTCCTCTCCTTCGACATGATATACTTCTTTGAGATATCTTTTGCGAGAGGATTTGAAGATCCCACCTGCTGTGAATCCACCGTGTATCATGTGGACATGTCTTTCTGGTGTCCGAGGTGATCGTTCCGTTCGTTCGGTATCTTCATCCCTTCGTCTCTTTCTTTGATCATCCCCTCGGGTGGCCAGGAATCGATCTAATTTTCCTTCTCTCACCAATTTTTCTATGATGTTTTTTAGGTCGAAGCATTCATTTGTGGAGTGTCCTCGGACTCGATGGTATTCACAATATTCCTTTCGGTTTCCTCCTCCCCTTTTGCCTTTGAGTGGCCGTGCTGGGGGGATTTTTTCTGTATGGCAAACTTCTTTGTATATCTCGACCAGGGATGCCCTGAGAGGGGTGTAGTTATGGTATTTTTTGATTTTCTCCCCTTGTCGATCTTCTTTTCTTTTGGGCTCCTTGTCTTTGTCTCGGTAGGAGGCCCCCGATTTTGAGGTTTCTCCTAATCGAGCGTTTTCCTCCATGTTGATATACTTTTCTGCCCGCTCCTGCACTTCGTCTAAGGAGGTCGGGTACTTTTTTGATATAGATTGGATGAAAGGTCCCTCTTGTAGGCCATTGATGAGTCTCGTGATGGTGGCCTCCGTTGGAAAACTTTGTATGTCCATGCATGTTTTGTTGAATCTCTCTATGTAGTTGCGGAGGCTCTCCCGATCTCCTTGTTTGATCCCTAGTAAACTGAGTGCGTGCTTGGCTTTATCTCTCTGAATGGAGAATCTGGCTAGGAATTTTTTAACTAGCTCATCAAAGCTTGAGATGGACTTCGGGGGTAGGTTGTCGAACCATCGGATCACTGTCTTTGTGAGAGTTGTTAGAAAAGCCTTGCAGCAAACAGCATCTGGGACGTCCGTGAGGTACATTCTACTTCTGAAGTTGCTGAGGTGGTGGTTAGGATCCGTGGTGCCATCATACAGGGTCATGTCCAGGAGTTTGAAGTCTTTTGGAATTTTGGTTTTCATGATTTCCCTGGTGAACGGGTCTTGCTCTTTGCGTGAATTTTCCTCGAGATTAGCCCGGGGGGATTTTGATTTGAGATCGGCTTCCAATTGCTGTAGTTTTTCTTCCAACTCCCGACGTCGCCGCACCTCTCTTTGGAGATCTCTTCCAATTTCTCGTTATTGTTGGTTTTCTTTTTCCAGTTGTTTTAGGCGATCCAGGAGCACTTCTATTGCCCCTGAATTTGGTGAGTCTTTGTCTTTGTTGGTTTCCGGAGTGTTTTGTAGCGTGACATCCGCGTTTTTGTGCGGTGTCCGATCCTCTAGACCTGAATCATGGTCGTTGTCATGGTCGTCCGCCATGTTGATGGGATGACTTTCAGGGTCCCCGGCAACGGCGCCAATGTTCCGAGCGTACCCAAAACTGTAGGTCGATCTCAGACAAGACCTTCTGTGCTGGTCGGAACCGATGTGTCCGGCTGGTGAATAGCGGCCGGAGCTGGCGCGTCCGACTTGTTGGACTGAATGTGCCGCTGATCCTTTGTCACCGAAGGATGGGAGGTACCTGCAAGGGACTCCGATGCTTAAGTTAGCAAGGGTATTAAGCAGGTATTGAGTAGAATCAGAGTATGAGTTATACTTAGGTGCTCCAGTGTATTTATAATGGTGAGATGTGACCTTTTGGATAAGATAAGTTAGTTATCTTTATCTTATCTTTATCTTCGAGTTGAGGTCAACGTATCTTCGATGGAACCGCCTTTATCTCTATTGGCTTGGGTTACCCTTGGATTTGGGTCGTGTTCCTCTGTTTCGGCCCTTTACTGGGCTCTCCTGTCGATTTGGCCGAGCTCTTTGAGAAGAGGTCGGCTCTTCGGACCTGAGGAGGTCGGTCGCTTTATCTCCAATCATCCCGGGTTGGATAGCTCGACCCAGGGTATGAATAGCTCTCTTATTTGCTCCATCCTCTTTTTGGTGATGGGCTTGTCCTCTTTAATGAGAATGTCTTCCTCGATGACAATTCCAGCTAAACTGCATAGGTGGCAAATAAGATGAGGGAAGGCTAACCTTGCCAAAGTTGAAAGTTTGTCAGCAACCTTGTATAGTTCTAGAGGTATGATCTCATGAACTTCCACTTTCTCTCCAATCATGATGCTATGGATCATGATAGCCCGATCCACAGTCACTTCGGACCGGTAGCTAGTAAGAATAATAGAGTGTTGGATGAATTCCAACCATCCTCTAACCACGGGTTTAAGGTCATGCCTTCTCAATTGAACCGGCTTGCCTTTGGAGTCTCTTTTCCACTAAGCTCCTTCCAGACATATTTCCATGAGGACTTGGTCCAACCTTTGATCAAAGTTGACCCTTCAAGTGTAGGGGCGTGCATCTCCTTGCATCATTGGCAAGTTGAATGCCAACCTTACATTTTTCGGACTGAAATCTAAGTAATTCCGCCGAACCATTGTAAGCCAATTCTTTGGGTTCGGGTTCACACTTTGATCATGGTTCTTATTGATCCATGCATTAGCATAGAACTCTTGAACCATTAAGATTCTGACTTGTTGAATGGGGTTGGTGAGAACTTCCCAACCTCTTCTTCGAATCTCATGTCGGATCTCCAGATACTCATTCCTTTTGAGCATGAAAGGAACCTCAGGGATCACCTTCTTCTTGGCCATAACTTCATAGAAGTGGTCTTGATGGACCTTTGAGATGAATCTCTCCATCTCCCATGACTCAGAGGTGGAAGCTTTTGCCTTCCCATTCCTCTTTCTAAAGGTTTCTCCAGCCTTAGGTGCCATAAATAGTTATGGAAACACAAAAAGCAATGCTTTTTCCACACCAAACTTAAAAAGTTTGCTCATCCTCGAGCAAAAGAAGAAATAAGGGAGGAGAAGAAGAAGAAAATAGAGGAGATGGAAAGGTTTGAATGGTTCGGCCAAGTGGGGAAAGAAGTGTTTATGATGTGTGAAAATGAAGGAGGGATGCGGGTTTATATAGAAGTGGAGAGAGGGGTAGGGTTCGTGTATTAGGGTTGGGTTTGGGAAGGAAAGGATGTGAATTTGAATGTTGAGGTAGGTGGGGTTTTTGGGGAATAGTGGATGGAGGTGATTGGTGAAGGGTATTTGGGGAAGGGTGTTATTGAAATGTGTGAAGAAAAGAGAAAGTGAATTGGGGTAGGTGGGGATCCTGTGGGGTCTACAAATCCTGAGGTGTCAAGGATTTTCATCCCTGCATCATTCTGGCGTGTAAACGCCCTCTGAGTGCTGATCCTGGCATTAAACGCCAGGTTGCTGCCCATTTCTGGCGTTTAACGCCAGCTTTTCTTCCCTTTCTGGCATTGAACGCCAATTTGGTGCCCTTTTCTGGCGTTAAACGCCAATCTGGTGCCTTTTTCTGGCGTTAAACGCCCATAATGGTGCCAGACTGGGCGTTTAACGCCCATTCTGCTACCCTCCTCCTCTATGGTGTGCTGTTTTTAATGCTGTTTTTGAATTTGCTTTGATTTTTGCAATTGTTTTTGTGACTCCACATGATCATCAACCTAAAGAAAACATAGAATAACAATGAAAAATGGAAATTTAACATAGATAATGAAAAATTGGGTTGCCTCCCAATAAGTGCTTCTTTAATGTCAATAGCTTGATAGTGAGCTCTCATGGAGCTTCACAGATACTCAGAGCATGTTGATGGCCTCCCACCACCAAACTTAGAGTTTGAATGTGGGGGCTTGGGTTGACTCTGTGTTCAGAGAAGCTTTTCATGCTTCTTCTCCATGGTTGCAAAGGGAGATCCTTGAGCCTTAAACACAAGGTAGTCCTCATTCACTTGAAGGACCAATTCGCCTCTGTCAACATCAATCACAGCTTTTGCTGTGGCTAGGAAAGGTCTGCCAAGGATGATGGATTTATTTTCATCCTTCCCATTGTCTAAGATTATGAAGTCAGCAGGGATGTAAAGGCCTTCAACCTTTACCAAGACATCCTCTACAAGTCCATAAGCCTGTTTCTTTGATTTGTCTGCCATCTCTAGTGAGATTCTTACAGCTTGTACCTTAAAGATTCCCAGTTTCTCCATTACAGAGAGTGGCATGAGGTTTATGCCTGACACCAAGTCACACAAAGCCTTCTCAAAGGTCATGGTGCCTATGGTGCAAAGTATTAAGAACCTTATGGGATTCGGTTTCTTTTGAAGTATCTTTAGCTGAGCAAAGGTGTTTAGTTCATTAATGAACAATGAAGGTTCATCCTCCCAAGTCTCATTACCAAATAATTTAGCATTCAGCTTCATGATTGCTCCAAGGTACTTAACAACTTGCTTTTTAGTAATATCTTCATCTTCTTCAGAAGAAAAGTATTCTTCAGAGCTCATGAATGGTAATAGGAAGTTTAGTAGAATCTCTATAGTCTCCAGATGAGCCTCAGATTCATTTGGTTTCTTTAGGAGGGAACTCCCTAGTGGTCGGTGGACGTCCCATGAGGTCTTCCTAATTGGGAATCACTGCCTCCTCACTCTCTCCAGGTTCGGCCATGTTGGTCATGGTGATGGCCTTGCACTCTCTCTTTGGATTCTCTTCTGTATTGCTTGGGAGAGTACTAGGAGGAGTTTCAGTGACTCTTTTACTCAGCTGACCCACTTGTGCCTCCAAATTTCTTATGGAGGACCGTGCCTCAGTCATGAAACTGAGGGTGGTCTTAGCTAGATCAGAGACTATATTTGCTAAGCTAGAGAGGCTCTGCTCAGAATTCTCTGTCTGTTGCTGAGAAGATGATGGGAAAGGTTTGCTATTGCAAAACCTGTTTCTCCCACCATTATTGTTATTGAAGCCTTGTTGAGGCTTTTATTGATCCTTCCATGAGAAATTTGGGTGATTCCTCCAGGAAGAATTATAGGTGTTTCCATAGGGTTCTTCCATGTAATTCACCTCTTTCATTGCAGGATTCTCAGGGTCATAAGCTTCTCCTTCAGAGGAGGCTTCTTTAGCACTGCCAGATACAGCTTGTAATCCAGTCAGATTCTGAGAAATTATATTGACTTGCTGAGTCAATATTTTGTTCTGAGCCAATATGGCATTCAGAGTATCAATCTCAAGAACTCCTTTATTCTGAGTTGTTCTATTGCTCACAGAATTTCTTTCAGAAGTGTATATGAACTGGTTATTTGCAACCATTTCAATGAGTTCCTGGGCTTCTACAGGCGTTTTCTTCAGATGAATAGATCCGCCTGCAGGATGGTCTAATGACATCTTGGATAACTCAGACAGACCATCATAGAAGATACCTATGATGCTCCATTCTGAAAGCATGTCAGATGGACACCTTCTAATCAATTGCTTGTATCTTTCCCAAGCTTCATAGAGGGATTCACCTTCCTTCTGTTTGAAGGTTTGAACTTCCACTCTAAGCTTACTCATCTTTTGAGGTGGAAAGAATTTAGCTAAGAAGGCATTGGCCAGCTTTGCCCAAGAGTTTAGGCTGTCTCTAGGTTGTGAGTTCAACCATATACTAGCTCTGTCTCTTACAGCAAAAGGGAAAAGCATAAGTCTGTAGACCTCGGGATCAACTTCATTGGTCTTAACAATGTCACAGATTTGCAAAAATTTAGCCAGGAACTGATGAGGATCTTCCAAAGGAAGTCCATAAAACTTGCAATTTTGTTGCATCAGAGAAACTAATTGAGGCTTAAGCTCAAAGTTGTTTGCTCCAATGGCAGGAATAGAGATGCTTCTCCCATAGAAGTCGGGAGTAGGTGCAGTAAAGTCACCAAGCACCTTCCTTGCATTGTTGGCATTGTTGTTATTTTCGGCTGCCATATCTTATTCTTTTTCAAAAATTTCTGTCAGGTTCTCTCCAGAGAGTTGTGCTTTAGCTTCTCTTAGCTTCCTCTTCAGAGTCCTTTCAGGTTTAGGAACAGCTTCAACAAGAATGCCTTTATCCTTGTTCCTACTTATATGAAAGAAAAGAAAATAAAGAAAGTATAGAATCCTCTATGTCACAGTATAGAGATTCCTTGATGTGCCAGAGGAAAAGAAGAATAGAAGGATGAGGTAGAGAGAAGAATTCGAACTTATAGAGAGGGAGGGGGTCCGAATTATTAAGAGAGGAGGAGTGTTAGTGATTAAATAGAAAGAGATAGCAGAGAGAAGAAATTCGAATATCAAAATTAAAATAATTGGTTAATTAGAAAGATTTTTGAAAAAGTGGTTAGTGATTTTCGAAAACTGTAAGTGAAAAAGTAGTTAGGTGGTTTTGAAAAATATGAGAATTAGTGAAAAGATTTGAAAATCAAATTTTGAAAAAGATAAGAAATAGTGATTAGTTGAAAAAGATAATAATTTTGAAAAGATAAAAAGTTAGAAAAGGATTTTGTAAATAAAAGAGATATGATTGAAAAAAAATTAATTTTAAAAAGATATGATTGAAAAGATATGATTGAAGAAAATTTGATTTTTAAAAGGATATGGTTGAAAAAGATTTGATTTTTAAAATTGATGACTTGACCAACAAGAAATTAAAAGATATGATTCCAAAATTCAAATATTGAACCTTTTTTAACAAGAAAGTATCAAACTTGAAATTTTTGAATCACAACATTAATTGTTAGCAAAGATTTTTGAAAATATTAAAAGAAAAATGAAAAAGATTTGATTTTGAAAAAGATATGATTGATATGAGAAGATATGAAAAAGATAAGATTTTGAAAAATTAGTTTTAAAACTTGAAAAATTGAAAAAGATATGCTTTGAAAACAAAATTTCCTCCTTGGTGCTATCCTGGCGTTAAACGCCCAGAATGGTATCCATTCTGGCGTTTAACACCCACTTGTCTACCTCCTTGGGCGTTAAACACCCAGCCAGGTACCTTGGCTGGCGTTTAAACGCCAGAATTCCTTCTTCACTGGGCATTTTGAATGCCCAGCTTTTTCTCTCTGATTCCTCTGTTGTATGTTCTGAATCTTCAATTCTCTATATAATTGTCTTGGAAAGACAAAATTTTGAAAATTTTTTGAATTTTTTTAATGATGAGAGAGAAAAACAACAAAATGAAACTAATCATGAAAAACTGAGATCAAATAAACAAGGCATGCAAGAGCACTTTGAATGTCAAGATGAAGATTAAGAACATATTTTTTCTTTTTGAAAAATTTTTAAGAAAGGAAGGACATGCAAGACACTAAACATAGAAATTTTCATACTAGGGACACTTAAAAATTGAGAATGCATATGAGAAACAACAAAAGACACAAAACAAGAGAACTTAAAGATCAGATAAAGAAAATCATCAAGAACAACTTGAAGATCATGAAGAACACCATGCATGAGTTTTCGAAAATTCGCAAGAAAAATGAAAACATGCAATTGACACCAAACTTAAAAATTGACACTAGACTCAAACAAGAAGCACAAAATATTTTTTATTTTATGATTTTTTATATTTTTTTTTCGAAAATTATTTTGAAAAAGAAAATAAGAAACTCAAAATTTTTAATACGAATTCCAGGAATCATGCAATGTTAGTCTGAAGCTTCAGTCTAAAAAGATTAGACTTGGCGCACCAAGCTTCAGCAGGACATTACATACAACAGCCAAATTGATGGGAATCAACTAGCTCTAGTGACGATAAAAACATCATCTGAAACTCTAGAATTCATTCTTAAAAATTCTGAAGAAGAAAATAAAAAGAAAAATACCTAATCTAAGCAACAAGATGAACCGTCAGTTGTCCAAACTCGAACAATCCCCGGCAACGGCACCAAAAACTTGGTACACGAAATTGTGATACACAACTTCGTGCAGCTGACAAACAAGTGCACTGGGTCGTCCAAGTAATACCTTACGTGAGTAAGGGTCGATCCCACGGAGATTGTCAGCTTGAAGCAAGCTATGGTCATCATGTAAATCTCAGTCAGGCGGATTCAAATGGTTATGGGATTAAAAGAATGAAATAGAACATAAAATAGGATAGAAATACATATGCAATTCATTGGTGAGAATTTCAGATAAGTGTATGAAGATGCTTTGTTCCCTCTGAGCCTCTGCTTTCCTATTGCCTCATCCAGTCATTCATACTCCTTTCCATGGCAAGCTGTATGTAGGTGGATCATCGTTGTCAATGGTTATCATCCATCCTCTCAGTGAAAATGGTCCGGCTACGGGTTACGTAGGGCTAATCATTTGTCGGTTCTCGATCATGTCGGAATAAGATCGATTGATCCTTTTGCACACTGTCACTGTACCCAACACTCGCGAGTTTGAAGCTCGTCACAGTCATCCCATCCCAGATCCTACTCGGAATACCACAGACAAGGTTTAGACTTTCCAAATCTCAAGAATGCTGCCCATTTGATTCAAGCTTATACCACGAAGCCTCTGATCTCACGGAATGGAAGGCTCTGTTGTCAGGAGGGGCAACCATGCGTCGTGAATTAGGAGGCCAAGAGATACTCACTCAAGCTATAGCATGTAGAATGGAAGTGGTTGTCAGGCACGCGATCATAAGGGAGAATGATGATGAGTGTCACGGATCATCACATTCATCAGTTTGAAGTGCGAGTGAATATCTTAGAACAAGAATAAGCTTGAATTGAATAGAAGAATAGTATTAATTGCATTAATTCATGAGGAACAGCAGAGCTCCACACCTTAATCTATGATGTGTAGAAACTCCTCTATTGAAAATACATAAGAATAAGGTCTAGGCATGGCCGTTCGGCCATGCCTCCCAAATAGCATGAAACAATCGAAAAAGGGTTCAAAGACCTGATCCCAAGATCAAAGATGATCAAAAGATCAAAGATGATCAAAAAGATGAAAATACAATAGTAAAACGTCCTATTTATAGTGAACTAGTAACCTAGGGTTTACAGAAATAAGTAAATGATACAGTAATTCACTTCCGGGACCCACTTGGTATGTGTTTGGGCTGAGCATTGAAGCTTTCATGTGCATAGGGTTTTCTTTGAGTTAAACGACAGCCTTGGAGCCAGTTTGGGCGTTTAACTCCAATTCTGGTGCCAGTTTTGGTGTTTTACGCCAGAATTTTTATGCTGACTTGGAACGCCAGTTTGGGCTAGCAAATCTCAAATAAATTATGGATTATTATACATTGCTGGAAAGCCCAAGATGTCTACTTTCCAAAAAATCAAGAGCGTGCCAATTGAGCTTCTCTAGCTCCAGAAAAGCTACTTCGAGTGCAGGGAGGTCAGAATCCAACATCATCTTCAATCCTTTTTCAGCCTCTGAATCAGATTTTTGCTCAGGTTCCTCAATTTCAGCCAAAAAAAACCTGAAATCACAGAAAAACACACAAACTCATAGTAAAGTCCAGAAATGTGATTTTTGCATAAAAACTAATAATTATATACTAAAAACTAACTAAATCATACTAAAAACTACATAAAAACAATGCCAAAAAGCGTATAAATTATCCGCTCATCACGTACGCGTCACTTATCTCTCTCTGCACTCACACGTGCGTGTCACCGATGCGTACGTGTCGCAACTCACTTCTGCAACTCATGCCTACGCGTGACACGAAGCGTACGCGTGGGCACCCTGTTCCATCCACCTATGATGACATGTCATCATATACCCATTTTCTATGCTTTTTCATACAAGAAATTGATGATTTGTGCTTAAATATTGAATGCTTTTTGTACTTAAATGATATATTTTCTTGATATTTTAATTTTATAAATCTTGTAGAAAAAAAGAAGAAAAAGAAGCAAAGAAGCACAAAAAAAGAGGAAAAAAAGAGTTTTGGGGTACACTTTGAAGTTGGGGTACACTTTGGAGCCTTAGGCCACGCTTTTAAAAGCGTGGCCCATGACCAAATCAAGAAAGGAAGCAGCCAGCACGCACACGATCCTGCCCTTGCCAAGGGTAGGGCAGAATCGTGATGCAAAGTGTGGTTGGAAGCAAGAATTTTCGCTAAGTTAAAATCTGGCCGCACACAGCATGACCATGCCTACTTCAAAGGGCTATAACTTGAGCTACAGACGTCCAATTGATGTGCTTCCAGTTGCGTTAGAAAGCTGACATTCAGAGCTTTCCAACGATATATAGAAATCCATATTTGGCGTCCAATTGAGGCAGGAACGAAAGGCATCTTTAAGGGCCAAAAACAAGCGAAAACAAACCAAAATGCTTCCACCAAGGCTCGAAGAGGGAGACACAAGGAACCCAAGGAAGTCTGCCCTCAAGGAGAGCAGAATGCCCTCTTGGAGGGCAATGTCGTATTTTCTTCATGAAAATTCAAGGAAAAATTGCAACAACTTCCTCCACCAAGTTTCGAACACAAGACCTCTAGGAAGCCAAGCCTTAGGCGTGAATTAGGTGCCAAGAAGCCAAGAAAAAAATGATGAGCGTGTGCTTCTGCCGTGTTTCGAACTTGGGACGTGAAGGAAGGAACATTGCCCTGCCCTTGGCGCGGGCAGGGCAGCATCTTGTGTGGCGCACCAAGAAGCAACTTTGGCGCACCAAGTTTCTCCCCTGGCAGCACCAAGCGCGCGCACCAACACAATTTTGGCGCACCAAACTCTTCCTGCCCTGCCCTTGGCGCGGGCAGGGCAGCATCCTTGCGCACCAACAAGCGTCCCACGCACAAGGCAGCATCATACGCACCAATTCTCGCACCAAGCTTCATTTTTCTGCCCTGCCCTCCACAAGGGCAGGGCAGCCTCCTGGAAGTGTCATGGGCCAAAAATCAACCAAAATTCAATTTAATTCAATTCCTCTCCAAATTGAATCAAGGCCAACCAAACCCATTTCTCCTCAAATCCAAAGCAAGAAAAGCCCACATCATCACTCAAAGGCACATGGATCAATTAGATTAGGATTTTCATTTTAAATGTAATTTGTTTTAATTTTTCACTTTGTAAAGCCTATATAAAGGCATCAATTCCGTCTCACTAGAGGAGCTCTCTTAGTTTTTCATTCTAGCTTTGGATCTTGGGTGAAGAATTGAAGAAATTCTGTTTCAATCTCACCTTGAGATCTCTTGTTTACTTTTTCTGCATAATTGAAATTCATATACTGCTTCATCTTCTCTTTAATTCTGCAATTTATTTTTCTTCTTTCTTCTGCAAATTGTTCTCTGAATTGATCAAGGAAGGGCTTGAGATCTAGACTTGTTCTCTAGTCTCATTGATTCCCTGAGATCTTGTCTCTTTAAATTTCACAATTGAGCTGAGTTACATTCTGTGTTGCTTCTTCAAGCAATTTTCCATTTCTGTTTAAATCTACTTCACTTATTCCATCTTTTAATTCTCTGCTTGATTGCTCTTTACTTTTTCTTGTTGAAGTTTTAATTCCCAGCACCCAATCCCTTTTACTTTTCATGCAATTTAATTATTCTGCAATTATTCTAAGTGCTGCTTATTGCTTTCCTTTAAATTTCCTGCACCCAATCCCCTTTACATTTCCTGCAATTTACATTTCTTGCAATTTAAGTTTCAGTTATTTTACTTTCTTGTTATTTAAGTTACTTGCAATTTTACTTTCTGCAACTTTAAATTTCCTGTCATTTACAATTCTGTTGGCTACACTTCATCCAAATTCACTTCAATGTTAGCTTGACTAAACTAATCACCCACTAAAATTGCTTGATCCATCAATCCCTGTGGGATCGACCTCACTCTAAGTGAGTTATTACTACTTGATGCGACCCGGTACACTTGCCGGTTGGATATGTGTGTTGGAAACTCGTTTTCCGCAAAAACACCATCAAGTTTTTGGCGCCGTTGCCGGGGATTGATTAGATCAACAATGATTAAGTGGGTGAGAAGTCTAGATCAAGCATTTTCTTTTTTTGGTTCTCTGTTTTAAAGTTGAAACCAAGGTGTTTGTGTTTTTGCCTCACTAAGCAAAACTCATATCTGATATGAGTAATTTCAATTTTCATTGGTGTTGTGTTCTACAAAATTCAAATGGAGTTCACCTCATCTTTTAATCAAACAAACTTCATGGGATATTGCCCACCATCACAATATGATTCAAGTCATTATTCTAATGATGGTTGGGAATATCACCAAGAAGACACAAATTCTGAGCCCTCCAATCTATGGAGATTTGCTTCAGAATCCCAAGATGAGCAAGAGAATTATGAGGGATACCAACCACCACCACAAAATGATTCATATCATTATCCTCATGGTGGATGGGAGTATCACCAAGAAACTGCAAATTCTGAGCAGTCAAATCACATGAAAAATTATCGACCCTCACTTCCCAGTTTCTCATTTGAAAGTTCTTCATCACTTGATTATGATTATTCTCAACCTTCATCTCTTGAACTAACAGATTGGGATTACCTTCAAGCCATTGAAATACATAGAAAACTTGTGGAAAGATACACACAGCCCCAATCCTGGACAGAAATCGTATTCAAGAAGATGAATGAGTTCTCAGAGCAAACGAGGAGGAACTTAGAACCATCCAACAGTGAGGATGAAGACAAATTTCTGAAGGATAAAGTGGAAGAGCAAGATGAGGAGGCTACTGCATCAAGTGATCTTTCAATGAAGAATGAGGTGGTTGAAAATGAAACTGCACTTGAGATGAAAAGGGAACATGAACATTCACAACCCTCACAAACCTCCCTTGAATCTGTGATCGAAAAATATGAAGAGGAGATGAAGAAATCTTGGGAAGAACAACAAACCTCCTCCATAAAAGAATTATTAAGTCAAATGTTGGGTGCAAGGGAAGAAGTGGAGGAGCAAGAAAGTGAGGAAGTCATTCCAAACTCAAGTGAAACAGAGAGACTCATGAAGGACAAGCTCATTGAACCATCACTGCAAGGAACTCTTGATGAAGACAAAACTCCAACAATTACACAACCACCAAGACTTGGACTCAAGGAAGTGAAGGCAATTGACAAGAACACCAATTCTGTCCCTAATCCAGCAAGCAAAATCAATCAAGACATTTGCAAAAGAAAGCTTGCTGAGGAAAGGCCAAGACAAGGGACAGTAGCTGAATCTTCTCCCCCCTTGAGGTCATTCCTCTTAACTAATTGGAAGAAGAGGAAGAAAGTGAAGAACAACATGTCAAGCTAATGACACTAAAAGAGCACTTGTTGGGAGGTAACCCAACCGTAGGTACATTTCTTTTTATGCTTTGTTTAAATTCAATAAATTGGCATATGGTTACATTCTAAGTTTGGTGTTGCCTTGCAACAAATTATTTTCAATCTTTTTGGATGATTGCATCAAATCAAAAATGAAAGTGACACACCAAGATTCTAAGTTTGGTGTGCCACTTATTTTCTATGCAAATCATTCTAGCAACATCACTTGTCTGCATAATCATATTGCCTTTTGCAGTGTTATTTTTCTTCTTCCTAGTTGGATAATTTTGTTTTCTCTTTGTTTCATTTATTTACTTATTTTTAATGCTTCTTTCATTAACTGTTTTTGTTAATACATCACCAAAACATCCTTATTCATGACAGATTCTTCACTTGGTGATTGTATTCAACAAATAACAGTTTCTTTTGTTTAGTTTTAGTTCAAATAAATTCACATATGGTTGCATTCTAAGTTTGGTGTTGCTATGCAACAAAATTTGGTTCCAATATCTATTAGATACTTGCATCAATTCCGAGTGAAAGTGTCACACTAAGTTTGGTGTGCCACTTATTCTTTATGCAAAGTATTGTGCACACCTTCTTATGCTTGCAATCAAATGTCGCTGTCTCTTGTGCCTTGATTGTTATTTTTCATTTTTGCTTGCTTAAAACACATGGGCTACTAACATTTCATTGTGTAAGACATTCATGATCCATCTTAGCCCTATAGCCATTGTTCTAATTGTTGCTTGAGGATGAGCAAGCACTCTAAGTTGGCAAGGGAAAGGGAAGAATTGGAGAAAAAGGACAATAATAATGAAGATGGACTACAAGGTTGTAAAGTTCCTTTTCCTCTCATTTATTTCCAACACTTTAAATTGCATGATTGATGCCAAGGCATCTTAGGCTAGTTTCACTAGCATTTTTCTTTTAGTTTTAGTTGTTTTATACATTTTCTTGAGCTTAAAGTAACCAAGAATGGTTAATTGAACAACAAAGCAATGAACCATCCAAACACTATGATTTTGATGCAATTTTCATGAGTTTTTAGTGATATTACTTGAATGCTATGAATGGATGAATTCTCATGAAATTTTGCAAGACTTTGATGCAATTGTTTGGATGATTTCAGGGAAGAAGAGGCTAGGCAAGGAAGCAACAAAAATCAATAAAGGAAGCTTGATTATTAAATGGGACGTTTAAGCTCCAGTTTAAGGTTAAACTGGAGCTTAAACGCCAAATTCATAAGAAGAAAGGAAATGCTGTAACTGGCGTTTAACCTCCAGTTTGACCTCAAACTGGAAGTTAAACGCCAGGATGAAAAATGGCACTAATGAGCATTCCACGTTTAACCTCCAGTTTGACCTCAAACTGGAGGTTAAACGCCAGAATGATGAATTGAACTAAGGAAGGCACAAAAGCATTTCCACGTTTAACCTCCAGTTTGACCTCAAACTAGAGGTTAAACGTGTTCGACACTTCATTTCTCACCAAGAAGCATTCCACGTTTAACCTCCAGTTTGACCTCAAACTGGAGGTTAAACGCCAGAAGCTAGATAGGCACCAGGAGAGTTCCACGTTTAACCTCCAGTTTGACCTCAAACTGGAGGTTAAACGTGTTCGATGGTCATTCTCCTCCAGGGTGTGATTTTCATTTCCAAGTTTAACCTCCAGTTTGACCTCAAACTGGAGGTTAAACGTGTTATATGGGACAGCTTGACCATGCCTTCTTCAAACATAAATAACTTGAGCTACAAAACTCCAAATGAGGTGATTCAAAATGCATTGGAAAGAAGACATCTAGAGCTTTCCAAGCATATATGGCATGCATGGTGGATACTAAAAATTGAGGGCGAAAACAGCCCCGTAATGTGCATAGAAGAGAATACCAACATGCAATCAGGCCAGCTGACCTCTTCACCTTCCATGGAGTATAACTCGAGTTGTAGAACTCCAATTGAGGTGCTTCCAGTTGCATTGGAAAGTAGACATCCATAGCTTTCCAACGAGGTATAATAGTCCATATTTGGCATCAAATTGGCAAGGTTGACAAGAGGACAAAGTGACGACTCAATGAAAGGGAAGTGTTTCCACGTTTAACCTCCAGTTTGACCTTAAACTGGAGGTTAAACGTGTTCGATGGTTTTCCTTCCTCCAGGGTGTTTTCTTCATTCCACGTTTAACCTCCAGTTTGACCTCAAACTGGAGGTTAAACGTGTTCGATCCTAATTCCCTCCAGAGCTTGCTTTCTTCATTTCCAAGTTTAACCTCTAGTTTGACCTCAAACTGGAGGTTAAACGTGTTCGATATATGCACTCTCTTGGGTTGCTTTCTTCCAATTCCACGTTTAAGTTTTAGTTTGACCTTAAACTGAAACTTAAACTTCAACTTAAACACCACCATTTGAAAAGGTTTCTGGGCCAAATATATTGAAGTTTAAGTTAGCAATTGAGCACAAATACTAACTTAAACGTATTATGGTGTGAAACCCAAGTGAATATCATGGTTTATGAGATTAGGCCTGAAGAATTGATGAGTCTGGAATTCAATTTGTTGAACCGTGTGTCATTACTTGTTTATCACTAAGTTTGCTCAATGAATGTTGCAGAATTGGATCACAGTCTCATCAGAATTATGGACCATAAACCCAAGGCAAAAGGAAATCAAGGAAAGGCCTCAAAGCCCAAGAAACACAACAGAAGCTCAATTTAGAAAGTGTATAAATAGGATAGAATTGAAGTTAGTTGACACCTTTTGACACTTTAGAATTTTTCATACTGTAATTGAATTTTGAGCTATGACACACTAAACCCCTTTCATTGGGTTAGGGAGCTCTATTGTAATTCAATGAATCAATAATAGTTTTCATCTTCTTCTTCAATCTTTTCTCTTGAATTTTGTTAGAAAGCTTCTCGATCTAATTCCATTGGGTAGTTGTCTTGGGAAAGAAACTATCCATAATTGGAATCCTTCGGAACCTTGGGAAAGGAATGATGGATTCATGCTAGAGAAGCTTTCTCACAGTGAATTGGATTGGGGTTTGGATGGATATTGTGACATGTAATCCTACCAAATTGTGGTTCATGAAACTGTGTGGTATAATCAGTGATCAAGCATCATCTCTTCTTATGAACATTTAAACCAAGGGATTGGGAATTTGTTTGTTTTTAGAGAGAATTGGTGAGCCAAGGAATTGGGATCCAATCATATAAGATTGCCAAGCAAGATTTAATGAATGCATTGGTTGAGGAAGAGATGAAAATGTTTTGATTCGGAGATCTCAATATCTCCTAATACCCAATGAACTCCCCATCTCTGATCTCCACTTCTATTTACATTCTGCCATTTTCAATTCATGCAATCACCCCAATTCCCTTTTATTTTTAGCAATTTACTTTCTCGCACTTTAATTCTCGCAATTTAAGTTTATGCAATTTCAATTCCTTGCAATTTACGTTTCCTGCCATATTTACTTTACGCAAATTCACATCCAATTCTTGATTCCGCTCAACTAATCAAACTTCTAATTCGAATTGCTCATTCAACCAATCCTTGTGGGATTCGACCTCACTCTATTGTGAGTTTTTACTTGACGACGATAACCAGTGCACTTGCCGGAAGGAATTTTGCCGCTCGTGCAATTTCCTTAATCGTAGCTATACCCAGTTATAGCACATCAAGTTTATGGCGCCGTTGCCGGGGATTGGTTTTCGATTGACAATTCTCAAATTGGAAGTTAACTAGATTGAGCATTTTTCTTGTTTTGTTAATTTAGTTCAAGTTACTTGCTGAATTTTAATTTCTGCACTCTGTTATTTGCTTTTCTTTCTTTATGCCTTTAATTTCAAGCAACTAACTCACTGACCCACTAACTATTTGAATTAATTCCTCACTGCTCTAACCAATACTCTTCCATTAACCAAGAGTATTCCACTTGTTTGTTGCTTGTGGTGTGTTCTTGTATGACAGGTAGAAGAGGAGAGACATCAACTCCTCCATATACCGAACCAGAGAGGACCCTTCATAGACTTAGAAGGGAAGCAAGAGAAAAGAGAGTAGTGAGAGAAGAAGAATCTGAAGGAGAATCTGAGGACAACTTTGAGGAAGCTCTAGATCTCAACATGGATAGAGAATTTCACAACCATGAGAGGGGTGATGGAAACAATGCCATTCCTGAAAGGAGGGTTCTTGGTTCATACATAAACCCAACCTCTGGGAATTGTGGTAGCAGCATTCAGAAACCACCTATTCAGGCCAACAATTTTGAACTCAAACCACAGCTAATATCATTGGTGGAGAATCATTGTTCATTTGGTGGGAGTGCTAGTGAAGATCCCAACCAACATCTCACAAAATTCCTGAGAATTTGCGACACAGTGAAGTCCAATGGAGTCCAGGATGATGCCTATAAACTGCTCTTGTTCCCATTTTCACTTAGGGACAAAGCAGCTAAGTGGCTGGAATCATTCCCAAGGGACAGCCTAACAACCTGGGAGGAGGTGGAGAGCAAGTTTCTGGCACGTTTCTACCCCCCACAAAAGGTCAATAGGCTTCGATCTGAGGTTCAAACTTTTAGACAACAAGATGGTGAGACGCTCTACGAGACATGGGAGAGGTTCAAAGAATTGACAAGGAAATGTCCACCCAACATGTTCCCTGAATGGGTACAATTGCACATTTTCTATGATGGACTTTCTTATGAATCAAGGAAAGCTGTAGATCATTCATCAGGAGGCTCATTGAACAGGAAAAAGACTGTGGAAGAAGCCATTGAAGTGATTGAGACAGTGGCTGAGAATGAGTACTACTATGCTTCAGAGAGGCACAACACTAAGGGAGTCATGGAGCTAAACCATGTTGATACAATTCTAGCCCAAAACAAGGTGTTTGCCAAGCAACTAGCAGAGCTCACAAGGAAATTGGACACAAAGCAAGTGGCTGCAATACACACACAAGATCAAGAGGAAGTAAGCATTGAAGGAGGTGATTGGGAAGAGGCCAACTATGTGGGAAACCAACAAAGGCAACCATATGATCCACATTCCAACACTTACAACTCAGGTTGGAAAAACCACCCAAACTTTGGGTGGGGGAACCAGCAAACCCAACCACAAAACCACAAACCTTACAACCACAACCAACATAACAATTCCACATACCAAAATTCCAACCAAAGATCATACCAAGCCACACAAAACACTTACTCCCAACCACCATATCATGGCCAAAATAATCAACCTGCTCAATCCGATCCGAACCAACAATTTCAAGATCAATTAAACAGGATAGAAGGAAGGCTTGCAACCATGAGTCAAGACATAACCGAATTGAAAAGCTTTAGGGAAGATGTGAGATCGACCTTAAGAAACCATGGCGAAAAACTCAAATGGATGGAGGCTCGAGTAGGAGAACTATCTCAACAGGCCCCCAAATCAACTGCAGTGTTCCCTAGTGACACAGAGAAGAATCCTAAAGGGGAACAAAAGGGAGTGAGATGGGAATAATGCAAGGCCATCACCATATTGAAGGAAGTCTCAGAAGAAGAAGGAATCAGACCCTCATAAAAGAAACCAGAAATCTTGAAAGAAAGTGTGGAAGAAGCTAAGCAGGAAAGTGAAACGGAGCAAGCTAAGGATATGCAAAAGGGAGGCATGCTGGAAACATACAAACCAAAAGCACCATTTCCTCAGAGGTTAGGAGGAGGTGAAAAAGGGAAAACATATTCAAGGTTCTTAGAGACATTTAAGTCTCTCCATATCAATATTCCCTTTCTTGAGATCCTCCAGCAGATGCCTACACATGTTAAGTATTTGAAGGAATTGCTGAGCAAGAAAAGAGTTTTGAAGGGAGGACAAACTGTAGTAATGAACAAGGAATGCAGTGCACTCATCAAGAAGGATATGGTCTCTAAGAAAACAGACCCAGGAAGTTTTCATATCCCCTGCATCATAGGGGAAACAAAAATTGACAGAGGACTCTGTGATCTAGGAGCTAGCATAAATGTGATGCCTCTGACTCTTATGAAGAGGCTACAACTGAATGAGGTAAAATCCACTGATGTGATCATACAATTGGCTGACAAAACTCAAAAGCAAGCTGAAGGGGTAGTGGAGAATGTGCTTGTGAAAGTGGGAAACTATTTTTTCCCCACAGACTTTGTCATTTTGGACATGGAGGAAAGCTACCTACACCCTATCATTTTGGGAAGGCCATTTCTAGCCACTGCTAGAGCGCTCATAGATGTAGAACAAGGAGAGCTAATCTTGAGAATACAGGATGAACAGCTCATTTTCCATGTTTTCAAACCTGCATCCGAGCCTGAACCAGAACCTGAAAAGCCTAAGGAAGATTATAGCAATCTGTGTTTGGAGGAAAGCAATTCAGAAGCTGAAACTCTAAAACAATCCCTTGAAGGCAAACAAGAAGTGCAAGAGCTAAAGCCACAAGAGTCAATAGAAGCAGATCAAAAGGGCCCTCCTAGCATAAGGGTCAATGACGAAATCCTTAAGAGAGAAGGAAGAATTGTAAGGAAATTGCCAAGAGGGTGGAGAAACAAGAAAATTCCCACTGAAGGTTTCTCTCCGGGAGATAAAGTGATACTAAGCCATTATTTGCCAATCCCACCTGGCCTCAAACCCATCCCTTCTCAGCTCCCTCAAGTGTTCACAATCAAGAAAGTTCTTTCTATGGAACATTTGGAAATCATTAAGGAATCAAATGGGGATGTTTCCATAGTGAGAGGAGAGGACATCAAGCACTACAATCCACCCTAACAAGGGACAACCGTCAAGCTAGTGACGTTAAAGAAGCGCTTGTTGGGAGGCAACCCAACATGAGGTAACACTCTTTTGCTATCTCTTTTATTTGTTTCAATAAAAAGGGTAAAGTAGTTTCTGTGCATTGCAAAGAATTAAGTTTGGTGTTTCACACCAAACAATGAATTTGTGGATCAATAATTCAAAGGGGAATGTGTGACTCTAAGTTTGGTGTTCCACCATAAAAATCAACTGAACACAACAACCTTTGAGTTATATGAAAGGAACAACCATTCTAAGCAATCACAGAAATGATTAAAATCCTTAGCAGCAACTTCATTCCAAGGAAAACTCAAGGATTCAAAGAACAGAGAAGTGAGTAGGAGACTAAGTTTGGTGTTCACACACCAACTTAAGACTCAGACTCTTGCCCATATATAGTTGAGCTAACCACTCAAGTGCTTGAGAAGCAAGCAACTTCATCACTCTTTGCAGGAAAGGAACAAGGATCTTAGAAAGAACATGAAGCAACAACTAGGAGAAGAAGGAAAAATCAAATTGTTTCCTGGCAGCAAAGAGAAAACAAGAAATTTCACAAGGTGGTGTTGTTCCTTGACCTTCCTTTAAAAGGCAAACAAAAGCATGCTTGTTCTGGTTAAAACTGAAATTGTTGAATCTTTCTGGAATGTGAAGTTTTTAGTATGTTTGTCTGTTTATTGCTTTGAATAAAGTGAATGCCTAGATATTTGGATATAACTCCACCTTCTTAAACAAATGCTTGCCATGCTTGTTCTGTTTCCAAAAATAAAAGAAAAGTTTGAACAAAAGTAACTTGGCTCAATTAGTGACACATCAAGTAGAATTAAGTGGTGGTATGCATGCTTGATTGTTTAGTTAGCTCATTGGAAATTGAGTGTAGAATTATCATTTTTGTGTAGAAGTTGAATACTGTCTATGGATCTTGATGAATGAATGTTTTTGGCCATGAGAAAGAAAGAAAAAGAAGAAGAAAAAGCCACTGAAAAGGGCAACAAAAAAGCAAAAGAATTAAGAAAATAAGCTAGGCACCAATGGTTTGAACTTCTGAGACATATGCCTGTGGTGTTTATGTACTAGGATCTGCTTGGATGAATAGGTTCTGTGGAGTGTTTCAACACTTGGTAACTTGGGTTAACTAACCCGGGATTATCAACCAAAAGTCCATTATCAAGAGCAACCTAGCTACAAAACATTTAGTCACACAAAGAGGTGCTGGGCACCAATGTCTCAAGAAGAAATGTGAACTAAAATGCCTGTAGTGGATATGTGTAATGCACTGATAAGAAAAAGAAAATGCCAAAGGCTTGTGCAACACATGACACTGAGCAAACAAGGAGCAAAGAGCTCTAAGAAAAAGAAAAACAAAGAAACCAAAGACATAAGGATAACAAGAGGCCATAGCAGTGTTTGATGGATGCAATGAAAAAGTGATAATTCTACCTGATGAGAATGAAAAAGTGATGCTGCAACTTTCTGCATAAAACCCTTCTGATGAACTTCAAGTGCTTGCTAATGTAGCCAATGTAATTGCTTCCTGTTTCATACTTTCTTCTCAAATAACTCAGGACTTGCTTAGGGACAAGCAAGTATTAAGTTTGGTGTTGTGATGCCAAGGCATCTTAGGCTAGTTTCACTAGCATTTTTCTTTTAGTTTTAGTTGTTTTATACATTTTCTTGAGCTTAAAGTAACCAAGAATGGTTAATTGAACAACAAAGCAATGAACCATCCAAACACTATGATTTTGATGCAATTTTCATGAGTTTTTAGTGATATTACTTGAATGCTATGAATGGATGAATTCTCATGAAATTTTGCAAGACTTTGATGCAATTGTTTGGATGATTTCAGGGAAGAAGAGGCTAGGCAAGGAAGCAACAAAAATCAATAAAGGAAGCTTGATTATTAAATGGGACGTTTAAGCTCCAGTTTAAGGTTAAACTGGAGCTTAAACGCCAAATTCATAAGAAGAAAGGAAATGCTGTAACTGGCGTTTAACCTCCAGTTTGACCTCAAACTGGAAGTTAAACGCCAGGATGAAAAATGGCACTAATGAGCATTCCACGTTTAACCTCCAGTTTGACCTCAAACTGGAGGTTAAACGCCAGAATGATGAATTGAACTAAGGAAGGCACAAAAGCATTTCCACGTTTAACCTCCAGTTTGACCTCAAACTAGAGGTTAAACGTGTTCGACACTTCATTTCTCACCAAGAAGCATTCCACGTTTAACCTCCAGTTTGACCTCAAACTGGAGGTTAAACGCCAGAAGCTAGATAGGCACCAGGAGAGTTCCACGTTTAACCTCCAGTTTGACCTCAAACTGGAGGTTAAACGTGTTCGATGGTCATTCTCCTCCAGGGTGTGATTTTCATTTCCAAGTTTAACCTCCAGTTTGACCTCAAACTGGAGGTTAAACGTGTTATATGGGACAGCTTGACCATGCCTTCTTCAAACATAAATAACTTGAGCTACAAAACTCCAAATGAGGTGATTCAAAATGCATTGGAAAGAAGACATCTAGAGCTTTCCAAGCATATATGGCATGCATGGTGGATACTAAAATTGAGGGCGAAAACAGCCCCGTAATGTGCATAGAAGAGAATACCAACATGCAATCAGGCCAGCTGACCTCTTCACCTTCCATGGAGTATAACTCGAGTTGTAGAACTCCAATTGAGGTGCTTCCAGTTGCATTGGAAAGTAGACATCCATAGCTTTCCAACGAGGTATAATAGTCCATATTTGGCATCAAATTGGCAAGGTTGACAAGAGGACAAAGTGACGACTCAATGAAAGGGAAGTGTTTCCACGTTTAACCTCCAGTTTGACCTCAAACTGGAGGTTAAACGTGTTCGATGGTTTTCCTTCCTCCAGGGTGTTTTCTTCATTCCACGTTTAACCTCCAGTTTGACCTCAAACTGGAGGTTAAACGTGTTCGATCCTAATTCCCTCCAGAGCTTGCTTTCTTCATTTCCAAGTTTAACCTCCAGTTTGACCTCAAACTGGAGGTTAAACGTGTTCGATATATGCACTCTCTTGGGTTGCTTTCTTCCAATTCCACGTTTAAGTTTTAGTTTGACCTTAAACTGAAACTTAAACTTCAACTTAAACACCACCATTTGAAAAGGTTTCTGGGCCAAATATATTGAAGTTTAAGTTAGCAATTGAGCACAAATACTAACTTAAACGTATTATGGTGTGAAACCCAAGTGAATATCATGGTTTATGAGATTGGGCCTGAAGAATTGATGAGTCTGGAATTCAATTTGTTGAACCGTGTGTCATTACTTGTTTATCACTAAGTTTGCTCAATGAATGTTGCAGAATTGGATCACAGTCTCATCAGAATTATGGACCATAAACCCAAGGCAAAAGGAAATCAAGGAAAGGCCTCAAAGCCCAAGAAACACAACAGAAGCTCAATTTAGAAAGTGTATAAATAGGATAGAATTGAAGTTAGTTGACACCTTTTGACACTTTAGAATTTTTCATACTGTAATTGAATTTTGAGCTATGACACACTAAACCCCTTTCATTGGGTTAGGGAGCTCTATTGTAATTCAATGAATCAATAATAGTTTTCATCTTCTTCTTCAATCTTTTCTCTTGAATTTTGTTAGAAAGCTTCTCGATCTAATTCCATTGGGTAGTTGTCTTGGGAAAGAAACTATCCATAATTGGAATCCTTCGGAACCTTGGGAAAGGAATGATGGATTCATGCTAGAGAAGCTTTCTCACAGTGAATTGGATTGGGGTTTGGATGGATATTGTGACATGTAATCCTACCAAATTGTGGTTCATGAAACTGTGTGGTATAATCAGTGATCAAGCATCATCTCTTCTTATGAACATTTAAACCAAGGGATTGGGAATTTGTTTGTTTTTAGAGAGAATTGGTGAGCCAAGGAATTGGGATCCAATCATATAAGATTGCCAAGCAAGATTTAATGAATGCATTGGTTGAGGAAGAGATGAAAATGTTTTGATTCGGAGATCTCAATATCTCCTAATACCCAATGAACTCCCCATCTCTGATCTCCACTTCTATTTACATTCTGCCATTTTCAATTCATGCAATCACCCCAATTCCCTTTTATTTTTAGCAATTTACTTTCTCGCACTTTAATTCTCGCAATTTAAGTTTATGCAATTTCAATTCCTTGCAATTTACGTTTCCTGCCATATTTACTTTACGCAAATTCACATCCAATTCTTGATTCCGCTCAACTAATCAAACTTCTAATTCGAATTGCTCATTCAACCAATCCTTGTGGGATTCGACCTCACTCTATTGTGAGTTTTTACTTGACGACGATAACCGGTGCACTTGCCGGAAGAAATTTTGCCGCTCGTGCAATTTCCTTAATCGTAGCTATACCCAGTTATAGCGCATCAATGATTGTCTTTATATTTTCTGTATACATGTGTGGTATGACTAAGCATAGCTTGAATTTTATTTGAAATATGTTGTTGTGACATTATGATTACCAACTTGAGTTTTGTGAATTCAAAAGCAAAAAGCATCATGATCATAAACAAACAAGGAACTAAAGAAGAATTTAGCATGTGCATACAAGTATTGGAAAGCTAGTATGTTTGATTGTTGCTCAATTGCATTGGATTTTATTTAATTGAATTTTTTCATCTAGTACATTTTGTGAAATCTTTTGAAATCATGAAAACCTTGAAGAAGCAAATACAATTAAAGCAAGAAAAGAAAAAGGGAAAGAATGAGAAAGTTGAAGGCTCTGAGTACCAATGGCAATTTATTTGCTAAGTGCTTGTGGTGTTTATGTATCAAGCCAAATGCTTGAAAACAAAACACTTAGAAGTCAAGGCTAGGCTCAAGTGCAAAAGCACTCCCTCAAAGCTCAAGGCTCTGAGCATCAATGATTAGAGAGTCAAGAAAAGAAAAGAAAAATGAGCTTAATGAAGTCCTCTAATTAAATGCTTGTGGTGCTTATGTATCAAGTGGTAATACTTGAAAACAAAGCATTTAGAAGTCGTAGCTTTGTTATTAACTCATGGGGCAAAGCACCCAAAAGGAAAAAAAAAATCAATCAAAAGCTTGTTTCAAGGAAGAATTATAAGAAAAAGATTTCATAAAATAAGCTAGATAGAAGCATCAATCATTTACATCTCTTTTGTAATTGTAGCATGCATAGAAAACTAGCTTGCCATGAACATTGAGTTGCTATTCTTCTTACCTTGGATTGTCAATCTTTATTGCATGATTCTTTTCTTGCTTGGGGACAAGCAAGATTTAAGTTTGGTGTTGTGATGACATGTCATCATATACCCATTTTCTATGCTTTTTCATACAAGAAATTGATGATTTGTGCTTAAATATTGAATGCTTTTTGTACTTAAATGATATATTTTCTTGATATTTTAATTTTATAAATCTTGTAGAAAAAAAGAAGAAAAAGAAGCAAAGAAGCACAAAAAAAGAGGAAAAAAAGAGTTTTGGGGTACACTTTGAAGTTGGGGTACACTTTGGAGCCTTAGGCCACGCTTTTAAAAGCGTGGCCCATGACCAAATCAAGAAAGGAAGCAGCCAGCACGCACACGATCCTGCCCTTGCCAAGGGCAGGGCAGAATCGTGATGCAAAGTGTGGTTGGAAGCAAGAATTTTCGCTAAGTTAAAATCTGGCCGCATACAGCATGACCATGCCTAATTCAAAGGGCTATAACTTGAGCTACAGACGTCCAATTGATGTGCTTCCAGTTGCGTTGGAAATCTGACATTCAGAACTTTCCAACGATATATAGAAATCCATATTTGGCGTCCAATTGAGGCAGGAACGAAAGGCATCTTTAAGGGCCAAAAACAAGCGAAAACAAACCAAAATGCTTCCACCAAGGCTCGAAGAGGGAGACACAAGGAACCCAAGGAAGTCTGCCCTCAAGGAGAGCAGAATGCCCTCTTGGAGGGCAATGTCGTATTTTCTTCATGAAAATTCAAGGAAAAATTGCAACAACTTCCTCCACCAAGTTTCGAACACAAGACCTCTAGGAAGCCAAGCCTTAGGCGTGAATTAGGTGCCAAGAAGCCAAGAAAAAAATGATGAGCGTGTGCTTCTGCCGTGTTTCGAACTTGGGACGTGAAGGAAGGAACATTGCCCTGCCCTTGGCGCAGGCAGGGCAGCATCTTGTGTGGCGCACCAAGAAGCAACTTTGGCGCACCAAGTTTCTCCCCTGGCAGCACCAAGCGCGCGCACCAACACAATTTTGGCGCACCAAACTCTTCCTGCCCTGCCCTTGGCGCGGGCAGGGCAGCATCCTTGCGCACCAACAAGCGTCCCACGCACAAGGCAGCATCATACGCACCAATTCTCGCACCAAGCTTCATTTTTCTGCCCTGCCCTCCACAAGGGCAGGGCAGCCTCCTGGAAGTGTCATGGGCCAAAAATCAACCAAAATTCAATTTAATTCAATTCCTCTCCAAATTGAATCAAGGCCAACCAAACCCATTTCTCCTCAAATCCAAAGCAAGAAAAGCCCACATCATCACTCAAAGGCACATGGATCAATTAGATTAGGATTTTCATTTTAAATGTAATTTGTTTTAATTTTTCACTTTGTAAATCCTATATAAAGGCATCAATTCCGTCTCACTAGAGGAGCTCTCTTAGTTTTTCATTCTAGCTTTGGATCTTGGGTGAAGAATTGAAGAAATTCTGTTTCAATCTCACCTTGAGATCTCTTGTTTACTTTTTCTGCATAATTGAAATTCATATACTGCTTCATCTTCTCTTTAATTCTGCAATTTATTTTTCTTCTTTCTTCTGCAAATTGTTCTCTGAATTGATCAAGGAAGGGCTTGAGATCTAGACTTGTTCTCTAGTCTCATTGATTCCCTGAGATCTTGTCTCTTTAAATTTCACAATTGAGCTGAGTTACATTCTGTGTTGCTTCTTCAAGCAATTTTCCATTTCTGTTTAAATCTACTTCACTTATTCCATCTTTTAATTCTCTGCTTGATTGCTCTTTACTTTTTCTTGTTGAAGTTTTAATTCCCAGCACCCAATCCCTTTTACTTTTCATGCAATTTAATTATTCTGCAATTATTCTAAGTGCTGCTTATTGCTTTCCTTTAAATTTCCTGCACCCAATCCCCTTTACATTTCCTGCAATTTACATTTCTTGCAATTTAAGTTTCAGTTATTTTACTTTCTTGTTATTTAAGTTACTTGCAATTTTACTTTCTGCAACTTTAAATTTCCTGTCATTTACAATTCTGTTGGCTACACTTCATCCAAATTCACTTCAATGTTAGCTTGACTAAACTAATCACCCACTAAAATTGCTTGATCCATCAATCCCTGTGGGATCGACCTCACTCTAAGTGAGTTATTACTACTTGATGCGACCCGGTACACTTGCCGGTTGGATATGTGTGTTGGAAATTCGTTTTCCGCAAAAACACCATCAACCTACATTTCTTCTCTTCTTTCCATTTTTTCCTTCTTCTCTTTTCTGTTCTTTTCTTTCCACCCTTCAACCATCATTTGACACTACCAATCACCATCTATCACCAACTCCTTTAGTTAGTTAGTCAGTTAGATAGTTATCTAGTTAGTTTAATTTCCATTTAATTTTCTATTCTTCATGAGGAGTGTTAGATTATTAATTTTGTTTGCTGTTTATTGCTGCTTATTATTAACTGAATGCTACTTTAGCATAACTGTTTTTGATATTCATTGTTGGATCTCTTTATTGAGGTTACTATGTGTTACATGGTTTTGAACTCTTAATGCTTAATATTTTTGGATACCATATGTATGACATTGCCTTCAAGCTTTCTAAATCTTTCGAATTGCATGTTTTGGCCACCATGTAATTTAAAGCATTTCATTATGATTAGGCAATAGTGTATTATCAATGCATTTTTTTGTTAGGTGATACTTGTTTATGATTGACCCTTATTGACATCACCTATTTCATGCACTGAGATTTTAGAATTGTGAAATTGGATTCTAAGCTTACCTAGTGACATATTTTTTAGCTTTGTAAAGCTTTGTGGACCATGTTTGCTATGTGACTGGGTTTAATTTCTATCTTCTTTTTCCTAAGTTCCATAGCACCCATGTGTTCCACCTCTATGTCACTTAGGTGTTGCAAACAAAATTCAATAAATGTCATTGTTTGATGTGTGAGCTCTATATTTCATTTGATTCATTAAGTTTTCTTGCACATTAATCAATGCACATGCATTATCCATTTCACAATTGCTTGATTATTTGCTTGAATGCTTTTATGCTTCTTTATTGTTTGTTTGCTCATCTTTACTTACAAGTTTCTGTAAAGTATTTCAAGCATACTAGAATGAGTGAAGTGTATGTTTTCTTTAGTGTAATTGTGACATAGCTCTTTATGCTAGTGTGTGTGTTCTAAACCACATGCAACTTAGAACTCACACACTACTCTTCCTTAATGTCACATTAATGCACTCACTCCATTCTAGTGACTCTTACCTCATTCCAAAAATGTATGCTTCCTTACTTTTGCATTTACTTGTTTTCTTATCTTGTTTTTTATTCACAGAACGGTTTGTCATAAGCAAAAACAGAAGCAGGAAGAAAGAACACGCAGCAGCTGGTTGATCCACCAGCTGAAGGTGGCAACCTGAAAAGTTACCGTACCCCCTTGCTCATCTTTGAATACATCGAGGATGGTGCAAAATTTTAAGTGTGGGGAGGTTGTCCGACCAATCGGCATTTTTGGGTGACAATTTCTAATCCCAACACTTTCGCATTTCATTTTTAGGTCTTCTAGGATTTTTTTTAGTTGCATTTCCTTGTTTTATATATATATATATATATATATATATATATATATATATATATATATATATATATATATATATATATGTATATAAGCTTAGTCAATATAATAAAATTTTCAAAGAATTTATCTATAGGGCACCCCAATCGAACTATATACTGTGGATCATGTTTTTTAGCTAAGAACACATAACCTTGTGAGTTTTGAGCTAAATTGCGTGGTTACTTCATATAACAACTTATTTCCATTCTTGTGTGTATTATTCTCTTTCTATGATTGTAATCTTTCATTTGTTTGATTCTTTATGTCCATTATTTTGTGTATACATGCATTTATATGATTGAGGCCATCGTTTCAAATAGCTCACTTACCCAAATAGCCTACCCTTTTATCTTCCATTGCTAGCCAACTTTGAGCCTATTGATACGTAAAAATTGAGATTTCACGTACAACCGGCAAGTATACCGGGTCGTATCAAGTAATAAAACTCACAAAGAGTGAGGTCGATCCCACGGAGATTGGTAGATTAAGCAACTTTAGTTAAATGTTAGATTTAGTTAAGCGAATAAGATTTTGATTTTATGAGCAATGTGACTTTTAATATCATAATTGCAAGAATTTAAATGGCAAAGAATGTAAAGAACTAGAATAAAGAAATGAAGTGCAAGTAAATGACGGAAACTTAAATTGCAAGAAAATTAAATGACATCAAAGGTAAATGGCAAGAAATTAAAGGGTGCAGAAATTTAAAGAGCATAAAAGTAAATGGCAAGAAGTAGATGAACAGAATGTAAATAACAAGAGTAGTAAATAGACAGAATGTAGAAAGGGATTGGGAAATGGGTAATCAAATAGCTAGAGCAAGAGAAATGAGAATTAATGATAGAGAGGATCATTAGGGATTAGAGATGTTAGTTTTCATGAATTGATGTTAGTCAAATCCTCCTCAATCATGGGTATAGATCCATGGCAAATGGGTGATTGAATCCCAATCTCTTGGTGATTCAATCTCTCTCAACATAGCCAATTGCCACTCTCGTGATCTAATTGTTCATGAGAAGAGATGAAGATCAATTTTAATCCAGCCACACAATTTCCAAAATCTCAACCAAGGAGAGTTACATCTCACATACTAACCAAGGTATGTTGATTGAGGAAATCATGAGAGGATGAACTCTAAACTGAATTATGTGGCTCATTCATCAAATTCACCACATAATTCATATAGATTAACCCCTCTCTCGATGGTGGTTGAATCTTTGAAGAGCAAGAGTTCCCTCTTTAGATCAACCACTAAAATTGAGAAAGAGAAGATGGGTTCACCAATTCATTCCAACCAACAGAGCTCCTCCCCCTAATGAAAGGGGTTTAGTGAATCATAGCTCCAATTTCAACAACAATTGCCATCAATCAAAGTTAAACTAAATTGCAAAGAAAGATGAAAAAGAAGAGGTAATTGCTTGAAGATTAAGAAAATGAAGAAGAGAAGTTCCAAGATGAACCAAGAGTAGCTCTCTGGGTCTTCTCTCGGAAGTACCAAAAGAGTTTCCAAAAATAAGTGATAAAAGTGTAAAAATGACTAAGTGTAAAAAGTAGAGTAAAAGTGTAAAAAAAAGTCCCTCCAAAGTACAAACTCAATCTCTATTTATACTAGTCCTAAAGATCTTCAAGTGGGTTAGCAAGATGGGCTTCCTCTTTGTTGAATTTTTGGCTCAATTGATGAAGTTTCTGGCCTTTGTGAGGAATAGGGGAAGTAGAGCAAGTTGGCACCAATTCTGGCCCATTGAGGGCGTTATTGGCACTAACTCCAGGCCAAATGCACGTTGGCAACGTGCAGGACAATTTCCTGGGCATGAAGTATGAGACTTGGGCGTTGCTAGCCCAAGTTGTTGCCAACAACTTGCTTTTCCTCTTCTTGGCCTTACTTTCATGCTAAATGTAGCCCAGAATTTGAGTGTCAACCTTCAGCTTCAATATGGACTATCATACATCATTGGAAAGCTCTTGATGTCTATTTTCTAATGCCACTGGAATCACCTCAATTGGACTTTCCTAGCTCAAGTTATGGTTCCTCAAAGAAGGTAAGGTCAAGCTGCCAAGTTGTTGCCAAGTTGTTGTGAATAACGCACCCTCAACCCCAAGTTGGCAACGTACCCGTGCATCACTCTCCCAAGGCAAGGACTTGGGGCTGGCGTTGTTGCAAAACACGCCCCCCTTGTGGCACGTTGGCAACGTGCTCGACCCACACCCCAAGGCCAATCTCTAGCTTTCTTGAATTTCACTTCATGTTCTTGTTTTCAGGGCCTAAAGATGACTCTGGTTTGGCTCCAATCTTGTGCTCCACCATGGACTATTATATATGGTTGGAAAGCTCTGAATGTTAGCTTTCCAACGCAACTAGAAGTACTCAATTTGGATCTCTGTAGCTCAAGATATCTTCCATTGAAGTGGACATGTTCAGGCTGCCTTGTTTTGGTAAGTTGGCGTTGGCAACGCCCATCTAGCGTTGGCAACGTGAGTGGTGCGGCATTTGGGCGTTTGGAACGCGGTTGGTGCGCCATTGGGCGTTTGGCACCCTGGTTGGTGCGCCAATGGGCGTTTAGCAGCCTGGTTGGTGCGCCATTGGGCGTTTGGCAACTTGGCTGGCACCAAAACTTGGTGCCTAGCCAAGCTTTCTTGTGTGGCGTTGGCAACGCCATTCTTGAGTTGGCAACGCCAGCTCCTTTTCTTCCAGGGCCAAGCTTGATTGTTTGGCGTTGTTAGCCTGCGTTGTCCTCAAAAACGCCCCTCATTTCTAGGCTGGCAACGTGCTCGAGGCTCCAAATCCAGGGCCAAGTTCCTTGTGTGGGCGTTGGCAACGCCAGCTTCAAGTTGGCAACGCCAACTTTGCTTCCTCCAGGGCCAAGTTCCTTGCTTGTGTCTTGTGTGTGGCGTTGGCAACTTGGTTCTAGAGTTGGCAACGCCAACCTTGCTTCCAGGGCCAAGTTCCTTGCTTGTGTGAGCGTTGGCAACTTGGTTCTAGAGTTGGCAACGCCAACTTTGCTTCCAGGGTTGCCAAGCTTGCTTGGTGTGGTTGTGTGTGGCGTTGGCAACGCCAATCTCAAGTTGGCAACGCCAACTTCTTGCCTTGGTTGCCTCCAGGACCAAGCTTGCCTTGTGTTGTGGAGTTGGCAACGCCAATCCCAAGTTGGCAACGCCAACTTCTTGCCTTGGTTGCCTCCAGGACCAAGCTTGCCTTGTGTTGTGGAGTTGGCAACGCCAATCCCAAGTTGGCAACGCCAACTTCTTGCCTTGGTTGCCTCCAGGACCAAGCTTGCCTTGTGTTGTGGAGTTGGCAACGTGGATTCCAAGTTGGCAACGCCAACTTTGCCCAGCTTGCATCATTCTTGCTTCCATGCCTCCTTGTTTCATCACCTATCATCAACAAGGGAAATAGCTTCAAAGTCTTACCAATTCAAGCAATAAATTTCATGAGATTCATTCATACTCATTCATATATGCATTCCTTAAATCATTTGCATGAATTTGGCTAGAATTAACATGTTCCTTAATATCATCATGCATGGAAACAAAACTCATAAAAGGACTTGTTTATTTAGAGAAAATGAGTGAAATTAAGCTAAAAAACTAAGCTAACTAACTAATAATGCAAATATGCATTTGCATCACAACACCAAACTTAAAGTATTGCTTGTCCTCAAGCAAAATATAAAGGACTTTGTCACAAGAATTTAAGATGTAAGACTTGAATGTTCTTCCAGAGAGTAATTTTCATTGAGCATATTGTCCTCACTTGTGTGGTCATTAATTTATTGTAATTGAACACAACTATTCAACTTTTTCAATTAAAATGCTTGCTTCCCTACTGAATTGGTTAACTTCACTAGACTTCTTTCATACCTTAGCACATGATCCTTGAACCAATTTTTTTCTGCTTATTTCTTTTTCCTTTTTTTTCTTTCCCTTTTTCTTTCAATTAAGCTCGAAATCTTGTCTTAAGGCGGCTCTTTAGCATAAGCTTTCAATCAACAATCCCAAACCAGTTGGTTCAAGTTGTTAAGTGTTGAGACACTCTTAAAGATTTACTCACTCAAGCCTCTTTCCTTAACACATTCAGTCACAAGCATATAACATTGAAATTTTGTTTGGATAGTGGTGTCCAGCACCTCTTTGGGTTGCTAAATGTTCTGTTATAGAGCTACTCTTGATTGTGGGTTTTCAATCGATAATCCCGAATTAGTTAACTCAAGTTACCGGGTGATGAAGCACCCCTCGGATTTACTAGCCCAAGTATGTCTCTTAACATCAATCACCACAGACACATATCCAACTTTTGTCATTGATGCCTAGCATTTCATTCTTTGTATTCTATTTTCTTTATTGTCAAGGTTATTTGTGCTTTTACTAATAAAGTCCTTATGATCCTTAACCAAACTAGTCTTGTATAGCAAGCATTCTTTTGAGTTCATTGAACCTTGATTCTTTCACAATAAATATACTAGCACTTTTCCTATGGGACAACATGATCCTTTTTAAGCTAGATTTCTCTCTGTTCTTGCTCAAACTACATCTTTTATTCCAATGACAAGTAAAAGTATTAAAGACAAGCAACCATTCCAAATCTGTGAGTGGTGATGCATGGAATGGGCAACATAAAAGACAATGCTTCAAAAGAAAATGCATCCTAGAAGGTATACCATATTTCAGACATACATCTTCTTTATTTAATAAAACATAAAGAAAAACATAGGAACTTCACCACCTTTAGTCTTCATGTCCCTTTTCCTTTGCTTGATTCTCCTTGCTTTCCTTTGCCTTTTGGGTCTTCTTTCTTTTTGCTTCTCCTTTCTCCTTGTTGTTGTGTTGTTGCATCTCCTTTTGGATCTTCTTTCTTTTTGCTCCTCCTTTCCTTGTTGTTGTGTCGTTGCATTCCCCTTTGGATCTTCTTTTGCCAAATTCCTGAGCTTATCATTGTCTCCTGTAGCCTCTGTTGATTGAATCTCACCCTTGCTAGTTCTTGCTGTTCAAATATCTTCCGAGCCTCATTAAAACATTTGATTTGTGGGTTGATCAATGGGGGTGTGGAACAGAGGTAACTAAGCTTTTCTTGGGTGCATATGTCATAGTCAAGTCTGTCCTTGTGCCTGGCTTCCTTGAACATTCTGTTTTCATTGAAATCTCTGTAGAGTGTTTCATGTCTAGCATCCAACCTATGGAGAAGTTCTCTTTGCTGAGCTTGCTCTATCCTTAGTTGAGCTTGTTCTTGTATCACTTTCTCCATGGCTTTTTCATGTTCCATAGCTGAATTGTTGATGGCTTCTTGCATCTTGGCATATTGTTCTTGTTGCAACTCCATCATGTGTGTTTGGTACTCATTTTGTTGGTTCATCCATTGAACTTGAACCCTCTTTGTTGATCCATCAATTGCCAAAGGTCCCTTTGTTGTTGCGCTTGTTCCTCTTGGCTTCTTTGAATTTGTGAATATTGCCCAGAAATCCCTTCCAAGGCGGCTTGGAGTTGGTTCATGTTCAAGGTGTGGGATTCATCCATTTCTTGAGGCTCCTCCTCTTGTCTTACTTCTTTCCTTTTCTTCCTTCTTGCTAAAGGTTGCCTTTCCAATTGGGTTGTGGTGATGAACTCCAACCTTTCTTTGGTGAGAGGCTTTCCAATGGAGACCAAATCAGTTTCTCCAAATTCTTCAAGAGGCACTCCAGCTTCTTCACATAGGCGCAGAATAGTACTAGGATATCCTAGCCAGCTGTCCTGTTTGACCTTTTGAGCTATTTCAATGATGTTCTTGGCTATAATGTCTCCAACATTGATTTCCCCTCCTTTCATTATGCAATGGATCATTATAGCTCTATTCACCGTTACCTCAGAGTTATTTGAAGTAGAGATCAATGACCTCCTCACTATGTCATGCCATCCTTTTGCTTGAGGTATGAGATCACCTCTCCGAAGTTTGAGTGGTCGGCCATGTGAATCCAATACCCAATCCGTGCCTACTCTGCATAAGTCACTCACCACATCCACATATCTTGGGTCATTTTCAACCCTTTCTTCATAGCTAGGTCGTTTGAACTGTTTGTGCTTGACCCTTAGCACCCTATTGATGGTGTCCGGGCTAAAATCAACATCCACACCTCTTACATAGCTCATGTATGGTTCTTCATCATCATATTCTCTTATCACATTAGTGAAGAACTCATGGATGAGAAGCATGCTCACTTCTTGAGGTTGGTCACAGAGAAGCTCCCATCCCCTTTTTCTGATTATTTTTTGTATCTCAGGATATTCATCTTTTTTAAGCTTGAATGGTAGCTCTGGAACAACATCTTTGCTTGACATCCAACTAAAGATCCGCTCATTGTGTTTGGATTTGAATCTTCTTTCATCAAATTCATCTTCTCTCCTCTCCCTTGATGATGAGGCCATTGAGATTCACTTGCAAGGTTGAATCTCCCCAACACCAAACTTAGTTGAATGCTTGTCCTCAAGCACAAGGAAAATGATTGTGAATGAGAGATATGAGGTAAGCACGGTGACTTAGAAAATGATGGTGAAGGAGATTGAGTGTTTCGGTTATGTGAGAGATGTGATGCTTCAAGAGGAGTTTTGTTGGGTAAAGATGAGGTTCAAGGTTAGAATTTGTGAAACATGGAGTAGGTTGGAGGTTGAGTATGAGTTCGGTTAGTGAAGTGAAAGTTGGTGGGTAGAAGAATGAATGATGAATGAATATGGTTGAAGTATTTAAAGTGAAAGTTGGTGGGAAGGCATTTAAGGCTCGGTCATGGCATGCTTCCTTGTGCACAATGCATGTTGATTTCTTTTTCCCCATGCACAAAGTTTAAAATTCATGTGACTACCCTTCCTTATGTATCCGTGATCTTTCTTCAAGATTCCCCATCATTTCTTTCCTTCTTTCATTATATGCTTCCAAGATTCCCCATCACTTCTTTCTTTCTTTCCTGCAACAAAATGCCAAAGGCTTGAGATTCTTAAAGTGACATTAATGGCTAAAAACTTATGATTATGTTCCTATGCAAAATTGACTAAATTAGATTCCCTAATCTATTTTTTTTTTTTAGCATTAATAATGCAAGTAAAGACACCAAACTTAGTTTGTGACTAAGTGTTCTATGGAATTAATTCCAAAGATAGCCACATCAAACTTAGTAATTTACCTACGTTAAATGCTTTTTTTTTTATTTTATTTTATAACTAAAGTAGATGACAAAACTTTCATAGCTTAGCATTTTCGTGTATGTATGGACACCAAACTTAGTTTGTGGCTAAGTGTTATAGAACACACATTTGCCATTACTTCAAGATTGGCCACACCAAACTTAGTGCCTTGCATACACCATGTACTAGTCTACTTGATCATTATTGGTTACTAAAACATGAAATTAAAAGACTCCCTGTGCATGGGTTGCCTCCCATGAAGCGCTTTGTTTATTGTCCTTAGCTCGACATTGCAGCTTCTTTGCTCATGTTAAGAGTTGCACACTCTCTTCCTTGCTCCAAGGGCCACCGAAATAGTGCTTCACCCTATGTCCATTGACTGTGAAGGTTTGTTTTGAGGCTTCATCAAGCAATTCAACATAGCCATGAGGTGATACTTTGGTGATGGTGTATGGACCAGTCCATCTAGACCTCAGCTTCCCAGGGAAGATCTTCAATCTTGAATTGAATAATAACACCTTTTGGCCTGGTTCAAATGTTCTTTGAGAGATCCTCTTATCATGCCATCTCTTTGCTCTCTCCTTGTATATTTTGGCATTGTCATATGCCTCCAATCTGAACTCCTCAAGCTCATTGACTTGTAGCAACCTCTTCTCTCCTGCTGCTTGAGCATCTAGATTTAGAAGTTTGGTGGCCCAGAAAGCCTTATGTTCAAGCTCTACAGGGAGGTGGCATGCCTTTCCATACACCAATTGAAAGGGAGATTTTCCTATGGGTGTCTTGAAGGCTGTCCTATATGCCCAAAGTGCATCATCCAGCTTCTAACCCAATCCTTTCTTGTTGTTCCCACAGTTTTCTCCAAGATCCTTTTTAGCTCTCTGTTGGCAAGTTCAGCTTGTCCATTGGTTTGTGGGTGGTATGGGGTAGCTACTTTGTGTGTAACACCATACTTGTGGAGTAAGGAATTGAGTTGCTTGTTGCAAAAGTGGCTTCCCCCATCACTTATAAGCCCTTTGGGTACTCCAAATCTTGTGAAGATGTTCTTCTTGAGGAATTGCAAGACCACGTTGGTATCACATGTGGTGGTGGCTATTGCTTCTACCCATTTGGAGACATACTCTACTGCTACCAGGATGTATTTGAACGTGTAGGATGGAGGAAAAGGTCCCATGAAATCTATTCCCCACAAATCAAAGAGTTCCACTTCCAAAATGAACTTTTGGGGCATCTCATTTTTCTTTGACAAACCCCCTGCTCTTTGACATTCATTGCATTGGCTCACAAACTCCCTAGCATCCTTGAAGATTGAAGGCCAATAGAAACCACTTTGAAGGACCTTAGCAGCAGTTCTTTCAGCTCCAAAATGACCACCATAACTAGAGTTGTGACAATGCCACAGTATGTCCTTCATCTCATTTTCTGGCACACATCTTCTTATCATTCCGTCTGGGCATCTTTTGAACAAGAATGGTTCGTCCCAAAAGAAGAACCTAGCCTCATGCAACAGCTTCTTCACTTGTTGTCTTGTGTACTCTTGTGGAATGATTCTTCCTGCCTTGTAGTTGGCCATGTCTGCAAACCATGGGACATGTTGAATGTGCAAGAGATGTTCATCTGGAAACTCTTCATTTATTGATGGAAGGTTGTCTTGGCATTCATCTTGTGGCACCCTTGATAAGTGATCAGCAACTTGATTTTCACTGCCCTTTCTATCTTTGATCTCAATGTCAAACTCTTGTAGGAGTAGCACCCATCTAATTAGCCTTGGTTTGGCATCCTGTTTTGACATAAGATACTTAATGGCAGCATGGTCAGTATACACTAAGACTTTAGATCCAATCAAATATTGTCTAAACTTATCAAAGGCATACACCACGGCTAGTAACTCTTTCTCTGTTGTGGTGTAGTTTCTTTGAGTTTCATTCAATACCTTACTTGCATAGTAGATAACATGAAGCCTCTTTTCCTTCCTCTGCCCCAACACAGCACCGATTGCAAGGTTGCTTGCATCACACATGAGTTCAAAAGGTAGTCCCCAAGTTGGGGGTGTGATGATTGGTGCTGTGGTGAGCTTAGCCTTTAGAGTTTCAAAAGCATGCTTGCATTCATCATCAAAGATAAAAGGATTTTCTACCACCAGCAAATTGCTTAGTGGCTTTGCTATTTTTGAAAAATCTTTGATGAATCTCCTATAAAATCCAGCATGCCCCAAGAAACTCCTAACGGCTTTCACACTAGTTGGCAAAGGAAGTTTTTCTATAATTTCTACTTTTGCCTTGTCAACCTCTATACCTTTTCTTGAAATTTTATGACCAAGAACAATGCCTTCGGGTACCATGAAATGGCATTTTTCCCAATTCAAAACTAAGTTTGTTTCTTGGCATCTTTTCAAGACTAAGGTAAGATGGTGCAAGCAGTATTGAATGAATCACCAAAAACAGAGAAATCATCCATAAAGACTTCAATGAATTTTTCTACCATGTCTGAGAAGATTGAAAGCATGCATCTTTGAAAGGTAGCTGGGGCATTGCAAAGTCCAAATGGCATCCTCCGGTATGCAAGACTCCAAAGGGACAAGTGAAGGAAGTCTTCTCTTGATCCATGGGGTCAACCACTATCTGATTATACCCAGAATATCCATCAAGAAAACAATAATAAGCATGGCCAGCCAACCTTTCAAGCATCTGATCAATGAAAGGTAGAGGAAAGTGGTCTTTTCTTGTGGCATCATTCAACCTCCTATAGTCTATGCACATCCTCCACCCTGTCACTGTTCGTGTTGGGATAAGCTCATTCTTCTCATTAACAATGACAGTCATGCCTCCTTTCTTAGGTACTACTTGCACTGGACTGACCCATGGGCTGTCAGATATAGGGTAGATGATCCCAGCCTTGCACAACTTCAGGACTTCCTTTTGAACAACCTCCTTCATTGTGGGATTCAATCTTCTTTGAGGTTGTACCACAGGTTTGGAGTTCTCCTCCAAGAGTATTTTGTGCATGCATATGGCAGGGCTTATGCCTTTCAAGTCATCAATGGTCCACCCCAAAGCCTCTTTGTGAGTTCTCAAAACCACAAGGAGCTTTTCTTCTTCCTCTGCATTCAATGTGGAATTGATGATCACTGGGAAGCTGTCTTTCTCACCAAGGAATGCATATTTAAGATGAGGGGGTAGTGGTTTCAACTCTTGTTGTGGTGCCTCTTCTTTGGTAGCTTCACTTGGTTCCTTTGATGCTTCCAACGTATTTTCTTCTTGTCCCTTGATGTTATGGACTTCCTCTTGTTGCATTTGATGGTTTGTGTTAAGCACTTCTTCAACCAAAGAGTCCACTACATCAATCCTCATGCAATTTTCTTTCTCAACAGGGTGTTGCATTGCTTTGAAGACATTTATGGTCATTTGTTCATCATGCACCCTGAAGATCATCTCTCCCTTTTCCACATCAATGATTGTTCTAGCTGTAGCCAAAAAGGGTCTACCAAGAATGACTGAATTGTTTCCCTCTTCATCCATATCTAGGACCACAAAATCCGCTGGGAATATGAAGTTTCCCACCTTCACCAAGAGGTTCTCAACTACTCCATTTGGCACTTTGATGGATCTGTCAGCAAGTTGGAGTGACATCCTTGTGGGTTTGAGCTCTTCAATCATCATTTTCTTCATCATGGTAAGGGGCATTAAGTTAATGCTTGCTCCCAGGTCACAAAGTGATTTGTCAACAGCCATGCTCCCAATCGTGCAAGGTATGAGAAAGCTGCCAGGGTCTTTGAGTTTTGGAGGTAACCCTTGTTGAATGATGGCACTACACTCTTGATTGAGAACCACGGTTTCTTTTTCTTGCCAACTCCTCTTCTTGGTGATCAACTCCTTAAGAAACTTTGCATACAATGGCATCTGTTCTAGAGCCTCTGCCAATGGGATGTTGATTTCAAGTTTCTTGAAGATCTCTAAGAACCTTGGGAATTGTTGGTCCTTTGCTCCTTTGTGTATCCTAGTTGGGTATGGAAGCTTGGGTACATAAGCTTTCACTCCTTCATTTTTGTTTTCTTTTTGTGGATTCATACTCTCCTTGCCATCACGGTTGCCTCCTTGACTTGGTGGATTGCCTTGTGGCTTGACAACCTCCTTGCCTTTGTTAGATGTTGAAGCCTTTTCTTCATCTTGCCTCTCCACTGTGTCTTGCTCTTTGGGTTTTGTTGCTTCTTTATTTGAACTTTCACCAACTACCTTGCCACTCCTTAACTGCAAAGCCTTACATTCTTCTCTTGGGTTGGGTATTGTGTCACTTGGGAGGACATGGGTTGGTTTCTCGGCTTGTTTGGCTAGTTGTCCCACTTGTCTCTCAATGTTCTTCATAGTGACCGCTTGTTCTTGTTGTCCCTTAGCTAAAGCTTGAGTGGTTTGAGCAAGTGCTTGCAAGGTTGCTTCCAGACTTGAGATTCTGGCCTCATGATGGTCAATTGGAGGTATGATGGGGGTTGATTGTTGTTGGAAGTTGTTGGGTGGATTAGTGTGGTAATTTTGTGAGTTGGATGTTGGTGCAGAGAAGTTATTTTGGTGGGTTTGTGAGTTATGATGGGGGTGTTGATATGTGTTTTGTGTTTTTCTATATTGGTTAGTGTTGTTGGTATGGTGATTTTGGTTGTTTGTGTTACGGGTGTGATTGTGGTTGTTGTTCTTTTGCCAATGGTTTTCTCCCCACTTTAAATTGGGATGATTCTTCCAAGATGAGTTGTATGTATCACCATGGAATTCCTCCTGAGAATTTGAAGTATTCTGCATGTATTGAACTTGTTCTTGTGGTTGTTCAACCGTGGTTCCTTCACCTTGGTTCCATTCAAGTGATGGTTGATTTGTTGTGTTCACTGATGCAAGTTGCATACCATCCATTCTCTTTGTTATCATCTCCATTTGTTGTTGGATTTGTTGGTGCATTAACTTGTTTTGTGCCAAGATAGCATCAACACCTTCAAGCTCCATTACACCTTTCTTTGGGGGTGGATTGTGTTGCCTCTCTGATGAGTAATAATATTGATTGTTTGCCACAATCTCAATGAGGTTTTGAGCCTCCTCAGCAGTTTTCATCATGTTGAGTGATCCTCCTGATGAGTAGTCTAGTCCCTTCCTTGCTTCTAAGTTTAAGCCTTCATAGAAGTTTTGGAGCTTAACCCAATCACTAAACATGTCTGGGGGACATCTTCTCATTAGTGCCTTATATCTTTCCCAGGCTTCGTACAATGACTCCCCTTCCATTTGCCTAAAAGTCTGAACCTCTGTCTTCAACTTGATGACCTTTTGAGGTGGGTAGAACTTTGCTAGAAATTTGCCCATCACTTCATTCCAATCATTGAGGCTTTCCTTGGGGAATGATTCTAGCCATTGAGTGGCTTTATCCCTCAAAGAGAATGGAAATAGCAACAACTTGTAGACATCTGGATGCACTCCATTTGTCTTCACTGTATTGCATATCCTCAGAAAAACAGAGAGATGTTGATTTGGGTCTTCAAGAGGTCCCCCTCCATAAGAGCAATTGTTCTGTACCAAAGTGATGAGCTGAGGTTTTAGCTCAAAGTTATTGGCCTGAACATTTGGTGTAGCAATGCTGCTCCCACAATGTCTTGGATCAGGGATAGTATATGAGGATAACACCCTTCTAGCGTGTCCACCATTATTGTTGACCCCTCCAGGAGGGTTGTGCATCTCATCCTCCATGACTTGATCTTCTCCCTCTGATTCCTCTGACCCTTCTTCACCAACTATGAACTTTCCTCTTTCTGCTCTCCTTAACCTTCGGCGGGTTCTCTCGTCCTCAATATCACGTCTACTTGTTCCTGACATACACAAACAGAACCAAAATCACAAGTGAAATATTCTAGAACTAGAGTGGAATTGGAGTTAGTGAAACAAAGTATCAAACAGTTAGTGGGCTTAACAAAAATACTAAAAAAAAAAAAATTGCTCAATCTAAACCACCTTTCACTTAATCATTGTCAATCTTTCCAATCCCCGGCAACGGCGCCAAAAACTTGATACGTAAAAATTGAGATTTCACATACAACCGGCAAGTATACCGGGTCGTATCAAGTAATAAAACTCACAAAGAGTGAGGTCGATCCCACGGAGATTGGTAGATTAAGCAACTTTAGTTAAATGTTAGATTTAGTTAAGCGAATAAGATTTTGATTTTATGAGCAATGTGACTTTTAATATCATAATTGCAAGAATTTAAATGGCAAAGAATGTAAAGAACTAGAATAAAGAAATGAAGTGCAAGTAAATGACGGAAACTTAAATTGCAAGAAAATTAAATGACATCAAAGGTAAATGGCAAGAAATTAAAGGGTGCAGAAATTTAAAGAGCATAAAAGTAAATGGCAAGAAGTAGATGAACAGAATGTAAATAACAGAGTAGTAAATAGACAGAATGTAGAAGGGATTGGGAAATGGGTAATCAAATAGCTAGAGCAAGAGAAATGAGAATTAATGATAGAGAGGATCATTAGGGATTAGAGATGTTAGTTTTCATGAATTGATGTTAGTCAAATCCTCCTCAATCATGGGTATAGATCCATGGCAAATGGGTGATTGAATCCCAATCTCTTGGTGATTCAATCTCTCTCAACATAGCCAATTGCCACTCTCGTGATCTAATTGTTCATGAGAAGAGATGAAGATCAATTTTAATCCAGCCACACAATTTCCAAAATCTCAACCAAGGAGAGTTACATCTCACATACTAACCAAGGTATGTTGATTGAGGAAATCATGAGAGGATGAACTCTAAACTGAATTATGTGGCTCATTCATCAAATTCACCACATAATTCATATAGATTAACCCCTCTCTCGATGGTGGTTGAATCTTTGAAGAGCAAGAGTTCCCTCTTTAGATCAACCACTAAAATTGAGAAAGAGAAGATGGGTTCACCAATTCATTCCAACCAACAGAGCTCCTCCCCCTAATGAAAGGGGTTTAGTGAATCATAGCTCCAATTTCAACAACAATTTCCATCAATCAAAGTTAAACTAAATTGCAAAGAAAGATGAAAAAGAAGAGGTAATTGCTTGAAGATTAAGAAAATGAAGAAGAGAAGTTCCAAGATGAACCAAGAGTAGCTCTCTGGGTCTTCTCTCGGAAGTACCAAAAGAGTTTCCAAAAATAAGTGATAAAAGTGTAAAAATGACTAAGTGTAAAAAGTAGAGTAAAAGTGTAAAAAAAAGTCCCTCCAAAGTACAAACTCAATCTCTATTTATACTAGTCCTAAAGATCTTCAAGTGGGTTAGCAAGATGGGCTTCCTCTTTGTTGAATTCTTGGCTCAATTGATGAAGTTTCTGGCCTTTGTGAGGAATAGGGGAAGTAGAGCAAGTTGGCACCAATTCTGGCCCATTGAGGGCGTTATTGGCACTAACTCCAGGCCAAATGCACGTTGGCAACGTGCAGGACAATTTCCTGGGCATGAAGTATGAGACTTGGGCGTTGCTAGCCCAAGTTGTTGCCAACAACTTGCTTTTCCTCTTCTTGGCCTTACTTTCATGCTAAATGTAGCCCAGAATTTGAGTGTCAACCTTCAGCTTCAATATGGACTATCATACATCATTGGAAAGCTCTTGATGTCTATTTTCTAATGCCACTGGAATCACCTCAATTGGACTTTCCTAGCTCAAGTTATGGTTCCTCAAAGAAGGTAAGGTCAAGCTGCCAAGTTGTTGCCAAGTTGTTGTGAATAACGCACCCTCAACCCCAAGTTGGCAACGTGCCCGTGCATCACTCTCCCAAGGCAAGGACTTGGGGCTGGCGTTGTTGCAAAACACGCCCCCCTTGTGGCACGTTGGCAACGTGCTCGACCCACACCCCAAGGCCAATCTCTAGCTTTCTTGAATTTCACTTCATGTTCTTGTTTTCAGGGCCTAAAGATGACTCTGGTTTGGCTCCAATCTTGTGCTCCACCATGGACTATTATATATGGTTGGAAAGCTCTGAATGTTAGCTTTCCAACGCAACTAGAAGTACTCAATTTGGATCTCTGTAGCTCAAGATATCTTCCATTGAAGTGGACATGTTCAGGCTGCCTTGTTTTGGTAAGTTGGCGTTGGCAACGCCCATCTAGCGTTGGCAACGTGAGTGGTGCGGCATTTGGGCGTTTGGAACGCGGTTGGTGCGCCATTAGGCGTTTGGCACCCTGGTTGGTGCGCCAATGGGCGTTTAGCAGCCTGGTTGGTGCGCCATTGGGCGTTTGGCAACTTGGCTGGCACCAAAACTTGGTGCCTAGCCAAGCTTTCTTGTGTGGCGTTGGCAACGCCATTCTTGAGTTGGCAACGCCAGCTCCTTTTCTTCCAGGGCCAAGCTTGATTGTTTGGCGTTGTTAGCCTGCGTTGTCCTCAAAAACGCCCCTCATTTCTAGGCTGGCAACGTGCTCGAGGCTCCAAATCCAGGGCCAAGTTCCTTGTGTGGGCGTTGGCAACGCCAGCTTCAAGTTGGCAACGCCAACTTTGCTTCCTCCAGGGCCAAGTTCCTTGCTTGTGTCTTGTGTGTGGCGTTGGCAACTTGGTTCTAGAGTTGGCAACGCCAACCTTGCTTCCAGGGCCAAGTTCCTTGCTTGTGAGAGCGTTGGCAACTTGGTTCTAGAGTTGGCAACGCCAACTTTGCTTCCAGGGTTGCCAAGCTTGCTTGGTGTGGTTGTGTGTGGCGTTGGCAACGCCAATCTCAAGTTGGCAACGCCAACTTCTTGCCTTGGTTGCCTCCAGGACCAAGCTTGCCTTGTGTTGTGGAGTTGGCAACGCCAATCCCAAGTTGGCAACGCCAACTTCTTGCCTTGGTTGCCTCCAGGACCAAGCTTGCCTTGTGTTGTGGAGTTGGCAACGCCAATCCCAAGTTGGCAACGCCAACTTCTTGCCTTGGTTGCCTCCAGGACCAAGCTTGCCTTGTGTTGTGGAGTTGGCAACGTGGATTCCAAGTTGGCAACGCCAACTTTGCCCAGCTTGCATCATTCTTGCTTCCATGCCTCCTTGTTTCATCACCTATCATCAACAAGGGAAATAGCTTCAAAGTCTTACCAATTCAAGCAATAAATTTCATGAGATTCATTCATACTCATTCATATATGCATTCCTTAAATCATTTGCATGAATTTGGCTAGAATTAACATGTTCCTTAATATCATCATGCATGGAAACAAAACTCATAAAAGGACTTGTTTATTTAGAGAAAATGAGTGAAATTAAGCTAAAACTAACTAAGCTAACTAACTAATAATGCAAATATGCATTTGCATCACCTATGCTAAACCTATTTGTTCTTAATTTTAGCACATTACAAGCCATAAAGCGAAAAACAATAAATGTCCCTTGTTTGGATCTTTGATTAGCTTGGGCTAGTGAGGGTGTTTATCATTCATGTTGGGAAGTTTGGAAACATTGGGTAGAGATAAAAGTGTATTTTTGTATTTTTATTGAAGATCTTGGGAATTTGGTACATACTCATCTATTAATTAAATATTAAACCATATGCATTGACATTCTTGTATATATTTTAGTTGAAAAAAATGAGAAAAACAATAAAAAAAATAAAAGAAAAAAATATAGAAAAAGAAAAAGAAAGAAAAAGAAAAGCAATAAAAAGGGGACAAAATGCTCCAAAGTAAAGTTCAATAATAATCAATGCATATGGGATGTGGAGTGAAAAGAATGCATGAGTGTGTGAACAAGTGAAGAATGGGTAGTTAGGTTAGCATTAGAATAGAATAGGTTATTATAGGTTGGGTGGAAAGTTTAAGTTAATTAAAGATTCAAATTCTAGTCCACTTGACCAAATACAATCTCACCTTAACCCTAGCCCCATTACAACCCATGGATAAGTCCTCATTATATTTGTATGCATGCATTGAATAACTGTTGATTGTTAGATGAAAAATAAATCTTGGAAAGCATGATTAAGGGAGAATTGAGTGAATCAACCCTATACACTTCAGTGACTAGAGCTGATACACATCGGGTGAGGGTTTGATTGCTCAATTACATGTTTTCACCTATGATCATCTCCTTTCTTGCAAGTTTGTAAAATCTTTTTAATAACTCAATTCAATTATGGGTTTGACTTGGTTGTTAATACCTTTAGCCCTTGTGTTCCTATATGTATTCTTGGGAATTGATTTATTTTGACCAGGTATTGCATACATTTAGATAGATTGCATTTAGATAGATTGCATATAGATAGTTTGTATTGAATAAATATTGATACCGTTTGTCTCTTTCTTGAGTTTAGCATGAGGACATGCTTAGTTTAAGTGTGGAGAGGTTTGATAAACCCCAACTTTATGGTTTATCTTGTGCTTAATTTAGGAAATTTTATCAATTTATCTCACATTTATTCTATGAAATAGCAAGGGCTTGCAATTTTCCCTAAATTTGTGCTTAAGAGTAAAAACATGATTTTTAGGCCTTTAATTTGCTAAATTTAATTCACTTAAATTCTATTCGATGCCTTGGTATGTTTGTTGAGTGATTTCAAATTCATAAGGCAAGTATTGGATGGAAGAAGTGAAGAATTCATGAAAAAATGAGCATTTAGAGTATTCAAAGCGATGCGCATGCGTGACAAATGTAACACCCTACCATACAGAGTCTTATGCTTAAGTCATAATTCAGAGATGGCAAGGTATTACGACCTCTAAAATAAAAATTTAGTACGTATAGTAGTATGAATGATTGATTATAACTAGGAGCCTTTGTAGAAAAAGGGGTAAACAAAAAAAATCGCAATTCGAAAACGCAACACTCCGATCGATAACGTAACGAACAAGGATAACCAACGCGAGATTATATATATACAAAGGAGTGTCAAAAACAGGAATATCAAGACTCAAGATCCGGCTGCGAAGATAACCGGTCCGAGCATAGCAGTATATACATATGATAAAAATAAGGAAAACCCCAAAGGAAACCCAAAGGGACACAAATACATAAAACCTATTCTCCAAAATCTCCCATAAGAGGAGTCATCACAGTTTGTATTATTTAATGGAGATAAAAGTATCTAAGCAAAACATATAAACTAAACAGAGTCCCCAAGAACAAGGAATCTTCGCAAATTTAGAAGTCTCCAGCATGCCTCAGCGGGAAACCGTACGTCCTGCATCTGAAAACCACAAAATCCGCATGGGTGAGAACCAGAGGTCCTCAGCATGGTAACAGCTTCCACATATAATACATAATAATAGAGGAAAGCCAAAGGCAATCCTAGAACTTCCTCCAGATAATTCAAAGCTTATGAACAAGCTACACCATATAAGGGCATCTGACTAAAGATTCTTCAGTCTAACTAATACTTCCCTTTCCAATTCCTTCTCACCTCCCAACCACCAGCAGGAGTATAAAGCAGCAAACACAGTTATATCAAACAAAGAACATACAAATAGGAGCAGTTAAGACATTTAGACAATTAGCAAGTAATATGCAATCAAATAGACAATCTCAAACAATTCACATAGTATGCATATGATGAATGCCTGTCCCTAGTGGCTGATGATATCATCTTGTCGGTTATAGAGCCAACCCGACAAGTCCTGGTCGCTAACCATTGGACTGTCCCTCTGTCGCGCATCCCCAACTGGAGTTATACTCGTTATAAACTTGATCATAAACATGATCCATATCCATCACCCTCACTGGTGAATGTTTCGGGGGCGAGCTCATCCGGGTCTTTCACAGTGCCCGGCCACACTTACGACATAGGGTCAACAGAGTATCAAGTCTCAACCTGGAGCACGTGGTGGCTAGCCACTGCTACTACCCAGGGAAACTCGTATCTCTGATAGTGGAAGTGCAATTCACAATTATCAATAATTCAGCATCAACATGCATGAATTCTCATCCATAGATCAACATCCATATCAGCCATTCCGGCTCACGGTTCAATCCAGAACCAGCCAATATTCATAATCATACACAGCCATTCCGGCTCGTGGTTAAATCCATAACCAGCCATTTCATTAACAATTACAGCCTTTCGGCCCATGGCATAACAAGCACTTCCACCACCATCCTCCGCATCTCACATAATCATCTTTGATCCTCATTGATCATTCATTTTTCCCTTGCTTCACTCGCAAGTTACTTCGTTCACTAGCCCCTTTCTAATAGCTAGGCATGTCATAATGATTTAAGACATAAATGGTGAGATCGGAGGCTTAGAAGTATGAGATTTGGCTTTTAAAACTCAAAAATCAACTTTGGGATGAAAACAGGGCCACGCGTACGCGCACTCCACGCGCACGCGTGGATGGCCTCAAAAACTCATCGACGCGCAAGCGTCATGCACGATAACGCGTGGATTACGAATTTGCCAATCGACGCGTACGCGTCAACCACGCGCACGCGCGGGTGTTCTCGTGCCCCAGGCACAACATTGGCACAGTTCTGGCATAACTCTCTGGAAAATGGCTGGGCATTGGGTGCAGCACAATCGGCGCGCCCGCGCACATCACGCGCACGCGTGGATGGCGCTTTCTGGAAGATCGGCGCGTACGCGCCAGGTGCGCCCACGCGCAAGGGGTCATTCTGCTAAAAATTTTCTAAGTTAAAAGCTGCAGAATTTCACAGATTTACACCCCAATATTCCAATGGACATAACTTCCTCATTTTAAATCGTTTTTCACCCGTTCTTCGAACGGCATGGACATCCCGGATCCAATTTCATTTCTAAACAGATTTGGTACAAAACAGAGATCCGTAGTCCAAGTTATATCCCGCCAAAGTGTGCCCAAAAACCATATTTTTCATAAAAACCACAAAGTGCCATTTTCAAAACAAGCCATTTCCAATCCTTTTCAAAATCAATCAAAACATGCCATTTTCATCCCTTTCCTTTGAAATCAATCAAAATACATCAATTTCAACATCAAGCCTCCTCAACTCATACATTGACACATTACCACAATTTACCAAAATCACTATCTCATCATTTTACCCCACTTCACCCAAGTGGCTCAAACTCAAACATATTGACATATCATATACTATTCCTCATGCCAATTCTCAACAACACCAATTCCAATAAATCATTATGGTACACAATCAACATCATACTCACCATCAACATGGTCAACCCACAATTCAACCATAACCAATCATCAAGCATATATCACAACATGCATATTTCTCATACATCATACCACCAAGGCATCAATAATCATCATCACATATATGACCACATCATATATCTCTATCATTCAACAACATCAACAATTCAATGCCTATCTTAGGGCCTCTAGCATAAGTATTTCCTACCACATTACATATTAGATACGGGAAACCGAAACCATACCTTAGCCGATTTTCGCAAGCTCCCCCGGAGCACTTCCAAACCACTTATCCACAAGCTCTCAAGGCCTCAACACCTCCAAGAACAGATTTTTCACCACCAAACCCTTTCCAAGCTTTTCAATATCACCAATCAAGCTCCAATATCCACACATACACAACCTAAGCCACAACCATCATACCCATACACAACATCTCAAAACCCAAACATCATAAAATCACAAAATCACACTAGGGTTGAGAATCTTACCACACCCAAGGTCCAAAGAGACAAGATTAACCTTCTCCTTCAAGAGAGTTGGGTCCTATAACATCAAAGAACCCAAAATCTCAACATTTTACCCATGAAACTCGAAAATAATGGCTGGAATTTCGAACAGAAACACGTGGCTTACCTCAAGATTAGTTGTACGGGTTTTGTAGAGCTCTCCGCGGTGAACGCGTGGCCGCAAACGGGGCGGCAATCGGAGCTCTAGATCAAAAGTTATGGTGGTTTGAAGATCAAGTGAGAGATAGAAGTTGAGAGAGTGTTCTTCTCCCCCTTTCTCTCTAATTTCAGCGTGTGTGTGTAACAAGTGAGGAGAGAGAGTGCTGAAAGCTAGGGTTTTGGTTTAGTTATGTTGGGCCAAGGGCCCACTTTGGGTCCGGTTGGCCCGGTTTGGCCCGTTCGGTCCAATCTTGGTCCGAATTCTATAAAATTGGTACCAAAATTCTCGTCTCAGTCTCCTCTATCACATTTAGCCATAAAAATCACATTTTAGGCTTTCTAGAATAAATTCTCATTTATGGGTTAATTAGCCGTTAATTAACCGGGTTTTACATTCTACCCACCTAATTGGGAATTTTGCCCACAAAATTCAAATGCAATTACCTGAGAATAAATGCGGATAATCCGTTCGCATCTCCGACTCAAGTTCCCAAGTGTGTTCCTCAACACCGCCTCGACTCCATGCCACTTTGACTAGTGAAACATCTTTTCCACGCAACCGTTTAAGACTAGTATCATCAATTCTGACTGGAGCCACTAGAAGCGTCAAATCTTCCCTTAACTGAACCGACTCAGGTTCCAACACATGGCTAGCATCAGGAGTGTACTTCCGAAGCTGCGACACGTGAAACACGTCGTGCAGGTTCGAAAGATGAGGTGGTAGAGCCATCCGATACGCCACCAGTCCAATTCTCTCTAGGATTTGAAATGGACCAATCTATCGAGGATTCAACTTCTTTGCTTTAATCGCCCTACCTACTCCCGTGGTCGGAGTAACCTTAAGGAAAACACGGTCTCCTTCCTCAAATTCTAAGGGCTTTCGCCTCTGATCGGCGTAACTCTTTTGACGACTCTGCACCGTAAGCATCCTATCACGGATTTTCTTGACTTGTTCAGTAGTCTCAGCTATCATTTCTGGCCCCAACAAGCTTTTCTCTCCAGCCTCATACCAACATAGCGGAGATTGACATTTCCTCCCATACAAGGCCTCATACGGAGCCATTCCAATGCTCGCATGATAACTATTATTGTATGCAAACTCCACTAATGGCATATACCGCTCCCAACTCGCCGGTTGGTCCAAAACACAAGCTCTCAACATATCCTCTAGTGTTTGGATCGTCCTCTCAGATTGACCATCTGTTTGAGGATGGTAAGCCGTGCTCAAGCTTAATCGGGTTCCAAAAGCCTTCTGAAATGCACCCCAAAACCTTGAAGTGAAACGAGGATCTCTATCAGAGATCATAGTAGCAGGTACACCATGAAGTCTCACAATCTCCTTTATGTATAACCGTGCTAGCTCCTCAAGGGTGTAAGTCATCCGAATGGGCAAAAAGTGAGCTGACTTCGTCAGTCGGTCCACAATCACCCAGATAGCATCAAAACCAGCCCTAGTCCTTGGCAATCCTGACACAAAGTCCATTGCAATACTTTCCCACTTCCATTGTGGAATCTCTAAAGGTTGCAACATACCGGCGGGCTTTTGATGTTCAATCTTTACCTTTTGACAAGTTAAGCACTTTGAAACATATTCCGCTACATCATTCTTCATACCCGGCCACCAAAACATCACCTTTAAATCATGGTACATCTTAGTACTTCCCGGGTGAATGGAGAATCCGCTTTTGTGTGCCTCCTTTAAAATATCTTGCCTCAAAGTGCCAACATCCGGCACAATAATCCTACCCTTGAATTTCCATAACCCATCTTTTTCTTCCGACACTCTCCACTGTTTTCCTTGCTCAATAGCCGGTAACACTTTCCATAACGCTTCATCATCTTGATGAGCCTTTAGGAGTTCAGACTTAAAGTCACTTGAGATTTCTAATCGGCTCAAACACAAGGTTCCGGATACTTCTTGAGTACCAATTTTTAGACTCTCGAATCCCCTGAGCAACTTCTCCTCTTGGAGCATCATCCAAGCCGCATATAACGACTTCCGACTTAACGCATCCGCCACTACGTTTGCCTTTCCCGGATGGTAATGCAACTCGAAGTCGTAGTCCTTCAACAATTCCATCCACCTTCTCTGTCTCATATTAAGCTCTTTCTGATCAAAGAGGTATTTCAAGCTCTTATGATCAGAGAAAACTTGGAACTTAACCCCATAGAGATAATGCCTCCACACCTTCAAGGCAAACACAACCGCAGCGAGTTCCAAATCGTGCGTAGGGTAACTAACTTCATGAGGTCTCAACTGTCGTGAGGCATACGCCACCACATTATGGTGCTGCATCAGCACGCACCCTAGACCCTTCAATGAGGCATCACAATACACCTCAAATGGCTCATTCGGCTCGGGTAACACTAACACAGGTGCAGTAGTCAACTTTTTCTTCAATGTCTGAAAGCTCTCCTCGCATTCAGGAGTCCAAACAAACGGAGTGTCTTTGCGGGTTAACTTTGTCATTGGCAAAGCTATCTGTGAAAAGCCTTTGATAAACCTTCGGTAATAGCCAGCTAAACCCAGAAAACTCATTATCTCCGTTATGGTAGTTGGTTGTTTCCAATCCATTACAGCCTCCACCATAGTTGGGTCTACGGCTATTCCCTTCTTACTCACCACGTGACCCAAAAACTTCACCTCACTCTTCCAAAACTCACACTTAGACAGTTTTGCATAAAGTTTCTTCTCCTTTAGAATCTGCAACACGGTCCTCAAGTGTTCTGCATGTTCTTCTTCAGTCTTGGAATAAATTAGTATGTCATCGATGAAGACAACAACGAATTTATCCAGAAATGGACGGAAGACTCTATTCATGTAATCCATGAATACCGCAGGAGCGTTCGTCAACCCAAAGGACATCACAGTGTACTCGTAATGACCATAACGAGTCCTGAAAGCGGTCTTAGGGATATCCTCATCCCTCACCCTTATCTGGTGATAACCGGATCGCAAATCAATCTTGGAGAAAACTCCAGCTCCTTGTAACTGATCCATGAGATCATCAATTCTTGGCAATGGGTACTTGTTCTCTATTGTAACCTTGTTTAGCTGCCTATAATCCACACAGAGCCGCATACTCCCATCCTTCTTCTTCACCAGTAACACTGGAGCACCCCACGGAGAAACACTTGGTCGTATAAAATTCTTTCCCAACAAATCCTCTAACTGAGACTTTAGCTCGTTCATCTCTAACGGTGACATCCTATAAGAAGCACTTGAGATTGGTCCCGCCCCGGGCACCAATTCAATAGCAAACTCAACCTCTCGGTTAGGTGGAAACTCATCAATATCATCGGGAAACACTTCCGGAAACTCACACACAATCGGAATCTGCTCCAACCTTTGATCATCACCTGAAACACCTGCGGTTAACAACATGATACCCTGACATTCGATTCAAAACAGTTCACCATCTTCGAATTCAAGTAATAATTATTCACCACGACCGGCCCTTCTATATCTTCCGGCATAAAGTACACCGACTTTATAGAACAATCAAGCAGAACATGGTTCTTAGATAACCAATCCAATCCCAAGATAAGATCAAGACCGATCATCGGCAAGCAGACTAAATTATGAACAAAATCACGCTGCTTGAACCTAAAGGAAACTTTCGGGCATCCTAGCCTAGTTACCGTGGCTTCATGGGTAGCATTGTACACTCTTAGATCATAACCTAAGGTTACAATCTTCAAGCCTAACTCATGGGCTTTCTCAAATGCAATGAATGAATGTGATGCTCCCGAATCAAATAAAGCATTTAAAGTTTGACCAGCCATTTCACAGTTACCTCGAATAAGTGTCTCGGATCCCTCAGCTCCTACAGCTGAAGTGGTGAACACCCGACCAGTCTGTTGTGCCTTCCCAGCACCTTGTTTCTGCCTCTCCGGACAACTGGCGGCTTTATGCCCCGCCTTTCCACAATTGTAACACAAACCCCATCCGGCCTTGCATGGTACTCCCGGATGGTGACTTCCACACCTAGCACAAGCTTGTTCATTCTGAGGTTGCTTCCCAAACTTCTTCCCTTGGAAATTCTTGTTGTTGTTGGGCCTCCTAAATGAGCTTCCCCTCTTGAAAGACGGACCTCTAGGTGCAAAGCTCTTCCCTCGGTTCTGTGGGAATGATCCTTTGTGACTTTCTTTCTCAGCGGTTGCCCTTCTCACACACTCTTCAGCAACCCTACACTTGTTCACCAATTCGGAGAAAGTCCTAATCTCCATTGGCCCTACTGAACTGAAGATATCACTCCGGAGTCCTCCTTCATACTTAACACACTTCCATTCCTCATATTCCACCGGAGTCCCTTGGCACATACGAGAGAACCTGAACAGCTCCTCAAACTTGTCAGTATACTCTGATATGGACATAGTACCTTGCTTCAGCTGTAACAATTCAAGTTCCTTAGCCGTCCTAGCAGAAGTCGGAAAGTACTTCTTATAGAACTCTTCTTGAAAAACATTCCAGGTGATATAGTCATCACCCTGCTGCAGAAGACGTCGGATGCCTTGCCACCAATGCGACGCTTCACCGGTGAGCATATAGGTGGCAAACTCGACACGCTGTCCTTCAGGTACCACTTGTGCTTGCAGTGCTCGCTCTATAGCCTGAAACCATGTATCAGCCTCAGTCGGGCTAGTAGTTCCCTTGAACTTAGGCGGATTAACCTTCAAAAAGTTTGCCAAGGTCATCGGGCCCTGAACTCCACCTCCATCATTACCATGGTTGTTCATCTGTTGACCAAGAGCCTCAGCAATGGCTTGCATAGCAGCAGCCATGTTCTCCAACGCAGCCATAAAGTTCACCGGGTCATTAGGGTTATTCTCCGGTGCACGAGCATTCGTATGACCTCTCGCACTACCTCTACCGCGTCCACGAGGCGCCATCTGGTTCCTATACACACCCAACAATCGATATTAAGTTGATCAGTCTCAATATCGGAAGTCTAGTGCTTCAAAGTCCCAAATGCATGCTCATGAACGTTTATGCCAATTATATCAAGCAGATATACTAATAGCACATAACACACACACAGAGAATGCACAGAAGCATAGTCAGTCCATCCCTCAGGCTCTACAAGAACGAACTGCTCTGATACCATAATGTAACACCCTACCATACAGAGTCTTATGCTTAAGTCATAATTCAGAGATGGCAAGGTATTACGACCTCTAAAATAAAAATTTAGTACGTATAGTAGTATGAATGATTGATTATAACTAGGAACCTTTGTAGAAAAAGGGGTAAACAAAAAAAAATCGCAATTCGAAAACGCAACACTCCGATCGATAACGTAACGAACAAGGATAACCAACGCGAGATTATATATATACAAAGGAGTGTCAAAAACAGGAATATCAAGACTCAAGATCCGGCTGCGAAGATAACCGGTCCGAGCATAGCAGTATATACATATGATAAAAATAAGGAAAACCCCAAAGGAAACCCAAAGAGACACAAATACATAAAACCTATTCTCCAAAATCTCCCATAAGAGGAGTCATCACAGTTTGTATTATTTAATGGAGATAAAAGTATCTAAGCAAAACATATAAACTAAACAGAGTCCCCAAGAACAAGGAATCTTCGCAAATTTAGAAGTCTCCAGCATGCCTCAGCGGGAAACCGTACGTCCTGCATCTGAAAACCACAAAATCCGCATGGGTAAGAACCAGAGGTCCTCAGCATGGTAACAGCTTCCACATATATAATACATAATAATAGAGGAAAGCCAAAGGCAATCCTAGAACTTCCTCCAGATAATTCAAAGCTTATGAACAAGCTACACCATATAAGGGCATCTGACTAAAGATTCTTCAGTCTAACTAATACTTCCCTTTCCAATTCCTTCTCACCTCCCAACCACCAGCAGGAGTATAAAGCAGCAAACACAGTTATATCAAACAAAGAACATACAAATAGGAGCAGTTAAGACATTTAGACAATTAGCAAGTAATATGCAATCAAATAGACAATCTCAAACAATTCACATAGTATGCATATGATGAATGCCTGTCCCTAGTGGCTGATGATATCATCTTGTCGGTTATAGAGCCAACCCGACAAGTCCTGGTCGCTAACCATTGGACTGTCCCTCTGTCGCGCATCCCCAACTGGAGTTATACTCGTTATAAACTTGATCATAAACATGATCCATATCCATCACCCTCACTGGTGAATGTTTCGGGGGCGAGCTCATCCGGGTCTTTCACAGTGCCCGGCCACACTTACGACATAGGGTCAACAGAGTATCAAGTCTCAACCTGGAGCACGTGGTGGCTAGCCACTGCTACTACCCAGGGAAACTCGTATCTCTGATAGTGGAAGTGCAATTCACAATTATCAATAATTCAGCATCAACATGCATGAATTCTCATCCATAGATCAACATCCATATCAGCCATTCCGGCTCACGGTTCAATCCAGAACCAGCCAATATTCATAATCATACACAGCCATTCCGGCTCGTGGTTAAATCCATAACCAGCCATTTCATTAACAATTACAGCCTTTCGGCCCATGGCATAACAAGCACTTCCACCACCATCCTCCGCATCTCACATAATCATCTTTGATCCTCATTGATCATTCATTTTTCCCTTGCTTCACTCGCAAGTTACTTCGTTCACTAGCCCTTTTCTAATAGCTAGGCATGTCATAATGATTTAAGACATAAATGGTGAGATCGGAGGCTTAGAAGTATGAGATTTGGCTTTTAAAACTCAAAAATCAACTTTGGGATGAAAACAGGGCCACGCGTACGCGCACTCCACGCGCACGCGTGGATGGCCTCAAAAACTCATCGACGCGCAAGCGTCATGCACGCTAACGTGTGGATTACAAATTTGCCAATCGACGCGCACGCGTCAACCACGCGCACGCGCGGGTGTTCTCGTGCCCTAGGCACAACACTGGCACAGTTCTGGCATAACTCTCTGGAAAATGGCTGGGCATTGGGTGCAGCACAATCGGCGCCCGCCCACGCACAAGGGGTCATTCTGCTAAAAATTTTCTAAGTTAAAAGCTGCAGAACTTCACAGATTTACACCCCAATCTTCCAACGGACATAACTTCCTCATTTTAAATCGTTTTTCACCCGTTCTTCGAACGGCATGGACATCCCGGATCCAATTTCATTTCTAAACAGTTTTGGTACAAAACAGAGATCCGTAGTCCAAGTTATATCCCGCCAAAGTGTGCCCAAAAACCATATTTTTCATAAAAACCACAAAGTGCCATTTTCAAAACAAGCCATTTCCAATCCTTTTCAAAATCAATCAAAACATGCCATTTTCATCCCTTTCCTTTGAAATCAATCAAAATACATCAATTTCAACATCAAGCCTCCTCAACTCACACATTGACACATTACCACAATTTACCAAAATCACTATCTCATCATTTTACCCCACTTCACCCAAGTGGCTCAAACTCAAACACATTGACATATCATATACTATTCCTCATGCCAATTCTCAACAACACCAATTCCAATAAATCATTATGGTACACAATCAACATCATACTCACCATCAACATGGTCAACCCACAATTCAACCATAACCAATCATCAAGCATATATCACAACATGCATATTTCTCATACATCATACCACCAAGGCATTAATAATCATCATCACATATATGACCACATCATATATCTCTATCATTCAACAACATCAACAATTCAATGCCTATCTTAGGGCCTCTAGCATAAGTATTTCCTACCACATTACATGTTAGATACGGGAAACCGAAACCATACCTTAGCCGATTTTCCCAAGCTCCTCCGGAGCACATCCAAACCACTTATCCACAAGCTCTCAAGGCCTCAACACCTCCAAGAACAGATTTTTCACCACCAAACCCTTTCCAAGCTTTTCAATATCACCAATCAAGCTCCAATATCCACACATACACAACCTAAGCCTCAACCATCATACCCATACACAACATCTCAAAACCCAAACATCATAAAATCACAAAATCACACTAGGTTTGAGAATCTTACCACACCCAAGGTCCAAGGAGACAAGATTAACCTTCTCCTTCAAGAGAGTTGGGTCCTATAACATCAAAGAACCCAAAATCTCAACATTTTACCCATGAAACTCGAAAATAAGGGCTGGAATTTCGAACAGAAACACGTGGCTTACCTCAAGATTAGTTGTACGGGTTTTGTAGAGCTCTCCGCGGTGAACGCGTGGCCGCAAACGGGGCGGCAATCGGAGCTCTAGATCAAAAGTTATGGTGGTTTGAAGATCAAGTGAGAGATAGAAGTTGAGAGAGTGTTCTTCTCCCCCTTTCTCTCTAATTTCAGCGTGTGTGTAACAAGTGAGGAGAGAGAGTGCTGAAAGCTAGGGTTTTGGTTTAGTTATGTTGGGCCAAGGGCCCACTTTGGGTCCGGTTGGCCCGGTTTGGCCCGTTCGGTCCAATCTTGGTCCGAATTCTATAAAATTGGTACCAAAATTCTCGTCTCAGTCTCCTCTATCACATTTAGCCATAAAAATCACATTTTAGGCTTTCTAGAATAAATTCTCATTTATGGGTTAATTAGCCGTTAATTAACCGGGTTTTACAACAAACGCGCACCCATGAAGAGGTGCATCGTCAAAGACGACGCGTATGGATGACAAGAAAAAGCCAGACGACGCGTACGCCTGACCCATGCATACACGTCACAATCAGCACGTGACCTCATTAAAGTGAATACGTTGGGTGCAATTTCTGAGCTGCCTAGGCCCAAATCCAACTCATTTTTGAGGCTATTTGATGCAGAATTCAAGAGGAGTCAAGGGGGGAACAATTAGTTTAGGTTAGGAAGCATGTAGGATAGTTTTCTAGAGAGAGAAGCTCCCTCTTTTCTCTAGAATTAGGGTTCTTAGGTTATTTTTCATCTTAGATCTAGGTCTAATTTCTTGTTCTCATCTAGTTTTTTTTATAATTTCTTGTTCTTTCATCCTAGCTCTTCTAGTTTTACTTGTCATTTCCTTTATTTTGTTGCTTTTATGTTGATGAACTCTTGTTGGATTTGGATTTCCTTTTACTGCAATTTATGTTTTATGTTTCCTTGATGTTTAATTGAGTTGCTATTGTCTTGCATTGGGTAGTTGTAGATTTTATTATTTCTTGCAATTTATGATGCTTTCCTTTCATAGCTTCCATATGTTTGACAAAATGCTTGGTTGGATGTTAGAGTAGCTTTTGAGCATTCTCGGCTTGGAAACAGAAATTAGGCAATCTCGAGTCATTAATACCCAATTTAGGTGGGTGATCTAGAGTTGTTGGTTAATATTATTTTCATTGATTCTAATCTCTTGCTAATTCAATTAGTGAGTTGATTAGGACTTTTGGATTGAGATTAAATAGTGTTATTTGACTTTCTCTCATGTGAAGATAACACTATACCTTCTTCCAATGTTGGAAATGACTAAATAGGATAAGCTCTTGTTAATTATTGTATTATGATTGATGATTAGGATAGAAAGCCTATACTCTCAATCCTTGCCATGAATGTCTCTCTTTATTACTTGCTTTCTTTAGTTGTTTGGTTTATATTCTTGTCATTTAATTTCTTGTCCCTTTATTTGCAAACCACCCCTTGGATACTGTTCCGAGGGTTACCTGAAACGTGGAGCTCGGTCGTCTGGCAAGACCCGAGGTGGGGGTTTCCGTGACCCGAGCTTGATGCGCTGAGCGGCGGGTGGTTGTACCTGCAATGACACTCCGATGCTTAAGTTAGCATGGGTCCAAGCAGATATGTGTAGAATATGGAATGTGTGTTATACCTGGGTGCTCCAGTGTATTTATAGTAGTTGGCCGTGATCTTCCCTGGATAAGATATTCTTATCTTATCTTATCTTTTGGGGGTTTTATCCCTATCTTTGTGGAACCGCCTTTCCTAGGCCTTTTTGGCCTTTAGGTTTTTGGGCTTCGTTCCTTTTGATGGGCCTTCTTAGCTTATTTGTCCGAGGTCCGACCTCAGGCGTGGGCCTTGGGATGAGGTCGGACCTTCTATGAACTTACCGAGTTTTAGGGAGCTCGGTCAGGGTATGAACAGTGCCCCTGCCCGAGTTCGTCCTTCTTGAGAGGTCGAGCTCGGGCATAGTAGTTTTTTCAAAATTTTGAAAATGGCCGTTTCAGCATTTATTGCTTTTTACCGTTTCTCCTCGATTTCCGTTCGGGCTCTGTGAAGGCATTATTTATTTGCCCCTTTCCTCATTTTCTTCGTTTATTCTGTTCCCTTTTCCGTTTTCTGAGTTTTCGCCATCTCTCCTTCGAGCACCGCTCCTTCTTTCTCTTTGTTTTTCTTCTCCGATTCTTTCTGTGCGTTTTTCCGGGGTTTTTTCTGCGCCGCCTGTTTCTCCTTGCTGTTGGAACTCGTCGTTCTCTTTCTTTCCAGGTTCGTTCTCGTCTCTTTTTCTTTTTGTGTACATATGCTTCTGTTCTTTTGTGTGGCTCTTTGTCTGTTTCTTTTTCTTTATGCCTGGGTTGCCCCGAAAAGAGGCGCCGCCATTGCTTTGTTGTTTGTACATGGGGGGGGCTCTTTTTTGTTCTCTGGTATTTTTGCTCCGGGTTGCTGTATTTTCTTCTAAAAGATCTTTGTTTCTTGCTTTTGCTGAATGGGTTTTTGCTGTCTGCCTTTATGTGATTTTTGTTTTGCTGTTTGTACTCTTCTTTGTAGGCAAGATTTTTATGTCTCGAAAGGTTCTTCAAGCAATGTCGACCAAGATTCCGAGTGGTCTTGGTTGGGTAGATCCTGTTCCTCTAAAAGTCCCTTCTGTGGTAGATTCTGAGTATTTAGCTAGGTTTCGTAGGCAATGTAGTATATGTGAAGATAGAGAGTCTGAGAGGGATTATGAGCTAGTAGCCCCGGATTCCGAGGAGAGAGTGTGCTTCCCGCCCTTAGATAGTTCCGAGAAGCTCTTCTTTTACGCTTATGATTGTTTTTTCTCTAAACTGAGTGTCCGACTTCCTTTTACCGACCTGGAGTCCGAGGTGTTGTGGTCTTGTAACCTTGCCCCTACGCAGCTCCATCCAAATTCTTGGGCATTTTTAAAGCTGTTCCAACTTTTGTGTCAGTTTTTGGGTGTCTCTCCCTCTATTTCTCTTTTTTCCTATTTGTTTGTGTTGACGAAGCCGGGGTCGGGTGGAGGGAAGGTGTCCTGGGTCTCTTTTAGGGCTAACCAGGGAAGAAAGTTTTGTACCCTGTATGATGAGTCCTTTCACGATTTTAAGAACTTTTATTTCAAAGTCCGGGCTATTGGAGACGTCCGACCTTTCTTTCTAGATGAGAGTGGGGAGCCTTCTTTTCCTCTTTGTTGGCAGGAGAATGTAGTGTCTGTTAAGTATACCTTTGAGAGTCTAGATGAGGTGGAGCAGGCTTTTGTGGGTGTGGTGAGCAGTTTATGGGGTCGGGCACCTCACTTGGACACGAAGAAAATGTTGGGAGATCCAAGCCTTCTCCGTTCCGAGTTAGGTAGTTCCCGACCTCTTCCGGAATTCATCTTTTTTAGTATTTTGGTATTGCCTGTTTTTGGTGGAATTTCTGTTGTTGTAATCCTTTTCTTTATTTCTTTGCAGAGATGTCTTCTCAGGCGGATTCCATGAAATTCCTTCGTCGGACGAAGAAGTCGGTGGCTGCTCAGAATATCGAGGCCGGGGAGGCTTCTGCCCGATCTTCTCCGCAGAAGACTACTGTGGGTGTTCAGACTCGGTCGAAGACAATTCCGACTCCTCAGTTCCGAGCTATAAGTCAGGATCCTCCGACCTCTGGGCCTGTTACTTCTTCTCCTCCTCCGTTCTCGGGTCCTCCTCCCAAGAAGCAGAAGACCTCTCAAGGGCTTGCCGGTTTTAATGATAAGGACTTTGATGCTCTTGGTTGGATTGAGCAGCATATCCTCCCTCAGACCTTTATTTCTACTGATGATGTGTCTATGGAGCATCATTTTCAGTATATGGCGCGGAGCTGTGTCCGGATGGCTAGTCTTCATGCCGCTATTGCCCGGGAGTTCAAGAAATCTCCTCTTGGGGCGACTAGCTCCCGACTTGAGAAGGCTCAGTCCGAGCTTGATAAGATTAGTCAACTGAAGGCTGCCAGGATTACTGAGCTGGAGGCTTCTTTGGAGAAAGAGAAAGCTAGGGCTACTGCAGCTGTGGCGTCAGTGAAGACATCTGAGGAGATGGCGAAGGCGGCCACAGAGAATTATACTCGGCTATATGCCGAGCTTGTGGCGACGAAGGAGGAGTTGCAATCTGCGCAGGACAAGTTTTACGAGCTGGAAGGTCATGTGGCCAAGGGTATGGATGCTATGTTTGAAAATCTGAAGGCTCAGGTTCGGGTTCTTGCTCCCGACCTAGATCTGAGCTTGTTCAGTACGGATAACGTCGTTGTGGAGGGAAAGATTGTTCCTGCTCCAAACGAGGATGAGGTTCCGGCGTCCGACCCCGAAGTTCCTGTTGAGAACCCGACTTCCTCTTTGGCCGGGGATGGATCTGGTGTGGGGGTTTCAAACCCGGGTGACGTTGCCGTCGATGCAGTCCCGATTTCTATGTTTGCTCCGCAGCCTTCTGTTGATGCGGAGTCTGGAAAGGACCTTGATCCTCTGTAATCTTTGGTGTTTTGCCCGACCTGTGGGCTTTTTTGTTTTTGGATGGTTACTGTGAACGCTTTTGGACACCTTTTTGCTTATTAGCTACTTTGTAGTAACTTTTTAGCTTTATTTGGTGTTTGCGTTTTGACTTTTTGTTTCCGCTTTTGTGCATTTTAGTTGTTTTCGGATAACAACTTTTTAGCTAGCATTTTGACCTTTTGTTTTCGCTTTTGTGCTTTTTAGTTGTTTTCGGATAACAACTTTTTAGCTAGCGTTTTTGACCTTTTGTTTTCGCTTTTGTGCTTTTTAGTTGTTTTCGGATAACAACTTTTTAGCTAGCATTTTTGACCTTTTGTTTTCGCTTTTGTGCTTTTTAGTTGTTTTTGGATAACAACTTTTTAGCTAGCGTTTTTGACCTTTTGTTTTCGCTTTTGTGCTTTTTAGTTGTTTTTGGATAACAACTTTTTAGCTAGCGTTTTGACTTCTTGTGCTTTCGTTCTTTCGCTTGTACTTTTTAGTTGTTTTCTGTAAAGCAACTTTTTAGTAAGCGTTTTCGAAACTTCCTTCGATTTCGTTCTTTCGCTTGTACTTTTTAGTTGTTTTTTGTAAAGCAACTTTTTAGTAAGCGTTTTCGAAACTTCCTTCGATTTCGTTCTTTCGCTTGTACTTTTTAGTTGTTTTCTGTAAAGCAACTTTTTAGTAAGCGTTTTTGAAATCTTGGTTTTTCGCCATTTTAAGGCTTCTTTCTCTGGTCCGGGCCTTTCCTCGGACCTCGGATGCTTCGAGTACCTCCTTTGTTGGGTCCGACCTTGTTGCCGGTCGGCCCTTTAAGTTATTTTTGTAATCTCTTTTTATTTGGCTTTTTGAGCCTTTCCAGAGTTACTTTATAACTTCTCACATTAATTTGAACCTCGTCGCTTTATCTTTGCCGACCTTTGTGTGGTCTCTTGGCAAATGATTTTTTGCGTTTTGTCGAGCATAAATTAATGCGCCTTGGCGGGGTACTTTTCCAGGATTTTGTTTTATCATGAAGAACAAAAGAAAATAGAAAAATTTGATTAGTATTAAAAAAGAAAGAATATTTACAGAGTGTTTACCTCTTGACTAGGTCGGGTGCCTTACTTGACCGGGTGTCTCATTAAAAAACCCTTGTAGGGAAAAAGAGTACACCTCGGGTCAAATTTTTCTAGCTGTAGTACCGTCTTAGATTACAGGCGTGCCAGGCCCTGGGCAGCTCATTGCCTTCTAGGTCGGATATCTTGTAATAGCCTGTTCCTAAGACTTCTGTTACTTTGTAGGGTCCTTTCCAGTTTGCAGCTAGCTTTCCTTCTCCCGACTTTTGTGTTCCGATGTCGTTTCGGATTAGAATTAGGTCGTGAGTGGAGAAGCTCCGTTTTATTACTTTCTGATTGTATCTAAGGGCCGTTCGTCGTTTTAGGGCTTCTTCTCGGATCCGGGCTCTTTCTCGGACCTCGGGGAGGAGGTCGAGTTCTTCCTTTTGAGCCTGTGGGTTACCTTCTTCGTTGTAGAGGATGACTCTGGGTGACCCTTCATCTATTTCGATAGGAATCATTGCCTCCATCCCATAAGCTAGTCGGAAGGGCGACTCTCCCGTTGTAGAGTGTGGAGTTGTCCGATATGCCCATAGTACCTGGGGGAGCTCCTCGGCCCATGCCCCTTTTGCCTTTTGGAGTCTTCGTTTTAATCCGGCCAAGATAACTTTATTTGCGGCTTCTGCTTGTCCGTTGGCTTGTGGGTGCTCGACTGAGGTGAATTGCTGTTTGATTTTTAGTTCGGCCACCAAGTTCTGAAAACTTGTGTCCGTGAACTGTGTTCCATTGTCTGTTGTAATGGAGTAGGGGACTCCGAACCTTGTGACAATGTTTTTGTATAGGAATTTCCGGCTTCTTTGAGCCGTAATGGTGGCTAAAGGTTCAGCTTCGATCCACTTTGTGAAGTAGTCGACCCCTACTATGAGGTATTTGACTTGCCCCGGTCCTTGGGGGAACGGGCCGAGTAGGTCAAGTCCCCATTTTGCGAAGGGCCATGGTGCGGTGATGCTGATAAGGTCTTCGGGTGGTGCCTTGTGAAAATTGGCGTGTTTTTGGCAGGGGGGCATATTTTCACAAACTCCGTGGCGTCTTTTTGCAAAGTTGGCCAGTAGAACCCGGCTCGGATTACTTTTTTGGATAATGCCCGAGCTCCGAGGTGGTTCCCACACATGCCTCCGTGGACTTCTTCGAGGACGCTCTTTGTCTCTGAGGTCGGGACGCACCTAAGGAGGGGGTTTGCGAATCCTCTTCTGTATAATACGTCGTGAATTAGTGTATAATTCTGGGCGTCTTTCGTGAGTCTTTTAGCTTCCTTTCTTTCGGCGGGGAGAGTTCCCGACTTCAGGTAGCTGAGTATGGGGGTCATCCATCCTTGCTGTTGGTCGGATATATTTAGTGTTTCTTCCTCTCTTAGCACGGAGGGAGATCGTAAGGTTTCCTGGAGGAGACTTCTGTTGTTGCCTCCGGGCTTGGTGCTGGCAAGCTTTGAGAGGGCGTCTGCCCGGGCATTTTGTTCCCGAGGTATGTGCTGGATCTGTATTTCTGAAAAGTGGCGTAATTGTGCCTGTGTTTGGTCCAGGTATTTCTTCATAGTTGGGTCTTTGGCCTGGTAGCTTCCATTTACTTGTGATGTGACGACCTGGGAGTCGCTGAAGATTGTGATTTTCTGGGCTCCGACCTCTTCGGCTAGTTTTAGCCCCGCTAGTAGGGCCTCGTATTCGGCTTGGTTGTTTGAAGCCTGGAACTCGAATTTTAGGGATAGTTCTATCCGCGTTCCTTGGTCGCTTTCGAGTATAACCCCTGCTCCACTTCCTGTTTTGTTTGAGGACCCGTCGACATACAGGTTCCATGAGAGTGGGGTTCCAGGGGTCTCAGTGTATTCTGCGATGAAGTCGGCTAGATACTGAGATTTTATGGCAGTCCAGGCTTCGTAGTGGAGGTCGAACTCGGACAGTTCCACCGCCCATTGTAGGATTCGTCCCGCCAGGTCTGTTTTTGTAGGATGTGTCTCATGGGTTGGTTTGTCCGGACTTTGATGGTGTGGGCCTGAAAGTAGGGACGGAGCCTCCGAGCTGTGAACACTAGGGCGTAGGCGAATTTTTCTATTTTCTGATAGTTTAATTCGGCCCCTTGTAGTGCCTTGCTTACAAAGTATACGGGGTGTTGTCCTTGGTCATTTTCTCGTATCAATGCTGAAGCGACTGCTCGATGTCCGACCGAGAGGTATAGTACGAGCTCTTCCCCTTTTACAGGTCGGGTTAGGATTGGTGGCTGCCCGAGGAACTCCTTGAATTCTTGAAAGGCTTTTTCGCACTCCGGGGTCCATGAGAAGGGTTTCCCTTTCTTTAGGAGTGAGTAGAGAGGTAGTGACTTTATCGCTGATCCTGCCAAGAATCTTGATAGGGCGGCCAGCCTTCCATTCAGTTGTTGTACTTCTTTGACACACGTCGGGCTCTTCATATTGAGTATTGCTTGGCATTTGTCCGGGTTTGCTTCGATGCCCCTTTGAGTCAGCATGAAACCTAAGAACTTTCCGGCTTCTGCGGCGAAGGTGCACTTCGTCGGGTTAAGTCTCATGTTGTGTTTTCTGAGGGTGCCGAAGACACTGGTGAGGTCGGTCAGTAAGTTTCGGTCTTCTTGTGTCTTTACCAGCATGTCATCGACGTACACCTCCAGTTGTAGTCCGATGTGCTCTGAGAACACTTTGTTCATTAGCCTCTGGTAGGTTGCCCCTGCGTTCTTCAGCCCGAAGGGCATTACTACGTAGCAGTAGTTTGCCCTTGGGGTTATGAACGAGGTCTTTTCTTGGTCAGGTCCATACATCGGGATTTGGTTGTATCCCGAGTATGCGTCCATGAAGGAGAGATATCTATAGCCTGAGGCTGCGTCTACTAAGGCGTCGATGTTTGGTAGCGGGTATGGATCTTTGGGGCAGGCTTTGTTGAGATCCATGTAGTCGACGCACATCCTCCATTTTCCATTAGGCTTTTTTACCAGGACCACGTTTGCGAGCCATAGGGGGTATTTTACTTCCCTAATGAACCCTGCATCTAATAGTGCTTGTACTTGTTCTTCTATTGCTTGCATGCGTTCGGGCCCAAGCTTCCTGCGTCTTTGTTGGACGGGTCGGGATCCCGGATACACTGATAGCTTGTGGCACATCGGATCGGGGCTTATGCCTGGCATGTCGGAGGCTTTCCAGGCGAAGAGGTCGGAATTCTCCCTTAAGAGGTTTATGAGTTCCTCTTTTAGGCCTGCCTCGAGATTTGCTCCTATGTTTGTTATTTTTTCAGGTGTGCTCCCAATCTGGACCTTTTTGGTTTCTCCCTCTGGTTGTGGCCGAAGATTTTCTCGGGCTTGAACTCGTCCGAGTTCTATCGTGTTGATCTCTTTCCCTTTTAGGCTTAGGCTTTCGTTGTAACATCGCCGTGCTAGTTTTTGGTCGCCTTTTAGGGTAGCGATTCCTTTTGTGGTAGGGAACTTCATACAGAGGTGTGGGGTCGAGACTATAGCTGCCAGTCTGTTTAAGGTTGGTCGCCCAATGAGGGCATTGTATGCTGAAGTGACGTCGACTACAATGTAGTCGATGCTTAATGTTTTAGATTGCTCGCCTCTTCCAAAGGTAGTGTGTAGCGAGATGTATCCTAAGGGATGGATCGGGGTGTCCCCTAGCCCAAATAGGTCGGTGGGATAGGCTTTTAGCTCTTTTTCTTCAAGTCCGAGCTTGTCGAAGGCTGCTTTGAACAGGATATCTGCTGAGCTTCCCTGGTCAATCAGGGTTCGATGTAAGTTGGCGTTTGCTAGAATAACGGTGATTACCATTGGATCGTCGTGCCCGGGTATTATTCCTTGAGCATCTTCTCGGGTAAATGAGATAGTGGGCAACTCGGGCAGGGGACTGTCTTCTCGGACATGATAGACTTCTTTGAGGTGTCTTTTTCGCGAGGATCTGGATGTTCCTCCGCCTGCAAAACCTCCATTTATCATGTGAACGTGTCTTTCAGGGGTTCGCGGGACTTGTTCGGCCCGACCTTCATTGTCTCCCCGTCTTCTCTTTCTGGTCTCTTCTCCTTTCTCCGCTATGTATCTGTCGAGCTTTCCTTCTCTGGCTAGCTTTTCTATAACATTCTTTAGGTCGTGGCAGTCGTTGGTAGAATGACCGTAGAGCTTGTGATATTCGCAGTATTCGGACCGATCTCTCCCCGCTCTTTTGTGTTTTAGAGGTCGGGGCGGTGGAATCTTTTCGGTGTGGCATACTTCTCTGTAGACGTCTACCAGGGAGACTCGGAGGGGGGTGTAGTTGTGGTACTTCCGTGGCTTGTCCGAGCTGGGTTCTTCTTTTTTCTTCTGTTCCCGATCTCGATCTCGGAGTGGGTAGGTTGATTCCTTCCTAGAAGAGTCTCTTAGCTGGGAGGTTTCCTCCATGTTGATATATTTTTCTGCCCGCTCCTGCACCTCGTATAGGGAGGTCGGGTATCGTTTGGATAGGGATTGGCTAAACGGTCCCTCTTTCAGGCCGTTTGCTAGTCCCATGATGGCCGCTTCAGTGGGCAAGTGTTGTATGTCCAGGAAGGCTTTGTTGAATCGCTCCATGTATTCTCGGAGAGTTTCTTGGTTACCTTGTTTGATCCCGAGTAGACTGGGGGCATGTTTTGCCTTGTCCTTTTGAATGGAGAACCTCGTTAGGAACTTTTTGGTTAGGTCTTCGAAGCTGGTGATTGATCTTGGTGGCAGTTTGTCGAACCACTTCATAGCTGACTTGGTGAGAGTGGTGGGGAAGGCTTTGCACCGAATCGCGTCGGAGGCGTCGACTAGGTACATTCTGCTTCTGAAGTTGCTGAGGTGGTGACTTGGATCGGTGGTGCCGTCGTAGAGATCCATATCGGGTGGTTTGAAGTTTCGCGGTACCTTCTCCTTCATGATCTCTTTTGTGAAGGGATCATGATTGCCTTCGGGGGTGGTGTCGCGTTCTGTCCGATCTTTCAGGTTGGCCTCTATTTTCCGCAGTTTTTCTTCTAATTCTCTGCGCTTGCGAGCCTCCCTTCTTAGATCTTGTTCAGTTTCTTTTTGCTTCTTTATGTCCTCTTCGAGTTATTTCAGTCGGTTTTGTTGTGCCCGGACTGCTTCTAGAATTTCCGAGCTCTTTTCTCTTTCGGGATTTTGTGGATCTTTGTTTGGGAGAGATGTCTTTGGGCGATTCTGTTTGTTTCCTCCTGGAGTGCGTGGTGATAGAGGGCTGTCCGGTCGTTCTCCAGTGTCAACTTCCTCCTCTTGTTCTGAAGCAGCGTGGTCATTGTTGAGAGGGTCGTCCGCCATGGTAAGGGGATGACTTCCAGGTTCCCCGGCAACGGCGCCAATGTTCCGAGGGTTACCTGAAACGTGGAGCTCGGTCGTCTGGCAAGACCCGAGGTGGGGGTTTCCGTGACCCGAGCTTGATGCGCTGAGCGGCGGGTGGTTGTACCTGCAATGACACTCCGATGCTTAAGTTAACATGGGTCCAAGCAGATATGTGTAGAATATGGAATGTGTGTTATACCTGGGTGCTCCAGTGTATTTATAGTAGTTGGCCGTGATCTTTCCTGGATAAGATATTCTTATCTTATCTTATCTTTTGGGGGTTTTATCCCTATCTTTGTGGAACCGCCTTTCCTAGGCCTTTTCGGCCTTTAGGTTTTTGGGCTTCGTTCCTTTTGATGGGCCTTCTTAGCTTATTTGTCCGAGGTCCGACCTCAGGCGTGGGCCTTGGGATGAGGTCGGACCTTCTATGAACTTACCGAGTTTTGGGGAGCTCGGTCAGGGTATGAACAGATACCATAACCAATAATATGCATATTTCACTGCAATTCTTTTGAAAAATGACCCGAGATCTAATACTCTCGGTATTTTTATTGGTTTGTACTCGTGACAAACAAAGTAAACTTTGATTGAGTGTTACTTGTCAGTTGGGAACTATACTTGCAACGAAGTTATTTCCTCTAACCGAGAAGAAATTCTTAACCGACAATTTTACTCTTTCAAGAATAAAACAAACAACTAATGAAATTCTTGTCATCTAGTATTTAAACTCCTAGGTCATTCTCCCTAGGAATTGCAATGAAGTGCTCAATTTTTGGCTTGAGGGATTGGGGGTTGTGATAGCAATTGGCAAGAAATGTAAATGACAATAAAATAAAGATGCATGCAAGGAATTAAAAGGAGAGCAATTGAAGCAATGAAAATGGAATTCAAATGGAAAAAAGTACTCTTGGCAGGGATTGGGGAATTAAGGATTCCTATCCTAGTCATGGACCAAAAACATGGTAATTGCATGACAATAATAATAGAAACTCAAACAAGCATTAAAGAAAGATAAAATAACAAAATTACATTAATGGAACCAAAATTAACAACTGTTTATAAACTAAAAGTGGCAAAATTGAGAAAATAACAAAAGAAACTAAGAGGATCAAGACAAGAAAGTATGAAAACATAAATGAAATTGTACTAAAACAAGAAATAAAGACTAAAATTAAAGAAAAATTAAGCTAGAAAACATAAATGAAATTGTACTAAAACAAGAAATAAAGACTAAAATTAAAGAAAAATTAAGCTAGAAACCCTAAATTCTAGAGAGAAGGGGGAGCTTCTCTCTCTAGAAAAACTACCTAAAACATGTTAAAACCTAAAACTAAGTGCTATTTTCACACTTCTTTAACCCATACTGGCTCTGAAAACCTGAAATCACTTAGCAAACACATCAAGGCATCAAATGAGTTTAAAGTTAATAAAATTTAGCAATTAAATGGCCTAGAAAGCACGTTTTTACTTTCAAGCCCAATTTAGAAAGAAATCATGAAACTATGCTATTTCAATAGATAAATGCAAGAAAAATTGATGAAATGCACCCAAATAGAGAAATAAATATCATGAAAGGTGGATTCATTACATTCCCACACTTAAATAATATCATGTCCTCATGCTGTATAGTACACGAAATCGTGATACACAACTTCGTGCAGCTGACCAGTGGTGGACGAAATTGTGATCACATGTTCTTTTGTATACTCTTATGGCACTGTTTATTTTCACAACTCCGTTCAACTAACCAGCAAGTGTACTGGGTCGTTCAAGTAATAAACCTTACGTGAGTAAGGGTCGAATCCACAGAGATTGTTGGTATGAAGCAAGCTATGGTCACCTTGTAGATCTCAGTCAGGCGGATTAAACATTATTTATGGGTTCGAAGATAGAAATAAAGATTAGAAATAAGAAAAGGGATAGAATACTTATGTAGATTCATTGGTAGGAATTTCAGTTAAGTATATGAAGATGCTGCATGGCTCAAGGACGCCTGCTTTCCTATTGCTTCTACTCAATCCTTCTTACTCCTTTCCATGGCAAGCTTTGTATAGGGGTTCACCATCAGCGGTGGCTACTTTCAATCCTCTCGGGAAAATATCCTATGCGGCTGTCACTCGCACAGCTAATCATCTGGAGGCATCACCCATGGTTGATGACTACATCCCATCCTCGCAGTGAAAACTAATGCTCACGCACTCTGTCACAGTACGGCTAATCACTGGTTGGTTCCCGCGCCTACTGGAATAAAATCCCTTGATTCTTTTGCGTCTGTCACTAACGCCCAGCACTTGCAAGTTTGAAGCACGTCACAGTCATTCATTACCGGAATCCTACTCGGAATACCACAGACAAGGTGAGACTTTCCGGATTCCCAGGATCCTACTCGGAACACCACAGACAAGGTTGGACTTTCCGGATCCTCATAAATGCCGCCATCTATCTAGCTTATACCACGAAGATTATGTTGGGGAATCTAAGAAATACACATTCAAGCTCTGTTGCATGTAGAACGGAAGTGGTTGTCAATCACGCGCGTTCATAAGTGAGAATGATAATGAGGGTTATCTAACTCATCACATTCATCATGTTCTTGGGTGCGAATGAATATCTTGGAATAAGGATAAGAGAGATTTGAATAAAAGAAAATAGAACTTCATTAATACTTGAGGTACAGCAGAGCTCCACACCCTTAATCTATGGTGTGCAGAAACTCCACCGTTGAAAATACATAAGCGAAAGAGGGTCAGGCATGGCCGAATGGCCAGCCCCCTAAAACGTGATCAATAGCCTCTTAGGATGAAGAATAAAACAAAACTGAGACCAAAGATGTCTAATACATTAGTAAATCATCCTATTTATAATAAACTAGCTCCTAGGGTTTACATGAGTAAGTAATTGATGTATAAATCCACTTCCGGGGCCCACTTGGTGTGTGCTTGGGCTGAGCTTGATCTATCCACGAGCTGAGGCTTCTCTTGGAGTTGAACTTTGAGTTATGACGTGTTTTGGGCGTTCAACTCCGGATCATGACGTTTTTCTGGCGTTTAACTCCAGAAAGCAGCATGTACTTGGCGTTCAACGCCAAGTTACGTCGTCATTCTTCGAATAAAGTATGGACTATTATATATTGCTGGAAAGCCCTGGATGTCTACTTTCCAACGCCGTTGAGAGCGCACCAATTGGAGTTCTGTAGCTCCAGAAAATCCATTTCGAGTGCAGGGAGGTCAGATTCCAACAGCATCAGCAGTCCTTTTGTCAGCCTTTTTCAGAGTTTTGCTCAAATCCCTCAATTTCAGTCAGAATTTACCTGAAATCACAGAAAAACACACAAACTCATAGTAAAGTCCAGAAATGTGAATTTAACATAAAAACTAAGGAAAACATCCCTAAAAGTAGCTTGAACTTACTAAAAACTACCTAAAAACAATGCCAAAAAGCGTATAAATTATCCGCTCATCACAACACCAAACTTAAATTGTTGCTTGTCCCCAAGCAACTGAAAATCAAATAGGATAAAAAGAAGAGAATATACTATAAATTCAAAAATATCAATGAATATTAATTATAATTAAATGAGCGGGACTTGTAGCTTTTTGCTTCTGAACAGCTTTGGCATCTCACTTTTTCCTTTGTAGTTTAGAGGGATTGGCGTCTCTGGGGAACTTAGAATTTGGGATAGTGTTATTGACTTTCTTAGTTAAGCATGTTGATTCTTGAACACAGCTACTTATGAGTCTTGGCCGTGGCCCTAAGCACTTTGTTTTCCAGTATTACCACCGGATACATAAATGCCACAGACACATAACTGGGTGAACCTTTTCAGATTGTGACTTAGCTTTGCTAAAGTCCCCAATTAGTGGTGTCCAGAGCTCTTAAGCACACTCTTTTGCCTTGGATCACGACTTTAACCACTTAGTCTCAAGCTTTTCACTTGGACCTTCATGACACAAGCACATGGTTAGGGACAGCTTGATTTAGCCGCTTAGGCCTGGATTTTATTTCCTTGGGCCCTCCTATCCATTGATGCTCAAAGCCTTGGATCCATTTTACCCTTGCCTTTTGGTTTTAAGGGCTATTGGCTTTTTCTACTGCTCTTTCTTTTTCTATATACTCTTTTTAGCTCCATTTTTTTTTTTCGAATGCTTCTTCTTTTTCACTGCTTTTTCTTGCTTCAAGAATCAATTTCATGATGTTTTTCAGATCATCAATAACATTTCTCTTTGTTCATCATTCTTTCAAGAACCAACAATTTTAACACTCATAAACAACAATATCAAAAGACATATGCACTGTTCAATCATTCATTCAGAAAACAAAAAGTATTGTCACCACATCAATATAATTAAATTAAATTCAATAATAAATTCGAAATTTATGCAGTTCTTGTTCTTTTGATTTAAAACATTTTTCATTTAAGAGAGGTGAAGGATTAATGGAATTTATTCATAGCTTTAAGGCATGGTTACACACTAATGATCATGAAATAAAAGACACAAAACATAGATAAACACAATAATTAAAAACCGAAAACAGAAAGAAATAAAAAACAAGGAATGAATCCACCTTTAGTGGCGTCTTCTTCTTGAAGGACCAATGATGTTCTTAAGCTCTTCTATGTCCCTTCCTTGCCTTTGTTGTTCCTCTCTCATTGCTCTTTGATCTTCTCTTATTTCTTGGTGATGGGCTTGTCTTCTTCAATGGAGACATCTCCATCTATGATGACTCCAGCTGAGTAACATAGGTGGCATATAAGGTGGGGGAAGGCTAGCCGTGCCATGTGTGAAGGCTTGTCAGCTATTTTGTAGAGTTCATTGGAGATGACTTCATGAACATCTACTTCTTCTCCAATCATGATGCTATGAATCATGATGGCCCGATCCACAGTAACTTCAGATCGGTTGCTTGTAGGGATGATGGATCTTTGGATGAACTCCAACCATCCTCTAGCTACAGGCTTGAAGTCCAGTCTTCTTAGTTGGACTGGCTTGCCTTTGGAGTCTATTCTCCATTGGGCGCCTTTCACACATATGTCCATTAGGACTTGGTCCAACCTTTGATTAAAGTTGACCCTTCTTGTGTAGGGGCGTTCATCACCTTGCATCATGGGTAAGTGAAACGCCAACCTCACATTTTCCGGACTGAAATCCAAGTATTTCCCCCTAACCATTGTGAGATAGTTCTTTGGGCTTGGGTTCATACCTTGGTCATGGTTCCTAGTGATCCATGCATTGGCATAGAACTCTTGAACCATCAATATTCCGACTTGTTGCATGGGGTTGGTTATGACTTCCCACCCTCTTCTTTGGATCTCATGTCGGATTTTCGGATACTCATTCTTTTTGAGCTTGAAAGGGACCTCAGGGATCACCTTCTTCTTTGCCACAACATCATAGAAGTGGTCTTAGTGGCTTTTGGAAATGAATCTTTCCATCTCCCATGACTCGGAGGTGGAAGCTTTTGCTTTCCCTTTCCCTTTTCTTGAGGAAACTCCGGCCTTAGGTGCCATTGGTAATGGAAAAACAAAAAAAGCTTATGCTTTTACCACACCAAACTTAAAATATTGCTCGCCCTCGAGTAATAAAAGAAAAGAAGAGTAGAAGAAGAAGAAGAGAATGTGGAAGAAAGGGAGAGAAGTGGTTCGGCTATATGGGTGAAGAAGGGGTTTGTGTTGTGTGAAAATGAAGAAGAATGGGAGGGTATTTATAGGGAGAGGGGAGGGTTAGTGTTCGGCCATTTTGGGTGGGAATGGGTGGGAAATTGAATTTGAATTTTATGAGGGTAGGTGGGGTTTATGGGGAAGAGGAGGTTGATGTGAATGGTGAATGGGGTAATTGGGAAGAGGAATTGAGGTGATTGGTGAAGGGTGTTGGGAAGTGTGACATGGAGAATGAGATTTAGGATTAGGAGAGTGTGATTAGGATTAAAAGGTAAGGTGGTAGGTGGGGATCCTGTGGGGTCCACAGATCCTGAGGTGAGGATCCTGTGGGGTCCACAGATCCTGAGGTGAAAACAAATACCATTCCTTCACCATATAGGCATGTAACATGCCTTCATGCATCATCCTGGCGTTCAAACGCCCATTGGTGCATGTTCTGGGCGTTCAACGCCCATGTAATGCATGTTTCTGGCGTTGAACGCCAGTTTCATGCTTGTTCCTGGCGTTCAGCGCCAGGTTGTCCTCTTCGTGCACCATCCTGGCGTTTAACGCCAGGTTGTTGCTTGTTTTGGGCGTTCAGCGCCAGAATGGTGCTCTGTTCTGGCGTTGAACGCCGGCCAGATGCACCTTACTGGCGTTGAACGCCAGTCTGCGCTGCCTCCAGGGTGAAAATTTTTTTCTTCTGTTTTTGACTCTGTTTTTAATTTTTTTGATTTTTTTTTCGTGACTCCTCATGATCATGTTCCTAATAAAACACAAAGTATAAACTATTATACATTGCTGGAAAGCTCAAGATGTCTACTTTCTAACGCATTTTAGAGAGCTCCCTTTGGGCTTCTGTAACTCTAGAAAATCCACGTCAAGTGCAGAGAGGTCAGAATCCAACAGCATCTTCAGTTCTTTTTCAGCCTCTGAATCAGATTTTTGCTCAGGTCCCTCAATTTCAACCAGAAAATACCTAAAATCACAGAAAAATACACAAACTCATAGTAAAGTCTAGAAATGTGATTTTTGCATAAAAAATAATAATTATATACTAAAAACTGACTAAATCATACTAAAAACTACCTTAAAACAACGCCAAAAAGCGTATAAATTATCCGCTCATCACTATACCAAAGTAAGATAAGAAGGGGAATCAACAATTATTCAATATAACTATCTATATGCAATCTATCTATATGTATGTAACTATCCTACCTTATCTATCTAACTATCTATACGTATTTACTTAGTCCAAGTAAATCAATTTCCAAGAAAGCATATATACACAATCAAGTGCTAAGACAATCATACCCAAATCACATCTTCAATTAAATTGAGTCATATAAAAGAATTTAACAAACTTGCAAGATAAACAATGATCATAGGTGGAAATATGGAATTAAGTAATTGAACCCTCTCCAAATGTGTATATACACTCTAGTTACTCAAGTCTTTAGGATCAATCCACTCAATTTTCCTCTAATCATGCTTTCTAAAGTTTCTTCTTCATCTAACCAATCAACAAAAATTTAATGTACATATGCAAAAATCATGATGTCTTTTCAAGGTTGTAATAGGGCTAAGGGTAAAGGTAAGGATATATATATATATATATATATATATATATATATATATATATGGCTAAGTGAGGTTGCATTTTAATCTTTGATTAACCTAAGTTCTCACCAAACACATACATACCCTATACAATTCTAATATCAAACTTAGCTACCCAAAATCTCACTTTTACATATACATACACTCATGTATTAAATTAAATTCATCACATATGCATTAATTCTTATAGAATTTCTCATTGGGGGAATTTCGTCCCCTTTTCATTATTTCTTTTTTCTTTTTTTTCTATTTTTTTTTTCAAGAACATAATATATACATTAAAGCATCAATGCATATGGTATTTTTCATATTATTACATGAGCATGTACCCAAATTTCCTAATGTTTCTCAACAAGAATAAAACACATTTTTATCTACGAATGTTCCCAAATCTTCCCCACACTTTCTTGACACACATACTCACTATCCTAAACTAACCAAAGATTCAAATAGGATAATTAATTGTTTTCCACTTAAGGTTAGTGATGTGGCAATATAAAGAAAAAAAGGGATTAAAAATGCTAAAAGTGGTAAACAAAGGTCAATGAAATGGTAGGCTATTTGGGTTAAGTGAGCTATAAAGAAGTGATGGCCTCAATCACATAAATGCATAAATATACATTAAACAATGGATATATAGAATTAAACAAACCAAATATTACAACCATAGAGAAGGGCAACACACAAGAATGAAATAAGTGGTCAAATTATGTAACCACACAATAAGGCTCAAAAACTCACAAGTTGTATGTTCTTTAACTCAAAAACCATATTCCACAATGTACGAATCATGCAAGTTTTAAAAGATTCCAACTCAATTCAATTTGAATTTCAATGCCCTATTGATGCATGAAAACTTGTCTCTCAACAAATTTTTCTTCGGCAAGTATACCGAATTATCGTCAAGTAAAACTCACAATAGAGTGAGGTCGAATCCCACAATGATTGATTGGTCAAGCAACTTTAGTTAGAAGAAGGTGCTGGTTGAGCTAAACAAAATTTAGATTGAGATGCAGAAATTTAAATAACTGGAAAGTAAATAACAGAATTTAAAGTGCAGAATCTTAAATGGGAAATTAGGGTAATGAGCATGAAATTAAATGGCAGAAAGTAAAGAAAATGGGTAAGATCAGAAATGGGGAAATCATTGGGTTCAGGAGATGTTGCATTCTCCGGATCAAGTTCATTCTCATCTCTTCCTCAATCAATGCATTCATTAATCTCCATGGCAATCTTAAATGATTGGATCCCAATTCCTTGGCAATCCAATCTCTCTAAGCTTGAACGATTGCCCAATTCCTTGATTTAATTGCTCATGGGAAGAGATGAAGTGTGGTCACTGATTATACCACATGTATTTCCAAATCAAAGTGTTGGGAGGATTACATGTCACTATATCCGCCCAAACCCCAATTTGGTCCAACATGAGAAAGCATTTCTAGCATGATCTCTTCATACCTTTTCCAAGGCTCAAAGGAGATCCAATTATGGAGAGTTTCTTTTCCAAGACAACTAACCAATTGAATTAAGATCGAAAGCTTTCTAGTAAGATCAAGAGAAAAGAAAGAAGAAGAAGAATGAAAACTATAATTGATCCATCAAATTACAGCAGAGCTCCCTAACCCAATGAAAGGGTTTAGTTGTTCATAGCTCTAGAGATGAAAAATGGCAGAAAAGAAGAATCCATGCTAAAAGTGCAGAAAAGTAAATCTATAGAGAGTAGTTCCCAAAAGTGCCAAGCTTCTCTATAGTTCAAAACTACTCCTATATATACTACTCCTCTTGATCTTCTAGTGAGTTTTTCAAGTCTTGGATGTGGGCTTTGGATCTTGAGTTGAAGCAGTTCTCATCTTTTAGTGGGCCCAACTTGCAGAGAAATATGAATTAGGCTTTGGGTATTTAGTAAGATTTAACGTTGATTGCCATTGTGGGTTCGAGAACGTTAGTGGCATTCACTTTTTCCACCAACGTTCCAACCTCATATACCCACGTTAAATCTAATGTTAGTGGTCTTAATGTGACCACTAACATAGCCTTTTCAATGTTTGGCCAACGTTATTGGGACTCACTTTCCCAATAACGTTGGCTTATACCCCTTCATGAACGTTAATGGGAATCACTTTTCCCATTAACGTTGCTTAGTGCCCCTTTGTTCCTACGTTAGAGTCCACGTTAGGATAGCTAACGTGACTCTTAACGTAAGTGTGATTCACCTTCGAGAGCGTTAGTGACACTCACCTTTGTCACTAACACTCCAAATGCCACATTCTCTACGTTGGAACTCACGTTAACTAAGTTAACGTGGCTCTTAACGTAGTAGTGATGCCATCTTCCAACGTTAATGACAAAAGTGAGTGTCACTAACGTTGGCTTTTTTATCTCAACTCCACGTTAACTTTCACGTTAATTGTCTTAACGTGAAAGTTAACGTAGGCAGTGTTAGTTGGTCCAACATTAGTGACAAAAGTGAGTGTCACTAACATTGGCTTTTGTTTTCCTCTTCCACGTTAGAGTTCACGTTAACTAAGTTAACGTGACTCTTAACGTGGATCATTGCCAAGTTCGCCAACGTTAGTGGTGTTCACGTTTTCTCTTAACGTTGGAGTTCCTTTTTCTTCTACGTTAACTACCACGTTAACTTAGTTAATGTGGCAAGTAACGTGAGCTTTGGATGGCTTCACAGGCGTTATTGGTGATCACTTTTCTCATTAACGTTGCAAGCTTTACCATTCCACGTTAGTGTTCACGTTAACCTAGTTAACGTGAACACTAACGTGGTTCTTCCTTGCTTCCTTTGCCCTGAAAACAAGCAATTAAAGTGCATCAAAGCTCTAGCCAAAGTCATGAGATTATGCATCATCAATTTATCATGCAATTCTAGCAAAATACTCATGAAATTATGCAAAGTTCACAAAAGTTGCTTGAATCAAAGTGTAAGTGTAATTTCATCCAAAACTTGCCTTATTCACTAAGAAAATGCATGAAACTATCCTAAAACAGTAAAGAAAAGGTCAGTGAAACTGGCCTAAATGCCCTGGCATCACAACACCAAACTTAAAGCTTGCTTGTCCCTAAGCAAGTATTGAAGCATAAGAAGAATGAAATGAAATAACAAGAAGATAAAATAGAAGTAGCATTCCTGGTTTATGGGGTTTCATGCATAGCAACTTAGGTTCTTTCCCTCTAGGTTTCAAGCCTTTATCAAATCCTTTGTCACCTTCTTGATTGCATCCCTTGAGGCTTCTTTCTTATTGATCCTTCCTTATTTTTCAAAGTTATTTTTCTTTTTGCTAAGTGCTTTGTAAGAGGGTGACTCTTTATGATAAGCTTTCAGCCAACACTCCCAAACCAGTTGGTTTTAAGGTGCTAGGTGTTAAGACACCCCTAAGGACTTACTCCCTCAAGTCTCTTTCCCTCATACATACACACCACAGGCATATGGTTTGTTATTTTTCCTTTCTTGAGACCTTGGTGTCCAGCACCTCTTTGGGTTACTAAGTGTTTTGTAGTAAAGGTTACTCTTGATAGTGGACTTTCAGCTAATAATCTTGGATTAGTTAATCTAAGTTACCAAGTGATAATGCACCCCTAAGAGCTTATTCATCCAAGTATATCCTTTGTACATAAACACCACAGACACATGCCTCAATTTTGAAACCCTTGATGCCTAGCATTGTCTCTTATTATGTTTCTTTCTTTTTCACTTTTATTGCTTTTCCTCTTTTCTTATTGGGATCTTATTGTTTAGCTAGTCTCAAAGGGTGTGTCTCAAACAAAGGACTTAGGATAGATAGTTGCTTTCTTTCCTTCTTTGGTGAACTAACTTAGCTTACTAATCAACCTACCACAAACATTCAGAATGCACTTCATAAAATAACTCTACTCTTGTTCTTTTCATAATATTTTCTTTTTGATTAACTTAAAGAGACAAGCATACAAGTAAGAAAGGTGAAAGTGAAAACTTAAGACATTAAACTAGCACACTTAGCCTAAGCAATAAAACTTAAATGCATAATTGAAAGTCCTAAACTACCATGGAAGCATGTTCTATTTCATACATGATTTTCCTTATTTAAAGCTTTGAAAAAGGTAAACTAAGAAGGAACTTCACCACCTTTCACTTATTGGTATGCTCATGTTCTTCTGCTTTAATGCTTCCTTTTGCTGTTTTACCTTCTTGTTCTGTTAAGTTCTTGCGAACTGCCTCATAACTTGGGATGTCGGGGTGCAAGTGATGCATGTGCTCAGTCATATAGTTTAATCTTGCCTGAGTGTTGATGCTGAATTCTTCTCGATGCAGTTGCCTTCCTTCATTGAGCACGCTGAATTCATTGAATGCTTTCATCTGATTCATCTGGCGTTGATTGAGTTCCTAGAGGCGTTTATCTTAGCTTTCTTGCCTTTCAGACACTTGATTGATGGCTTGAGTAAGCTGGGAGTAGTGCTCTTGTTGCTACTCCATTAGCTGTTTCTGCTATTCCCTTTGTTGATTCATCCAATTTGTTAGCATTTCCTCTTGACGATCCATTCTCTGAGATTGAAATTGCAGTTGTTGTTCTTGTCCTTCCATGTATATTCTTGATAAATCATCAATGGCTCCTCGGATGTGACCCAAATTGATGTTGGTTGGGTCATAATACCCTTCTTGATGATGTTCTGTTGGTTGGGTTTCTTCTTGGATAGGTTCTTCCTCGTGTGCTTCTTCTGATGCCCTCTTCCTTAGATGGGTTCTTTTCTGCTGTTGAGCTGGAGTCACATGGGTTATGCGTTGGAGTGTAAGTGATCTCCCAAGACCTACCCAAGTTGGATTGCTATCTTCAAAGACTACCTTGGCTTTCATGCATAATCTAAGGATGATGCTGGGGTACCAAAGTCTAGCACCTGAATCTTTCTTCTCGGTTGATTCTTGGATCCCTTCAGCTATAATTTCGTGCACATTGATGCTTCCACCTTTTATTAAACAATGTACCATGGTAGCTCGAGCAATATTGACCTCAGAATTGTTTGCGGCTGGAAGGATAGATCGTCTCACAAGCTCAAACCATCCCTTGGCTTCTGGGATGAGGTCTCCTCTCCTGATGAACCGGGGCCTCATATCCGAATACTGATGTGCTATAAACTTGATAGCTACGATTTTTAGGAAATTGCACGATCGGCAAAAATTCCTTCCGGCAAGTGCACCGGTTATCGTCAAGTAAAAACTCACAATAGAGTGAGGTCGAATCCCACAAGGATTGGTTGAATGAGCAATTCGGATTAGAAGTGTGTTCTAGTTGAGCGGAATCAAGATTTAGATGAGAATTGTGGAATGTAAAATTGGCGGGAAACGTAAATGGCAAGAAATTGAAAGTGCGGAATCTTAAATTGCATGAATTAAAGAGCGAGAATCTAAATTGCTGAAATTAAAAGGGGATCGGGGTGATTGCATGAATTTAATTGCAGAATGTAAAGAGAAAGTGATAGATCGGAAATGGGGAATTCATTGGGTTTCAGGAGATATTGAGATCTCCGAATCAAAACATTTTTATCCCTTCCTCAACCAATGCATTCATTGAATTTTGCTTGGCAATCTTATATGATTGGATCCCAATCCCTTGGCTCACCAATTCTCTCTAAAAACAAACAAATTCCCAATCCCTTGGTTTAAATGTTCATAAGAAGAGATGATGTTCGATCACTGATTATACCACACAGTTTCATGAACCACAATTTGGTAGGATTACATGTCACAATATCCATCCAAACCCCAATCCAATTCACTGTGAGAAAGCTTCTCTAGCATGAATCCTCCATTCCTTTCCCAAGGTTCCGAAGGATTCCAATTATGGATAGCTTCTTTCCCAAGACAACTATCCAATGGAATTAGATCGAGAAGCTTTCTAACAAAATTCAAGAGAAAAGATTGAAGAAGAAGATAAAAACTATTATTGATTTATTGAATTACAATAGAGCTCCCTAACCCAATGAAAGGGGTTTAGTGAGTCATAGCTCCGAATTCAATTACAAAAAGATGAAAACTAGCAAAAATGATCCAAAAGTTCCCAGTAAAGTTCCCAGTGTTTTCTCAAACTTAAATTCTATCCTATTTATACACTTTCTAAATTGAGCTTCTGTTGTGTTTCTTGGGCTTTGAGGCTTTTCCCTGATTTCCTTTTGCTTTGGGTTTATGATCCATAATCCTGATGAGGCTGCTGATCCAATTCTGTAACATTCATTGAGCCAACTTAGTGATAATCAAGTAATGACACAAGACTCAACAAATTGAAATTCCAGACTCATCAATTCTTCAGGCCCAATCCCATAAACCATGATATTCAATTGGGTTTCATACCAGAGTGTGTTTAAGTTAATGTTTGTGCTCAACTGCTAACTTAAACTGCAATATCTTTGGCCCAGAAACCTTTTCAAATAGTGGCGTTTAAGTTGAAGTTTAAGCTTAAACTTCAACTTAAACGCCAGACACTTCCAGGAGGTAAAATTGTCGAACACGTTTAAGCTTCAGTTTAAGGTTAAACTGAAGCTTAAACGTGGGAATGGAAGAAAGCAATCCTGGAGTGTGAAATGTCGAACACGTTTAAGCTTCAGTTTAAGGTTAAACTGAAGCTTAAACGTGGAAATGAAGAAAGCACCCTGGAGGATGGAATTGGTCGAACACGTTTAAGCTCCAGTTTAAGCTTAAACTGGAGCTTAAACGTGGAAATGAGGAAAGCAACCCCTGGAGGAAAATTGGGTCGAACACGTTTAAGCTTCAGTTTAAGGTTAAACTGAAGCTTAAACGTGGAAATGAGAAAGCAACCCTGGAGGAGAAAAAATAGTCGAACACATTTAAGCTCCAGTTTAAGCTTAAACTGGAGCTTAAACGTGGGAATGCTCCCTGGTGCATTTCTCAATTCTGGCGTTTAACTTCCAGTTTAAGGTTAAACTGGAAGTTAAACGCCACTTTCAGCTTTCATGATTTTGGCATTTAAGCTCCAGTTTAAGCTTAAACTGGAGCTTAAACTCCACATGTGATATTCAAGCTTCCTTTATTGATTTTGTTGCTTCCTTGCCTAGCTTCTTCTTCCCTGAAATCATCCAAACAACTGCATCAAAGTCTTGCAAAATTTCATGAGAAATCTTTCATTCATAGCATTCAAGTAATATAACTAAAAACTCATGAAATTTGCATCAAAATCATACTGTTTGGATGGTTTATTGCTTTGTTATTCATTTAACCATTCTTGGTTACTTTAAGCTCAAGAAAATGCATAAAACAACTAAAACTAACAGAAAAATGCTAGTGAAACTAGCCTAAGATGCCTTGGCATCACAACACCAAACTTAATACTTGCTTGTCCCTAAGCAAGTCCTGAGTTATTTGAGAAGAAAGTATGAAACAGAAAGCAATTACATTGGCTATATTAGTAAGCACTTGAAGTTCATCAGAAGGGTTTTATGCAGAAAGTTGCAGCATCACTTTTTCATTCTTATCAGGTAAGATTATCACTTTTTCATTGCATCCATCAAACACTGCTATGGCCTCTTGTTATTCTTATGTCCTTGGCACTTTTCTCTTCTTTGTTTTTCTTTTTCTTAGAGCTCCTTTGCTCCTTGTTTGCTCAGTGTCATGTGTTGCACAAGCCTTTGGCATTTTCTTTTTCTTATCAGTGCACTACACATATCCACTACAGGCATTTTAGTTCACATTTCTTCTTGAGACATTGGTGCCCAGCACCTCTTTGTGTGACTAAATGTTTTGTATTTAGGTTGCTCTTGATAATGGACTTTTGGTTGATAATCTCGGGTTAGTTAACCCAAGTTACCAAGTGTTGAAACACTCCTCAGAACCTATTCATCCAAGCATATCCTTAATACATAAACACCACAGGCATTTGTCTCAGAAGTTCAAACCATTGGTGCCTAGCTTATTTTCTCAATTTTTTTTGCTTTTTGGTTGCCCTTTTTCAGTGGCTTTTTCTTCTTCTTCTTCTTTCTTTTTCATGGCCAAAGACATTTATTCATCAAGATCCATAGACAGTATTCAAACTTCTAAACAAAAATGATAATTCTACACTCAATTTCAAGTGATCTGACTAAACAATCAAGCATGCATACCACCACTTAATTCTACTTGAATTGTCACTAATTGAGCCAAGTTACTTTTGTTCAAACTTTTCTTTTATTTTAGGAAATAGAACAAGCATGGCAAGCATTTGTTTAAGAAGGTGAAGTTATATCCAAACATCTAGGCATTCACTTTATTCAAAGCAGTAAATCAACACTCATACTAAAAACTTCACATTCCAGAAAGATTCAACAATTACAGTTTAAACCAGAACAAGCATGCTTTTGTTTGCCTTTTAAAGAATGGTCAAGGAACAACACCACCTTGTGAAGTTTCTTGTTTTCTCTTTGTTGCCAGGAAACAATTTGATTTCTCCTTCTTCTCCTAGTTGTTGCTTCATGTTCTTTCTAAGATCCTTGTTTCCTTTCCTGCAAAGAGTGATGAAGTTGCTTGCTTCTCAAGCACTTGAGTGGTTAGCTCAACTATGTATGGGCAAGTGTCTGAGTCTTAAGTTGGTGTGTGAACACCAAACTTAGTCTCCTACTTACTCCTCTGCTCTTTGAATCCTTGAATTCTCCTTGGAATGAAGTTGCTGCTAAGGATTTTAAGCATTTCTGTGATTGCTTAGAATGGTTGTTCCTTTCATATAATTCAAAGGTTGTTGTGTTCAGTTGATCTGTATGGTGGAACACCAAACTTAGAGTCACACATTCCCCTTTGAATTATTGATCCACGAATTCATTGTTTGGTGTGAAACACCAAACTTAATTCTTTGCAATGCACAGAAACTACTTCACCTTTTTATTGAAACAAATAAAAGAAACAGCAAGGGAGTATTACCTCAGGTTGGGTTGCCTCCCAACAAACGCTTCTTTAACGTCATTAGCTTGACGGTCAGCTTCCTCAGTTGAGGTGATATTTAACCTTGTCCTTCTCCTCCACATCTCCCAAGTAATGTTTGAGTCTTTGACCATTCACAGTGAAGGTTCGTTGTGACTTTTCTTCCATGATTTCTACTTGTCCATATTGGGAGACCTTGGTGACAAGGAATGGTCCAGACCACCTTGATTTTAACTTCCCTGGAAATAGCTTCAGCCTAGAATTGTAGAGCAATACTTTTTGTCCCTCTTCAAATTTCCTTGGGGCTATGTTGCTGTCATGCTTCTTCTTTGCTCTTTCTTTGTAAATTTTGGCATTCTCATAAGCTTCAGCTCTGAATTCTTCCAACTCTTGAATTTGCAACATCCTTCTTTCTCCAGCAGCTTTGCTGTCCAAGTTCAAGAGTTTCAAGGCCCAGAATGCCTTGTGCTCCAACTCCAGTGGCAAATGGCAAGCTTTTCCATATACTAGTTGGTAAGGAGACATTCCAATTGGTGTTTTGAAAGCTGTCCTATATGCCCAAAGAGCATCATCTAGCTTAATCGACCAGTCCTTCCTTGAAGTTCCCACAGTCTTTTCCAGGATTCTTTTGAGTTCCCTATTAGATATTTCGGCTTGCCCACTTGTCTGTGGATGGTATGGTGTGGCTACCTTGTGTTTGACTCCATATTTTAGAAGTAATGCCTCTAATGGTTTGTTGCAGAAATGGCTTCCTCCATCACTGATGATTGCTCTTGGAACCCCAAAACGGCAAAAAATGTGTTTTCTGAGGAAGTTCATGACTACCTTATTATCATTGGTTGGAGTTGCTATTGCTTCAACCCATTTGGAGACATAGTCTACTGCCACAAGAATGTAATTATTTGAGTATGAGGTGGGAAAGGGTCCCATGAAATCTATCCCCCATACATCAAACAATTCAAGTTCCAGAATGAACTGTTGTGGCATTTCATTTCTTCTTGGCAGGTTCCCCCCTTTCTGGCATTCATGGCAGTGCTTCACTAGTTCCTTTGCATCTTTGAAGATAGTGGGCCAATAAAAACCACACTGCAAAACCTTAGCTGCTGTTCTTTCTCCTGCAAAATGTCCTCCATAAGTGGAGCCATGGCAGTCCCATAAGACTTCCCTTCCTTCTTCCTCTGATATGCATCTTCTGAGTATGCCATCCGAATATTTTTTGAACAAGTATGGTTCGTCCCAGATGAAGTATTTGGCATCATTTACCAATTTCTTCCTTTGATGCTTGTTAAATTCCAACGGCAAACTCCCAGTGGCCTTGAAGTTTGCTATGTCTGCAAACCAGGGTGCTTTGTGAATTACCATGAGTTGTTCATCAGGAAAGCACTCATTTATATGTGTGCTTTGTGTGCTTTGTGTGCTTCCTTCTTCACATGGTATCCTTGATAAATGGTCTGCCACCTTGTTCTCTACACCCTTCTTGTCTTTGATTTCAATGTCAAATTCCTGCAACAAAAGAACCCATCTAATAAGTCTTGGTTTGGATTCTTGTTTAGCAAGTAAGTATTTTAAAGCTGAATGATCAGTGAAGACAATGACTTTAGATCCAATGAGATAGGATCTAAATTTGTCAAATGCAAAGACTATTGCCAAGAGTTCTTTTTCAGTGGTTGTGTAATTCCTTTGGTTATCATTCAAGACTTTACTGGCATAATAAATCACATGTACCAAATTGTCTTTCCTTTGTCCTAACACTGCCCCAATAGCAAGGTCTGATGCATCACACATCAGTTCAAAAGGTAAGTTCCAATCAGGTGGGGCAATGATAGGTGCAGAGGAAAGTTTTTGCTTCAAAAGTTCATAGGCTAGCATGCAATTTTTATCAAATACAAAGGGTGTATTAGAGACAAGCAAGTTACTCAAAGGTTTGGCTATTTTAGAAAAGTCTCTAATAAACCTTCTGTAAAAGCCAACGTGTCCCAAAAAACTCCTAACTGCCTTGACATTACTTGGTGGAGGTAGTTTTTCAATGAGTTCCACCTTAGCTCTGTCCACCTCAATGCCTCTATTAGAGATTTTGTGGCCAAGGACTATTCCTTCTGTGACCATGAAATGACACTTTTCCCAGTTTAATACTAGGTTGGTCTCTTGGCATCTCTTAAGCACTAAGGCAAGGTGGTGTAGGCAGCTAGGAAAAGAATCTCCAAACACAGAAAAATCATCCATGAAAACCTCAATAAATTTTTCAATCATGTCCGAAAAGATGGACAGCATGCATCTTTGGAAAGTGGCAGGTGCATTGCACAATCCAAAGGGCATGCGTCTATAAGCAAAAACTCCATATGGACAAACAAATGATGTTTTCTCTTGATCTCTTGGATCAACTACTATCTGATTATAGCCTGAGTATCCATCCAGAAAGCAATAGTAAGCATGTCCTGCAAGCCTTTCAAGCATCTGATCCATGAATGGGAGTGGGAAATGATCTTTTCTGGTGGCTTCATTGAGCTTCCTGTAGTCTATGCACATCCTCCACCCAGTGACAGTTCTTGTGGGTATGAGTTCGTTCCTCTCATTTGGCACCACAGTTATGCCACCTTTCTTGGGAACTACATGGATGGGACTAACCCATGGGCTATCAGAAATGGGGTAGATTACCCCTGCCTGCCATAACTTCATGACCTCCTTTTGTACCACTTCTTTCATGACGGGATTCAATCTTCTCTGAGCTTGAATGGAGGGTCTAGCATCCTCTTCTAACAAGATTTTATGCATGCATATGGATGAACTTATCCCCTTCAAATCAGCTAGGGTCCATCCAATGGCATCTTGATGAGTTTGTAGCACCTTGATCAATTCTTCCTCCTGTTCTTGGCTCAGGGCAGAGCTAATGATAACAGGATGGCTCTCATCACTACCCAAGTATGCATACTTGAGATTAGGGGGCAATGCTTTGAGCTCAGGTTTTGGTGCTTCTTTCTCTTCTTTCACACTCTCTGGCATGCTTGGCATGGTTATTTCAGCAGCCTTGATGTCACAAACTTCAATATCCTTGGTGAACTCCTCCTCTGCCACTTCCTTTGTTGTTTCCTCAAAGGTTTCTTGTACTGCAATGTCTACTACATCCACCCTCATGCATTCCTTTAGTGATTCTGATGGATAGCTCATTGCCTTGAATACGTTAAACACCAATTGCTCATCATGTAGTCTACGAGTGAGTTCACCCTTTTGGACATCTATGATGGCTCTAGCAGTAGCCAGGAAGGGTCTTCCCAGGATTATCGAAGCTTTGGCTTCTTCCTCCATATCTAACACCACAAAATCGGCGGGAAATATAAAATCTCCCACTTTCACCAACAAATCCTCAACTATCCCATGAGGGAATTTAAAAGTTCGATCTGCCAATTGGAGGGCCATTCTTGTTGGTTTGGCTTCCTCAATCTTCATTCTTCTCATCATTGTTAGAGACATCAAATTGATACTGGTTCCTAAGTCACACAAGGCCTTCTCCACCATGACTTCTCCTATGATGCAGGGGATTTGGAAACTGCCTGGATCCTTCAATTTCTGAGGCAATTTGTGTTGAATGATGGCACTGCATTCTTCAGTCAACAACACAGTTTCCTCATTTCTCCAGCTTCTCTTCTTGGTCATTAATTCCTTTAAGAATTTTGCATAGAGTGGCATTTGCTCTATTGCCTCAGCAAACGGAATGTTGATTTGAAGCTTCTTGAAAATCTCCAAAAATCTGGAGAATTGGCCATCCTTTTCACTTTTCATCAAACGTTGAGGATATGGTGCTTTGGGTGTATAAGGCTTCAGGACCTCTTTTTCTTTTTCTTTTGTTGCAGAGGGTGTAGAAGATTGTCCCTGTTTCTTGTCTCTCACATTTTCCTTTGCTTCATCCTCTGTGGTTTCCTTTGAGATCTCCTTTAGCTTCTTTCCACTTCTGAGGGTTATGGCCTTACATTCTTCCCTTGCAATAACCTTGGCAGTATGAGAAACGCTTGGCCCAGGGGTTTGCTTAGACAAATACCCAATTTGATTTTCTAACTTCTGGATGGCAGCTCCTTGATTTTGCAAGTTAGAATTTACTTCTTCCTTAAAGGCTTTCAATTCGGTTATGTCTTGACCCATGGTTGCAAGCATTCTTTCTATCCTGTTTAATTGATCTTGAAATTGTTGGTTCGGATTAGGTTGGGCAGGTTGATTATTTTGGCCATGATATGGTGGTTGGGAGTAGGTGTTTTGTGTGGCTTGGTATGATCTTTGGTTGGAGTTGTAAGGTTTGTGGTTTTGTGGTTGGGTTTGCTGGTTTCCCCACCCAAAGTTTGGGTGGTTTTTCCAACATGGGTTGTAAGTGTTGGAATGTGGATCATATGGTTGCCTTTGTTGATTTCCCATATAGTTGGCCTCTTCCTAATCACCTCCTTCAGTGCTTACCTCCTCTTGATCTTGTGTGTGTATTGCAGCCACTTGATTTGTTCCTAATTTCCTGGTGAGCTCTACTAGTTGCTTGGCAAACACCTTGTTTTGGGCTAGAATTGTATCAACATGGTTCAGCTCCATGACTCCCTTAGTGTTGTGTCTCTCTGAAGCATAGTAGTACTCATTCTCGGCCACTGTCTCAATCACTTCAACGGCTTCTTCCACAGTCTTTTTCCTGTTCAATGAACCTCCTGATGAATGGTCTACAGCCTTCCTTGATTCATAAGAAAGTCCATCATAGAAAATATGCAATTGCACCCAGTCATGGAACATGTCTGGTGGGCATTTCCTTGTCAACTTCTTGAACCTCTCCCATGCCTCGTAGAGAGTTTCACCATCTTGTTGTCTAAAAGTCTGAACCTCAGATCGAAGCCTATTGACCTTTTGTGGGGGGTAGAAACGTGCCAGAAACTTGCTTTCCACCTCATCCCAGGTTGTTAGGCTTCCCCTTGGGAATGATTCCAGCCACTTAGCTGCCTTGTCCCTAAGTGAAAATGGGAACAAGAGCAGTTTATAGGCATCTTCCTGGACTCTATTGGACTTCACAGTGTCGCAAATTCTCAGGAATTTTGTGAGATGTTGGTTTGGATCTTCATTAGCACTCCCACCAAATGAACAATGATCCTCCACCAGTGATATTAGCTGTGGTTTGAGTTCAAAATTGTTGGCCTGAATGGGTGGTTTCTGAATGCTGCTACCACAATTCCCAGAGGTTGGGTTTATGTATGAACCATGAACCCTCCTCTCGGGAATGGCATTGTTTCCATCAGCTCTCTCATGGTTGTGAACTTCTCTATCCATGTTGAGATCTAGAGCTTCCTCAAAATTGTCCTCAGATTCTCCTTCAGATTCTTCTTCTCCCAGTACTCTCTTCCCTCTTGCTTCCCTTCTAAGTCTGTGAAGGGTCCTCTCTGGTTCGGTATATGGAGGAGTTGATATCTCTCCTCTCCTACCTGTCATACAAGAGCACAGCACAGGCAACAAACAAGTGAAATACTCTTGGTTAATGGAAGAGTATGGTTAGAGCAATTGAGGAATTAATTCAAATAGTTAGTGGGTCAGTGAGTTAGTTGCTTGAATTTAAAGGCATAAAGAAAGAAAACAAGTAACAGAGTGCAGAAATTAAAATTCAACAAGTAACTTGAACTGAATTAACAAAACAAGAAAAATGCTCAATCTAGTTAACTTCCAATTTGAGAATTGTCAATCGAAAACCAATCCCCGGCAACGGCGCCATAAACTTGATGTTGCTATAAACTTGATAGCTACGATTTTTAGGAAATTGCACGATCGGCAAAAATTCCTTCCGGCAAGTGCACCGGTTATCGTCAAGTAAAAACTCACAATAGAGTGAGGTCGAATCCCACAAGGATTGGTTGAATGAGCAATTCGGATTAGAAGTGTGTTCTAGTTGAGCGGAATCAAGATTTAGATGAGAATTGCGGAATGTAAAATTGGCGGGAAACGTAAATGGCAAGAAATTGAAAGTGCGGAATCTTAAATTGCATGAATTAAAGAGCGAGAATCTAAATTGCTGAAATTAAAAGGGGATCGGGGGTGATTGCATGAATTTAATTGCAGAATGTAAAAAGAAAGTGATAGATCGGAAATGGGGAATTCATTGGATTTCAGGAGATATTGAGATCTCCGAATCAAAACATTTTTATCCCTTCCTCAACCATTGCATTCATTGAATTTTGCTTGGCAATCTTATATGATTGGATCCCAATCCCTTGGCTCACCAATTCTCTCTAAAAACAAACAAATTCCCAATCCCTTGGTTTAAATGTTCATAAGAAGAGATGATGTTCGATCACTGATTATACCACACAGTTTCATGAACCACAATTTGGTAGGATTACATGTCACAATATCCATCCAAACCCCAATCCAATTCACTGTGAGCAAGCTTCTCTAGCATGAATCCTCCATTCCTTTCCCAAGGTTCCGAAGGATTCCAATTATGGATAGCTTCTTTCCCAAGACAACTATCCAATGGAATTAGATCGAGAAGCTTTCTAACAAAATTCAAGAGAAAAGATTGAAGAAGAAGATAAAAACTATTATTGATTTATTGAATTACAATAGAGCTCCCTAACCCAATGAAAGGGGTTTAGTGAGTCATAGCTCCGAATTCAATTACAAAAAGATGAAAACTAGCAAAAATGATCCAAAAGTTCCCAGTAAAGTTCCCAGTGTTTTCTCAAACTTAAATTCTATCCTATTTATACACTTTCTAAATTGAGCTTCTGTTGTGTTTCTTGGGCTTTGAGGCTTTTCCCTGATTTCCTTTTGCTTTGGGTTTATGATCCATAATCCTGATGAGGCTGCTGATCCAATTCTGTAACATTCATTGAGCCAACTTAGTGATAATCAAGTAATGACACATGACTCAACAAATTGAAATTCCAGACTCATCAATTCTTCAGGCCCAATCCCATAAACCATGATATTCAATTGGGTTTCATACCAGAGTGTGTTTAAGTTAATGTTTGTGCTCAACTGCTAACTTAAACTGCAATATCTTTGGCCCAGAAACCTTTTCAAATAGTGGCGTTTAAGTTGAAGTTTAATCTTAAACTTCAACTTAAACGCCAGACACTTCCAGGAGGTAAAATTGTCGAACACGTTTAAGCTTCAGTTTAAGGTTAAACTGAAGCTTAAACGTGGGAATGGAAGAAAGCAATCCTGGAGTGTGAAATGTCGAACACGTTTAAGCTTCAGTTTAAGGTTAAACTGAAGCTTAAACGTGGAAATGAAGAAAGCACCCTGGAGGATGGAATTGGTCGAACACGTTTAAGCTCCAGTTTAAGCTTAAACTGGAGCTTAAACGTGGAAATGAGGAAAGCAACCCCTGGAGGAAAATTGGGTCGAACACGTTTAAGCTTCAGTTTAAGGTTAAACTGAAGCTTAAACGTGGAAATGAGAAAGCAACCCTGGAGGAGAAAAAATAGTCGAACACGTTTAAGCTCCAGTTTAAGCTTAAACTGGAGCTTAAACGTGGGAATGCTCCCTGGTGCATTTCTCAATTCTGGCGTTTAACTTCCAGTTTAAGGTTAAACTGGAAGTTAAACGCCACTTTCAGCTTTCATGATTTTGGCGTTTAAGCTCCAGTTTAAGCTTAAACTGGAGCTTAAACTCCACATGTGATATTCAAGCTTCCTTTATTGATTTTGTTGCTTCCTTGCCTAGCCTCTTCTTCCCTGAAATCATCCAAACAACTGCATCAAAGTCTTGCAAAATTTCATGAGAAATCTTTTATTCATAGCATTCAAGTAATATAACTAAAAACTCATGAAATTTGCATCAAAATCATACTGTTTGGATGGTTTATTGCTTTGTTATTCATTTAACCATTCTTGGTTACTTTAAGCTCAAGAAAATGCATAAAACAACTAAAACTAACAGAAAAATGCTAGTGAAACTAGCCTAAGATGCCTTGGCATCAAATACCTTTCCCAGTTAGATCCCACAATGCATATGTCACCTACAATTTCTTCCAGTTCATCATTGTGGGGGCCATTGTTCATTCTTTCTTGGTACCCGAGCTCAACAAATTGTGGAGATTTAAGATAAAGAGTTCTAATTATGGCATTTGGACTGAAATCTACCTCTGTTCCTCTTACATAGCTTTTGAAGGTGGGGGTTATGGTCTTGTCTTCTCTAACCACATTTGCATAAAATTTCCTCATGAGAGTTGCATTTACCCTTGCTCCCGGGTTAGTGAGCTTTTGCCAACCCCTTTTCTCAATCTTCTCCCGAATTTGTGGACATTCATCTTCATTGAACTGGAACGTTGATTCGGGCAGTATCTTCTTGTCCTTTATTCTTTCAAACTCGAGCTCATTGAAGGCTATTTTGAATCTTCCAGCGTCGAAGGAAGGTTACTGCATTGGTTCCTTTCCTCTTCGCCTCTTGAAACTTGATGATGCCATGAGTGAGAATTGAATTGCGAAGATAGTAAAGATTAGGGGTTTGAAGATAGAGTTCGGTTGGGTTGAGGCAGAATGTGTTTTGGAGAAATGTGTTTTGAGAGAAAGAAGAGAAGTGGGTTGGATGAATATTTGAGAGGGCTAGATTGGTGAGGGTTCTTTATATAGGCTGGTGGTGATAGTTGAATGGTGTAGATCAATGGTACGGCCTTCATAGTGAACGGTTGGGGTTTGGTGCAATTTGAGCACAAGGATTACCTCCTTTATGAGGGTCTTGGTTCGGTCTTCAAAATTATCTATTCCCAATGTTGCATGGCAACACTTCCAAGGACATTCCCCATGAAGACAAGTGTGAAATTCCCTTGGCCGAATCTCCCTTCTTCAATTGCCCCATCAAGTGTCATCAATGTCCGTTTTGATTCCCTATACACGAAAAGAAAATGCCATGGGTTATTTAAAATTTTTGGTGGAAAAAATTTGTGAACTAACAAAATATTTATTTTTCTTTTATTTTTACATGATTAAATGCTTTCCATGAATGCAAATCAATCAACCATTAAGCTTCCTATGCATGCATGTTGGTACACCAAACTTGTTTGTGATCACATGATGCAACAAGTTTGGGGAATAAATCTTCCTCATAGGGTGTGTTCAAACCTCACTTGGTGTGCTTTGATCACCAAACTTATCATGTACTATACATTGCATGTAGAGGATCTTTATATTAGTTGTCAAAATTGATTTGAAATTCCATGGAAATTACCTTATTACTATTATTAGAGATTTAAGAAAGGAGGTATAGAACATGGGTTGCCTCCCATGAAGCGCTTCTTTAGCATCATTAGCTTGACATTTGACCCTTGTCAGGGTGGTTGGTGGTGCTTGAAATCCTCTCCTCTTGCAGTGAACCTATATCCATTGGCTTTGTTGATAAGCTCCATATGCTCTAAGGATAAGATTTTGTTGATAGTATACACAGGAGGCAGCTGAGATGGAATAGTGGGGAGGTGAGGTGGTATAGATGGAAAGTATGTAGAGATCACTTCATCACCTGGCGAGAAATTTTCTGTAGGAATTTTCTTATTTCTCCATCTCCTTGGAACTTTCTTCTTTGTATCTCTTGATGCTTGCTTGTTCTCTATAGCTCCTTTCCCTAAGGGAACCTTGTTGTTGCCTCTGCATGAATCTGGTGGTTCTAGTTCCCTTTGGATTACCTTTGAATGAGGTTCTTCTTTAATGCATGGCTTCCCAACCAATTGGTTTTCCAATTGTGTTGTTTGTGCTTCCTTGTTTGTTTCTTGTATAAGTGCTTCATTCTGCTCTTCTCTTAATTCTTTGTTCTCTTGAGTTGATTCTTGTGAGAGGTTGAAAACATTGAAAGTGAGCTGCTCATCATGTATTCTCAGCACTAGCTCTCCTCGCTCTACATCTATGAGTGCTTTGGTTGTGGCTAGGAATGGTCTTTCCAGAATGATGGGATAAATAGGATTCACATCCATTTCCAGAACAACAAAATCTGTGGGAAGATAATAGCTCCCAACCTTAACCAGCACATTTTCAACCACTCCTATTGCTTGTTTTTGAGTTTTGTCAGCCAATCTGATAATTACATCAGTAGGAGTTAGTTCATTTATTAGGAGCTTCTTCATGAGGGAGAGAGGTATTAAGTTGTTGCTTGCTCCCAAGTCACAAAGCCCTTTGTCAAACATTATTTCTCCTATGGCACAAGGAATGTGAAAACTCCCTGGATCCTCCTTCTTTGTGAGTGGCCCTGGTTGAATGAGAGCACTGCAATCCCTGTTCATCTTTATGGTTTGTCCACCCTTCAATGGACTTTTTCTGGATAGTAGCTTCTTTATATATGATGAGCGGATAATTTATACGCTTTTTGGCATTGTTTTTAGTATGTTTTTAGTATGTTTTACTTAGTTTTTATTATATTTTTATTAGTTTTTAGTTAAAATTCACTTTTCTAGACTTTACTACGAGTTTTTGTGTTTTTCTGTGATTTCAGGTATTTTCTGGCTGAAATTGAGGGACCTGAGCAAAAATCTGATTCAGAGGCTGAAAAGGACTGCAGATTCTGTTGGATTCTGACCTCCCTGCACTCGAAGTGGATTTTCTGGAGCTACAGAAGCCAAATTGGCGCGCTCTCAATTGCGTTGGAAAGTAGACATTCTGGGCTTTCCAGCAATGTATAATAGTCCATACTTTGCCCGAGATTTGATGGCCCAAACAGGCGTTCCAAGTCAGCTCAAGAATTCTGGCGTTTAACACCGGAACTGGCACAAGAATGGGAGTTAAACGCCCAAACTGGCACAAAAGCTGGTGTTTAACTTCAAGAAAAGTCTCTACACATGAAAGCTTCAATGCTCAGTCCAAGCACACACCAAGTGGGCCCGGAAGTGGATTTTTATGTCATTTACTCATCTTTGTAAACCTTAAGCTACTAGTTCTCTACAAATAGGACCTTTTGCTATTGTATTTTCATCTTGGGATCACTTTAGATCTTTTGATCATGTTTTTATGATTGAACCCTCTTTGGGGGGCTGGCCATTCGGCCATGCCTAGACCTTGTTCTTTTGTATTTTCAACGGTGGAGTTTCTACACACCATAGATTAAGGTGTGGAGCTCTGTTGTACCTCGAGTATTAATGTGGTGCGCGAAATTGTGAACAATACTTTTCACAACTCTCATAATCCCCGGTCATGAACTTCAAAAACTTGGTAGCTCAATACCATGGCATTACACAACTTCGCACAACTAACCAGCAAGTGCACTGGGTCGTCCAAGTAATACCTTACGTGAGTAAGGGTCGATCCCACGGAGATTGTTAGCATTGAAGCAAGCTATGGTCATCTTGTAAGTCTTAGTCAGGCAAACTCAAATATATATGATGATGAACGAAAATAATATAAAAGATAAAGATAGTGATACTTATGCATATCATTGGTGTATGAGCTTCAGACAAGTGTATGAAGATGCCTTCCCTTCCGTCTCTCTGCTTTCCTACTGCCTTCATCCAATCCTTCTTACTCCTTTCCATGGCAAGCTCGTGTAGGGTTTCACTGTTGTCAGCAGCTACCTCCCATCCTCTCATTGAAAACAATTGCATATGCTCTGGTCACAGCATAGCGGAATTCATCTGTCGGTTCTCAATCAGACCGGAATAGAATCCATTGATTCTTTTGGCGTCTGTCACTAACGCCCCGCCCTCAGGAGTTTGAAGCACGTCACAGTCATTCAGTCATTGAATCCTACTCAGAATACCACAGACAAGGTTAGACCTTCCGGATTCTCTTGAATGCTGCCATCAGGTCCTGCCTATACCACGAAGATTCCGATTAAAGAATCCAAGAGATATTCACTAAGCCTCGGATGCTTGTAGAACAAGAATGGTTGTCAGTCACCTTGTTCATGAGTGAGAATGGTGATGGGCGTCAATCATCACCTTCATCATGTTGAAGAACAAGTGATATCTTGGATAAAGAACAAGCGGAATTGAATGGAAGAACAATAGTAATTGCATTAATACTCGAGGTACAGCAGAGCTCCACACCTTAATCTATGGTGTGTAGAAACTCCACCGTTGAAAATACATAAGCATAAGGTCTAGGCATGGCCGAATGGCCAGCCTCCCAATGATCTAAGATAGCATAAAACAAAGATAGCTACCAAAAGTCTCTTTTTACAATAGTAAAAGGTCCTACTTATAGAAAACTAGTACATAGATGAGTAAATGACATAAAAATCCACTTCCGGGCCCACTTGGTGTGTGCTTGGGCTGAGCAATGAAGCTTTTTTCGTGTAGAGACTCTCCTTGGAGTTAAACGCCAGCTTTAGTGCCAGTTTGGGCGTTTAACTCCCAATTAGGTGCCAGTTCCGGCGTTTAACGCTGGAATTTCTTGAGGTGACTTTGAACGCCGGTTTGGGCCATCAAATCTTGGGCAAAGTATGGACTATTATATATTTCTGGAAAGCCCAGGATGTCTGCTTTCCAATGCCGTTGAGAGCGCGCCAATTGGGCTTCTGTAGCTCCAGAAAATCCACTTCGAGTGCAGGGAGGTCAGAATCCAACAGCATCTGCAGTCCTTTTGAGTCTCTGGATCAGATTTTTGCTCAGGTCCCTCAATTTCAGCCAGAAAATACCTGAAATCACAGAAAAACACACAAACTCATAGTAAAGTCCAGAAAAGTGAATTTTAATTAAAAACTAATAAAAATATACTAAAAACTAACTAGATCATACTAAAAATATACTAAAAACAATGCCAAAAAGCATACAAATTATCCGCTCATCACAACACCAAACTTAAATTGTTGCTTGTCCCCAAGCAACTAAAAATCAAATAAGATAAAAAGAAGAGAATATGCAATGAACTCCAAAAACATCTATGAAGATCAGTATTAATTAGATGAGCGGGGCTTTTAGCTTTTTGTCTCCGAATAGTTTTGGCATCTCACTCTATCCTTTGTAATTCAGAATGATTGGCTTCTTTAGGAACTTAGAATCCAGATAGTGTTAATGATTCTCCTAGTAAAGTATGATGATTCTTGAACATAGCTATTTATTGAGTCTTGGCTGTGGCCCAAAGCACTCTGTCTTCCAGTATTACCACCGGATACATACATGCCACAGACACATAATTGGGTGAACCTTTTCAGATTGTGACTCAGCTTTGCTAAAGTCCCCAATTAGAGGTGTCCAGGGTTCTTAAGCACACTCTTATTTGCCTTGGATCACAACTTTATTTCTTTTTTTTATTCTTTCTCTTTTTTTTCTTTTCGGTTTTTTTTTTTTCGCTTGCTTTTTCTCTCTTTTTTTTTCTGCCTTTTCTTGCTTCAAGAATCATTTTTAATGATTTTTTAGATCCTCAGTAACATGTCTCCTTTTTCATCATTCTTTCAAGAGCCAACATTCATGAACCACAAGTTCAAAAGACATATGCACTGTTCAAGCATACATTCAGAGAACAGAAGTGTTGCCACCACATCAAAATAATTAAACTATTATAAAATTCAGAATTCATGCAATTCTTTCCTTTATCAATTAAGCACGTTTTTTTTTTTTTTTTTTAAGAAAGGTGATGGATTCATAGGACATTCATAACTTTAAGGCATAGACACTAAGACACTAATGATCACAAGACACAAACATGGATAAACATAAAGCATAAAAATCGAAAAACAGAAGAATAAAGAACAAGGAAATCAAGGAATGGGTCCACCTTAGTGATGGCGGCTCTTTCTTGCTCTTGAAGATCCTATGGAGTGCTTGAGCTCCTCAATGTCTCTTCCTTGTCTTTGTTGCTCCTCCCTCATGATTCTTTGGTCTTCTCTAATTTCATGGAGGAGAATGGAGTGTTCTTGATGCTCCACCCTTAGTTGTCCCATGTTGGAACTCAACTCTCCTAGGGAGGTGTTTAATTGCTCCCAATAATTTTGTGGAGGAAAGTGCATCCCTTGAGGAATCTCAGGGATCTCATGGTGAGAGGGGTCTCTTGTGTACTCCATCCTTTTCTTGGTGATGGGCTTGTCCTCATCAATGGGAGTATCTCCCTCTATGTCAACTCCAACTGAATAACAAAGGTGACAGATGAGATGAGGAAAGGCTAACCTTGCCAAAGTGGAGGTCTTGTCCGCCACCTTGTAGAGTTCTTGGGCTATAACCTCATGAACTTCTATTTCTTCTCTAATCATGATGCTATGGATCATGATGGCCCGGTCTATGGTAACTTCGGACCGGTTGCTAGTGGGAATGATTGAGCGTTGTATGAACTCTAACCATCCTCTAGCCACGGGCTTGAGGTCATGCCTTCTCAATTGAACCGGCTTTCCTCTTGAATCTTGCTTCCATTGTGCGCCCTCTTCACATATGGTTGTGAGGACTTGGTCCAACCTTTGATCAAAGTTGACCCTTCTAGTGTAAGGGTGCTCATCTCCTTGCATCATAGGCAAGTTGAACGCCACCCTCACACTCTCCGGACTAAAATCCAAGTATTTCCCCCGAACCATAGTGAGATAATTCCTTGGATTCGGGTTCACACTTTGGTCATGGTTCTTGGTGATCCATGCATTGGCATAGAACTCTTGAACCATCAAGATTCCGACTTGTTGAATGGGGTTGGTAAGCACTTCCCAACCTCTTCTTCGGATCTCATGGCGGATCTCCGGATATTCACCCTTTTTGAGTGAAAAGGGGACCTCGGGTATCACCTTCTTCAAGGCCACAACTTCATAGAAGTGGTCTTGATGCACCCTTGAGATGAATCTATCCATCTCCCATGACTCGGAGGTGGAAGCTTTTGCCTTCCCTTTCCTCTTTTTAGAGGTTTCTCCGGCCTTGGATGCCATAAATGGTTATGGAAAAACGAAAAAGCAACGCTTTTACCACACCAAACTTAAAATGTTTGCTCGTCCTCGAGCAAAAGAAGAAAGAAGAGAGTAGAAGAAGAAGAAATGAGGAAGAGGGGGAAGGTGGTGTGTTCGGCCAAGAAGGGAAAGAAGGGGTGTTTAGGTTGTGTGAAAATGAAGGGTTGAAGAAGGGTATATATAGGAGAGAGGGGGAGTAATGGTTCGGCCATTATGGGTCGGTTTGGGAGGGAAAGTGGTTTGAATTTGAAGGGTGAGGTTGGTGGGGATTTATGAAGGATGGATGTGAGTGGTGAAGAGAAAGATGGGATTTGATAGGTGAAGGGTTTTTGGGGAAGAGGTATTGAGGTGATTGGTGAATGGGGGAAGAAGAGAGAGAGTGATGGTGGGGTCCTGTGGGGTCCACAGATCCTGTGGTGTCAAGGAAAAGTCATCCCTGCACCAAGTGTTGCTCAAAATCACGTTTTGAGCTATTTCTGGCGTTAAACGCCGGGCTGGTGCCCATTCCTGGCGTTTAACGCCAGGTTGTTGCCCTTTACTGGCGTTTAACGCCAGTCTGGTGCCCCTTTCTGGCGTTAAACGCCCAGAATGGTGCCAGACTGGGCGTTAAACGCCCAACAGCTAGCATTACTGGCGTTTGAACGCCAGCTTCTTCTCCTCCAGGGTGTGCTGTTTTTCTTCCTGTTTTTCATTTTGTTTTTGCTTTTTTCATTGTTTTTGTGACTTCTTATGATCATCAACCTACAAAAAAGATAAAATAACAAAAGAAAATAGTTAGCTATAAAACATTGGGTTGCCTCCCAACAAGCGCTTCTTTAATGTCATTAGCTTGACAGAGGACTCTCATGGAGCCTCAGAAATACTCAGAACCGTGTTGGAACCTCCCAACACCAAACTTAGAGTTTGAGTGTGGGGGTTCAACACCAAACTTAGAGTTTGGTTGTGGCCTCCCAACACCAAACTTAGAGTTTGACTGTGGGGGCTCTGCTTGGCTCTGTTTTGAGGGAAGCTCTTCATGCTTCCTCTCCATGATGATAGAGGGATGTCCTTGGGCCTTAAACACCAAGGATTGTTCATTCACTTGAATGATTAACTCTCCTCTATCAACATCAATCACAGCCTTTGCTGTGGCTAGGAAGGGTCTGCCAAGGATGATGGATTCATCCATGCACTTCCCAGTCTCTAGGACTATGAAATCAGTAGGGATGTAATGGTCTTCAGTCTTCACCAAAACATTCTCTACAAGTCCATGAGCTTGTTTTCTTGAATTGTCTGCCATCTCTAATGAGATTCTTGCAGCTTGCACCTCAAAGATCCCTAATTTCTCCATTACAGAGAGGGGCATGAGGTTTATACTTGACCCTAAGTCACACAAGGCCTTCTTGAAGGTCATGGTGCCTATGGTACAAGGTATAGAAAACTTCCCAGGATCTTGCCTCTTTAGAGGCAGTTTCTGCCTAGACAAGTCATCCAGTTCTTTGGTGAGCAAAGGTGGTTCTTCCTCCCAAGTCTCATTTCCAAATAACTTGTCATTTAGCTTCATGATTGCTCCAAGGTATTTAGCAACTTGCTCTTCAGTGACATACTCATCCTCTTCAGAGGAAGAATACTCATCAGAGCTCATGAATGGCAGAAGTAAGTCCAATGGAATCTCTATGGTCTCATTTTGAGCCTCAGATTCCCATGGTTCCTCATTGAGGAACTCAGAGGAGATTGGTACACGCCCACTGAGGTCTTCCTCAGTGGCGTCCTCCTCCTCTCTTTCCTCTCCATATTCGGCCATGTCTATGGCTTTGCACTCTCCTTTTGGATTTTCTTCTGTATTACTTGGAAGAGTACTAGGAGGGAGTTCAGTAATTTTCTTGCTCAGCTGTCCCACTTGTCCTTCCAAATTTCTGATGGAGGACCTTGTTTCATTCATGAAACTTTGAGTGGTCTTTATTAGATCAGAGACCATTGTTGCTAAGTCAGAAGTATTCTGCTTAGAACTCTCTGTCTGTTGCTGAGAGGATGATGGAAAAGGCTTGCTATTGCTAAACCTGTTTCTTCCACCATTATTGTTATTGAAACCTTGTTGAGGTCTCTCTTGATTCTTCCATGAGAAATTTGGGTGATTTCTCCATGAAGAATTATAGGTGTTTCCATAGGGTTCTCCTAGGTAATTCACCTCTTCCATTGAAGGGTTCTCAGGATCATAAGCTTCTTCCTCAGATGAAGCATCCTTAGTACTGCCAGGTGCATTTTGCATTCCAGACAGACTTTGAGAAATCAAATTGACTTGTTGAGTCAATATCTTGTTCTGAGCCAGTATGGCATTCAGAGCGTCAATCTCAAGAACTCCTTTCTTCTGACTAGTCCCATTGTTCACAGGATTCCTTTCAGAAGTGTACATGAATTGGTTATTTGCAACCATTTCAATTAGTTCCTGAGCTTCTGTAGGCGCCTTCTTCAGATGAAGAGATCCTCCAGCAGAGCTATCCAAAGACATCTTGGATAGTTCAGAGAGACCATTATAGAAAATTCCTATGATGCTCCATTCAGAAAGCATGTCTGAAGGACATCTTCTGATTAATTGTTTGTATCTTTCCCAAGCTTCATAGAGGGATTCTCCATCCTTCTGTCTGAAGGTTTGGACTTCCACTCTAAGCTTACTCCATCTTTGTGGTGGAAAGAACTTTGCCAAGAAGGCATTGACTAGCTTTTCCCAAGAGTCCAGGCTTTCTTTAGGTTGAGAATCCAACCATATTCTAGCTCTGTCTCTTACAGCAAAAGGGAATAGCATCAGTCTGTAGACCTCAGGGTTAACCCCATTAGTCTTGACTGTGTCACAGATTTGCAAGAATTCAGCTAAGAACTGATGAGGATCTTCCATTGGAAGTCCATGGAACTTGCAATTCTGTTGCATTAGAGAAACTAATTGAGGCTTAAGCTCAAAGTTGTTTGCTCCAATGGCAGGGATAGAGATGCTTCTCCCATAAAAATCAGGAGTAGGTGCAGTGAAGTCACCCAGCACCTTCCTTGCATTGTTGGCATTGTTGTTGTTTTCGGCTGCCATGGGTTCTTCTTCCTTGAAGAATTCGGTCAGGTCCTCAACAGAGAGTTGAGTCTTAGCTTCTCTTAGCTTTCGCTTCAAGGTCCTTTCAGGTTCAGGGTCAGCTTCAACAAGAATGCCTTTGTCTCTGCTCCTGCTCATATGAAAGAGAAGAGAACAAGAAAATATGGAATCCTCTATGTCACAGTATAGAGATTCCTTGAAGTGTCAGAGGAAAAGAAAAATAGAAGAAGAGAAGGTAGAAGAATTCGAACTTGATTAGATAGAGTTCGAATTGTGCATTAAGAAGGAGTAGTACTCCATAAATAGAAGGATGTGGGAAGGAGGGAAGAGAATTTTCGAAAATTCAATTAAAAAGATGTTAATAATTTTCGAAAATTGAAAGTGGAAAAGAATTAAAGTGATTTTTGAAAAAGATTTTGAAATTAAAATTTAAAATGATTTGATTGAAAACTATTTTGAAAAAGATGTGGTTGAGAAGATATGATTGGGTAAAAAAAATGTGATTGAGAAGATATGATTTGAAAACAATTTTAAAAGATATGATTTGAAAACAATTTGAAAAGATATGATTTTTTTTAAAAAAATTTGATGACGTGCCTAACAAGAAAAGATATGATTCAAACATAAAACTTTCCTTAACAGAAAAGGCAAAAAAATGTTCAATCAAATCATTAATTGTTAGTAAGTATCTTTGAAAAAGGAAAGAAATTGATTTTGAAAACATTTGATTGAAAAGATATGATTTGAAAAAGATTTGATTTTGAAAAACTTTGAAAACTTGAAAAAAATTGATTTGAAAACAAAATTCTTCCCCCTAGCACCATCCTGGCGTTAAACGCCCAGAATGGTATACATTCTGGCGTTTAACGCCCAAAATGCTACCTCTTTGGGCGTTAAACGCCCAACCAGGCACCCTGGCTGGCGTTTAAACGCCAGTCTGTCTTCTTCACTGGGCATTTTTGAATGCTCAGCTTTTTCTGTATAATTCCTCTGCAGCATGTTCTGAATCTTCAATTCTTTGTATTATTGACTTGAAAAGACACAAATTAAAAATATTTTTGGATTTTTTTACTAATCAAAATGCAACAAGAATCAAATAACAATGCATGCAAGACACCAAACTTAGCAGTTTGTGTACTACTGACACTATATGAAACACATAAACACTCAAGCCAAAAGAATTCAAAGATCAGAGTAAGAAATCATCAAGAATTACTTGAAGACCCTTAAGACACATGAATGAATGCATGCTATTGACACCAAACTTAAGATGAGACACTAGACTTTAAGCAAGAAACATCAAATATTTTTTATTTTTATGATTTTGTAATTTTTTTTTGTGTTTTTCGAAAATTAAGTGGAAAAAGGTATCAAAATTCTTAATGAGAATTCCAGGAATCAGTGCAATGCTAGTCTAAGACTCCGGTCCAGGAGTCTGTGCACTATCCACGCGTATGCGTGCTTTGCATGTGCGCGTCACCTAACAGGAGGCAACCCAATGTTTTATGCGTGCATGACGCGTACGCGCGCATGAGCCACGTGCTGTACGTATCAGAAATTGCTGGGGATGATTTTTAGGCTATTTTTGGCCCAGTTTCAAGCCTGAAAACACTGATTAGAGGCTACAGAGTGGGGGAATCAAGGAACAACTTCTCATTCACAATTTAGGCTTTAGATGTAGTTTTCTAGAGAGAGGCTCTCTCTTCTCTCTAGGTTTTAGGATTCCTAGTTTTATGCTTTTGAGTTGGATATTGACAGAGTTACTACCTCCATTGAAGTCTTTATCATTCTAGTTTGTTTTCTATTTTCTTACTCTTTTAATCCCTATTTACTTTGTTCAGAGTTACATATGGATATCTTCAATTTTGGAATTTATTAATGCAAGAGTATTTTTCTATTTAATTTCTTTCTTTGTTGATTATTTTCAATTAAGTTTTATTACCATGTCTTCCTCCCCTACTCCCTTTTCATGCATGCGAAAATGGCATTCATGTCAATAGAGTAGGCTCTCAACTTGACTTTGGAGTTGATTAATAGGAGACCCTTGAGTTGGAATACTCAAGATTTAAATAGTAATTGGAAGTTGTTGGCTGACCTTCTAGTCACTAATGCTAATCTTCCCAAAGGAGAGGATTAGGACTTGTGAATTGGAGTTATCTTAACTACTTGACTTTCCTTCATTTGTTGAGGGTTAACTAAGTAGAAACAACAACCTATTATTATTAATCTTGGGAAAGCAAACAAGGATAGAACTTCCGATTAATCTTCTCCTAGCCAAGGCTTTTTATTTAATTACATAAAACCTCTTGTTAATTTTCATTGCTCTAAATTATAATTATTTATTTTTCCACTCCTCATTACAAATTTCTCAGAAAATCTCATAACCAATAATAAATACACTTCCCTGCAATTCCTTGAGAGACGACCCGAGGTTTGAATACTTCGGTTTATTTTTATTGGGTTTGTTACTTGTGACAAATAATTTTTGTATAAAAGGATTATGTTGGTCTAGAAACTATACTTGCAACAAGAGTTTATTGTAAAATTCTAGATCACACAAAAGTCCCTTCATCAAAATGGCACCGTTGCCGGGGAATTGCAAACATGTGCCTTATTATTGGTTATTGTAAATATTTTCTTTTTGCTTGTTTGCTAGTTCTTCTCAGTTTAGGAATTAGTTGCTTATTTTTACTAGTTTTTGTTTTTATTTTTCTTTAGCTACTATGAACTCTCACCCCTTTGGTTATGAGTTTGGTTATAATCATGTTGCAGAAAGAGGAGATTACAATGAGAACATGCATCAAGGATGGGAGAATCAAAGATGGGAGGAGCCACAAGGATTTGATCAATCCTCTTGGCAACAACCTCCACCAACATACTATGACCAAGAGCCATTCCAAGAAGCATATCAAGATAATGGTTATGGTGAGCACTCTTTTGATTATCAACAACCACCACCATACGCCTATGAACCCCCTCCTCAACATAGCTTTGAACCACCATACTCACAAGCCCCTTACCACCAAACACTTCCATATGACCCTAACCCATATCCAGCATACCAACCACCCTATGAGCCTTATGAACCATACTTAAAACCACCGTCATTCCAACACAATTACTCCTAAGAACCATCACCTCAATATACATCATCTCCTTATTCTTATCAAGAAGAACCGTCTTCCTATCATGAACTATTTTTCCCATGCGATGAACCCTTCCAACCACCCCAATCTCTAATGAATGAAACCATTGGTGTACTTCTTCAAGGGCAAGAAAGGATGAATAAAGGGTACTAGAATTCACTGTTGCCTTTACCGAGGTATTAAATCGATTAGCCTCCCAACAGTTGGACACTCAAGGAACTCCCATAGCTACATGTGGAGAATTTAATAAAGAGCGTAGCATGAAGGAGACACTAGAAACTCCAGTGGACAATGAGGAATGTGACTTTGTATTGGAACAAGTGGAGGAAGCCATAATAGTTGAAGAGGAAGAAGTGGTTGAAGACTTAGGAGACGTTGAACCTCCATGGGAATCTAGAGTTGTAGAGTATTCCTCCAATAAGCTTGAAATTGATGTTGAGGAGGATAGTGCACAACCTCCAAGGCATGTTCTTTATGAAGAATTGGATGGAATAGATCAAGAGGCAGGCTCCCTTGGTGATGATGATCATGAATCAATCCCTCCTAGTGATGAACTTGCATCCGCAATTGAACCCTTTGTGAAGTGAGTTCTTAAGTTTGTGGTATGGTAATTAATTAGCTAAGTTGGTTCACCAACAAGGTATATAGGCAACTATATACTCTAAATCACATGCTTGAAACACATCCTTTGAGACTAGCCAAACAACAAGATCCTAATAAGAAAAGAGAAAAAAAATAACAAAAGTTTGAAAAGGAAAGAAAAAAATAAGAAATAAGGCTAGGCACCAAGGGTTTGAATCTTGAGGCATGTGTCTGTGGTGTTCCTGTGCAAGGGATATGCTTGGATGAATATGCTCTCAAGGGTGCCTTATCACTTGGTAACTTGGGTTAACTAACCCGGGATTATCAGTTGAAAGTCCACTATCAAGAGCAACCTTTGCTACAAAGCACTTAGTAACCCAAAGAGGTGCTGGACACCAAGGTCTCAAGAAAGAAAAATAACAAACCATGTGCCTGTGGTGTGCATGTATGGGGGAAAGAGACTTAAGGGAGTAAGTCCTTAGGGGTGTCTTAACACCTAGCACCTTGAACCAACTGGTTCGGGAGTGTTGGCTGAAAGCTTATCTTAAAGAGTCGCCCTCTCACAGAGCACTTAGCCTAAAAAGAATGCAATAAACCCTAGAAAAGAAGGGAGGATCAATAAATAAGAAGTCTCAAAGGATGCAATCAAGCAAGTATTCAAGAGCATGATAAGGACCTAAAAACCAGTAAAGGAATGAACCTAAGTTGCTATGCATGAAACCCCATAGACCCAGAACTTGACTTCTATAATAATGAATTATTTATCTTGTTCTTTCGTTCATCTTTCCTATGTTTCAATACTTGCTTAGGGACAAGCTAGCTTTAAGTTTGGTGTTGTGATGCCAGGGCATCTTGGCCAGTTTTACTGACCTTTTCTTTACTGTTTTAGGGTAGTTTCATGCATTTTCTTAGTAAATAAGCAAGTTTTGGATAAAAATACACTTACACCTTGATTCAAGCGAACATTGTGAACTTTACATAGTTTCATGAGAATTATGCAGGAATTTAATGATAAAATGGATAATGCATGATCTCATGCCTTGGAATAGAGTTTAATGCACTTTATTTGCTTGATTTCAGGACACAGGAAGAAAGAAAGAGCCACATTAGTAGCCACGTTAATCTAATTAACGTGACCACTAACGTGGAATGGGAATAAGCTTGTAATGTTAATGGAAAAAGTGATCGCCAATAACGCCTTCGAACCCATCATAGCCACGTTAGTTGCCACGTTAATTACATTAACGTGGTAGCTAACGTAGAGGAGAAGGAGAGCTCCAACATTAGTGATGAAAGTGAATACCACTAACGTTCCAAAAAGGCATACTTAGCCACGTTAAGAGTCACGTTAATCCAATTAACGTGAACTCTAACGTGGGAGGATAAAGCAATTGTCAACGTTAGTGACACTCACCTTTGTCACTAATGTTGTACTAAGCCAATAGTGCCCACATTAGTGGTCACGTTTTGACCACTAACGTGAAGAGTAACGTGGAGCTAAGCATGATAGGCCAACGTTAGTGACACTCACCTTTGTCACTAACGTTGGAGATGGCAATCACCACCACGTTAGTGGTCACGTTAATGCAATTAACGGGAGGCACTAACGTGGGAAGGTGGGGTGTTTGGAGCATTAGTGACAAAGGAAAGTGTCACTAACACTCTCGAAGCTTAGGCATGCCCACGTTAAGGGCCATGTTAGTTACACTAACGTGGATCACTAACGTGGGAAAAAGAGGCAAAGAGCAACGTTATTGGAAAAGGTGAATGCCAATAACATTTGCGAAAAACCAAGAGGCAACGTTATTGGAAAAGGTGAATGCCAATAACGTTTGCGAAGGACCAAGAGGCAACGTTAGCGGTCACGTTAGTGCCACTGACGTTGAAGTTAACGTGGATCATTTTGGTTTGAAACGTTAGTGAAAAAGGTGATCGTCACTAACGGTCTTGAACCCACATTTTCACTAAACGTTAACACCCCTAACGTCCTAACAAACGTCCACCCATGCTTAGCTCACACTTTTTCTACAAGCAAAGCTGAGCCCACTGAAGATTGTAACGGCTTCAACACAAGATCAAAGGCCCATATCCAAGACTTGAAGAACTGACTAGCAGATCAAGAAGAATAGTATATATAGGAGTAGTTTTGAACTAGAGAGGAGCTTTGCATTTTGGAGAACTACACTCTGTATATTTACTTTTCTACACTTTCTAGTTTGTTTGAGAATATACTCTTCGCTACTATTTTCCATCTCCAGAGCTATGAACAATTAAACCCCTTTCGTTGGGTAAGGGAGCTCTGTTGTAATTTGATGGATCAATTATAGTTTTCATTCTTCTTCCTCTTTCTTTTCTCTTGATCTACTAGAAAGCTTTCGATCTTAATTCAATTAGTTAGTTGTCTTGGAAAAGAAACTCTCCATAATTCGATCTCCTCTGAGCCTTGGAAAAGGGATGAGGAGATCATGCTAGAAATGCTTCCTCATGTTGGACCAAATTGGGGTTTGGACGGATATAGTGACATGTAATCCTCCCAACACTTTGATTTGGAAATACATGTGGTATAATCAGTGACCATACTTCATCTCTTCCCATGAGTAATTAAATTAAGGAATTGGGCAATTGTTCAAGCTTAGAGAGATTGGGTTACCAAGGAATTGGGATCCAATCACCTAAGATTGCCAAGGAGATCAATGAATGCATTGATTGAGGAAGAGATGAAAATGAACTTGATCCGAAGAATACAACATCTCCTAAGCCCAATGAATCCCCCATTTCTGATCTTACCCATTCTCTTTACTTTCTACCATTTATCTTTATGTTCATTTTCCCAAATCCCCATTTAAGATTCTGCAATTTTCTTTCTGTAATTTACTTTCCCGCCATTTAATTTCTGCAATTCTCAACTCAATTTCTGTTTAGCTCAACTAGCACATTTTCCCAACTAAAATTGCTTGACCAATCAATCCCTGTGGGATTTGACCTCACTCTATTGTGAGTTTTTACTTGACGACAATTCGGTATACTTGCTGAAGGAAAATTTGTTGAGAGACAAGTTTTCGTGCATCACTCAGCATGCACCGAGGACGATGCAATCTTTAAGTGTGGGGAGTTCAATACTAATCTCCGTGGGTTAGTTACTTTCCTGTCTCAACACCAATGTTTAAAATTTCTTTGTTAAATTAGTTGTTGCATTTGCATGTTTGATTGCATGTTTGTTAGATTTCGTCCATATTTTACCACTACTTGGTTGAAGTGATAAATTCTTTTCTAAAAAACTATTTTAGAGCATTTCACTAATTTGAATTAAATTTTTGTTAAACTTGTTTGAAGAATTTTTATTTTGGAACACGGTTTAGAGCTCGAACACACAAAACCTGTGAGATTTTGAGCCTAATTGATTGGTTGCATTTTATCAACCAATATTCTATTTTTGGTGTGTGTTGTTCTCTCTAAAATTGTGATCTTTGTCTTGTTTGATTCTATATTTCCATTGTTTAATGTATGCATGCACTTATGTGATTGAGGCCTTTGTTTCACTTAGCTTACAAACCCATATGGCCTTACCCCTTTCATTATCCTTTGCAAACCAATTTGAGCCTATTTTACCCTATTTGTTCTTTATTTTAGCACATCATTAACTCTAAGCAAAAAGCAATAATGTCCTTAATTTGAATCCTTGGTTAGCTTAGACTAGTTAGGGTGCTCATGATTTAGGTGTGGGAAAATTGGGTTTGGAAACGTTTGATTTGAGAATTGAGTGTTGTATATTCTTGTGAAAATGTGAAAAAGAATATTGAGAATATGTTTATGCATGAAATACCTTAATCATATGCATTGAGAAAAATAAAAGAAAAGAAAAAAATGATGAGAGAAAGAAAAGAAAAGGAGCAAGAATAAAAGGGGACAAAATGTCCCAAGTTAAGTAATAATATCAAAGCATATGTACTGTACTACATTTGGGATGCATGAATATGTGGTAAACACAGCTAATGGGTAGTTAGATTTTTGCATTGTAATTACATGGATTGTCTTAGGTTAGGTGGTAAGTTTAGGTTAAACAAGGATTCAGATTTTAGTCCACTTGACCAAATACAATCCTACCTTGACCCTAACCTCATTACAACCCTTAAAAGACCTCTTGATATGTGTATCTGTGCATTAAATTTTTGTTGAATGGTAGAAGAAGAGCAAGCTTTAGAAAGCAAGATTAGTAGATAACGTGGGGAAAATTGTCGATTAAGAAATTATACTGAACTGATGTTGCGAGTATAGCTCTTAACCAATGAAGATTCCGCGTATCAATTTAGAAAGGGGTTTGTCACAATTTAAGAATAAAATGCTGGGAGTATGAATCCCAGGTCGTCTCCCAACGAGTTGACAAAAGAGTGCTATTTTATTGATCAGAGGTTTTCTAAGAAATTTTAAGAGTTGACGAACAGAAAAGTAAATAATTGTATACTAAAGTAATGAAAATTAACGAGAGAATTTATATAATCAAAATGAAAGCCTTGACTGGGAGAAGATTAATCGGAAGTTCTATCCTTGTTGGATGTTCCCAAGTGTAATAGTAAGAGGTTGTTGTTCTACTTAGTCATCCTTTACTGAATAAAGGAAAGTCAAGTAACTAACTAACTAACTCTATCCTCAATTCCTAAGCCTCTCCTAAGAATGGGATTAGAGTTAGAGACTAGAGAGTCAGCCAACAACTTCCAATTAAAATTAACACTTGAGTGTTCCCAACACAAGGTTCTCCTCATAATCAACTCCCAAGTCAAGTTGGGAATCTACTCCATTGACATGAATAATATGTTCACAAACATATAAGGAGAATAAGAAGAAGACATGATAAATTAAATAATAACTGAAAATTGATTAAAGGTAAAAATAGTTCTTTGCATTAATAAATCCCAAAATCATAAACATACGTATCTGAACAGGGTTAATGGGCAATAAAAGAATAAGGGATAAGGAAACAAACTAGAATAATGGAAACTTCAACGGATGTGATAACTCTTCTCAATATCCAAATCAAAAGCATAAAACTCTAAAACTATGAATGTGAAAAACCCTAGAGGAAGTAGTGATTTTTCTCCAAGATTCCAATCTCAAAACTAATATTATGCGAATGAGAATGTGTGTGAATGTCTCTTGAGTCTCTGCTATCCCCTGGCTCTAGTCTGTGTTTCTGGGCCGAAAACTGGGTCGAAACTCAGCCCGAAATTGCCCCCAACATTTTCTGCATTTTCTGCACGTGGCGCATGTCACGCGTATGCGTCAGTCATGCGTACGCATCACTGGTCTTCCTCGCGTGTCTCGCGTACGCGTCAGGCACGTGCACGCGTCACCGTGCAAACTTGAATTCACGTGCACGCGTCAGGTACGCGCACGCGTCGCTCCTTGCTGGCTATCTCCTTTAGTTCTTGTGCTCCTTCCATTTATGCAAGCTTTCTCTCTATCCTCTAAGCCATTTCTGCCCTATAAAGCCTAAAAACACTTAACGCATGGATCATGGCATCAAATGATATAAAAGGGAATTAAAACACACAATTTAAGGGTTTCGGAAGCAAGTTTTCAATTGTAGCGCAAAACTAGGAAGGAATTGTAAAACTATGCAAATTGTATGAATAAGTGTGTAGAGACCTGATAAAAACCACTCAATTAAGCACAAGATAAACCATAAAATAGTGGTTTATCAATCTTCCCATACTTAAACATTAGCATGTCCTCATGCTAACCCCAAGGAGACAAAAGGAATGAATAGGGGAAAGTAAGACTCATGAAATGCAACCTATATATGAATGCAACTATATGCTAAGATGTTTCTATCTACTTGATTGAAAATAAACAAGTTCTCTAAGACAAATATAAATCAGATTCCACTAATTCAAATCATACTGTAAAGACAAGTAAACTTGTAAAAAGATAGCTCATGAAAGCAGGGAACACAGAATCAAGCATTGAACCCTCACTGGAAGTGTATATGTACTCTAATCACTCAAATGTATAGGGTAATCCACTCTAGTCTCCTCTATTCATGCGTTCTAAAACTTGTTCTTCATCTAACCAATCAACAAATATTTAGTGCATACACGCAAACATCCTGAGGTCTTTTTCAAGGTTGTAATGGGGCTTAGGTAAGGGTGAGGATACATGTATGGTCAAGTGAGCTAAGAATTGAATCCTTGATTAACCTAAGTTCTCACCTAACGCACACACATTCCCTATGCTTCTAAAATCATGCCTAAATTTGGATATCATAAATGTTCTTCTATTTTATCTCACATGCATTAATCTTTTTATTAAACTTAACATTGGGGTGCTTTTATTCCCCTAAATTTGGATTTTTTTTATAAAAATAAACATGACATTTCAATGCATATGGTTTTTCTGGTTTCATATGACTAGGCACCCAAATTTCCTATATTTAAATAAAATAAAAACACAACACATTCCTATTAACCCAAGTTTCCTATAATTCTCCACACTTAGTTGCTACACAATCTCTACCTTAAACTAATCAAAGATTCAATTGGGGTAATTAGTTGTTTTTTCGCTTAAGGCTAATAATGTGGTAATATATAGAATAAATGGGGATTAAAAGCCTCAAAGTGGTAAACAAAGGTAAATGGAGGTGGTAGGCCATTTGGAATAGTGAGTTAATAACAAATAATGGCCTCAATCATACATATGCATGAATACCTTAAACAATGGACATATAGAATGGAACAAACCATAGATTGCAATCATAAAGGAGATGATACACACAAGAATAAAAATAATAGTTAAATAATATAACCATATAATTAGGCTAAAAAATCTCACTAGTTGTGTGTTCTTAGCTATAAACCATGTTCCAAATTACAATCTTCAAACAAGTTTAACATAGAATTCTAATTTGAATTAGTAAAATTTTCAAAAATACGGTCTTAAAAAGAAACTTATTATTTTTCAACCAAGTAGAACATACATGCAAACACTTATTACTATGCAATCTATCCTATCTAACAAAAGAAAACTAACCTATTGGTGTTAAGAAAAAGCAATTACCTCTGGAAGTCAGGTACTAACCGACCTCCCCACACTTAAAGCTCGGCACCGTCCTCGATGCCATCAGTTAGGAACAAAGGGGGGCTGGTAACAGCATCTCCACAGTCGGGGTTGTCATGGCTCCCGGTGCTAGTAGGTGAAGTGGAGTCCGGAGTGTCGGGTTCTTCTTCAGGTGGGTGGTTGTTAACAATTAGCTCCTTGAGGTATGAAAAATAGGCAATAGAGTAGAAGAATAGAATAATTAAGAATTCACAATGCCATACGGGCTTTTTCACAAACACTTGGTATGCATGTAAAATATGTTAGGGAGAGTATGAAATCCAAACATGCATGCAACCCAAAAATTAATATTAATTGTCAAATCACTCCCTAATATGTCCACAAGCAAAATATAAAAGAAAACAATCACCCATTTAAATTACTAACACCAATTAAAAGAATGTAAAAAGAATAGATAAATTGTAAGAAGGAACCTTGAGAAGAAGATGAAAAGAGGGAGGTAATGGAGGATGTGAGTGGGAAAGAAGTAAGAGGAGAAGAAGAAGAAGAAGATAGAAGAAGAAAGAAGAAAGAAGGAAGAAGGAAGAAGAAAGAAATTAGGATTGGGGGAGGGGGTAAGTGAAATCTGGCGGCGTTCTGGTTACGCTACTGCCCGCGTACGCGTGGTTTGAGCTAAGTCCAAGCAACGCGTAGGCGTCGAGGACGCGAACGCGTGATATGGATTGTGCGAATGGCGTGAAGGCATCACTGTACCTGCACAACTCTCTGTTTGTTCTACGCTTGGGGCCAAATTTGCATTCAACGCGTGCGCGTCAGGCACGCGCACGCGTGGTTCACCATGTAGTGAAAATGACGCGCAAGCATCAGGGACGCGTACGCGTGATAGGGATTGTGCTCCCAGCACAGTTCTAGCCCCAAGCCATCACAACTCTCTGACCAAACACATATTTACGCCGATTTCTAGCATCACGCATACGCATCAGGGATGTTTACGCGTGGACTGCTGAAAGCACAAGCGACGCGCACGCGTGGGCTTGCTTGTGCGCAAAGCACACTTCTAACACCACTCCTGCCCAACTCCCTGCTACTTCCTTGGTATCGCGAATTCACGTATGACGTGTATGCGTCAGCGACGCTTGCGCGTTGAACACCCCTTTTTTTATGCAGAAAGTAGATGAGCATGCAAAAATTATGAATGAACACTAGGAAAAACAAAATAAAATGGAATGAGGAATAAAAAGGAACGATCATGCCATGGTGAGTTGTCTCCCACCTAGCACTTTGCTTTTACGTCCTTAAGTTGGACGGTCCACATGCTCAGTCTTCTGCTGTTGGTGGATCCTCCAAGAGGAAGATCTCTAACTCTTTGTTGTTCTTCATCTTCTCGCCATGATACAGCTTCAGGCGATGTCCATTGACCTTGATGAAATTTGAGCTTGAAGGATGACTTAGGTGAAAGACTCCGTATGGCTCTGCATTTTCTACTCTATAGGGACATTCCCATCTTGATCTTAGCTTGCCTGGCATGAGCCTCAACCTGGAGTTGTAAAGAAGAACCAAATCCCCCGATCTGAACTCTCACCGCTTGATGTGCTTGTCATGCACAGCTTTCACCTTCTCTTTGTATAGCCTGGAGTTGTCATATGCTTCGAGGCAAAGGTTCTCTAATTCTTGTAGTTGCAGCTTTCTTTCAGCTCCAGCATTCTCAAGTCCCATGTTGCATTCTCTTACCGCCCAGAAGGCTTTGTGCTCTACCTCCACTAGAAGGTGACAAGCTTTGCCATAGACCAGGCGGAAGGGACTCATTCCTATGGGTGTCTTGTAAGCTGTCCTGTAAGCCCAGAGCGCATTAACAAGTTTGGTGCTCCATTCCTTCCGATGAGCCTTGACTATCTTCTGCAATATGCGCTTTATCTCTCTGTTAGACACCTCGGCTTGCCCGTTGGTCTAGGGATGATAAGCTGTTGCTATCTTGTGAATGATGCCATGTTTCTTCAGTAGGCTTGTTAATCTCCTGTTACAAAAGTGAGTGCCTTGATCACTCACGATTGCTCGTGGTGATCCAAAGCGGCAGATAATATGATTTCTAACAAAAGAGACAACAGTGTTAGCATCATCAGTAAGGGTAGAAATTGCTTCCACCCATTTTGAAACATAATCTACAGCTAACAATATGTATAAGAAACCATTAGAGTTTGGAAATAGACCCATGAAGTCAATGCCCCAAACATAAAAAATTTCACAGAGCATAAGCTGTTGGGGCATTTCATCCCTCTTGGATATATTCCCAAACCTTTGGCATGAGGAGCAGGATTTACAGAAGGCAGCAGCATCCTTAAAAAGAGTGGGCTACCGCCGATATTGCCTGCAAGCTATCAAATGGAAAAGCATCATTGATAGGAGCGGAGTCATCCTTGATGTGCTCAAGGCGACTTAAGTAGTCCACCACTGAATTCTGGGAACCACTCCTATCTTTAATTTCTAAATCAAATTCTTGCAGCAACAATGTCCAATGTATCAACCTTGGTTTGGACTCCTTTTTAGCTAATAAATATTTTAGACCTGCGTGGTCTGAGTATACTACCACCTTAGTACTAAGTAAGTAGGCTCGAAATTTATCCAGAGCAAAAACAATAGCCAGAAGCTCTTTTTCAGTGGTGGTGTAATTAGACTGAGCAGCGTCTATTGTCTTAGAAGCATAAGCAATTACAAAAGGATCCTTACCTTCGCGCTGACCCAGCGCCACTCTGACTGTATGGTTGGAGGCATCACACATAATCTCAAAAGGCTGGCTCTAGTCGGGTCCTCTCACAATCAAAGCTTGAGTCAAGGCGATCTTCAGCTTATCAAACGCTTCCATACAGTCCTCACTTAGCTCGAACTCAACATCCTTCTGTAGCAGTCTGGATAAAGGCAAAGCTACCTTACTGAAGTCCTTGATAAATCTCTGGTAAAAACCTGCATGGCCAAGGAACGAACGAACTTCCCTCACGGAGGAGGGGTAAGGTAAACTAGAAATGACATTTACCTTTGTTGGATCTACAGAAATACCAATATTAGAAACAACGTGTCCTAGAACAATACCTTGTTTAACCATAAAATGACATTTTTCAAAATTCACTACAAGGTTTGAACTAACACACCTGTCTAATACTCTAGCTAAACTATCCAAGAAAAGGTTAAAAGAATCACCATACACACTAAAGTCATCCATAAAAACATCCATACAGTCTTCAAGAAGATCTGAGAAAATGCTCATCATGCATCATTTGAATTTAGCCGGTGTATTACATAACCCAAAAGGCATCCTCTTGTATGCATACGTTCCAAAGGAACATGTAAAAGTAGTTTTCTTTTGATCTTCAGGGACTATATGAATTTGAAAATATCCAGTGTACCCATCTAAAAAGCAGTACTGTGATTTACCTGACAGGCAATCGAGCATCTGATCGATAAAGGATAGGGGGTAGTGATCTTTGCGGGTAGCTTGGTTGAGACGCCTATAATCAATGCATACCCTCCAGGCATTCTGCACTCTAGTTGCAATGAGCTCTTTGATGAGTCCATATTTTACGATATATTTTGGTTTAATTTGAGTGGATTTTATCACATAAACCCATATTTATTCATCTAAATAGCATGCTTTTGAGATTTCTTCCTAAATTGTGTTTAAAAGTGAAAACATGCTCTTTTGTACTTAATTTTAATAAATTCTATTCACTTTAATCCCATTTGGAGCCTTGATGTATTTGTTAAGTGATTTTAGGTTCCCAAGGCAATTATGGGTTGAAGAAGTGAGGAAAAAAGCATGCAAAAGGGAAGAATTCAAGAAATGAAGGATTTGGAAAACTGCCAGCCCTGACCTCTCGGTACTAAATTGGTCATAACTTGAATTACAGATGTCCAAATGAGGTGGTTCTAGTGGCATTGGAAATCTAACGTCCGTGGCTTTGAAATGATATATAATTTGCTATAGTGGACTAAGTAGAAGTGTGCGTACGAACACAATTTGTTCACATGCACAGGTCAGGATTCAGCAAGTGTGCGGACGCACACATCTGTGCATCCGCACAGGTCCCTGCACGTGAGCTCATTAATTGGAAACCGCTAGGGGCGATTTCTGGGCATTTAAAACCCAATCCAACTCATTTCTGAAGCTATTTAAGGCCAAATTGAAGATGGATGAATGGAGGCAATTAGGTTTAGCTTTTATTATGTTTTCTCTTAGTTTTTAGAGAGAGAAGCTCCGCCCTCTCTCTAGAATTAGGGTTTCTTTGTTTAATTTCTTGTAATTTCTACCTTTAATTCTTGTTTTTATTTACTTTTCCTTGTCATTTATGATTCTTGCATCTTTGTTCTTTTCTTCTAGTTGTTATTTTCCCCTATTTTGTTCTTTTATGTTTATGACACTTTGTTACTTTAATTTTCATTTAATGCCAATTTTATGTTTCCATGTCATTTATTGCTTTCTTTAATTGTTATTGTCATTTTCTTGCTTTTGGTAGTTAGCTTTTATTTTTAATGCAATTTAATGTTATTTTATTCTTATGCACACCAAGTGTTTGATAAAATGCTTGACTTAGTTTTCACTTAGTTTTTCTACACTCTTGGCTTGGAATTGTTGACTTTGGTATCCCTTGAGTCATTGACGTCCATTCTTGTTTGATATATTAGAGTAGTTAGTTAATTTGGTTTTCCTTGACTCTATGTGACCCCTAGTGTTGACATAGGTCTTAGGGATTGAAATTAACTATGCCTATTTGACTTATCTTCGATGTAAGGTTGACTAAATAGGATTAACTCTTCATAATCATCATATGTTTGTGGTTAATGACTAGGATAGGTAGCCTTAGTTCTCAATTACTTGCCAAGAGGTTTCTTGCATTTGAAGTTTCCTTTCCTTGCATTTAATTGCTTTGACCTTTATTGCTTGTTTGACTTTTATTTCTTGCATGTTTAATTTTCACACTCTTGGTTGAGAAATTGGTTGTTTGGGTGGAATTGAGTTGTGGATGTCCATTCCGCAATTGTGTGGGAAATGGCAAATTGGTTTGGTTTCCATTGACGCTAGTCTTTCACTAAGTAATTAGTGAGTTTACTAAGACTTATGGATTGAGATCAATTACACTCTTTTGAATAATTCTCAAGGAGGGTTGACTAATTTGGATTGATCTCACACAATTGCCATGTTTGTGGTTCATAACTAGAATAGGAATCCTAAATTCTCCAATTCTTGCCAAGAGTTGCCATTTATATTCCTTGCATGTTTATTTGCTTCCTTGTTATTTACATTTCTTGCCTCTCTTGCTTTCATTCCCAATTCCCCATGCTTTCGTCTCATAGCCAATAATTGTACATTTCCTTGCAACTCCTAGGGAGAATGACCCGAGGTTTAAATACTCTCGGTTACTTTAATTTGAATTTAATATTTGATTGATGTTCAATTGTTGGGTTTGGACTATACTTGCAACGAACAATCTCTAATTTTAGTTTGAAAATCCGAACCTAAGCAATTGGGCATCGTCACTCTCCATGCTCATTCTTTACTGTTATGACTCCTGATTTCTTTGGAACCACCTGTACTGGGCTGACCCATTCGCTATCTGAGATGGGATAGATGATGTCTGCTTCTAGTAGTCTGGTCCCTTCCTTCTTGACAACTTCCAAGATGGTGGAGTTAAGCCGCCTTTGAGGTTGACGCACAGGCCTTGCACCCTCTTCTAAAAATATCCGGTGTTCACAGACTTGGGGATTAATGCCTACTATATCCGCCAAGCTCCACCCAATTGCCTTCTTGTGTCTTCTCAACATACTAAGCATCTGCTCCTCTTGTTGGGATGTGAGTTCCCTTGCAATGATAACTGGAAGTTTCTTATTATTCTCAAGGTAAGCATACTTGAGGTGGGGTGGAAGGGACATTAACTCCAATTGCTGTTCATGGCTAGGCACTTGATCTTCTGGAGCCATTGGTGGGGGCAGGTTATCTTCAGTAAGCTCAGAGGGTTTCCCCACACTTGCACCTTGCTCCATAGTCACCTCGGCTACTTTCTCCTGGTGGACTTCTGCCACGGTCTCATCAATAATGTCGCATTGGAAGATGGAATGATCTTCCGGTGGGTGCTTCATAGCTTCATCCAGGTTGAAACTCACTGCTCAGCCATCTATCTCAAAGGAGTAAGTCCCTGAGAAGGCATCCAACTTGAACTTTGAAGTTTTCAGAAATGGTCTTCCAAGTAGGATGGATGATGGTCTTCCTGAGTCATTAGGGAGCATCTCCAAGATGTAAAAGTCAACAGAGAATGTCAGCCCCTTAATGCTCATGAGCACGTCCTCAGCAATTCCAACCACCGTGATTATGCTTTTATCTGCCAAAACAAAATGAGTTGTCGATCTTTTTAAGGGAGAGAGCCTCAAAGCATCATATACAGATAATGACACAATACTCACATACGCACCTAAATCACACATGCAGTCAGAAAATGTTACACCCCCAATGGTACACGTAACCATACATGGCCCTGGATCCCCATATTTTTCTGGCATGGCACCCATTAAAGCAGAAATAGAGCTACCCAGAGGAATAGTTTCTAAGTCATTTATTTTATCTTTATGTATGCACAAATCTTTTAGAAACTTTGCATATTTAGGTACCTGCTGAATGGTATCAAAAAGGGGAATTATTACCTCAATTTTTTGAATATTTCTACCATTTTGGGGTCTAGCTCTATCTGCTTTCTGGGCTTCCTAGCAAGGTGTGGAAAGGGGATAGGGATGGCATCTCTTGTAGCTTCAGCTTCCTTTGGTGCACAATTCTCTAGTTAGGTTGCTTCTTCTTCAACCATGTCTTGTACTTCATCCTCCTCTTCAGCATCTTCTACCCCAACAACATCTTCAACTTGAATGTTCTCCTTTGAGCTTGGTTCCTCATGATTCCTCCCTTGCAGTGTGGTTCCGGACCTCAGAGTGATGGCATTGATGCCACCTTTGGGGTTGGGTAAGGGTTGAGAAGGAATTGCACCAGAGATTGAAGGTTGATTGTTGGAGGTAATTAGTGAATCCATCCGGGAGATGAGAACTTGTATTGTGGAACTAAGACCATTTATGGAGGAGTTAATTGTATTCTGAATGTCTTGGTGTCCTTGTGTCATAGTGCGAAGCATCTCATCATTAGAAGAAGAAGGGGGGTAAGTGATTTGAGGGGCCTGCTGTTGGTTGTTCTGAGGCGCTTGGGACTGCCTTTGGTGAGGTGCCCTGTAAGGCTGGTTTTGGTTCTGCTCTCTATTGTTGTTGTTCCACCTCTGATTTCTATTGTTGTCTCTGCTTCCTCTATTGTAGTTGTCCCTCCATCCTTGGTTGGAATTATCTCACCATCCCTGGTTGGAGTTGTCTTGCCAACCTTGATTGTAGTTTCCACCTTGGTTGTAACTACCGCCTTGTTGATAGTATCCTTGATTCGGGTGGTCATAGAAATTATGAGTAGCTGCCAAAGTGTTGTCTTCTTGTTGGAGCTACGGACACTCATCAGTGTAATGAGTATAATCGGCACATATTCTGCATACTCTTTGAGGAACCAACTGTTGAATCTGTTGTGATGGGGGAGGCTGAGGTTGTTGTTGTGTAGATGTATCTATTTCAGTAAGTTGGTCATCTCACATAGTGTTTGTGTGAGAGCAGTATTCTCACTGCTAGAGGAAACCTCTACAATAGCCTTAGGATGGTTGTTCATGTGCCTGTGATTTCGGGTAGACTCAGCTAGGTCGGTGATCAGTTGCCACGCTTCATCCGCGGTCTTATACTTTTTCAGAGAACCATTACTCGCACCATCTAATGTAGTCTTGTCCTGAGGCTTCATGCCTTGTGTGAAGTAGCTGATCAACACAAGTTTGTCAATCATGTGGTGCGGACAAGCGTCTAGGAGGTTCCTGAAGCACTCCCAATACTAATACAGAGCCTCTTAGTCGCCTTGAATAATGCAGGAAATTTCTTTCCTAATTCTATCAGTCACTTCAGCTGGAAAGTAATTTTCTAAGAATTCTCTCCTGAGCGTATCACAATTAGTAACAACTGCTTCAGGTTGAGTGTAGTACCACTCCCTTGCCTTTCTCTCAAGAGAAAATGGGAAGGTGGATAACAGAATAGTAGTCTCATCTACACCATGACGCCTAATAGTAGAGCAGGCTGTTTGAAAATCTTTGAGGTGCTTGAAAGGCTTTTGAGCAGCCAAGCCATGAAACTTAGGCAATAAATTGAGTAGCCCAGTTTTCAGTTCAATATCTGCACCCAGATTTGGGTGACGCGCTTGGAAAGGTGGCAGTGTAAAGTCCAAAGCTCCTGCTTCCTGGAGAGTAACCCTCTTGGGTGTTGCCATGTTATCTGCGTGTAAATCAATAGAGTCAGTAGAAAGAGGAGCTTGTTTCTCCCTTAAATGATGCTTCAGATTCGTCCTCAGATAAGATTGGTGAATTGGTAGTAACCACTTCACCACCCTCAGAGGCTAACCAACGCCGAGCTCGCCTTATACGTGAAAGGGTTCTTTCAATTTCCGGATCAAACGCGGCTATGCTCAGATCAGGTAGTTAACGTATCATTCAATGAAAGAAACATACAGCTTGATGAGCGGATAGTTTATACGCTTTTTGGCATTGTTTTTAGGTAGTTTTTAGTAGGATCTAGCTACTTTTAGGGATGCTTTTATTAGTTTTTATGAAAAATTCACATTTCTAGACTTTACTATGAGTTTGTGTGTTTTTCTGTGATTTCAGGTATTTTCTATCTGAAATTGAGGGACCTGAGCAAAAATCTAATTCAGGCTGACAAAGGACTGCTGATGCTATTGGATTCTGACCTCCCTGCACTCAAAATGAATTTTCTGGAGCTACAGAACTCCAAATGGCACGCTCTCAACGGCGTTGGAAAGTAGACATCCAGAGCTTTCCAGAAATATATGATAGTTCATACCTTATTCAAGTTCAGATGACGCAAACTGGCGTTCAACGCCAGTTCCATGCTGCATTCTAGAGTAAAATGCCAGAAACACGTCACAAACCAGAGTTAAACGCCAAAAACACGTTACAACTTGACGTTTAACTCCAAGAGAAGCCTCTGCACGTGTAAAGCTCAAGCTCAGCCTAAGCACACACCAAGTGGGCCCTGGAAGTGGATTTCTACATCAATTACTTATCTCTGTAACCCTAGTAGCTAGTTTAGTATAAATAGAACTTTTTACTAGTGTATTAGACATCTTGGTACCTATCTTCGGACGTTAGTTCTTAGACTTTGGAGGTTGGCCATTCGGCCATGCCTGGACCTTGATCACTTATGTATTTTCAACGGTGGAGTTTCTACACACCATAGATTAAGGTGTGGAGCTCTGCTGTACCTCGAGTTTTAATGCAAAGTACTACTATTTTCTATTCAATTCATGCTTATTCTTATTCTAAGATATTCGCTGCCCTTCAACCTGATGGATGTGATGATCCGTGACACTCATCATCATCCGTCCTTATGAACGCGTGACTGACAACCACTTCCGTTCTACCTCAGAATGAACGAATGTCTCTTGGATTCCTTAATCAGAATCTTCGTGGTATAAGCTAGAATTATTGGCGGCCATTCTTGAGAATCCGGAAAGTCTAAACCTTGTCTATGGTATTCCGAGTAGGATTCAGGGATTGAATAACTATGATGAGCTTCAAACTCGTGATTGTTAGGCGTGGTGACAGACGCAAAAGAATCAATGGATTCTATTTCGACATGATCAAGAACCGACGGATGATTAGCCATGCTGTGACAGAGCATTTGGACTATTTTCACTGAGAGGATGGGATGTAGCCATTGACAACGGTGATTCTCTACATGCAGCTTGCCATGGAAAGGAGTAAGAAGGATTGGATGAAAGCAGCAGGAAAGCAGAGATTCAGAAGGAACACAGCATCTTCATACACTTATCTGAAATTCCCACCAATGATTTACATAAGTATCACTATCTTTATTTTCTATTTATTTATCATTATATTCGAAAACCATTATAACCATTTGAATCTGCCTAACTGAGATTTACAAGATGACCATAGCTTGCTTTATACCAACAATCTCCGTGGGATCGACCCTTACTCACGTAAGGTATTACTTGGACGACCCAGTGCACTTGCTGGTTAGTTGTGTGAAGTTGTGACAAAGTGTGATTCATGTTTGAGAGCACTACCAAGTTTTTGGTGCCATTGTTGATGATCACAATTTCGTACACCAAATTTTTGGCGCCGTTGCCGGGGATTGTTTAAGTTTGGACAACTGACGGTTCATCTTGTTGCTCAGATTAGGTAATTTTTTTTTTAAAAAGTTTTTCAAAAATATTTCAAAATTTTTTTTTGTTTTCATTTTTCTAAATACAATTTTCGAAAAAAAAATATACAAAAAAATTATAAAATCAAAAAAACCGAAAATATTTTGCGTTTCTTGTTTGAGTCTAGTGTCAAATTTTAAGTTTGATGTCAATTGCATGTTTTTAAAAAATATGCATTTTTCGAAAATTCATGCATGTGTTCTTCATGATCTTCAAGTTGTTCTTGGCAAGTCTTCTTGTTTGATCTTGATATTTTCTTGTTTTGTGTCTTTTGTTGTTTTTCATATGCATTCTTGAATTCTTAGAGTCTAAATACTAAAAATTTCTAAGTTTGGTGTCTTGCATGTTTTTCTTTTCTTGAAAACTTTTCAAAAATAAGTTCTTGATGTTCATCTTGATCTTCAAAGTGTTCTTGGTGTTTATCTTGACGTTCATAGTGTTCTTGCATGTGTCATGTGTTTTGATTCATAATTTTCATATTGTGAGTCAATTTTTGTGTTTTTCTCTCTCATCATTAAAAATTCAAAAAATCAAAAAAATATATTTTCCTTATTTCTCTCAAAAATTCGAAATCTTTGGATTGACTTAGTCAAAAATTTATAAAATTAGTTGTTTTTTGTTAGTCAAATCAAGATTTTCAAAAATCAAATCTTTTTCAATTTTTTTTATTATTTTCGAAAATTTTAAAATTGTTTTTCAAAATCTTTTTCTTAATTTCATTTCAAATTTTCGAAAACTTTACTAACAATTAATGTGATTGATTCAAAAATTTGAAGTTTGTTACTTTCTTGTTAAGAAAGATTCAATCTTTAAATTCTAGAATCGTATCTTTTAGTTTCTTGTTAGTCAAGTAATCAATTTTAATTTTAAAAATCAAATCATTTTCAAAATAAATTTTAATCATTTCTTTTTCAATCACATCTTTTCAAAATATCTTTTTCAAATCATATCTTTTTCAAAATCAATTTCAAAAATCTTTTCTAAACTTCTTATCTTTTCAAAATTGATTTTCAAATCTTTTTTAACTAACTAATTGACTTTTTGTTTGTTTCTTATCTTTTTCAAAACTACCTAACCACTTTTCTTTTTCTAATTTTCGAAAATCAACCTCCCTCTTTTTCAAAATTCTTTTAATTAACTAATTGTTTCAAATTTTAATTTTAATTTTATTTCTTCTCTTAATTTTTGAAAATCACTAACCATTTTTTTAAACAATTTTTGAAATTCTCTCCCTCTCATCTCTTTCTATTTATTTATTTATTTACTAACACTTCTCTTCATCTCAAAATTCGATCCCTCTCTTCCCCTCTGTGTTCGAATTTTTCTCTTCTCCTTCTTCTACTCTTTTATTCTTCTACTCATATGAAGGAATCTCTCTACTGTGGTAAAGAGGATCCCTATTATTATTTTTTGTTCCCTTCTTTCTCATATGAGCAGGAGCAAAGACAAGAATATTCTTGTTGAAGCAGATCCTGAACCTAAAAGGACTCTGAAGAGGAAAATAAGAGAAGCTAAAATACAACAATCCAGAGACAACCTTACAGAAATTTTTGAAAAGGAAGAGGAGATGGCAGCCGAAAATAATGACAACAACAATAATGCAAGGAGGATGCTTGATGATTATACTACACCTACTTCCAATTTTTATGGAAGAAGCATCTCAATCCCTGCCATTGGAGCAAACAATTTTGAGCTGAAACCTCAACTAGTTGCTTTAATGCAACAGAACTGCAAGTTTCATGGACTTCCATCAGAAGATCCCTACCAGTTCTTAACTGAGTTCTTGTAGATCTATGAGACTGTTAAGACTAATGGAGTAGATCTTTAAGTCTACAGACTCATGCTTTTCCCTTTTGCTGTAAGAGACAGAGCTAGAATATGGTTGGACTCACAACCTAAAGATAGCCTGGACTCTTGGGATAAGCTGGTCATGGCCTTCTTGACTAAGTTCTTTCCTCCTCAAAAGCTGAGCAAGCTTAGAGTGGATGTTCAAACCTTCAAACAAAAGGATGGTGAATCCCTCTATGAAGCTTGGGAAAGATACAAACAGTTGACCAAAAAGTGTCCTGCTGACATGCTTTCAGAGTGGACCATTTTGGATATATTCTATTATGGTCTATCTGAGTGCTCTAAGATGTCACTGGACCATTCTGCAGGTGGATCCATTCACCTAAAGAAAATGCCTGCAGAAGCTCAGGAACTCATTGACATGGTTGTAAATAACCAATTCATGTACACCTCTGAGAGGAATCCTGTGAGTAATGGGACGCCTCAGAAGAGGGGAGTTCTTGAAATTGATGCTCTGAATGCCATATTGACACAGAATAAAATGTTGACTCAGCAAGTCAACATAATTTCTCAGAGTCTGAATGGATGGCAAAATGCATCTAACAGTACTAAAGAGGCATCTTCTGAAGACGAAGCTTATGATCCTGAGAACCCTGCAATGGCATAGGTGAATTACATGGGTGAACCTTATGGGAACACCTATAATTCCTCATAGAGAAATCATCCAAATTTCTCATGGAAGGATCAACAAAAGCCTCAACAAGGCTTTAATAATGATGGAAGAAACAGGCTTAGCAATAGCAAGCCTTTTCCATCATCTTCTCAGCAACAGACAGAGAATTTTGAGCAAAGGCCCTCTAACTTAGCAAACATAGTCTCTGATCTGTCTAAGGCCACTTTAAGTTTCATGACTGAAACAAGGTCCTCCATTAGAAATTTAGAGGCACAAGTGGGCCAGCTGAGTAAGAAAATCACTGAAACTCCTCCCAGTACTCTCCCAAGCAATACAGAAGAGAATCCAAAAAGAGAGTGCAAGGCCATTGATATTGTCAATATGGCCGAATGCACAAAGGAGGAGAAAGACGTGAATTCCAGTGAGGAAGACCTCCTAGGACGTCCTCTGAACAAGAAGGAGTTCCTTATTGAGGACCTAAAGGAATCTGAGGTTCATATAGAAACCATAAAGATTCCATTAAACCTCCTTCTGCCATTCATGAGCTCTGAAAATTATTCTTCCTCTGAAGAGGATAAAGATGTAACTGGAGAGCAAGTTGCTCAATATCTAGGAGCTATCATGAAGCTGAATGCCAAGTTGTTTGGTAATGAGACTTGGGAAGATGCACCTCCCTTGCTCATTAGTGAACTAGATACATGGGTTCAGCAAACTTTACCTCAAAAGAAACAAGATCCTGGTAAATTCTTAATACCCCGTACCATAGGCACCATGACCTTTGAGAAGGCTCTGTGTGACCTGGGGTCAGGTATAAATCTTATGCCACTCTCTGTAATGGAGAAACTGAGGATCTTTGAGGTACAAGCTGCCACATATTCATTAGAAATGGCAGACAAGTCAATAAGACAAGCTTATGGAATGGTAGAGGATGTGTTAGTGAAGGTTAAAGCCTTTACATCCCTGCTGATTTCATAATCTTAGACACTAGAAAGGAGAAGGATGAATGCATCATCCTTGGAAGACCCTTCCTAGCCACAGCAGGAGTTGTGATTGATGTTGATAGAGGAGAGCTAGTCCTTCAATTGAATGGGGACTACCTTGTGTTTAAAGCTCAAGGATCTTCCTCTGCAACCATGGAGAGGAAGCATGAAAAGCTTCTCTCAATATAGAGTCAAACAAGGCCCCCACAATCAAACTTTAAGTTTGGTGTTGGGAGGCCACAACCAAACTCTAAGTTTGGTGTTGAGAAGCCCCCACAGTCAAACTTTAAGTTTGGTGTTGGGAGGCCCTCATCATGCTCTGATCATCTATGAGGCTCCATGAGAGCCCACTGTCAAGCTATTGACATTAAAGAAGCGCTTATTGGGAGGCAACACAATTTCTATTTATCTATATTTTTATTGTTCTTTTTTGTTTTATTAGGTTCATGATCATGTGGAGTCACAAAATAATTGCTAAAATTAAAAATAGAATCAAAAACAGCAGAAGAAACAGCACACCCTAGAGGAAGAGCTTACTGGCGTTTAAACACCAGTAAGGAGCATCTGGCTGGCGTTCAACGCCAGAACAGAGCATGAATCTGGCATTGAACGCCAGAAACAAGCAGCAATCTGGCATTTAAATGCCAGGATTGCACCCTGAGGAAAGTTGGCGTTTAACGCCAGCAACAAGCATCAGGCTATCGTTAAACGCCAGAAAAATGCTACATCTGGGCGTTTAACGCCAGAAACAAGCTTCAGCCTGGCGTTAAATGCCAGGTGATGACTGGTCATCATATACCCATTTTTCAAGCTAATTTCACTTGTTTTATTAGCATTTATGCACTTTCTTGCATCCTAAGTAAGTGATTTGGAGTGAAAATGCATAACTTCTTTAAATCAAACAACCACCATGAAATTAATGTTAACTCATGAGGTTTAAGCTGAATTTAATTGATTTTTAATTGATTTATAAGCCTTGTGAATTTAGTGATACTTGGAGTGTTTGTTTTGGTTTATTGTAGGTGAAGAAAAGAAGAAAAAAGGAAAGTGTGGCTTAAGAAAGCGTGGCCCAAGAGAGAACAAGTATGGCGCATAAAAGGAGGAAGCAAGCATTGCCCTCCACAAGGGCACACTGCCCTCCAAGAGGGCAACATAATGAAACAAGCTTGAGAAGCAATACTGCCCTGCCCTCCTCAAGGGCGGAGCACAAATTGATGCCAAGGATCAAGGAGAGCAAAAACTCTGCCCTGCCCTCCTCAAGGGCAATATCGGGCTCATCAAAGGAATAAATTCAAGGAAAAAGCTTACCAATGCTTGCCACAAGGATCGAACACGGCACCATGAGAAAGCAAGGAACTAGGCCTTAATTTGGTGCCAAGAAAACCAAGGAAAAGAAGTAGCGTGTGCATCCACCAAGTTTCGAACTTGGAACTTCACTTTTGGAAACACTGCCCTGCCCTCCGCGAGGGCAGGGTAGCATTTTGTGGTGCACAGCCAGCGCACCAGATTGGCACACACCAAGGACTCTCGGCAGCATCAGCACGCACGGGCAGCAGAATCTGGCGCACCAAAAATTCCTGCCCTGCCCTCCACAAGGGCAGGGCAGCGTCCTGCACGCACCAACGCATCACACGCACGCACCAATGGGCCAGATGCATCATTTTCTGCCCTGCCCTCCACAATGGCAGGGCAGCCTCCTGGAAGCAAATATTCTTGGGCTGAAATTGGATTAAAAATCCAATAAAATTCATTTCTTCACCAAATCAAAAGCCCATCCAAATCTCAAGATCAAAGAATAGAAAGTGTACAAAGAGGAGCTAGTTTGATGTAATTAGGACCTTTTACTTTACTTTTGAATTTGGAACCTTCTTTTGAATTTTGGAGATTTCATTGAGAGTTAGGAACTGAGATTTCAGAGAATTGGGGAGGAGAATTGATCTCTCTTCTTCCTGGTTCTTGCTTGAGAATTTTTATTTTTCTTGTTTGAGTCTTGGGTGTTAAGAATTGAGGAAATTCTGTCTCAATCTCCACTCAAGAGCTCTTTAATTTCTCTTCTGCATAATTGAGTTCAGTTACATTCCCTTTACTGCTTCTTCTTCAATTTCTCGTTAATTGCTTTGGGAATTTGGATCTGGGAAGGCAATTGAGATCTAGACTTTGCTATCTAGTCTCTGGAGTCCTGAGATCACATTTTCCTTTTGGTTCTTCTGTGAACCTCTGCTGCAATCCCTTTCCATTCTCTGTTTGAATTTTAAGTATTTCTAATTCATCTTCTGCTTTATTACCTGCTGCACTTTAATTTCCATTGCTTAAATTCTGAAATCCCAATCCTCAAATCCCTTTTTCATTCAAGCAATTTATATTTCTTGCACTTTAAGTTACTGCAATTTACATTTCTTGCACTTTAAGTTTCAGTCATTTAATTTCTTGTTCTTTAAGATTCAGTCCTTCTACTTTCAGTTCCTTTTAATTTCTGCAATTCTTCCCTTCCCCCTTTACATTTCCTGTTGTTTAATTGCTATTGGATACAAAACACTCAACCAATACTTGATTCGCTTGACTAAATCAACCACTAAACTAAAATTGCTCAATCCTTCAATCCCTGTGGGATCGACCTCACTCATGTGAGTTATTATTACTTGATGCGACCCGGTACACTTGCCGGTGAGTTTTGTGTCGGATCGTTTTCCGCACATCAAGTTTTTGGCGCCGTTGCCGGGGATTGAATTAGATTGACAATGATTAAGTAAGGTGGTGGTCTAGATTAAGCATTTTTTTAACTAAGCACATTAACTGTTTGACACATTGTGTCACCTAACCCTCTAACCACATTTTAGCATTAGAATGTCCATGTTTCATTTGGTTTGTTTGTGATTCTTGTAAGTCATGGATGCTGAGGTGCGTGAAGAAGGAGTGAGTAACAATACCCATCCTGCAAGAACGGTGTTGGCCTCTTACACTATCCCCAATGCAAGAAACTACGGGAGTATCATACTCACTCCCAACGTTCATGCAAATAATTTTGAGTTAAAGCCTCAACTTATCACTCTGGTGCAGAACAATTGCTCCTATGGAGGAAGTCCACTTGAAGATCTAAACCAACACTTATCCATCTTCCTCAGGATTTGTGAAACTGTCAAAACAAGTGGTGTGCATCCAGACATCTACAAGCTACTGCTGTTTCCATTCTCTCTGAAGGATAAGGCCACTCAATGGCTAGAGACATTTCCCAAAGAAAGCATCAATAATTGGGAAGACTTAGTGAGCAAATTCCTAGCCAAGTTCTATCCTCCCCAAAGGATTATCAAGCTGAAAACAGAGGTGCAAACATTCATTCAAATGGATGGAGAGTCGTTGTATGAAGCCTGGGAGAGATACAAGGCCTTAATCAGAAAATGTCCCCCAGAAATGTTTAGTGAGTGGGATAGACTCCAAAACTTCTATGAAGGGTTGACCCAGAAAGCTCAAGAAGCATTAGATCATTCAGCAGGAGGCTCATTGCAGCTAATGAAAACAGCAGAGGAAGCCCAAAACCTCATAGAGATGGTGGCAAACAATCAATATTTCTTTGCTCATCAAAGACAACGCAAACCAGCCCAGAGAAGGGATGTGCTGGAGCTTGAAGGTGTTGACGTTCTCTTGGCACAAAACAAACAGATGCATCAACAGCTTCAGCAACAAATAGAAATGATGGCCAAGAAAATTGATAGACTGCAAGGTGTTGCAGTAAACACACAATGCCAATCTCAAACCTCACATGGGTGGAATCAATCTGAAGAAAGTTTTGGGACATTCAATTTTGAGCAACAAAGCCCTGAGCAGGTGCAATGCATGAACAACACTTCAAGTTCATTTCAATTCAATTTTCATGGTGATGCACACAAGTCACCTTGGAAGACTCATTCTAATTCAAGGTGGGGTGAGCATCAGAATCAAGGACAAAGGGACTTCAACTCTGGCAGCCTCAGCAACACAAGCAACCATAACCATTCATCCAATAATACTAACCAATTCAAAAATTCACAAAACACATATCACCAACCCCATAATAACTCACAAAACCACCAGAATAATTTTTCCACATCCACATCCCACCCACAAAGTACCCCCACAATTAATTCAGACAACTTTCAACAAAAACCATCTCATTTCACACAACCACAACCAAATTCAGACTCTCAAAGAATCTCAAGTCTAGAGAAAATGATGGAGAAACTCATGAAAAATCAAGAAATGGCAAGACAAGATCAGGAAGCTACAAGGAAAGATCAGACCCTGGCATTCAAAAACCAAGAAACCTCAATCAGAAACCTTGAGAGACACATGGGGCAAATGGCTAAGCAAATTTCAGAAATGGATGAGAAGAGAGCAAATGCCTTCCCCAATGTCACTGAAGAACACCCAAGGGACAAAGGAAAAGCCACAAAATAGGAGGAGTGCAAAGCAATCACAGTGGGAAGTGAGAAGACTATGAAGAAGGAAGCCATCAATCAGGACAAACACAACAGAGAAGTTCCACAAGAAGAGACAGAAAGGAAAAGTAAAGAGGATCTAGAAACCAAAAATGCAAAAATTTCAAAGAGATACAAGAACACCCTTGAATCACAACTACAAGAGAAGAGGGAAGGAGTGAATCCTTATGTCCCCAAACTTCCATACCCTCAGAGGTTTAAAAAAGAAAATGAGGATAAGTAATACTCAAAATTTCTGGACAAATTCAAGACACTCAGCATCAATATTCCTTTCTTGGAAGCACTTGAACAGATGCCACTATATGCCAAATTCATGAAGGAAGTATTGACAAAGAAAAGATCCCTGAAGGAAGGACAAATTGTTGAGATGACAAAGGAATGTAGCGCTATCCTCCAAAGAGAGTTGCCAGAGAAGAAAGATGATCCTGGGAGTTTTTACATACCTTGCACCATAGGAAACATAACAATTGAGAAGTCATTCTGTGACCTCGGTGCAAGCATAAACTTGATGCCTTTGTCTCTAATGAGGAAACTTAAAATTTCTGAGCTGAAGTCCACACGAATAGTTCTCCAAATGGCTGACAAATCCACTAAGCAAGCACTGGGAGTTGTGGAGAATGTGTTGGTAAAAGTGGGAAAATTCTTTCTCCCTGTTGACTTTGTTATCTCAGATATAGAAGAGGACCCTAACACTCCCATCATCATGGGAAGGCCTTTCCTAGCTACGGGCAGAGCATTGATAGATGTGGAAAAAGGGGAATTGTTGCTGAGAGTGCATGATGAGCATCTAGCATTCCATGTTTTTAAAACCTTGCATGAACCCATTCAAGAAGAAGATTTTATGAAGGATAAAGCCAGAGATCAAAGTTTGAAGGAGGCAGTCAATGAGTTAACTCCAAGACTTCTAAATCCATGCTTGAAAGTAGTAGAGATGGTGCAACAAACCAAAGAAGTCAAGGAGGAACTAGATCCAAAACCCCCAGATGAGAAATTCAACATCCCAGACAAAGAACAACCAAGGCAGGGAGTATCTTTTGAGAAAGAAAAGAAAGAAAGGCCAAGAGGGTGGAGAAACAAGAAAATCCCTACTGAAGGCTTTTCACCAAGGGATAAAGTGGTGTTAAACACCCAACCAATGAAGGTGTCTCCACGGTTATCTGAATACTACACTGTGAACCGGGTCCTTTCACTTGAACACCTAGAGATCATCAAAGAGGAGACTGGAAGGAAGTTCACAATAAGAGGTGAAAAGCTGAGGCACTATGATTTTCAGCCTCCATGATCAAAGAATGGAGGATGTCAAGCTAATGAAAATAAAGAAGCACTTGTTGGGAGGCAACCCAACCTGAGGTAGTTCCCTTTTTCTAGCTTATTTCAATAAGAAGGTTGAATAATTGGTCTGTAACGCAAGGAGCTAAGTTTGGTGTTTCACACCAAAATAATCTAAGGGAGAATGAAGGATTCTAAGTTTGGTGTTCCACCAAAAATCTCATTTAAAAACACATTCTCACCTCTTGCATAGTGCTAGCTCTAAGCAATCAAACAAATTATCCAACTAATTAACTGCTTTCTAGCTTTAATTCCATAACCTTTAGCAAGGATACAAGGTTTCACATATGGTTAACTTGTTGCATAAGAGGCAGTGGCAAGCAATTAAGTTTGGTGTCTCCAACACCTAAATAAATTCAAAAGCCACACTCAATTTATGCATACTAACCATGCAATTAAGGGCTTGAGAAGCAAGCAACTTTGAGAAATATGCAGGACATGAGTCAACAATTGAAGATATTGTGCATCTTAACTCAAAGAAAACACAACAGAAGGAAGAATCAAAGGGCTGCAACTTCAAAGGTTGTATCTAAACTTAATCCTTGCTACTGTGAATTGTTTTGAACATGGAAACCATTATATATCCTGCTAAAGTGTTTATCTAGTTGCAAGTGAAATTGTTTGATTATGTATGCTAAATCTGCATATTGCTTGTCATCCATCACCGAGCTGAATTTTGTGTTGTTTCCCACATGCTTGAATAAAAGAGAATTGTTTGAATTGGAAAGTAAATATCCAATGTTGCATGAGTTAGAATGGAAGTTAATGGTGGTGTATGTGTTTGATTAAATGCATAACTCATGAAATAATTGCTGCATAATCTAATTTTCATTGAAGTGTGAGCTAGCTTGTTGTTATGAAGGTTCCTATCAATAAAGAAAAAAACCCTTGAGAACAAAAATAAAATAGAAAGAAAAGGAAGAAGAAAAAGCCAATGTGGCAAGAAAAACAAAGAATAAAGGCTGGACACCAATAGCTTGGACCCTAGGACACATGCCTGTGGTGTTCTTGTACTAGGATATGCTTGGATAAGTAAATTCTAAGGGGTATTTTAAAACCCGGTCACTTAGATCAACTGATTTGGGATGGCCAATTGAAAGTCCACAATAAAGAGCAACCTAGATACAGAACATTTAGTTATCCAAAGAGATGCTGGGCATCAATGATCCTAGGAAGAAATAGTGAGCCATGTGTCTGTGGTGGAAAGATGTTGAGTAAAAATAAAGCCAAAGGCTACTACTGCAACATTAGACACCAAGCCTCCAAAAGAATAATAAGCTTGTTAAGCAACATGAGAAAAGAAAAGTTAGCAAGGGAGCAAAGAAAGAATAAACCTTATAACAGCAAGTTTAGCAAGCCTTTGAGGAAGAATGTATATTATGTAACAGCAACAATAATTGAGTTGTCATTATCTGCATAAAAACCCCATGAATCACATTCTGCTATATGCCTAATAAGGATATGATTCTTTTCTTGTTCATTTCATTTTCTCTTAAGTTTTGATGCTTGCTTGGGGACAAGCAAGATTTAAGTTTGGTGTTGTGATGACTGGTCATCATATACCCATTTTTCAAGCTAATTTCACTTGTTTTATTAGCATTTATGCACTTTCTTGCATCCTAAGTAAGTGATTTGGAGTGAAAATGCATAACTTCTTTAAATCAAACAACCACCATGAAATTAATGTTAACTCATAAGGTTTAAGCTGAATTTAATTGATTTTTAATTGATTTATAAGCCTTGTGAATTTAGTGATACTTGGAGTGTTTGTTTTGGTTTATTGTAGGTGAAGAAAAGAAGAAAAAAGGAAAGCGTGGCCCAAGAGAGAACAAGTATGGCGCATAAAAGGAGGAAGCAAGCATTGCCCTCCACAAGGGCACACTGCCCTCCAAGAGGGCAACATAATGAAACAAGCTTGAGAAGCAACACTGCCCTGCCCTCCTCAAAGGCGGAGCACAAATTGATGCCAAGGATCAAGGAGAGCAAAAACTCTGCCCTGCCCTCCTCAAGGGCAATATCGGGCTCATCAAAGGAATAAATTCAAGGAAAAAGCTTACCAATGCTTGCCACAAAGATCGAACACGGCACCATAAGAAAGCAAGGAACTAGGCCTTAATTTGGTGCCAAGAAAACCAAGAAAAAGAAGTAGCGTGTGCATCCACCAAGTTTCGAACTTGGAACTTCACTTTTGGAAACACTGTCCTGCCCTCCGTGAGGGCAGGGCAGCATTTTGTGGTGCACAGCCAGCGCACCAGATTGGCACACACCAAGGACTCTCGGCAGCATCAGCACGCACGGGCAGCAGAATCTGGCGCACCAAAAATTTCTGCCCTGCCCTCCACAAGGGCAGGGCAGCATCCTGCACGCACCAACGCATCACACGCACGCACCAATGGGCCAGATGCATCATTTTCTGCCCTGCCCTCCACAATGGCAGGGCAGCCTCCTGGAAGCAAATATTCTTGGGCTGAAATTGGATTAAAAATCCAATAAAATTCATTTCTTCACCAAATCAAAAGCCCATCCAAATCTCAAGATCCAAGAATAGAAAGTGTATAAATAGGAGCTAGTTTGATGTAATTAGGACCTTTTACTTTACTTTTGAATTTGGAACCTTCTTTTGAATTTTGGAGATTTCATTGAGAGTTAGGAACTGAGATTTCAGAGAATTGGGGAGGAGAATTGATCTCTCTTCTTCCTGGTTCTTGCTTGAGTATTTTTATTTTTCTTGTTTGAGTCTTGGGTGTTAAGAATTGAGGAAATTCTGTCTCAATCTCCACTCAAGAGCTCTTTAATTTCTCTTCTGCATAATTGAGTTCAGTTACATTCCCTTTACTGCTTCTTCTTCAATTTCTTGTTAATTGCTTTGGGAATTTGGATCTGGGAAGGCAATTGAGATCTAGACTTTGCTATCTAGTCTCTGGAGTTCTGAGATCACATTTTCCTTTTGGTTCTTCTGTGAACCTCTGCTGCAATCCCTTTCCATTCTCTGTTTGAATTTTAAGTATTTCTAATTCATCTTCTGCTTTATTACCTGCTGCACTTTAATTTCCATTGCTTAAATTCTGAAATCCCAATCCTCAAATCCCTTTTTCATTCAAGCAATTTATATTTCTTACACTTTAAGTTACTGCAATTTACATTTCTTGCACTTTAAGTTTCAATCATTTAATTTCTTGTTCTTTAAGATTCAGTCCTTCTACTTTCAGTTCCTTTTAATTTCTGCAATTCTTCCCTTCCCCCTTTACATTTCCTGTTGTTTAATTGCTGTTGGATACAAAACACTCAACCAATACTTGATTCGCTTGACTAAATCAACCACTAAACTAAAATTGCTCAATCCTTCAATCCCTGTGGGATCGACCTCACTCATGTGAGTTATTATTACTTGATGCGACCCGGTACACTTGCCGGTGAGTTTTGTGTCGGATCATTTTCCGCACATCATCAGGATTACAGACAGAGGGCATTTTACATGCCTAATTGGTGCAGGGATGATTCATCCTTGACATCTCAAGATCTGTGGACCCCACAGGATCTCTACCTACCTCAACTCACCTTCTCTCCTCTTCACACAATCCAATCTCTCTTCCCCATCACCTCTTTCCCACTCACATCCATCTACTCTTTCCTATAAACCCCACCTACCTTCAAATTCAAAATCTCTTCCCCACCCAAACCCACCCTAAATGACCGACACCCACACATCTCTCCGTCTCCTCCATATCTTCTTCTTCTTTTTCTATTCTCTCTTCTTTTGCTCAAGGGCGAGCAACATTCTAAGTTTGGTATGGTAAAAGCATAGCTTTTTGTTTTTCCATAACCATTAATGGCACCTAAGGCCAGAGAAACCTCAAGAAAGAGGAAAGGGAAGACAATTGCTTCCACCTCTAAGTCATGGGAGATGGAGAGATTCATCTCAAGGGTCCATAGCTCAGTAATAGAGCATTTGACTGCACATCAAGAGAGCCAACTCATGGACCTCAACAAGAGCATAAGGAATTCCCCCATTAAGAAATCCTTGAGATACCTCAAGGGATACATTTTTCTCTACGCAACTATTGGGAGCAACTAAGGATAAGAGCACCAAAATCACTAGGGATGAAGCAACAGAGGCAAGAAAGAGACATAAGAGGAGCTCAAGAAGCACCTTTGGTTCTTCAAGAGGAAGACGCTACCCTCACTAAGGTGGACTCATTCCTTAATCTCCTTGCTCTTATTTTTCTATTTTTTCGATTTTTGGACTTCATGTTTGTCTATGTTTTTGTCTTTATTATATTATCATTAGTATTTAGTAACTATGTCTTAAGGCTATGAATAATTCCATGAATCCTTCACCTCTCTTAAATGAAAAATGTTTCTAATACAAAAAAACAAGAAGTACATGAGTTTCGAATTCATCCTTGAAATTAGTTTAATTATATTGATGTGGTGACAATACTTTTTGTTTTCTGAATGAATGCTTGAACAATTCATATTTTTTATCTTGTTGTTTATGAATGTTAAAATTGTTGGCTCTTGAAAGAACGATGAACAAAGAGAAATGTTATTGATAATCTGAAAAATCATAAATTTGATTCTTGAAGCAAGAAAAAGCAGTGAAAAAGCAAAAGCTTGAGAAAAAAAAGGCAAAAAAAAGAGAGAAAGAAAAAGAAAAAGCAAGCAGAAAAAGCCAATAGCCCTTAAAACCAAAAGGCAAGGGTAAAAGGGATCCAAGGCTTTGAGCATCAATGGATAGGAGGGCCCAAGGAAATAAAATCCAGGCCTAAGCGGCTAAATCAAGCTGTCCCTAACCATGTGCTTGTGGCATGCATGTCCAAGTGAAAAGCTTGAGACTAAGTGGTTAAAGTCGTTATCCAAAGCAAAAAGAGTGTGCTTAAGAGCTCTGGACACCTCTAGCTGGGGACTTTAGCAAAGCTGAGTCACAATCTGAAAAGGTTCACCCAGTCATGTGTCTGTGACATTTATGTATCCGGTGGTAATACTGGAAAACAAAGTGCTTAGGGCCACGACCAAGACTCATAAAAGTAGCTGTGTTCAAGAATCAACATACTTAACTAGGAGAATCAATTAATACTATCTGAACTCTGAGTTCCTATAGATGCCAATCATTCTAAACTTCAAAGGAAAAAGTGAGATGCCAAAATTGTTCAGAGGCAAAAAGCTACAAGTCCCGCTCATCTAATTAAAACTAATATTCATTGATGTTTTGGGATTTATAGTATATTCTCTTCTTCTTATCCTATTTGATTTTCAGTTGCTTGGGGACAAGCAACAATTTAAGTTTGGTGTTGTGATGAGCGGATAATTTATACGCTTTTTGGCATTATTTTTAGGTAGTTTTTAGTAGGATCTAGCTACTTTTAGGGATGTTTTTATTAGTTTTTATGAAAAATTCACATTTCTGGACTTTACTATGAGTTTTTGTGTTTTTCTGTGATTTCAGGTATTTTCTGGCTGAAATTGAGGGACCTGAGCAAAAAACGGATTCAGGCTGACAAAGGACTGCTGATGTTATTGGATTCTGACCTCCCAGCATTCGAAATAGATTTTCTGGGGCTACAAAACTCCAAATGGCGCGCTCTTAACGGTGTTGGAAAGTAGACATCCAGAGCTTTCCAGCAATATATGATAGTCCATACTTTATTCAAGTTCAAATGACGCAAACTGGCGTTCAATGCCAGTTCCATGCTGCATTCTAGAGTAAAACGCTAGAAACACGTCACAAACCAGAGTTAAACGCCAAAAACACGTTACAACTTGGCGTTTAACTCCAAGAGAAGCCTCTGCACGTGTAAAGCTCAAGCTCAGCCCAAGCACACATCAAGTGGGCCCCGGAAGTGGAGTTCTACATCAATTACTTATCTCTGTAACCCTAGTAGCTAGTTTAGTATAAATAGAACTTTTTACTAGTGTATTAGACATCTTGGTACCTATCTTCGGATGTTAGTTCTTAGACTTTGGGGGCTGGCCATTCGGCCATGCCTGGACCTTGATCACTTATGTATTTTCAACGGTGGAGTTTCTACACCCCATAGATTAAGGTGTGGAGCTCTGCTGTACCTCGAGTTTTAATGCAAAGTACTACTATTTTCTATTCAATTCATGCTTATTCTTATTCTAAGATATTCGCTGCCCTTCAACCTGATGGATGTGATGATCCGTGACACTCATCATCATCCGTCCTTATGAACGCATGACTGACAACCACTTCCGTTCTACCTCAGAACGAACGAATGTGTCTTGGATTCCTTAATCAGAATCTTCGTGGTATAAGCTAGAATTATTGGCGGCAATTCTTGAGAATCCGGAAAGTCTAAACCTTGTCTGTGATATTCCGAGTAGGATTCAGGGATTGAATGATTGTGACGAGCTTCAAACTCGCGATTGTTGGGCGTGGTGACAGACGCAAAAGAATCAATGGATTCTATTCCGACATGATCGAGAACCGACAGATGATTAGCCGTGCTGTGACAGAGCATTTGGACCATTTTCACTGAGAGGATGGGATGTAGCCATTGACAACGGTGATGCCCTACATACAGCTTGCCATGGAAAGGAGTAAGAAGGATTGGATGAAAGCATCAGGAAAGCAAAGATTCAGAAGGAACACAGCATCTTCATACACTTATCTGAAATTCCCACCAATGATTTACATAAGTATCTCTATCTTTATTTTCTGTTTATTTATCATTATATTCGAAAACCATTATAACTATTTGAATCCGCCTAACTGAGATTTACAAGATGACCATAGCTTGCTTTATACCAACAATCTCCGTGGGATCGACCCTTACTCACGTAAGGTATTACTTGGACGACCCAGTGCACTTGCTGGTTAGTTGTGTGAAGTTGTGACAAAGTGTGATTCATGTTTGAGAGCGTTACCAAGTTTTTGGCGCCATTGTTGATGATCACAATTTCGTGCACCACAGCTCATGGTAATAAAAATAAAAACAAAATATGCAAATATGTTAAATAAAAATATTTACACTAATCAATAACGTAGCACACTATTGCAACTCCCCGGCAACGGCGCCAAAAATTGACGTGCGGAAAATTGTCGATTAAGAATTTATAATGAACTGACGTTGCGAGTATAGCTCTTAACCAATGAAGATTCCGCGTATCAATTTATAAAGGGGTTTGTCACAATTTAAGAATAAAATACTGGGAGTATGAATCTCAGGTCGTCTCCCAATGAGTTGACAAAAGAGTGCTATTTTATTGATCAGAGGTTTTCCGAGAAATTTTAAGAGTTAACAAACAGAAAAGTAAATAATTATAAATTAAAGTAATGAAAATTAACGAGAGAATTTATATAATCAAAATGAAAGCCTTGACCGAGAGAAGATTAATCGGAAGTTCTATCCTTGTTGGATGTTCCCAAGTGTAATAGTAAGAGGTTGTTGTTCTACTTAATCATCCTTTACTGAATAAAGGAAAGTCAAGTAACTAACTAACTAACTCTATCCTCAATTCCTAAGCCTCTTCTAAGAATGGGATTAGAGTTAGAGATTAGAGAGTCAGCCAACAACTTCCAATTAAAATTAACACTTGAGTGTTCCTAACACAAGGTTCTCCTCTTAATCAACTCCCAAGTCAAGTTGGGAATCTACTCCATTGACATGAATAATACATTCACAGACATATAAGGGGAATAAGAAGAAAACATGATAAATTAAATAATAACTGAAAATTGATTAAAGGTAAAAATAATTTTTTGCATTAATAAATCCCAAAATTATAAACATACGTATCTGAACAGAGTTAATGGGCAACAAAAGAGTAAGGGATAAGGAAACAAACTAGAATAATGGAAACTTCAACGGAGGTGATAACTCTTCTCAATATCCAAATCAAAAGCATAAAACTCTAAAACTATGAATGTGAAAAACCCTAGAGGAAGTAGTGATTTTTCTCTAAGATTCCAATCTCAAAACTAAAACTATGTGAATGAGAATGTGTGTGAATGTCTCTTGAGTCTCTGTTATCCCCTGGCTCTAGTCTGTGTTTCTGGGCCGAAAACTAGGTCGAAACTCGGCCCAAAATTGCCCCAAGCATTTTCTGCATTTTCTGCATGTGGCGCATGTCACGCGTATGCGTCAGTCATGCGTACGCGTCGCTGGTCATCCTCGCGTATCACGCGTACACGTCAGGCACGCGCACGCATCGCCGTGCAAACTCCAATTCATGCGCATGCGTCAGGTACGCACACACGTCGCTCCTCGCTGGCTATCTCCTTTAGTTCTTGTGCTCCTTCCATTTATGCAAGCTTCCTCTCCATCCTCTAAGCCATTTCTGCCTTATAAAGCCTGAAAATACTTAACACACAGGTCACGCGTCGAATGGTATAAAGGGGAATTAAAACACACAATTTAAGGGCTTAGGAAGCAAGTTTTCAATTGTAGAGCAAAACCAGGAAGGAATTGTAAAACTATGCAAATTGTATGAATAAATGTGTAGATACCTGATAAAAACCACTCAATTGAGCACAAGATAAAACATAAAATAGTGGTTTATCAGTAGAGAACTAAGAGAATCGAATCTTAAACACTTGAGTGATTAGAGTGTATACACTTTCGGTGAGGGTTCGATGCTCGAATCTTTGTTCCCGGCTTTCATGAGCTATCTTCTTCTTGCAAGTATATTTGTACTTTATTTTTATGATTTGAATTAGTGAAATCCAGATCATATTTGTTTTTGAAAGGTTTATCTATTTTTAACCAAGTGGGTAGAAACATTTTGCATGTAGTTGCATTCATATAGATAGGTTGCATTTCATACTTTCTACCATTCCTCTTCACTCTTATAGTTTCTCTTGAGCTTAGCATGAGAACATGCTAATGTTTAAGTGTGGGGAGATTTGATGCACCACTATTTCGTGGCACATCTTGTACTTAATTGAGTAGATTGTATCCACTATTATCAAATTTATTCACAGAATTTGCATGTTTTACACTTTTCTTCCTAATTTTGTGCTATGATTGAAAACATGCTTCTTTGGCCTTAAATTTGCTATGTTTAATCCTCTCTTATTACTATTCGATGCCATGATATGTGTGTTAAGTGTTTTTAGGTTTTATAGGGCAGGAATGGCTTAAAGGATGGAAAGGAAGCATGCAAAAGTGGAAGGAATATAAGAAATTGAAGGAATTGCTGAGTTGTCAAGCCTGACCTCTTTGCTCTTAATTGACCATAACTTGAGCTACAGAGGTCCAAATGAGGTGATTCTAGTTGCGTTTGAAAGCTAACATCCGGGGCTTCGAAATGATATACAATTTGCCACTGTTGCCTTGCTGTTAGGCGATGCGCACGCACAAAGCACGCGTACGTGTGGATAGTGCGCAGACAAGACGCGTATGTGTGCATGACGCGTACACGCGCATGAGCCACGTGCTGTACGTATCAAAAATCGCTGGAGACAATTTCTAGGCTGTTTTTGGCCCAGTTTCAAGTCCAAAAACACTGATTAGAGGCTACAAAGTGGGGGAATCAAGGAACAACTTCTCATTCACAATTTAGGTTTTAGATGTAGTTTTCTAGAGAGAGAGGCTCTCTCCTCTCTCTAGGTTTTAGGATTCCTAGTTTTATGCTTTTGAGTTGGATATTGACAGAGTTACTACCTCCGTTGAAGTCTTTATCATTCTAGTTTTTTTTCTATTTCCTTACTCTTTTAATCTCCATTTACTTTGTTTAGAGTTACATATGGATATCTTCAATTTTGGAATTTATTAATGCAAGAGTATTTTTTCTATTTAATTTCTTTATTTGTTGATTATTTTCAATTGAGTTTTATTACCATGTCTTCCTCCTACTCCCTTTTCATGCATGCGAAAATGGCATCCATGTCAATGGAGTAGGCTCTCAACTTGACTTTGGAGTTGATTAATAGGAGACCCTTGAGTTGGAATACTCAAGAGTTAAAAAGTAATTGGAAGTTGTTGGCTGGCCCTCTAGTCCCTAACGCTAATCCTTCCCAAGGGAAAGGATTAGGACTTGTGAATTGGAGTTTGCGTAACTACTTGACTTTCCTTCATTCGTTGAGGGTTAACTAAGTAGAAACAACAACCTATTATTATTAATCTTGGGAAAGCCAACAAGCATAGAACTTCTGATTAATCTTCTCCTAGCCAAGGCTTTTTATTTTAATTACATAAAACCTCTTATTAATCTTCATCGCTCTAAATTATAATTATTTATTTTTCCACTCCTCATTCCAAAATTTCTCAGAAAATCTCATAACCAATAATAAATACACTTCCCTGCAATTCCATGAGAGACGACCCGAGGTTTGAATACTTCGATTTATTTTTATTGGGTTTGTTACTTGTGACAAACAATTTTTGAATGAAAGGATTATTGTTGGTCTAGAAACTATACTTGCAACGAGAGTTTATTGTAAAATTCTAGATCACACAAAAGTCCGTTCATCACGTATGCGTATGACATGCGTACACGTGGTATGCTAAAAATGGAAGGTCACGCGTACGCGTAGGTCACACAGGCATACTTGAGAACAGGTGTGCACACACATTGGGGTGTGATGAGCGGATAATTTATACGCTTTTTGGCATTGTTTTTAGTATGTTTTTAGTATGTTTTAGTTAGTTTTTATTATATTTTTATTAGTTTTTATTTAAAATTCACTTTTCTGGACTTTACTATGAGTTTGTGTGTTTTTCTATGATTTCAGGTATTTTCTGGCTGAAATTGAGGGACCTGAGTAAAAATCTGATTCAGAGGCTAAAAAAGAACTGCAGATGCTGTTGGATTCTGACCTCCCTGCACTCGAAGTAGATTTTTTGGAGCTACAGAAGCCCAATTGGCCCGCTCTCAATTGCGTTGGAAAGTAGACATCCTGGGCTTTCCAGCAATGTATAATAGTCCATACTTTGCTTGAGATTTGATGGCCCAAACCGGCATTGCAAATCAGCTTCAGAATTCCTGGCGTTTAACGCCCAAAATGGCACAAAAGTTGGAGTTAAACGCCCAAACTGGCACAAAAGCTGGCGTTTAACTCCAAGAAAAGTCTCTACACATGAAAGCTTCAATGCTCAGCCCAAGCACACACCAAGTGGACCCCGGAAGTGGATTTTTACGTCATTTACTCATTTCTGTATATCCTAGGTTACTAGTTCACTATAAATAGGATCTTTTGACATTGTATCTTTACCTCATGACACTTTACACATTTCATATTGTACCTTCTACGGCATGAGTCTCTAAACCCCATGGTTGGGGGTGAGGAGCTCTGCTGTGTCTTGATGGATTAATGCAATTACTAATGTTTTTCATTCAAACACGCTTGTTTCCATTCTAAGATATCACTTGCTCCTCAACTTGATGAATGTGTTGATCTGTGACACTCATCATCATTCTCACCTATGAATGTGTGCCTGACAACCACCTCCGTTCTACTTTAGATTGAGTGGATATCTCTTAGATTCTTTAGCCAGAATCTTCGTGGTATAAGCTAGAATATATTGGCGGCCATTCTTGAGGATCCGAAAGGTCTAAACCTTGTCTGTGGTATTCTGAGTAGAATTCAGGGATTGAATGACTGTGACGAGCTTCAAACTCGCGATTGTGGGGCGTTAGTGACAGACGCAAAAGAATCACTGGATTCTATTCCGACATGATCGAGAACCGACAGATGAATAGCCGTGCTGTGATAGAGCACGTTGAACATTTTCACTGAGAGGATGGGAGGTAGCCATTGACAACGGTGAAACCCTACATACAGCTTGCCATGGAAGGAGCCTTGCGTGTATGAAGAAGAAGACAGTAGGAAAGCAGAGATTCAGAAGATAGAGCATCTCCAAAACCTCAACCTGTTCTCCATTACTGCAAAACAAGTATTTATTTCATGTTCTTCTATTTTTCACAATTAAACCTGAGAATTATTGATATCCTGACTAAGAGTTACAAGATAACCATAGCTGGCTTCAAGCCGACAATCTCCGTGGGATCGACCCTTACTCACGTAAGGTATTACTTGGACGACCCAGTGCACTTGCTGGTTAGTTGTGCGAAATTGCAAAAGTGTGATTGCAATTTCGTGCACCAAGTTTTTGGCGCCGTTGCCGGGGATTGTTCGAGTTAGGACAACTGACGGTTTATCTTGTTGCTTAGATTAGCAATATTTTATTTTTGTTGGTTTAGAGTCTTTTATTTGAGTTTAGTTTCATATTTTAAGTTTGGTGTCAATTGCATGCTTTTGTTTTCTTTTAATTTTTTGAATTTGCATGTTCTTAGTCCTTTTTTTATCTTTAAAAATTCTATGTTTGGTGTCTTCCTTGTGTTTTCCTTTAGGTTTTCGAAAATTTGTGTGTGATTTTCTAAAAATTTCTAAGTTTGGTGTCTTCTTTGTGTTTTCCTTTAAATCTTCAAAATTTTGCACTAATTTTCAAAATCATATCTTTTTTAGTCAAGTCAAAATTCTAATTTCAAAAATTGATCTTTTCAAATCTTTTTCAAAAATCAAATCTTTTTAATTTCTTCAATCATATCTTTTTAAAAGTAATTTTCAATCATATATTTTTAATTGCTAATTTCAAAATTTTTTTAATTAATTAATTAATTTAGTTTTCAATTTGCTCTGATTTTATTTTCTTTCAGTTTTCGAAATTTTATTTTATTTTCTTTTCCATTTATTTTAGTTTATTATTTTCGGTCACTTTTAATTAAAAAAAATTAATCTACTTGTAATCCATATCATCTCCCTTTCTCCATCATGGACTGGTGGACGAAATTGTGATCCTTAAAGTTGTACTCCTTGTACTTGTATGGAATTTAAAAATTGGCTCTATTGGAATTTATGATCACAACTCCATTCAACTTAACCAGCAAGTGTACTGGGTCATCCAAGTAATACCTTACGTGAGTAAGGGTCGAACCCACAGAGATTGTTGGTATGAAGCAAGCTATGGTCACCTTGTAAATCTCAGTTAGGCAGATTAAATGGTTATGGATTTCGAAAATTAATAATAAACAGAAAATAAAATAGGATAGAAATACTTATGTAAATCAATAGTGGGGATTTTAGATAGGCGTATGGAGATGCTGTGCTCCTCTTGTATTTCTACTTTCTTATTACATTCATCCAATTCTTCTTACTCTTTTTCATGGCAAGCTGTATGTAGGGCATCACCGTCTTCAATGGCTACTTTTCATCCTCTCGGGAAAATGGTCCTATGCACTGTCACTGCATGGCTAATCATCTGGAGGCATCACCCTTGTTAGTGGCTACATCCCATCCTCTCAGTGAAAATGGTCCAAATGCTCTATCACAGCACGACTAATCATCTGTCGATTCTCAATCAGGTTGGAATAGAATCCCTTGATTCTTTTGCGTCTGTCACTAACGCCCATCCTTCAGGAGTTTGAAGCTCGTCACAGTCATTCAATACCGGAATCCTACTCGGAATACCACAAACAAGGTTAGACTTTCCGGATCCCCATGAATGCCGCCATCTATCTAGCTTATACCACGAAGATTCTGTTGGGGAATCTAAGAGATATGCGCCTGGCCTAAAGTAGAACGGAAGTGGTTGTCAGTCACGCGCGTTCATAGGTGAGAATGATGATGAGTGTCACGGATCATCACATTCATCAAGTTGAAGTGCAACGTATATCTTGGAATAAGAATAAAAGAGAATTGAATAGAAAGTAATGGTAATTGTATTGAAACTTGAGGTACAGCAGAGCTCCACACCCTTAATCTATGGTGTGCAGAAACTCCACCGTTTAAAGTACATAAGTGAAAGGTTCAGGCATGGCCGAATGGCCAGCCCCCTCAAACGTGATCAATAGCCTCTTAAGATGAAGAATAAAACAAAACTGAGACCAAAGATGTAACGTGGTCAAAAGAGACGTCTAATACAATAGTTAAATGTCCTATATATACTAGACTAGCTACTAGGGTTTACATGAGTAAGTAATTGATGCATAAATCCACTTCCGGGGCCCACTTGGTGTATGCTTGGGCTGAGCTTGATCTATCCACGAGCTGAGGCTTTTCTTGGAGTTGAACGCCGAGTTATAGCGTGTTTCTGGCGTTCAACTCCGGGTTATGACGTGTTTCTGGCGTTTAACTCCAGACAACAGCATGTACTTGGCGTTGAGCGCCACTTTACGTCGTCAATTCCTGAATAAAGTATGGACTATTATATATTGCTGGAAAGCCCTGGATGTCTACTTTCCAACGCCATTGAGAGCGCGCCATTTAAAGTTCTGTAGCTCCAGGAAATCCATTTTGAGTGCAGGGAGGTCAGATTCCAACAGCATCAGCAGTCCTTTTGTCAGCCTTTTTCAGAGTTTTGCTCAAGTCCCTCAATTTCAGCCAGAAATTACCTGAAATCACAGAAAAACACACAAACTCATGGTAAAGTCCAGAAATGTGAATTTAACATAAAAATTAATGAAAACATCCCTAAAAGTAGCTTGAACTTACTAAAAACTACCTAAAAAAATGCCAAAAAGCGTATAAATTATCCGCTCATCATGGACCTAAGTGGAATTGAGCAATCCAGAAGGACTCTGGGGTCATATGCTAACCCCATTACAGCTGCATATGGGAGTAGCATCTGTATACCTCCCATTAAAGCAAGCAGCTTTGAGCTAAATCCTCAACTCATTATCATGGTGCAGCAAAATTGCCAGTATTCCGGTCTTCCACAGGAAGAACCTACTGAGTTTCTGGCACTGTTCTTACAAATTGCTGACACATTACGTGATAAAGAGGTGGATCAGGATGTCTACAGATTATTACTGTTTCTATTTGCTGTAAAAAATCAAGCTAAGAGGTGGTTGAATAACCAACCCACAGCAAGTATAAAAATATGGAGACAGTTATTAGACAAATTCCTAAATCAATTTTACCCTCCAAAAAGGATGACACAGCTGAGGCTGGACATCCAAGGCTTTAAACAAGAGGATAATGAATCCCTTTATAATGCCTGGGAGAGGTACAGAGGTATGCTAAGGAAATGCCCCTCTGAAATGTTTTCAGAGTGGGTACACTTAGACATCTTCTACTATGGGCTTACAGAAAAAGCTCAGATGTCTTTAGACCACTCAGCTGGTGGATCTATACACATGAGAAAGACGATTGAAGAGGCTCAAGAACTCATAGATACTATCGCTAGAAATCAACATTTGTACTCTAGCAGTGAGCCCTCTACAAAAGAAGAAGCCATGGCAGTAACTACTAATCCTAATCCTCAAGAACAGGTTGTTGAGCTTAATCAGCAATTACTCTTGATGACAAAATAGTTAGCAGAATTTAAAGAGATGCTCCAAGAAACTAAAATTTCTAACAAGAATATAGAATCACAGTTGAATCAGACAAAACAGCAGTTATCTAAACAGATAACAGAAGAATGCCAAGCAGTTCAACTAAGGAGTGGGAAGACATTAAATAACACTACTCAAAGTCGCAAAAAGCCAAGAAAGGAACAACTGACAGAGGATAACCAAACCACTGCCCAAAATCCCTCTGAGGACAGTAAGAGCCCAGAGAGGAATACTCCTGGCGTTCAAACGCCAGAAAGGGGGGAAAGTTGAAGTTAAATGCCCATTCCTTGCCCAGTTCTGGCGTTCAAATGCTAGAAAAGGGTGGAAAGCTGGCGTTAAACGCCCATCCTGCACCCAATCCTGGCATTCAAATGCCAATGAGGAATCAGACACCTGAGAGTGCTGATAGTAACCCCTCTAAGAAGGCTTTTCCAACCACCTCTGTAGGGAATAAACCTGCAGCAACTAAGGTTGAAGAATATAGAGCCAAGATGCCTTATCCTCAGAAACTCCGCCAAGAGAAATAGGATAAACAATTTGCCTACTTTGCAGACTATCTAAGGACTCTTGAAATAAAGATTCCGGTTGCAAAGGCACTTGAGCAAATACCTTCTTATGCTAAGTTCATGAAAGAGATCTTAAGTCATAAGAAGGATTGGAGAGAAACCGAAAAAGTGTTTCTCACTGAAGAATGCAGTGCAATCATTCTGAAAAGCTTACCAGAGAAGCTTCAAGATCCAGGAAGCTTTATGATACCATGCACATTAGAAGGTGCTTGTACCAAGACAGCCCTATGTGACCTTGGAGCAAGTATCAACCTAATACCTGCATCCACTATCAGAAAGCTTGGGTTGACTGAAGAAGTCAAACCAACCCGGATATGTCTCCAACTTGCTGATAGCTCCATTAAATATCCATCAGGCATAATTGAGGACATGATTGTCAAGGTTGGGCCATTTGCCTTTCCAACTGACTTTGTAGTGCTGGAAATGGAGGAGCACAAGAGTGCAACTCTCATCCTAGGAAGACCCTTCATAGCAACTGGACGAACTCTCATTGATGTACAAAAAGGGAAAGTGACCCTGAAAGTCAATGAGGATGAGTTCAAGTTGAATGCTGTCAAAGCTATGCAGCATCCAGACACATCAAATGACTGTATGAGCGCTGATATTATTAACTCTTTAGTGGAAGAGATCAATATGACTGAGAGTCTCGAATCTGAGCTTGAGGATATCTTTAAAGATGTTCAGCCTAACCTGGAGGAACCAGAGGAAATAAAAGAACCTCTGAAAATTTCTCAGGAAGAGGATAAACCTCCTAGACCCGAGCTCAAGCCACTACCACCATCCTTGAAGTATGCATTTCTGGGAGAAGGTGACACTTTTCCAGTGATCATAAGCTCTGCTTTAAACTCACAGGAAGAGGAAGCACTAATTCAAGTGCTAAGGACACATAATACAGCTCTTGGATGGTCCATATAAGTGATCTTAAGGGCATTAGCCCAGCAAGATGCATGCACAAGATCCTATTGGAAGATAATGCCAAGCCAGTGGTTCAACCACAGAGGTGGCTAAATCCAGCCATGAAGGAGGTGGTGCAGAAAGAGGTCACTAAGTTACTAGAGGCTGGGATTATTTATCATATTTCTGATAGCCCCTGGGTGAGCCCTGTCCAAGTTGTCCCCAAGAAGGGAGGCATGACAGTGGTTCATAATGAAAAGAATGAACTGGTTCCCACAAGAACAGTTACAGGGTGGCGTATGTGTATTGACTACAGAAGGATCAATACAGCCACCAGAAAGGATCATTTTCCTTTACCATTCATAGACCAAATGCTAGAAAGACTAGCGGGTCATGATTATTACTGCTTTTTGGATGGCTATTCAGGTTACAACCAAATTGTAGTAGATCCTCAAGACCAAGAGAAAACAGCATTCAGTTGCCCTTCTGGCGTGTTTGCCTACAGAAGAATGCCTTTTGGTCTGTGTAATGCACCTGCAACTTTTCAGAGATGCATGCTATCCATCTTCTCTGATATGGTAGAGAAGTTCCTGGAAGTCTTCAGGGATGACTTCTCAGTATATGGAGACTCATTCAGCTCCTGTCTTAATCATCTAGCACTTGTCCTAAAAAGGTGCCAAAAGACTAACCTGGTCTTAAACTGGGAGAAATGTCACTTTATGGTGACTGAAAGAATTGTCCTTGGGCACAAAATTTCAGGCAAGGGAATAGAGGTAGATCAAGCAAAGATAGAAGTAATTGAAAAATTACCAACACCTACCAATGTTAAGGCAATCAGAAGCTTTCTAGGGCATGCAGGATTTTACAGAAGGTTCATAAAGGACTTTTCAAAAATTGCAAAACCTCTAAGCAACCTGCTAGCTGCTTGATGAGCGGATAATTTGTACGCTTTTTGGCATTGTTTTTAGTATGTTTTTAGTATGATTTAGTTAGTTTTTAGTATATTTTTATTAGTTTTTAGTTAAAATTCACTTTTCTGGACTTTACTATGAGTTTGTGTGTTTTTCTGTGATTTCAGGTATTTTCTGGCTGAAATTGAGGGACCTGAGCAAAAATCTGATTCAGAGACTGAAAAGGACTGCAGATGCTGTTGGATTCTGACCTCCCTGCACTCGAAGTGGATTTTCTGGAGCTACAGAAGCCCAATTGGCGCGCTCTCAACGGCGTTGGAAAGTAGACATCCTGGGCTTTCCAGAAATATATGATAGTCCATACTTTGCCCAAGATTTGATGGCCCAAACCGGCGTTCAAAGTCACCCTCAGAATTCCCAGCGTTAAACGCCGGAACTGGCACCAAAATGGGAGTTAAACGCCCAAACTGGCATAAAAGCTGGCGTTTAACTCCAAGAAGAGTCTCTACACAAAAAATGCTTCATTGCTCAGCCCAAGCACACACCAAGTGGGCCCGGAAGTGGATTTTTATGTCATTTACTCATCTTTGTAATCCTTAAGCTACTAGTTCCCTATAAGTAGGACCTTTTACTATTGTATTTTCATCTTTGGACATCTAGTTCTTAGATCAGATCTTGGTTCTTCTGGTTCCCTCTCTGGGGCCGAAACCAATGATCACTCTTGTTCTTATGTATTTTCAACGGTGGAGTTTCTACACACCATAGATTAAGGTGTGGAGCTCTGCTGTACCTCGAGTATTAATGCAATTACTATTGTTCTTCTATTCAATTCCGCTTGTTCTTTGTCCAAGATATCACTTGTTCTTCAACTTGATGAATGTGATGATCCGTGACACTCATCATCATTCTCACCTATGAACGTGTGACTGACAACCACCTCCGTTCTACCTTAGATTGGGTGAATATCTCTTGGATTCTTTAACCGGAATCTTCGTGGTATAGGCAAGAACTGATGGCGGCATTCAAGAGAATCCGGAAGGTCTAACCTTGTCTGTGGTATTCTGAGTAGGATTCAATGATTGAATGACTGTGACGTGCTTCAAACTCCTAGCAGGCGGGGCGTTAGTGACAGACGCAAAAGAATCAATGGATTCTATTCCGGCCTGACCGAGAACCGACAGATGGATAGCCGTGCCGTGACAGGGTGCGTTGAACATTTCCACTGAGAGGATGGGAGGTAGCCACTGACAACGGTGAAACCCTTGCATAAGCTTGCCATGGAAAGAGTAAGAAGGATTGGATGAAGACAGTAGGAAAGCAGAGAGACGGAAGGGAAGGCATCTTCATGCGCTTATCTGAAGCTCTCACCAATGATATACATAAGTACCTCTATCCTTATCTTTATGTTTTATTCATCATCTATACCCATTTGAGTCTGCCTGACTAAGATTTACAAGGTGACCATAGCTTGCTTCATACCAACAATCTCCGTGGATCGACCCTTACTCGCGTAAGGTTTATTACTTGGACGACCCAGTGCACTTGCTGGTTAGTTGTGCGAAGTTGTAGTGATCACGATTTCGCGCACCAAGTTTTTGGCGCCGTTGCCGGGGATTGTTCGAGTATGGACAACTGACGGTTCATCTTGTTGCTTAGATTAGGTATTTTTCAGAGTTCTTAAGAATGAATTCTAGTGTTTCAAGGTGATGTTCTTATCATCACCAAAGCTGATTGATTCTCATCAATTTAGCTCTTGAATGCAATGTCCTGCTGAAGCTTGGCTAGCTATGTCTAATTCCTTTAGACTAAAGCTTTAGACTAACATTGCATGATTCCTGGAATTCTCATTAAGAATTTTGATACCTTTATTTTCCTTAATTTTCGAAAAACCCAAAAAATTTACAAAATCATAAAAAACCAAAAATATTTCTTGTTTAAAGTCTAGTGTCTCATTTTAAGTTTGGTGTCCATTGCATGTTTCTGTTCTTCTTGCATTTTTCGAATTCATGCATGTGTCTTCATTAATCTTCAAGTTGTTCTTGATGATTTCCTTGTTTTGATCTTTGAATTCTCTTGACTTGAGTGTTTTGTTATTTCTCATGTGCATTCTCATTTTGTTAGTGTCAATAGTATACAAACTGCTAAATTTGGTGTCTTGCATGCATTGTTATTTAGTTGCATTTTGATTATTCCTCATTATTAAAAATCCAAAAATATTTTTAATTTGTGTCTTTTTAAGTCAATAATACAGAGAATTGAAGATTCAGAACATGCAGCAGAGGAATCACACAGAAAAAGCGGGGCGTTCAAAACGCCCAGTGAAGAAGGACAGACTGGCGTTTAAACGCCAGCCAGGGTGCCTGGTTGGGTGTTTAACGCCCAAAAAGGTAGTGCATTGGGCGTTAAACGCCAGAATGTGCACCATTCTGGGCGTTTAATGCCAGGATGTCACAAGAGGGAAGATTCTGTTTTTAATGTAATTTTTTCAAGTTTTCAAAGTTTTTCAAAATCAAATCTTTTTCAAATCAAATCTTTTCAATCAAATGTTTTCAAAATCAATTTCTTTCCTTTTTCAAAGATACTTGCTAACAATTAAAGATTTGATTGAACATTTCAAGTATGTTGCCTTTTCTGTTGAGAGAGGTCTAATGTTTGAATCATATCTTTTCTTGTTAGGCAAGTCATTAATTTTCAAAATCAAATCTTTTTAAATGTTTTTCAAATCGTATCTTCTCAATCACATCTTTTAAAAACCATTCATATCTTCTCAACCACATCTTTTTCAAAATAGTTTTCAAATCAAATCTTTTTACTTTCTAATTTCAAAATCTTTTTCAAAAATCACTTTACTTCTTTCCCACTTTTGTTTTCGAAAATCAATTAGTGTTTTTTCAAAATGTTTTCAAAATCTTTTACTTAATTTTCGAAAATTACTTCCCTTCTTCTCACATCCTTCTATTTATGACTAACACTATTCCTTAATGCAAAATTCGAACTCCATCTTCTTTGATAAGTTCAAATTTTCTACTTCTGACTTCTATTTTTCTTTTCCTCTGACACCTCAAGGAATCTCTATACTGTGACATAGAGGATTCCACATTTTCTTGTTCTCTTCTCTTTCATATGAGCAGGAACAAAGACAAAGGCATTCTTGTTGAAGCTGACCCTGAACCTGAAAGGACCGTGAAGCGAAAGCTAAAAGAAGCTAAGGCACAACTCTCTGTAGAGGACCTAACAGAAATCTTCAAAGAAGAAGAACCCATGGCAGCCGAAAATAACAACAATGCCAACAATGCAAGGAAGGTGCTGGGTGACTGCTGGGTGACTTTACTACACTACTCCCGACTTCTATGGGAGAAGCATCTCTATCCCTGCCATTGGAGCAAACAACTTTGAGCTTAAGCCTCAATTAGTTTCTCTAATGCAACAGAATTGCAAGTTCCATGGACTTCCATTGGAAGATCCTCATCAGTTCTTAGCTGAATTCTTGCAAATCTGTGACACTGTCAAGACTAATGGGGTAGACCCTGAAGTCTACAGACTTATGCTATTCCCTTTTGCTGTAAGAGACAGAGCTAGGACATGGTTGGACTCACAACCTAAAGAAAGCCTGGACTCATGGGAAAAGCTAGTCAATGCCTTCTTGGCAAAGTTCTTTCCACCTCAAAAATTGAGTAAGCTTAGAGTGGAAGTCCAAACCTTCAGACAGAAGGATGGAGAATCCCTCTATGAAGCTTGGGAAAGATACAAACAATTGATCAGAAAATGTCCCTCTGACATGCTTTCTGAATGGAGCATCATAGGCATTTTCTATGATGGTCTCTCTGAACTATCCAAGATGTCTTTGGATAGCTCTGCTAGAGGATCTCTTCATCTGAAGAAGACACCTACAGAAGCTCAAGAGCTAATTGAAATGGTTGCAAATAACCAATTCATGTACACTTCTGAAAGGAATCCTGTGAACAATGGGACTAATCAGAAGAAAGTAGTTCTTAAGATTGATACTCTGAATGCCATATTGGCTCAGAATAAAATATTTACTCAACAAGTCAATTTGATTTCTCAAAGTCTGTCTGGAATGCAAAATGCACCAAGCAGTACTAAGGATGCTTCATCTGAAGAAGAAGCTTATGATCCTGAGAACCCTTCAATGGAAGAGGTGAATTACCTAGGAGAACCCTATGGAAACACCTATAATTCTTCATGGAGAAATCACCCAAATTTCTCATGGAAGAATCAAGAGAGACCTCAACAAGGTTTCAACAACAATAATGGTGGAAGAAACAGGTTTAGCAATAGCAAGCCTTTTCCATCATCTTCTCAGCAACAGACAGAGAATTCTAAGCAGAACCCCTCTGACTTAGCAACCATGGTCTCTGATCTAATCAAAACCACTCAAAGTTTCATGACTGAAACAAGGTCCTCCATTAGGAACTTGGAGGCACAAGTGGGACAGCTGAGCAAGAAAGTTACTGAACTCCCTCCAAGTACTCTTCCAAGCAACACAGAAGAAAATCCAAAAGAAGAGTGCAAGGCCATCAACATGGCCGAATTTGGAGAGGAAGGAGAGGAAGTGAACGCCACTGAGGAAGACCTCAGTGGGCGTGCACTAACCTCCACTGAGTTCCCCAATGAGGAACCATGGGAATCTGAGGCTCAAAATGAGACCATAGAGATTCCATTGGACTTACTTCTGCCTTTCATGAGCTCTGATGAGTATTCTTCCTCTGAAGAGGATGAGTATGTCACTGAAGAGCAAGTTGCTAAATACCTTGGAGCAATCATGAAGCTAAATGACAAGTTATTTGGAAATGAGACTTGGGAGGATGAACCCCCTTTGCTCACCAAAGAACTGGATGACTTGTCTAGGCAGAAATTACCTCAAAAGAGACAGGACCCTGGGAAGTTCTCCATACCTTGTACCATAGGCACCATGACCTTCAAGAAGGCTCTGTGTGACTTAGGGTCAAGTGTAAACCTCATGCCTCTCTCTGTAATGGAGAAGCTAGGAATCTTTGAGGTGCTAGCTGCAAGAATCTCATTAGAGATGGCAGACAACTCAAGAAAACAAGCTCATGGACTTGTAGAGGATGTTTTGGTGAAGATTGAAGACCATTACATCCCTGCTGATTTCATGTCCTAGAGACTGGGAAGTGCATGGATGAAACCATCATCCTTGGCAGACCCTTCCTAGCCACAGCAAAGGCTGTGATTGATGTTGATGGAGGTGAACTGATCATTCAAGTGAATGAAGAATCCTTTGTGTTTAAGGCTCAAGGACATCCCTCTGTCACCATGGAGAGGAAGCATGAAGGGCTTCTCTCAAAACAGAGCCAAACAGAGCCCCCACAGTCAAACTCTAAGTTTGGTGTTGGGAGGCCACAACCAAACTCTAAGTTTGGTGTTGAACCCCCACATTCAAACTCTAAGTTTGGTGTTGGGAGGTTCCAACATTGCTCTGAGCATCTGTGAGGCTCCATGAGAGCCCACTGTCAAGCTACTGACATTAAAGAAGCGCTTGTTGGGAGGCAACCCAATGTTAAATTTTATCCATTTTCCTTTGTTATTTTATGTTTTCTGTAGGTTGATGATCATGAGAAGTCACAAAATCAATTGAAAAAGCAAAAATAGAATGAAAAACAGGAAGAAAAACAGCACACCCTGGAGGAAGAACCTACTGGCGTTTAAACGCCAGTAAGGCTAGCAGATGGGCGTTTAACGCCCAATCTGGCACCATTCTGGGCGTTTAACGCCAGAAAGGGGCACCAGACTGGCGTTAAACGCCAGGAAAGGGCAAGAACCTGGCGTTAAACGCCAGAAATGGGCAACAGCCCGGCGTTTAACGCCAGAATTGGCACAGAACGCAAATTTTCTTGCCACTTGGTGCAGGGATGACTTTTCCTTGACACCTCAGGATCTGTGGACCCCACAGGATCCCCACCTACCCCACCACCCTCTCTCTTCTTCTCCCCCCTTTGGCCGAACCACAAAGCCATCTCCCTCTCCTCCATTTCTTCTTCTTCTACTCTCTTCTTTCTTCTTTTGCTCGAGGACGAGCAAACCTTTTAAGTTTGGTGTGGTAAAAGCATTGCTTTTTGTTTTTCCATAACCATTTATGACATCCAAGGCCGGAGAAACCTCTAGAAAGAGGAAAGGGAAGGCAAAAGCTTTCACCTCCGAGTCATGGGAGATGGAGAGATTCATCTCAAGGGTGCATCAAGACCACTTCTATGAAGTTGTGGCCATGAAGAAGGGTCAACTTTGATCAAAGGTTGGACCAAGTCCTCATAGACATTTGTGAAGAGGGCGTTCAATGAAAGAGAGATTCAAGAGGAAAGCCGGTTCAACTGAGAAGGCATGACCTCAAGCCCATCACTAAGAAAAGGATGGAGCAAGCATGAGGAAATTCCTCATCATGAAATCCCTGAGATACTTCAAGGAATGCACTTTCCTCCACAAGACTATTGGGAGCAACTAAACACCTCCCTAGGAGAACTGAGTTCCAACATGGGACAACTAAGGGTGGAGCACCAAGAACACTCCATTCTCCTCCATGAAATTAGAGAAGACCAAAGAATCATGAGAGAGGAGCAACAAAGACAAGGAAGAGACATTGAGGAGCTCAAGCACTCCATAAGGCCTTCAAGAGGAAGAACAAGCCGCCATCACTAAGGTGGACCCGTTCTTTAATCTCCTTGTTCTTTATTTTTCTGTTTTTCGAAATTTTCATGCTTATGTTTGTCTATGTTTGTGTCTTATGATCATTAGTGTCTTAGTGTCCATACCTTAAAGTTATGAATGTCCTATGAATCCATCACCTTTCTTAAATGAAAACTATTTTTAATCACAAAAGAACAAGAAGTACAGGGTTTCAAATTCATCTTTAAAACTAGCTTAATTAGTTGATGTGGAGGCAATACTTTTTGTTTTCTGAATGTATGCTTGAAGAGTGCATATGTCTTTTGAATTTGTTGTTCATGAATGTTAAAATTGTTGGCTCTTGAAAGAATGATGAAAAAGGAGACATGTTACTGAGGATCTGAAAAATTATAAAAATGATTCTTGAAGCAAGAAAAAGCAGTGAATACAAAAAAAAAAAAAAAAAAAAGAGGAGGAGAAAAACGAAAAAAAAAAGGGGAAAGAGAAAAAGAAAGAAAAAGAAAGAAACAAAATTGTGATCCAAGGCAAAAAGAGTGTGCTTAAGAACCCTGGACACCTCTAATTGGGGACTCTAGCAAAGCTGAGTCACAATCTGAAAAGGTTCACCCAATTATGTGTCTGTGGCATGTATGTATCCGGTGGTAATACTGGAAGACAGAGTGCTTTGGGCCACGGCCAAGACTCAATAAGTAGCTGTGTTCAAGAATCATCATACTTAACTAGGAGAATCAATAACACTATCTGGATTCTGAGTTCCTAAAGAAGCCAATCATTCTGAATTTCAAAGGATAAAGCGAGATGCCAAAACTATTCGGAGGCAAAAAGCTACTAGTCCCGCTCATCTAATTTGGAGCTAAGTTTCATTGATAAATTTGGTGTCTATAGTATATTCTCTTCTTTTTATCTTATTTGATTTTCAGTTGCTTGGGGACAAGCAACAATTTAAGTTTGGTGTTGTGATGAGCGGATAATTTGTACGCTTTTTGGCATTGTTTTTAGTATGTTTTTAGTATGATCTAGTTAGTTTTTAGTATATTTTTATTAGTTTTTAGTTAAAATTCACTTTTCTGGACTTTACTATGAGTTTGTGTGTTTTTCTGTGATTTCAGGTATTTTCTGGCTGAAATTGAGGGACCTGAGCAAAAATCTGATTCAGAGACTGAAAAGGACTGCAGATGCTGTTGGATTCTGACCTCCCTGCACTCGAAGTGGATTTTCTGGAGCTACAGAAGCCCAATTGGCGCGCTCTCAACGGCGTTGGAAAGTAGACCTCCTGGGCTTTCCAGCAATATATGATAGTTCATACTTTGCCCAAGATTTGATGGCCCAAACCGGCGTTCAAAGTCACCCTCAGAATTCCCAGCGTTAAACGCCGGAACTGGCACCAAAATGGGAGTTAAACGCCCAAACTGGCATAAAAGCTGGCGTTTAACTCCAAGAAGAGTCTCTACACGAAAAATGCTTCATTGCTCAGCCCAAGCACACACCAAGTGGGCCCGGAAGTGGATTCTTATGTCATTTACTCATCTTTGTAATCCTTAAGCTACTAGTTCCCTATAAGTAGGACCTTTTACTATTGTATTTTCATCTTTGGACATCTAGTTCTTAGATCAGATCTTGGTTCTTCTGGTTCCCTCTCTGGGGCCGAAACCAATGATCACTCTTGTTCTTATGTATTTTCAACGGTGGAGTTTCTACACACCATAGATTAAGGTGTGGAGCTCTGCTGTACCTCGAGTATTAATGCAATTACTATTGTTCTTCTATTCAATTCCGCTTGTTCTTTGTCCAAGATATCACTTGTTCTTCAACTTGATGAATGTGATGATCCGTGACACTCATCATCATTCTCACCTATGAACGTGTGACTGACAACCACCTCCGTTCTACCTTAGATTGGGTGAATATCTCTTGGATTCTTTAACCGGAATCTTCGTGGTATAGGCAAGAACTGATGGCGGCATTCAAGAGAATCCGGAAGGTCTAACCTTGTCTGTGGTATTCTGAGTAGGATTCAATGATTGAATGACTGTGACGTGCTTCAAACTCCTAGCAGGCGGGGCGTTAGTGACAGACGCAAAAGAATCAATGGATTCTATTCCGGCCTGACCGAGAACCGACAGATGGATAGCCGTGCCGTGACAGGGTACGTTGAACATTTCCACTGAGAGGATGGGAGGTAGCCACTAACAACGGTGAAACCCTTGCATAAGCTTGCCATGGAAAGGAGTAAGAAGGATTGGATGAAGACAGTAGGAAAGCAGAGAGACGGAAGGGAAGGCATCTTCATGCGCTTATCTGAAGCTCTCACCAATGATATACATAAGTACCTCTATCCTTATCTTTATGTTTTATTCATCATCTATACCCATTTGAGTCTGCCTGACTAAGATTTACAAGGTGACCATAGCTTGCTTCATACCAACAATCTCCGTGGGATCGACCCTTACTCGCGTAAGGTTTATTACTTGGACGACCCAGTGCACTTGCTGGTTAGTTGTGCGAAGTTGTAGTGATCACGATTTCGCGCACCACTACTGACACGCCATTTGTGTTTGACACAGAGTGTCTGCAGGCATTTGAGACCCTGAAAACCAAGCTGGTCATAGCACTAGTCATCTCTGCACCAGATTGGACATTACCATTTGAACTAATGTGTGATGCCAGTGACCATGCCATTAGTGCAGTGTTGGGACAGAGGCATAACAAGCTTCTGCACGTCATTTATTATGCTAGCCGTGTTCTAAATGATGCACAGAAGAATTACACAACCACAGAAAAAGAGTTACTTGCAGTGGTTTATGCCATTGACAAGGTTAGGTCCTACTTAGTAGGGTTAAAAGTGATTGTGTACACTGACCATGCTACTCTTAAATACTTACTCACAAAGCAGGATTTAAAACCCAGGCTCATAAGGTGGGTGTTGCTTCTGCAAGAGTTTGATATAGAAATAAGAGACAGGAAAGGGACATAGAACCAGGTAGCTGATCATCTGTCCCAGATAGAACCAGTAGCTGGGGCGTCCCTCCCCTCTACTGAGATCTCTGAGACCTTTCCCGATGAGCAACACTTTGCCATTTAGGAAGCTCCATGGTTTGCAGACATTGCAAACTATAAAGCTGTGAGGTTCATACCCCAGGAGTACAGCAGAGTGCAAAGAAAAAAATTAATTTCAGATGCCAAGTACTACCTATGGGATGAGCCATATCTCTTTAAGAGATGTGCAGACGGAATGATCCGTATATGTGTACCTAGAGAGGAAGCACAAAGGATCCTATGGCATTGTCATGGATCGTAGTATGGAGGACATTTCGGAAGTGAGCGAACAGCCACTAAGGTCCTCCAATGTGGCTTCTACTGGCCTACTCTCTATAGGGATGCCCGAGAGTTTGTGCGTAACTGTGACAGTTGCCAAAGAGCTGGTAACTTGCCTCATGGTTATGCCATGCCTCAACAAGGGATCTTAGAGATTGAGTTGTTTGATGTATGGGGTATTGACTTCATGGGTCCCTTCCCACCATCATACTCAAACACTTATATTCTAGTGGCAGTAGACTATGTATCTAAATGGGTAGAAGCAATTTCCACTCCCAATAATGATACTAAGACCGTGTTGAAATTCCTCCAGAAACACGTCTTCAGCAGGTTTGGTGTTCCCAGAGTACTAATCAGTGATGGGGGCACTCATTTCTGTAATAAACAGCTATACTCTGCTATGGTCCGATATGGAATTAGCCACAAAGTAGCAACTCCGTATCATCCACAGACAAATGGGCAAGTTGAAGTCTCTAATAGAGAGCTAAAAAGAATCCTGGAACGGACTGTTATTGTCCGTAGAAAGGATTGGTCAAAGAGCTTGGATGATGCTCTGTGGGCATACAGAACAGCATTCTAGACTCCTATAGGAACCTCTCCATACCAACTTGTGTATGGGAAGGCCTGTCATCTGCCCGTGGAACTGGAACATAAAGCCTACTGGGCAACCAGATTCCTAAACATGGATGCTAAGTTAGCTGGTGAAAAAAGATTGCTCCAGCTAAATGAGCTAGAGGAGTTCAGACTTAGTGCCTTTGAAAATGCAAAAATTTATAAGGAAAAGGCAAAGAAGTGGCATGACAAGAAGTTGTCATCTAGAGTCTTTGAGCCAGGACAAAAAGTTCTGCTCTTCAACTCTAGGCTCAGACTATTCCCAGGAAAACTTCAATCCCAGTGGAGGGGTCCGTATGTGATTACAGGAGTGTCACCATATGGATATGTTGAGTTTCAAGATATTGATTCTGATAAAAAGTTCATTGTTAATGGACAGAGGATCAAACATTATCTTAAAAGCAATTTTGAGCAAGAATGTTCAAAATTGAGGCTTGAATGAAGCACATTAAAGGTCCAGCTAAAGACAGTAAAGAAGCGCTTGCTGGGAGGCAACCCAGCTATTAGCAGGTGATTTATTTTACTTAATAGAATACTGACATACATTCTTCAAGGTTGATCATCAAAATTGAAGGAATTCACAGAGTTACAGAAGGATTCAGTGCAAAAAGCAGAGAAAAGGAGTTTTCTGGCAAGAAAACGCCAGTAAAGGTACCATTTTGGGCGTTAAACGCCAGAATAGGCACCATTCTGGGCGTTTAACGCTAGGATTGCAGCATCCTGGGCGTTTAGCAAAACGCCCAATGATGAAGGGGTTTCTGGCGTTTAACGCCAGCCAGTGTACCTGGCTGGGCGTTAAACGCCCATAATGGCCACTATTTGGGCGTTAAACGCCAGAATGGATACCATTCTGGGCGTTTAACGCCAGAAAGGTAGGGGACAGAGATTTTGTTTTCCACTTCAAATTTTTTCAAACTTTCTTATTTTGATCCATCATTTTCTGCATAAACACATTACAAACTTTTATCATTCACCTTCAAATTTCAAAAATTAAACAATTATCTAAATCATTCTTCAAATCTCTTTCAAATCCTTTCCAAATCTTCTTCGAAAAAATCAAATATCTTCTCAAATTCTTTCCATATCTTCTGAAATCTCCTTCAAAATTTTTGAAATCTCTCCCCCTCCCTTATAAAAACACATTCGGCCATCCCCCTCTCCCCACCATTCGAATTTGCTCTCCTCCTCTCTCTCCTCTTTCCTTTCTTTTGCTTGAGGGCAAGAAAACCTCTAAGTTTGGTGTGCTTTTCCGTGATCACTAAGCCAAGATTTATCAAGATCATGGCTCCTAAGGGAAAACAAACCAATTCAAAAGGAAAGAAAGAGAATAATCCAAAGAATCTTTGGAATCAAGAGAAGTTCTTAACCAAAGAACATGCAGACCATTACCACAGAATAATGGGTCTGAGGTCAGTGATCCCAGAAGTCAGATTCGATTTGAAAGAAGATGAATATCCGGAGATCCAAGAGCAAATTCGAAACAGAGGATGGGAAGTTCTAACCAACCCTGAGACAAAGGTTGGAAGAAACATGGTTCAGGAATTCTACTCAAATCTGTGGCTGACAGATAAGCAAAGAATGACTAGAACTGCTTTTCATACCTACAGAACCATGGTCAGAGGAAGAATTATTTACTTTCATCTAGACAAAATAAGAGAGGTCTTCAAATTGCCTCAACTACAAGATGATCCTGAATCCTTTAATAGAAGAATGGTGAGAGTAGATAAGGGGTTAGATCAAGTTCTAGAGGACATATGCCTCCCTGAAACCAAGTGGACAACCAATTCAAAAGGTGTCCCAAACCAATTCAAGAGGGGAGATCTCAAAACAATTGCAAGAGGTTGGCTAGACTTCATTGGGCATTCTATATTGCCCACTAGCAACCGTTCTGAGGTCACGGTCAAGAGAGCAGTGATGATTCATTGCATTATGCTGGGAAAAGAAGTGGAGATTCATCATCTGATTGCTTGTGAGATTTACACAATTGCAAACAAGAACTCCACTGAAGCAAAACTGGCTTACCCAAGCTTAATCTCTTTGCTATGTAAAGATGCTGGGGTGAGGATGGGAGTAGATGAATTCATCCCAATTGAACATCCAATCACCAAAAAGTCAATGGAAGGACAAATGCAAGATAACTCTATCAAAAGGAGGGCGCAGGAATTCCTCCCTGAACTTCCTGAAATTGACTACTGGGCCAGCCTAGAAGCATCTGTTGCCAAGCTGCAAGAAACTATGGAACAAATTAAGGAAGAATATCAGAATCAAAACTGCATGCTCTACAAATTGCTGAAGGAACAAGAGAAGCAGGGGCGTGAGCTACAGGAGCTGAAGCGCCAGAAGCTCTCCCTTGAAGGATCAAATACCCCACAAGTTGAGGGAGCATCCACTTCTCAAAATCAAGGTTGTTGAGTCCTAACTCTGTGATAACCTCTATCATTAGCAGTCTATTTTCGAGTCATTTAAATTTTTGTTTTCTATTACTATTAGTCTTATCTTATATTTATTTTTTAGTCTTGTTCTTAATTCATGATTAATAAAATTTAAGGTTCATGTCTTAAAGCTATGAATGTCCTATGAATCCATCACCTCCCTTAAATGAAAAATGCTTTAATCACAAAAGAACAAGAAGTACAGGATTTTGAATTCATCTCTGAAACTAGTTGAATTAGTTTGATGTGGTGACAATACTTTTTGTTTTCTGAATGAATGCTTGAACAGTGCATATGTCTTTTGAATTTGTTGATTAAAGAATGTTAAACTTGTTGGCTCTTGAAATAATGATGGAAAAGGAGAAATGTTATTGAGGATCAGAAAAATCATCAGATTGATTCTTGAAGCAAGAAAAAGCAGTGAATTCAAACAAAAAAAAAGAAGAGAGAGAGCAAGCAGAAAAAGCCAATAACCCTTTAAACAAAAAGGCAAAGGTAAAAATAAAAAGTGATCCAAGGAAAAAAGAGCGTGCTTAAGAACCCTGGACACCTCTAATTGGGGACTCTAGCAAAGCTGAGTCACAATCTGAAAAGGTTTACCCAGTTATGTGTCTGTGGCATGTATGTATCCGGTGGTAATACTGGAAGACAGAGTGCTTTGGGCCACAGCCAAGACTCATAAAGTAGCTGTGTTCAAGAATCATCATACTTAACTAGGAGAATCAATAACACTATCTGAATTCTGAGTTCCTATAGATGCCAATCATTCTAAACTGCAAAGGATAAAGTGAGATGCCAAAACTGTTCAGAGGCAAAAAGTTACTAGTCCCGCTCATCTGATTGGAGCTAAGTTTCATTGATATTTTGAAGTCTATAGTATGTTCTCTTCTTTTTATCCTATTTGATTTTCAGTTGCTTGGGGATAAGTGACGTTAGGATTTTTGCCAGTAAAGAATGTCATAAAAATAGTCGCGTTGTAGATATAGTCTCTAAACCGATAAAAATCCCTTCGTACAAACGTTTTGGTTGTTACAAGTAACAAACCCCTAAATAAATTGATAACCGAAGTATTCAAACCTCGGGTCGTCTTCTTAAGGAATTGCAGGGAGGTATGTTCTTATTATTGGTTATGGAGATTGTAAATTTGGGGGTTTGAGAATTTAGGCAATGGGCACAAGCATATTTTCAAAGCAATAAAAATAAATAAATAACTGTAAAATAAACTCTTGGCAAGGTATAAAGACTGGAGGTCCTATCCTAGTTATCCTTATCAATTATGAAGAGAATTGGATTCTTCTCCCACCTTGTTAACATCTAACTATGAAGGTAAGTTAAGTAGATGAATTAATTCGAATCCTCAAGTCCTAGTCTTTCCTTGGGAAAGGCTAGAGTTATTGGAATATGAATTAATGAAATGAAGAAGTCCAATTTTCAATCAATAATGAGTTTGATAACTCTAGAGTTACCAATTATTTAACCAAGGCCAAAAGGAATAAAAAATGCTATTAGATGGGAAGCAATAATCATGTAAATAAAAGAAAGCAATATTAAACTGAAATACCTCAAATAATATTAATTTAAAAGAGTAATCTGTAACATGGAAGAATTCATAAATTAAATTGGGATAAATAAAAATAAAGAACCTGGGATTGAGAGTCACTCCTAAAACTAAGAGAAGTCCTAAATCCTAATCCTAAAAGAGAGAGGAGAGAACCTCTCTCACTAAAAACTACATCTAAAACTGTAAAAAGTGAATTATGAGTGCCTCTTATGAATGGATGCATTCCTCCACTTTATAGCCTTTAATCTGTGTTTTCTGGGCCGCAAACTGGGTCAGAAACAGTCCAGAATTCGCTGGTTTCGAATTTGGCCACGCTGGATTTTCGTCATTGCGACGCAGCCGCATAGATCATGCGGTCGCGTTGCCTAGCGTCAGGGAAACTATATTATATTATATATCAAATCGAAGCCCCGAACGTTAGCTTTCCAACGCAACTGGAACCGCGTCATTTGGATCTCTGTAGCTAAAGTTATAGCCGTTTGAGTGTAGAGAGGTCAGGCTGGACAGCTTAGCAATTTCTCCAACTTCTTGCATTCCTTCCTCTTTTGCATGCTTTCTTCCCATCCTCTGAGCCATTCATGCCCTATAATCTCTAAAAACACTTAACACACATATCAAGATATCTAATGGTAATAAGAGAGGATTAATAATAAGCAAATATAAGATCAAAGAAGCATGTTTTCAATCAAAACACATAATTAGGAAGGAAATATAAAACCATGCAAATAGTATGAATAAGTGGGTAAAGAGTTAATAAAAACCACTCAATTGAGTACAAGATAAACCATAAAATAGTGGTTTATCAACCTCCCCACACTTAAACATTAGCATGTCCTCATGCTAAGCTCAAGAGAGACTATAAAGATGAAGAGGAATGGTAGAATGTATGAAATGCAACCTATCTATATGAATGCAACTACATGCAAAAAAATGTTTCTACCTACTTGGTTAAAAGTAAATAAGCTCTTCAAGACAAACATAAACCAGATTTCACTAATTCAAATCATACAATAAAAAGCAAGTAAACTTGTAAAAAGACAGCTCATGAAAGCAGGGAACATAGAATCAAGCATTGAACCCTTACTGGTAGTGTGTATCACTCTAATCTCTCAAGTGTATAGGTTATTCACTCTACTCTTCTCTAATCATGCTTTCTAAACCTTGTTCTTCATCTAACCAATCAACAATATTTAATATACCAATGCAAACGTCATGAGGTCTTTTTCAAGGTTGTAATGGGGCTAAGGTAAGGGTAAAGGTATATATATGGCTAAGTGAGCTTTATAAATTGAATCTTTAATTAACCTAAACTCTCACCTAATATACATATACTCTATATACTTTTAAATTCATGCCTAGCTACCCATAATTCCCACTTTTGTATAATTCCCATACTCATGTATCAACTTTTCTTTTTAATTTATTACATGTGCATTGATTTTTTCATTAACTTAACATTAGGGTAATTTTGTCCCCTTTATTTATTTATTTATTTATATATATATATATTTTTTATTTTTTTTATTTTTTTATTTTTTATTTTTTTTTCTTTTTCTCTTTTTTTTTGTAGAGAAATAAACATAACTTATCAATGCACATGGATTTTCTATTATTTTTCTATTTTGGTTTTTCATGGGTAGGTTCCCAAATTCCTAATATTCAAATAAATTAGAAACATGTTACATTCCCTTATCAACCCATGTTTCCAAAATTTCCCCACACTTATTTGCTACACAATCTCTATCTTAAGCTAACCAAAGATTCAATTGGGATAATTAATTTGTTTTCCGCTTAAGGCTAGTGATGTGGTTATAGAACAGAAGGGGATTAAAAGCTCAAGGGGCTAACAAAGGTGATGTAAAAGGTAGGCTTATTTGGGGTAAGTGAGTTGATAATCAAATATGGCCTCAATCATACGCAAGCATGTAAATATACTAAACAAAGGACATATAGACTGGAACAAAATACAGATTACAATCATGGAGAAGGAAACACACAGGAATAAAATATTTATGGTTAAATAATATAACCATGTAAATAAGCTCAAAGTCTCACAGGTTGTGTGTTCTTTAGCTCAAAAACCATGTTCCAAATACAACTTCAAACAAATTTAACAAAAAAATTTTCAATTTAAATTAGTAAAATTTTTCAAAAAATAGGATCTTAAGAAGAAACTTATTATTTTAACCAAGCAGTAACTAAATGCAAAAATCAAATAAACATGAAATTAAATATGCAAATGCAACAATTAACAAAGAAAATAAAATATTGGTGTTTGAGACAGGTGATGCCAGGGCATCCTGGCTAGTTTTACTAGCCATTTTTTGTATGCTTTAGGTTGGTTTCATGCATTTTCTTAGGCAATAAGCAAGTATTTGGATGAGAATTATATGCATGCCTTGATTCAATCAAACATTGTTAAATATGTGCATTTTCATGAGATTTATGCAAGAATTGTTTGATGTTATGAATGATGCAAAAATCTTGTGATTTAGCAAGACTTTGATGCATGTGTTTGGTTGATGATAGGTGAAGCAAAGAGCCTTGGAGCAAGAAGGATGTCACCACTTCCAAGGGCGTTGCCAACTCTAGAAGGGTGTTGCCAACGCCAATGTGTGAAGCAATGAAGTGAGGAAGCCCTGGATGATAAGAGGCAGAGTGCACGTTGCCAACTTGGGGGAAGGAAGGCGTGTTTACCTCTAACGCCAGCAAGCTAGGCAACCTTGGGAATGAAGAGCACATTGCTAACTTGGAGTGCATTGGCGTGTTTGGCAACAACTCAAGGCAGCTTGGATGATGACTCTCCCATTCAAGCACGTTGCCAACGTTGGGATGCATAGGCGTGTTCAATAACAACGCCAATAAGCAAGGCTTGGTCCAGGGAAGGAGGCTAGCACGTTGCCAACGCTGGATTATAAAGGCGTGTGCAATGGTAACGTAGCAAGCAAAGCTTGGAGCAAGAAGGCAGCCACAAGCACGTTGCCAACTTGAAGGTTCATTGGCGTGTGTAGTGGCAACGCCAGGAAGCAAGCATGGAACAAGGGGGCATGGGCTGGCACGTTGCCAACGTGCTGAGAAGAAGGAGTGTTTGCCAAAAACGCTGGCAACCCTGGCAGCCGGACCTTACTCTCTTCCATGGAGTATATCTTGAGTTGTAGACCTTCAAATGATGCACTCTCAACGGCATTGGAAAGTAGACATCTGGAGCTTTCCAATGATATATAATAGTATGGGTTTGACATTCGTTTGAAGCTTCAAAAGCTGGCTTCATTTGGAACCTCAGAAACTAAACACGTTGGCAACTTGGAATCTAAGTTGGCAACGCCCTTGCTAAAATTTGGCTCCCTGGGAGGCATAACCCACGTTGCCAACTTGGGGAAGGTGAAGGCGTGTTTGCTTGCAACGCCTGCGAAGCTCAGCAGCCTTAGAAGATAACCCACGTTGCCAACTTGAGAATGTGAAGGCGTGTTTGTCAAAAACGCCGGCAACCTTGGCAGCCTGACCTTGTTATCTTCAATGGAGCATAACTTGAGTTATAGAGATCCAAATTGAATGCTTCCAGTTGCGTTAGAAAGCTGACATTCAGAGCTTTCCAACCATATATAATAGTCTATAGTGGAGCATGAAATGGAAGCTCGAATCAGAGTCATCTTTAGGCCCCAAAAACAAGAAAATGAGGTTGAAATTCAAGGCAGCATGGATGAGCCAAGAGAGGAGAGTCGAACACGTTGCCAGGGCCAAAATGAACTGGCGTGTTCCTTGGCAACTCCAGCAACAACGCCCAGGCCAAGAAATTTGGGCTAGGGGCGTTGTTGAGCACGTTATTGGTGGCGTGTTTGACAAAAACGCCCAACCAGGGCAGCCTGACCTTGCCCTCTTCAATGGAGCATAACTTGAGCTAGGAAAGTCCAAATGAGGTGATTCTAGTGGCATTGGAAAGAAGACACTCTAAGCTTTCCAATTATGTATGATAGTTCATATTGAAGCAGAGGATTGATACTCAAATTCTGGGCAACATTAAGCATGAAAGTTGAGCCAAAAAAGAAGAAAAGCCAAGTTGTTAGCAACAACTTGGGCTAACAACGCCCAGCACAAAACTCCCAGCCCAGGAAATCCATGAGCACGTTGCCAACGCTGGATTATAAAGGCGTGTTGGCCAAAAACGTGCTCCATTGGGCTAGAAATGCCAAAACATGCGCACAAGTTCTCAAGCAAGCAAAGCCCATAAATCTCAACCAATCAAGGCCACAAGAATCATCTAGAATAGTTGATTTTCATTTAATTGTAATTTGCTTTTAATTTCATTTCAATTTGTAATTTAGAAAAGCCTATATAAAGGCCATAGTCTCATAGCATTAGGAGGTTGGATTGGAGGGGGACGGAGGAGACCAATTTGAAATTCTGTGAATTGGCACACTCCATTGAGAGTGGGTCTTCGGACCCCTCCCCTTCATACACTCTTCTTCACTTCCCCTTCTCTTCTTCCTTAGTAGTAGTGTAGTTTAATTTGTAGTTTTCATCTATGAATTCTTGAATTCTCAATTTCTGTTTTGAAGTCTCACTCTTTATTTTCATGCACTTTAGTTTCATGCAATTTAGTTTTCAATTGAAGCATTTCCTTATTCTTCTTCTTCTTTCTTTCCACTTAGCTTAATTTTTGTTGATGGCAATTATGGTTGAAATTGGAGCTATGATTCACTAAACCCCACTTTCATTAGGGGGAAGAGCTCTGCTTGTTTGAATGCATTGATGAACTCCTCTTTTCCTCCTCAATTCATGTGGTTAATCCAAAGAGGAAACTCTTGTTCTTCAAAGATTCAACCACCATCGAGAGAGGGGTTAATCTATGTGAATTGTGTGGTGAATTTGAGGAATGAGCCACATAATTCAGTTTAGAGTTCATCCTTTCATGATTTCCTTAATCAATACACCTTGGTTAGTATGTGAGATGTAACTTTCCTTGGTTGAGATTATGGGAGTTGTGTGGCTGGATTAGAATTGAGCTTCATCTCTTCTCATGAACAACTAGATCACGAGAGTGGCAATTGGTTATGTTGAGAGAAATTAAATCACCAAGAGATTGGGATTCAATTACCCACTTGCCATGGATCTATACCCATGATTGAGAAGGACTTGACTAACATCAATTCATGAAAACTTGCATCTCTGATCCCTAATGATCCTTTCCACCATTAATTCTTATTTCTTTTGCCTCTAGTTGTTTGACTACCCATAACCCAATTCCCTTTTTCATTCTGTCAATTTACTATTCTTGTTATCTACATTCTGTTCATTTAGTTCTTGCTATTTACTCTTACGTTCTTTAAATTTCTGCAACCTTTAATTCCTTGCAATTTATCTTTGATGTCATTTAAGTTTCTTGCATTTTAAGTTTCCGTTATTTACTTTCATTTTATTTCTCTATTCTAGTTCTTTAAATTCTTTGCCATTTAAATTCTTGCAATTATGTTCAAAAATCACAAACCTCATGAAATCAAAATCATGTTTGCTTGACTAAATTTACCATTAACTAAAGTTGCTTAATCTACCAATCTCCGTGGGATCGACCTCACTCTTAGTGAGTTTTATTACTTGATGCGACCCGGTATACTTGCCGGAAATTACGTGAAATTTAATTTTTACGTATCAAGTTTTTGGATCAAGTTTTTGGCGCCGTTGCCGGGGATTGGAAAAGATTGACAATGATTAAGTGAATGGTAGTTTAGATTAAGCATTTTTTTTCTTTGTACAGTTCTTTTAATTTTTTTTGTTTTCTTTTTGGACATTAAGGTGTTTGTGTTATTGCCTCACTAAGAAATTCTCATCTGAGACATGTATTTCAATTGCTTTGTGATTGTGTTCTACAAAACTTAAATGGAGTTTATCTCATCTTTTGATCAAACAAACTTTCTGGGATATCATCCACCACCACCAATCTCTAATGGTGGCTGGAAATATCACCAAGAAAATACAAATTCTGAGCACTCCAATTCATGGATACTTGCTTCAGAGACACAAGATGAGCAAGAGAATCATATGGGATATTTCTCACCACCACAAAATGATTCAAGTCATTATTCTAATGGTGGCTGGGAGTATCACCAAGAACTTGCAAATTATGAGCACTCCAATCCATGGAGATTTGCT